>NC_092134.1:86089668-86710918 GCF_043159975.1 Macaca nemestrina | reverse complement strand
GTCATTTGCAGAAGTATCTTCAACTCATCATAAATTTACTAGTAATAGCTAATTCATGTCTGTAGAACTGTTAAGTGACAAGATAATATTTAGATAAAAAGCTGTAATTGCATTCTCGTTAGAGTCTTATTCAGATTTTAACATACTCCTCACAGGGGCCATTTAGCCCTATTCTGCTGGGCTTTGGCAAGCACTGAATGATTGCGCTCCTAAGGCAGAAGTACTACAGCCCCGGTGAAGCATTGAAAAGATAATATTATCAATAAGTTGACTGTAACTGTAAACAACATATTTAAACAATTATATCTTAATTAAATTCTTATAAATTATAAGTGCCTCAGAACTTTCTTAATCTCAAATGCATGTTTCTTCAAATCATTCACTATTTCAAGAAAATATATTTGCTGAATATTAGAAAAATAAATTAAAAATAAAAGGCATTTCTAACATTTTTTCTTGTATGAAATATGCTTTCTTTTATTTATACATCATTGGTTTTATCTTCTATATAGTGAGTTTCTAAAGTGATTTAAAGTTTGATATTGAATTGTATACTAAAAGAAAGTTGTTTTAGATATAAAAGAGTAACAGCAACAATAACAAAGAAGTTGTGACAAAGAGGATTGTTGTCCTGACATTTGATGCATAACTTTGATTCATTTGTTTTATGTGTATCTTGCCTACATCCCTCCATTCATCTCACCATTTCTATCAACTATCTATCTGGTAGAGTTTGATATGTTATAAGCTGTGAGAAGTGACACAAGGAGAGAACTTCTTGCTAAATTTTTTAGAACATCTGTGATGTGTTGTACATATTAGGCAAATAATAAATACTTACTGAATTAAATTAAATTTAACCAGGATCAAGGTCAGATGGCTGATGGTTGAGAAACATGTTGCTATGGTAGCAGGAAGAAAATGATGGAAAAGAAGAAAATAAAAGACAAGAAAAAGTGAGAAATCAAAAGACAACATTTTCAAGGATTAACAGTGCTACATCTATTCATTATACATTGTAGATATAGATAATAACAATAGTAATAATATAGCATGGTCAAATTTTAATAAAAAATTGAGTCAAGCTTAATCACACCTAGTGCTTCTATTGAGGACTAACACCTCAACAATCACATCTGTTCATGTCACACAGTCATCCATGTGAATGGAACAAGTATCATTTGCCTGAAGGACAACACAATTATTGAAAAAATAATTTCTTTTTTCAGTTAAGGTCCTCACTTATACATAGGTTGGTCCTTTTTTAGCTTTGTCCTGATTTCCTGTGGTCTTCCATTGCATTTAGGCACCAACTCATTTGCCTATGTTTCAGAATGCCAGCATAAAGGTGAAATAAAGGTAAAACAACAACAATAACAAAAAGGACAGGAAAGAACAACAGTGAATAAATGGTGTGGCATTTCTTAGCTGTTCAGCATCTGACTCCCCTTTTGGTGTTTGGGGAATTCCTCATCTTATGAGTCTCAGTGGGAGACTCAGGCTCTGCTCATTATTAAAGTTGAATATGTCAGGAACTTGCTTCCCCCACCTTCTTTGCAGTTAAGCCCAACACACCCCACCCTGGAGCCACAGAGATATGGAGGATGCACTCTCTGGCAACAGTGGAGGATGCACTCTCTGGCAGTAGTAGTGGGAATGCCAGTGGTGTGAGCACTGCATGGCTTCCTCAAACAAGCCCTCTGGTGTAATGGGGCAGTTTTTACATTCTGTAACTCCATACTGGATTCTCCACCCAAAGCCACAGCTTGTCTGTCAAGGGCCTTCATGTGAAAAAGGGAAAGGTGCCCTTGGCAGGTGCAGGGCTCTGTCAGCACATGGTGGCTCTGCCTCTGTCCTTCCTGTGGGCCCCTCAGCTGCCCATGCTTCTTTTCTTAAATATGTTTTCTGCCAAAATCAGCTAACATTTGCCTTATTGCTTACAACTAAGAACTTTGCTGATACACATAATAAGGCTACCACACCTGCCCAGCCATATTCCATAAACCTTTCCATTGTGTTATGTGCCTTTTAACATACAGTATAATTCTTTTATATGGATACCACCTTATTATCTGGAATTATCACAGCACCCAGTGGATGCCCCAAAACATAACACAACTAGCAAAGTTTCAAAATTCAGTCAGAGTAAATAATTCATATACTTACACTGTTAAAACTTTATATGCAATTTTAAATGACTCAACTTCAAGTATTTAAATGAGATAGTTTAAAAGTTAAGTTTCTTCGCTATTCGGGTGATGGCTACACTAAAACCCTAGACTTCATTACAGCACAATATATGTATGTAAGAAATCTGCACTTGTACCCTGTAAATCTATTTTTAAAATTTATATTTTAAGGAAATGTTAAAAATAAAATAACAGTTAAGTATCTTTTGTCTTGGGGAAGGAGGAAAGAACAACAGTTATCAGCTCATATATGGGGAACTATTTAAACTATATGTAACAAAAAATGATTCATGGGAAGAGTAAACTGGACCACCTAGAGACCCTATTCTCCTGTCCACTAAGAGACTACAAGCCTCATGATTACTGTGCATTTGGCCACTGTAGCTGCCTCTACTAGTGAAGGCACACCAGGATCCCACTGTAATCACTGGACTTATTTCAAAGACACAGCTACAAATTTCACCGCCCCAAATCAACAGAATATGCATTCTTCACAGTGCCACATGGCACTTATTCTAAAATCAACCACATAATTGGAAGTAAAACACTCCTTAGCAAATGCAAAAGAACTGAAATCATAACAAACAATCTCTCAAAACATAGTGTAATCAAATTAGAACCCAGAATTAAGAAACTCATTCAAAACCACACAACTACATAGAAATTGAACAACCTGCTCCTGAATAACTACTGGGTAAGTAATGAAATTAAGGCAGAAATAATGAAGTTCTTTGAAACCAATGAGAATGAAGAGACAATGTACCAGAATCTCTGGGACACAGCTAAAGCAGTGCTAAGAGGGAAATTTACAGCACTGAATGCCCACATAAGAAAGGTAGAGAGATCTCAAATCAACATCCTAACATCACAATTAAAAGAGCTAGAGAGGCAATGGCAAACCAATCCAAAAGCTAGCAGAAGACAAGAAATTACAAAGATCAGAGCAGAATTGAAGGAGATAGAGACACGAAAAACCCTTGAAAAAATCAGTGAATCCAGGAGCTGGTTTTTTGAAAAAATTAACAAAATAGATAGCAAGCGAGAATAATAAAAAAGAAAACAGAAAAATCAAGTAGACAGAATAAAAAATGATAAAGGGGATATTGCCACTGAACCCACAGAAATAAGAACTACCATCAGGGAATACTATGAACATACACCTCTATGGAAATAAACTAGAGAATCTAGAAGAAATGGATAAGTTCCTGGACACATAAACCGTCCTGAGACTAAACCAGGAAGAACTCGAATCTCTGAATAGACCAATAACAAGTTCTGAAATTGAGGCAGTAATTAATGGCCTACCAGCCAAAAAAAAGAAAAAGCCCAGGACGGGAGGGATTCACAGCCAAATTCTACCAGAGTTACAAAGAGAAACTAGTACTATTACTTCTGAAATTATTCCAAACAATTGAAAAGGAGGGACTCCTCTGTAACTCATTTTATGAAGCCAGCATCATCCTGATACCAAAATCGGTAGAGACAGAACAAAAAAATAAAGCTTCAGGCCTATATCCCTGATGAACATTGATGTGAAAATTCTCAATGAAATACTGGCGAATTGAATCCAGTAGCATATCAAAAAACTTATCCACCACAATCAACTCAGCTTCACCCCTGGGATGCAAAGTTGGTTCAACATATGCAAATCAATAAACTTAATCCATCAAATAAACAGAACCAATGACAAAAAACACATGATTATCTCAATAGATGCAGAAAAGACCTTTGATAAGATTCAAAATCCCTTCATATTGAAAACCATAAATAAACTAGATATTGATGGAACATATGTCAAGATAATAAGAGCTATTTATGAAAAACCCACAGAATATCATATTGGATGGGCAAAAGCCAGAAGCATTCCCTTTGAAAACTGGTACAAGACAAGGATGCCCTCTCTCACCACTCCTATTCAACACAGTATTGGAAGATCTGGTCAGGGCAATCAGGCAAGAGAAAGAAATAAAGGGTATTCAAATAGAAAGAGAGATAGTCAAATTGTCTCTGCTTGCAGATGACATGATTTTATATTTAGAAAACCACATCATCTCAGCCTAAAAACACCTTAAACTGTTAAGCAACTTCAGCAAAGTCTCAGGATACAAAATCAATGTGCAAAAATCACAAGCATTCCTTTACACCAACAATAGACAAGGAGAGAGCCAAATCATGAATGAACTCCCATTCACAATTGCTACAAAGAGAATTAAATACCTAGGAATATAGCTAACAAGGGATGTGAAGGACCTCTCCAAGGAGAACTACAAACCACTGCTCAACGAAATAAGATAGGACATAAACAAATGGAAAAAAAATTCCATCCTCATTGATAGGAAGAATCAATATTGTGAAAATGGCCATACTGCCCAAAGAAATTTATAGAGTCAATGCTATTCCCATCAAGCTACCATTGTCATTCTTCACATAATTAAAAAAAGACTTTAAATTTCATATGGAATAAAAGAAGGCCCCATATAGCCAAGACAATCTTAAGCAAAAAGAACAAAGCTGGAGCCATGATGCTACCTGACTTCAAACTATACTAGAAAGATACAGTAACCAAAACAGCAGGGTACTGGTACCAAAACAGACATATAAACTGAAGAAACAGAACAGCAATCTCAGAAATAACACCACACATCTACAACCATCTGGTCTTTGACAAACCTGACAAAAACAGGCAAAGGGGAAAGGATCTCCTATTCCATAAATGGTGCTGGGAAAACTGGCTAGCTGTATGCAGAAAACTGAAACTGGATCTGTTACTTACACCTTATACAAAAATTAACTCAAGATGGATTAAAGGCTTAAATGTAAAACCCAAAACCATAAAAACCCTAGAAGAAAACCTAGGCAATACCATTCAGGACATAGGCATGGGCAAACACTTCATGACCAAAATACCAAAAGCAACTGCAACAAATCCAAAATTGATGAATGAGATCTAATCAAACTAAAGAGCTTCTATACAGTGAAAGAAACTATCATCAGAGTGAAGAGGCAACCTACAGAATGGGAAAAAAATTTTGCAATCTACCTATCTGACAAAGGTCTAATTTCCAGAATTTACAGGAACTTAGCAAATTTACAAGAAAAAAACAACCCCATCAAAAAGTGGGTAAAGGATATGAACAGATACTTCTTAAAAGAAGACATTTATGTGGTCAACAAACATAGGGGAAAAAAAAAAGCTCAACATCACTGATCATTAGAGAAATGCAAATCAAAACCACAATGAGATACCATCTCACACCAGTCCAAATGGCAATTATTAAAAAGTCAAGAAACAACAGATGCTGGTGAGGCTTTGGAGAAAAAGGAACACTTTTATACTGTTTGTGAGAATGTAAATTGGTTCAACCATATGGAAGACAGTGTGGCAATTACTCAGGGATCTAGAACCAGAAATACCATTTGACCCAGCAATCCTATGACTGGGTATATATCCAAAGGAATATAAATCATTCTACTATAAAGACACATGCACACATGTGTTTATTGCAGCACTACTTACAGTAGCAAAGTCATGGAACCAAGCCAAATCCCCATCACTGATAGACTGGATAAAGAAAATGTGGTACATATACACCATGGAATACTTTGAAGCCATAAAAAGGAATGTGATCACATCTTTGCAGGGACATGGGTGAAGCTGGAAGCCATCATCCTCAGCAAACTAACACAGGAACAGAAAACCAAACACCGCATGTTCTCACTCATAACTGGGAGTTGAACAATGAGAACACATGGACACACGGAGGGGAACAACACCTACCAGGGCCTGTTGGGCAGTGGGGAACGAGGTGAGGGAATTTAGAGGATGTGTCAATAGGTGCAGCAAACCACCATGGTACACATAAACCTATGTAACAAACCTGCACATTCTGCGCATGTATCCCAGAACTTAAAGTAAAATGAAAAAATAAAAAGAAAATAGAAACTATTACTCATGAGCTCCCCCATCTTAGCACCAGCAAATCTATAACTACTCCTGCATCTGTACCCATCTTTTTCATCCTTCCTGCTAACGGACAAGTGTTTCCATGGTTATCAAAGGCAAGTATCTACTTGAATGCTCAGATGTCTTTTCCTTCTCCCCAAAAGACCTCAATCTACTGATTATCACAATGTCCTGTCCCTGGCCCTTGTCTTTACCTTCCCTTTTATGTAAGTCCTTCCCACATTAAGAAGAAGCTCTCATTTCTCTCATCTTATTGATGTGTTATCAATAATCTCTCCCAGTTTGTAGACTGCCATTTCACTCTCTTTGTGGTATCTTTTGATGAGCAGAAGTTCTTAACTTTAATGTAATTCAGTTAATCTATCTTTTATGACTTATGTTCTTTGTACCATATTTACAAAATTCTTTCCTGCCCTGAGGTCATAAAGACATACTCTTTTATTGTCTTTTTAAAGTTTAATAATTGTGGCTTTCTCATTTAGATTTTAAATCCAGCTATGATTATTTTTAAAAAAATACGGCATGAGAAAGACATACAACTTTACATTTGTCTAAAAGGATAACCAATTTCCGAGAATGATTTATTTTTAAAAAAAAATATTTATTTCCCCATGGATCTGCAGTATGACCCCACCCCATCTTGTTTCAACATCCCATATATTGATGAGTTTGTTTTGGGAGTCTAATTTGTTCTGTTGGTCTATTTTTCTATGCCTGCACCAACGCCTTATAGTTGTAATCAATTTAGCTTGATAATACCTTACATAAAGCATGTACAATTAGGGTGTCACTCTCACCCATTTTTTCTTCAAAAGTGTTTTGGTTATTTTTGGTTCTTTGAATATATAAAATAAAAAAGAGCATCAATTTTCAAAGAAAAAAACCTGTTGGGGATACGATTACTATTTTATTGAATCAACTTAGGGGAAATTGACCTTTTTAGAATATTGCACTTTCTAATCTGGTCTGGCTTTCCATGTAATTAGACTGCCTTTTTGTTCAGAAAAGTTTTATATTTCTCCAGAAAGGTATTGCATGTCTCCTGTTATATTTATTATTAGGTACTTGTTTTAATGCTACTTTAAATAATCTCTTTAATTTTATTTTTCAACTACTGCTGGCATGTGAGATGCATACTGATATTTATTTAATTTTGTTTCCAAACTCTCCTGCTAATTCTTCTAATTTATCTAAAAAATCTTTTTTTAGTTTTTATGCAAAAATATTATTTGCAAGTAATTTCAATTTTGTTTCTTCCTTTCTAATCCTTTTAATTTTATCTTCTTATTTTTGCCTTCTTTGCATAAAGGCATGCTAATTATCAAATAAAGTGGGCTGTGTTGTAAGTAGATGTATTAAACAAATTCCACCTTTGTATGTATCAATTTGCAATAGTTCATTGGTAATAAGTGGAGAAGTAAATATGTGATGAATAATGTCCAAAAGAACTATTAAATGCCATGTTAATGAAGATATCTGTGATGTTGCAATGCTATATCATCTTGATACCAGTAAATAAACTTTACGGAATTATCAAATTGTGCCTCATTAAAAATACCTTTTAAAGATTGCCCATTGGCAAAATTTTGACTAACATATCTGATTACCCTGAGGTAGCAAGCAAAGTTTTGATGTTAGTAACATCATTTTATACAATACATTTGTGAACAGGCATTTGTACAGACAGCATCTTTTAACTACTAAATCAAGCTTTGACAATTTAGTTTTCACAAAACATCTTCCATAATAGTTTATTTATGTTCTAAATTCTAGTTATATTTTTCCTAGTGCTTACTTTGTAAGTTTATTTGGTTTTATAGTGGTATAAGAACAATAATTATACTGTCATTATACCCAGTGTTGCTACACATTTAAGTAACTATAATTAAAGTAGTTTAAATAAATCCTGGAAATCTATGTGGATGTTTTTCCTTTGAGATCATCTGTTATTTTATTACTTATATTTGAGAAATTCTGTTCTTACGAGCTAGGAAACTACTTGGTTCCACTTTGGAGAATCCTGGCTTTCCTGGTCATCCTAAATGTGGGAAAAAAAATTTCCAGTTACCTTCTTACATTGGGTGGAGATATTTCACTACATCATTTTCCACCCTGTAAGGGCTCCTGAGTGAACTTCTTAAAATGGCCATCTGATCCTAACCTTTGACTACTTAAAAGCATTCAGTAATTTTCCTTTACTTTTAATATAAAATTCAAAATTTTTAACATGACTCAGAATACTCTATAATTTGATTCCTACCTACCTCTCTAAATTCGTTTTTGCAAACTATTTCTTTCCCAGTTGACTTTATCTCAATAAGTGAAAAACTTTGTTCTTTCAATTTCTCAAACCAAAAGTCTTGGAGTCACCCTTTCCTCCTCCCAGTCATACACCACATTAGCAAATTTTTCAGGCTCTACCTTCAAAATATGTATGAAATGGGACCACTCATTATTGCCATACCATTATCTTGTCCATGCCACCATATTTGTTAGAATTTTGCAATAATTTCTTAATTAATGCCCTTACTCCTGTATTTGTTTTCTGTTGCCATTGTAACAAATTGTCACAAACTCAGCAACTTAAAATAGCACTAATTATTATCTCACAATTCCATACCAGTCCAATAGGCTTGGCTGACTTTCTGCTCTGGATCTCACAAAGTTAAGTGTCAAGACAGGATTGTGTTTCTTTCTGGAGGTTTGAGGGATGAATCCATTTCCAAGCTCATTCAAGTTGTTGGCAGAATTCAGCTCCACCTGAATATAAGATAGAAGTCCTCAGTTCCTTGTTGGCTGTTTGCTGGGGGTTGTTCTAAACTTCTAAAGATCATCTGTACACCTCAGCTCATTGGCCCTCTTTTTTCTCAAATCTCTCTGACCTTCCCTTTGCCTTATCTCTCCCCTGCCTTTCTCTTGTTCTGCCTCTCTTTTTCTTTTTCCGGACAGAGAAATTTCTCCATCTTCAAGGGCCCAAGTGATTAGATTGGTCCTATCCAGACAATTCAGGATAGTTCCCTATTTTAACGTGAGCTAATTGATAACTTTAATTCCAGGAGGACCTACATTCGTGTTTGAATAACCAAGGTACGGAAATCTTGGGGGAGGGAATTCTTCCTACCACAGCACTCCTCTAATTATTTTCACCACAGTAACTGCAATGGTCTTTAAAGAATATTAATGCTTGTTTCTGTCACTTTTCTGCCCAAAACCATCCAGGGACTTCCCATCTCATTCAGAGTAAGAAACAAAACCCTCAGGAAGGCCTATAAAGTCTTACATAGGATGTGGTGTGCTCTCTCTCTCTCTCTCTCTCACACACACACACACACACACAATACCCTCAATACCTGTCTGATTTTATTTCCCCTCACTCCTTACTCATCTCCAGCCACGCTCATCTCTGCTTCTCCTCAAACTTGCAAGCCATTCAGTGTCTCAGGTCTTTGCACTTACACATATCCTCATGGCTCTTCTCTTTACCTCCTTCTATGCCTCTGCTCAGAAGTTACTTTATCAGTGAGGCCAAGCTCCTTGCTCCCTGTATTTCCTCACCCCATACATCCTTTTCTTCTCTGCAGACCCTTAAAAACCATCTGAATATTCTACTTGTTTAGGTGATGCTTGTTTAGGTGATGCTTGTTTGAGTAAAACCAGACCACAAAAATGTTTTAAGTCCCAGTATTAGTTAAATGTTATCTTCATAAGCAAGATAAAAACCACTGAGCCTATAATCTATTTCTAGGTGGATTTAGGAGAAAATAATCCTATGGGAAGTAAACTTCTGCTCCCAATGCAATAGTTCTGGGGCAGATACACCACTAATGAGGAGGTCCTACTCTGATGAATACATGTGCGGTGAGACCTGAGCCCTGGAGAGGTTGGGGTTGCCACTGGATCTAGCTCGCTGCTTCAGATGATGCTTTGAAGCTGCTTTATTCCCTCTTCTCCTCTCTCTGGACAAGAGGGCAGGAGTGGAGATTCAGCGTCAGTCAAGCCTTGTTGCAAGAAGATGCTCTAATCCTACAGTTGTTCCAACCACAGCCAGGTCGAGGGAGACTGGACTCTGAGAATATACTACCTTAGAGCTAAAAAGCAGGCTATATGGGGGAGAGGGTAGCTATTTAGTCTTCTTTCTAAGTTTTTTTTATTGTTCACTGTTCCCTTTGAGGAGGCCCTTCTTCCTTTTGTAAGAGTCTCTCACAGAGAGCTCAAGTTGAGCTGACAATGTGAGTGGATTTCAATGATCATGTTTAATACCTCTCAGCTAATGAAGAAGACATACAGATCAAATTGAACAAAAATTAAAGGAAATAACGAGTGACATTTGTGAAGATACTTTTCTGCTTACAACATTATAGAAGCTGTATAAATGATTCTACTAATTTTTTAGAGTCTATTCCACAAACCAGAAACCATCCAGTAAGCTAGAGATAAGCAGGACTCATAAAGAGCCTACCTCTAGATAAGAATGATTAGTTTCACAGAAAGAAAAATAAAAATGTATTTGTTCAATTCATACATTCAACAGACATTTAAAGTGATCAACATTTGACTTTTGTTAATGGTCCAAAAGAGAATGTTGAATTGAACAACCTCCCTCTGTGTGTTCCCCAGGCTTTGTGGATTTCCACAATGCTGTGAGCAATTACACATCCCAGTCAAAGCCAAGGAGACAAAGCCACTGTGTGGTGAGGGCTAATGATTTGCCATAGGACTTTAGATGTGGTTTTCTGGTCTATCTGGGCTCAATTTCCTCAACTCTAAGAGAAGATAAACATTTCTCATTAAGGGTTTTGAGAAACAATTGATGAGCCACTTATAAAAAACTTTGCCAAAATGTGATGTCACACCAGGGCTCAACAATAAAGGCCGCTTTATAGTTCCAGAATGTTTTGAAGGCTGATCAGAGAGGGTGTGGATGATGTCAATTTGGGAACTAACGTTCTGTTTAGATTTTGTTTTCTTTTCTTGTGGTGCTGTGAGGAGGGCTGCACATCTCCAGAGTTAGTCACTTAGGTCTGGGCTTCCTGTGTGGTGGGCATTTTGACAGCAATGGAATGACGGAAATGAATAAATTGTTATTGACTTCAAGGAGCTTAGAGAATCGGGGAGGCAGAAAAATGGGCGCTCGCAATTCCCTGCGGCAAATGCTTCCAGAATGTAGATGTTGGTGCTATGGAATACAAAGGAGAACCATAGCAAAGCAGCTAAATCTGAAAGGATCTGTACAGGGAGAAATGGATAGAAAAAAATGGTCCCAGGATTGTAGAGAGATGTTCCCATCTGGCTGAAGTGCAGAGGGCACAAGGAGGAGCAGCAGCCGAAGTGGAAGGCTTATGCACGTTCCGGGTTTCTACCTAAGCTTTACCCTAATGGCGGTGGGAAACCATTGAAAGGTTTGAGATAGGAAAGCAACATAGTTAGATTTGTATTTTAAAAGACCACCCTATAAAGGTGTTCTAAAAGGTCACGGTGTTATTTATATTTCACCACACTATCTTTTAAAAAGTCACTATGAATAATTTTTTTCATAAAAGAAAACACTTGACAAATAAGATCTCATCAAAATAGAAACCATTTGCTCTGTGAAAGTTCATGTGCAGGGGATGAAAAGACAAGCTATGGAGTGGGAGAAAATATTTGCAAACCTCATACCCAACAGAGGATTAGTATGTGGAATATATAATAAACTCTCAAAACTTAACAGGAAAAACAACAACAAAAAAATTAAATTAGAAAATGGACAAAAGACGTGAACAGCTATTTCACCGAGGAGGATTACAGATGGCAAATATGCACATGAAAAGATGTTCAATATCATTTTCCATCAAGGAAATGTAAACTAAGCCCACAAGGAGATATCACTACCTACCTATCAGAGTGGCTGAAAGAGTAACACTACCAAATGCTGGTAAGGACATGGAGAAACTGGATCATCCGTACTTTACCGTGGAATGTAAATAGTAGAGCTACTCTGAAAAACAGCTTGGTAGTTTCTTATAAAGCTAAATATGCAACTACATAACACTCAATAATTGCATTCTTGGATATTTACCCCCAGAGAAATGAAAACATACATTCACACACCAAAAAAAAAAAAAAAAAAAAAAAAAAAAAAAAAAAAAAAACTGTACAGGAATGTTCACAGCAGCATTATTTATAAGCTAAAAATCAAAATAAATCTAGAAGCCCTTCAACAGGAATGGTTGAACAAACTGTGGCACATACCACAGAATACTTCTCCACAATAAAAAGGAACAAACTATTGATGCACATGGCTTGGATCAATCTCCAGGGAATAATGGTGCCTGAAAAAGCCAGTCCTAAAAGGTTGCATAGTGTATGATTCCATTTATATGACATTTTTGAAATGACAAAGTTCTTGCAATGAAAAACAGATTAGTTGTTGCCAGGAGTTAGGGATGAGGAAGGTGGGGGCCATACAGGAAGGAGGTAGTTATACTTGTAAAAGGACAAACTGAAGGATCCTTGCGGCTTTGAAGGCTGACTGGTGGTGGGTATGTGAAACCACAGGTGATAAGACTGTATAGCACTTAATACACTCACACATACATTCACAAATATACACACTCACACATACACACATGCAAATGACTATAAGTAAAGCTGGGAAAATCTGATGAAAATAGGTGTGCCATGTCAATGTTAATAACATTATTAGACTATGGTTTTGCAAAATCTTCCCACTGGGGAAACTGGGGAAAGTATACAGGGAATCTTCTTGTGTTACTTTTTACACTGCATGTGAATCTACAATTATTGCAATAAAAATTTCAGTGAAAAAAAGGTCACTCTGACTGTCATGTAGAGACGGGATCGAAGGCGGTGGTTCTCACACTGAAGTGCTTGGAGGGCTCGTTAACCACAGATCACTGGGCTTTACCTCCAGAATTGCTTATTCAGCTGGTCTGGGTGGGACCTGGGAATTTGCCTGTCTTGCAAGTTCCCAGGTGATGCAGATACTTCTGGCTGGGGAACCATTCTTTGATATCCACTAAATTAGAGTCATTGTAGCTTTCCCTTGACTTCTATTTATTTCAAAGGGGAAAACAGAGTACTTGTTCCTTGGTGTTTCTTTCAAAAGTCTTTAAAGACTGCCCATGCCTTTGTCTTTTAGGACAGCCCTGAAGTATCTGGTTAGAGCAGTAGTTCTCAGAGTGTAGCCCTCAGGCAGGTGGCATCAGCAACACTAGAGAACTTGCTAGAAATATACATTTTGGGGCTCCACCTTAGACCTGGTGAATAAGAAGCTGTCAGGTTGGGGCCCCAGCAATCTCTGTTTAAGATTCTGATGCATGCTAAATTTTAAGGACGATTACATTAGAGGAAGACAGGAAGATGTTAGGAAGCCAGTTAGGACCTTTTTATTTTATTTACAGTATTAACAAGTAGGTGGGTCCTCCCAGGGGCGCCTAATTTTGAAACAGGATGTAGCAAAGGAAAAACTGAGGTGAGGTCTCCACAGGGTAGTGGTTATTGACTTCTAGTCTCTAACCTGCAGATGCAGATGGCAACACTAACTTATCTCCACAGCAGGTGCTGTTCTAATCAACCAATAAAGATATTAGAAAGCACATAGGAAGAAGAAAGCCCAAGATTAACACTAAGTGGCAATTAGTGGTATTAGGCAATGCCTATTATCTGCTCATAAACATATCAACACGCTGATCTTAAAAGGGAATAAAACTAGACAGTGTTTGTGAACCACCAGGCTTTCAGGGGCACCTTATTTATTCAAGTCACAGGATCAATTGACCCTTGAACAATTATACTTCAAATTGATTAATTCTACCATCCCAGAATTTAATCTTCCAACTGCCTATTGAAGGCCTACTCTGTTTTTTTCATCATGCCACTGTGAGGTTGCTGGAAGTTGAGAGCGGTATCTAATTTCTTGGCCCCCTTCTATTCCTAGCTGTGATTTTAGATGCTGCTGTCAACATTCAGAAGAAGTCAGTCACTGGGGACCACAGCTCAGGGTGCTGAGTGTATGTGTGTAATACCAATTCCACGCACATGAGTCATCCCAGCTCTATTTGTGGAAAGGGGAAGAAGATTGCCAGATAATCTTCAGCACTTGCCTTGGCTCCGTAGTTATCTAAGAGGATGTTAAATTGGAATAATTCTACTCATTTATTGCTCTGCTTGCAAATTAGCCAGTAAAATGTCAAAAATTATAATACTATTTAAAAAAAAAAAAAACACAGTGTTAGGAGAACATTGGCAGCTCTTAAAAACTCTCCTGGCAGTGCACGGTGGCTCACATCTATAATCCCGGCACTTTGGGAGGCTGAGGTGGGCAGATCACTTGAGGTCAGGAGTTTGAGACCAGCCTGGCCAACATGGTGGAACCCCCTCTCCACTAAAATACAAAAAGTAGCTGGGAGTGGTGGTGCGCACCTGTAATCCTAGCTACTCGGGAGGCTGAGGCAGGAGAATTGCTTGAATTTGGGAAGTAGAGGTTGCAGTGAGCTGAGATCATACCACTGCATACCAGCCTGGGCAACAGAATGAGACTCCGTCTCCAGGAAAAGAAAAAGAAAAGAAAATTCTCCTAAGGCTTTCTGAAATTCTCACCAACTTCTGACTTCATGAAGAGATAGTGTGATATAGAGGAGAGAATCTAATTGTTGAACTCAAACAGATCTAGTGTAAGGTATATGGATGTGCTTTGGTCAAGGAATATGCCAGAGCAGATATCCAGGCCTGCATGACTCAGTGAGTTTGATGTGCAGTTTCATACTTGACTCTGAGCCACTATTGTCTGCAAAAGGTATAATTGCCCTGCTAATGCTGTACAGGGGCTTTTGGGGCTCGGCTCACCTCAAGGTAGCTTGGAATAGCAGGCACATTGGCACCCAGAGAAAGAGAAAGAGCCAAAGCTGTCTGTCTGCAAGAGACAGCCAGGACACAGTTCGGCTTGCTAGTGCCCAGAGAAAGAGTTAAGCTGCTGACCCTGAAGGCAAGAGAGAGCCGGCCACACAGCGGTGTGTGGGAGCCCCTGGCTCAGGCAGCCAAGACAGGGAGGACAGTGTAAAGAGCTAGTGTAAGTAAGCTGTTAATGAGAGCTGCTGCTGAATAAAATCATCTTTCACCTGCCTACAGCCCCTCGAGTGTTCTTTCTGTCCATCCACCCACTCCCCTCAGACTTCAGCATGGGCTGGACCTGGACCCCAGGATGTGCCATTTAGGTTTGAATGTCACAGCTGCCATATAATAGCGTTAGGTAAAGTGCTTAAAATTCTCTAAGCCTCAGTTTTTCTATCTGTAACGTGGACTAAAATGCTTGCCCTATGTGGTTGATTTGAGAAAAATAAAATGCACATATACAGTTTCTGGCATGCGTTTGGCACACAAAAGCTCAGTTCCCTTCTCCTCAGATTGAAGGTAATTGCTTGGTTTTGGTATAGGTTTTTTATCCCCCATAAATTTAATAGTGTATGAAAAAAATTAAGTGATTATATGACAGGTCCAGTTTGCTTTCTCTTGTTTTCTTTTCTTCACTGCTTCAGTCAGCATGAAGTTAGTCATTCTGAGCTTCAGTCAGTTCTAGTCCATTTGCCAATGATCCCAAGGCTCCTTTTATGGTCTGAAAAGCGATATTCATATCTGGTAAGCATTCAGATCATAATGATACTCTAGCTCATGTTTGTCAGACATAGCTACAAAAACAGACTATAAAATATTAAAAGTAACAGAATTATTTTTCTATACCCTCAAAAGAACTGAACAAAAACCAACTGAATTCTTAGACTTGTATGACCAAATCCATATTACAATATATGATTATAATAAAAAGATGAAATAGGATACAATTTGCTAATGTTCAACTCTGTCAATAATAGTAAACTAATTCTCTGTGAAGTGCATTAGCCCTTTGGTAAATATGAAAACGAGTTTTTCTTTAAAATAAATATGTATATATTTTTCAGAAGTAAAAACGAGCAGGCATAGGTTTTAGCTGAAAATCGGTTTTGTTCAACAGCATAATAATTTGGAAAAATTAAAGGCAAACATCTTGGGCAGAGCATGCATTCTCCAGCTAGTCACCATTTCTACCTCCCTTCTTTCATGCCCACTGGCCCACCTGCTTCACACATTACAGGACGTGCCAAGCTTCTAGAGGCATTTAAGTTTGTAGATCCCAGTTCCAACCATTTAGATCAAATTACTGGGTTCCTACTCAGGCAGCTGGGTTCCAACAGCAGGAACCTGAGCTGCATATCCTACCTAATCTTTGGGCAAAGTTTTGCCTGTTTGGCACAAAGATAGTGGCAGTTTCTTGTAGTTATTAATCTTTGAGTAACTTAATCTTGTTGTTGCTCCTCCAGAATGTCCAACAATCTTTTAAAGAATCTCTGCTTTAAATTTGATCTGTATCAATGTTTGGAACATGAAGAGTTGTTTCTGTTTTCCTGCTTGGACCCTGACTGATAACAGAGCCAGATTGAAGGGGTGGAAGTACAGTTGAACACAACTGCAAAGGAAAAAATTAGTTGGGTGTGGTGGTGCATACCTGTAATCCCAGCTACTATGGAGGTTGAGGCAGGAGAATTGCTTGAACTTGGGAAGTGGAGGTTGCAGTGAGCCGAGATCACACCACTGCACACCAGCCTGGGCAACAGAGCAAGACTCCAGCTCCAAAAAAAAAAAAAAAAGAAAAGAAAAAGAAAAGAAAACTCTTCTAAGGTTTTCTGAAATTCTCACCAACTTCTGACTTGGCTTAAGCCAAGCTCAGAATGTATACTTCCCAATATTCATAAACAGAAAAAGGAAATCAAGGGTTACCAGTCATTTGAAAAAAACCAACACCACAAAAGAGAAAGACCAAGATGTAAAGGAAAAGCCATGCAGAAAAGGTAACACCTTAATAAGCAAACAAGAATTTACACTTAAAAATTAGTATCAGAATAAAGATTTTGCAATTGAAAATAAAAATAAGCTACTATGAAAACAGAACAATCAAAAAATGGAAAAGAGTTTGTTGCAATTAAAAATACAATTGGCCAATTTTTTTTTTAATTAATAAATGGACTGAATAATGAATTGGACAAATAGACAAAATCATGGTATAAAAGTAAATTCAATGAACTCTTTAGAATATGTAGAGCAAAGAGTCAATAAGGAAATAAGAGTAGTTTAATATGTGTCAGGCTATTCTAATTGCTTTAGTTATAATAACTAATTTAATTCTGATAACAATTTTTTGAGCTAAGGATAATTATTATATACACAGAGGGGTTAAGCAACATGTCCAAAGTCACACAGCTAATGGGTAACAAAGCTGAAATTCAAATCCAGGGAACGTGACCTCAGAGACCTTGCTCTTTATTATTATTCTACATTGCCTATTTTAAACGTAGGAGATAAGTTAAGAGACATGGAGGATATTCAGGAAGTTCAATAGCCACCTAACTGGAGTTGTAAAAAAAAAAACAAAAACAAAAACAAAAAAACAGGATGAACAGGAGAAAGAAAATATTCAAGAAACAAGAATACAAAATGCATTGAGCTGAAAAAAGACTTGACAGACACTACTAAGTGCCAAAAAAATGACTTTTTTCAAAATAACATATCTAGACACATAACTGTGAAATTTTAGAACTCCAAAATAAAGAAAACCTTGCTCTGCTTGCAAATTTTTCTCCAGAGAGAAAAACAATCATATACAGAGTATTGTGAATCAGGTGGACATCAGATGTTTCGTTTGCAACAGAATAATGATTTGTCAATTCTGAAGTTTTGGATTTAGAATTCTCTACCCAAACAAGTGTTAATCAAAGGGGCAGGCAAAATAAAGACATTTGGACATGCAAGAATTTAGGAAGTCTAGCATTCATTGCTATTCAAAGAGATAAACCAACAAAATATAGGATGATTCCAAGAAACAGGAAGATTTAAGACATAATAAACATCAGCAGTTGAGTGTGACTCAGATGTGAAAGACAAAATTAAGCAGTGAATTTATTGGACTGGAGCTTGTAAAAGGCTCTATTTAGAAAGTTATAAATGGCAATAATAATTCTCTGTAGCTCCAAGCTCAGTATTTGTTTCTACTGGTGAAATACTTACATAATCATAGTATTGTAAGAAATGTACCATAAATGACTTCTTAAATTATTATTATTTGAGATTTCAAAAAATCACGTTCATATAATTTAGAAAATACCTAATGGATGATAACAAAGGAAATTAATGAGTCCCACTAGTTATAAAGAGATTTACCAAAACAAAACAAAACAAAACAGATTGTAATTATCAAGCTCTGCTTGATCAAACAATTTTTCCGCCCTTTGGGGAGACAACTGCTTGGTTTCTGCATTTTTTCATAATAATGGGAAGATGTTCTTTTCTTGATCATGTCTCAACTATTCTTGAAAAGACAAGCAGCAACACCTTCCAGCAATCCTGAAGAGATTACTCGGCAGCAATTCAAGACATAGGCAATGAATTGGAGCCAACTTAATGACTTAGATATGCTGAATCTAAAAGTTATCTGAAACTTTCCCAGCAAAGCAAGCATTTTGAGAAGTTAAATAACCAACATCTCCTATTTTACATTTTCCAATTCTGGAATTTACTCATAGATTAAATCAAGGTCTAGTAAATATGGATGGTAAAGCCATGTAAAATTATACCTATATAATATTATAATGTTCCCTGTTTGCCTCTTTTTATACTAATTCCTCAACTTTGAGTAATTTATTTTATTTACAGTTATCATGGTGTCTTGGTGACATATATTTTTCATACAAGAAAAAAGTTTTTTTAGGTATAATTTTTACAGAATACTTACAGGGGAGAGTAAAAATGAAACGTACTTTTTAACAGAGATGCAGTTACTTACAAGTAGAGGGAGAGTCACCCATGTTATGCAACTATCCCATCTTATCAAATATATACTAGGAGACTAGTCATTAAGTCCTTTGCCACAGCAAAGAAAGTAAGGAGGCCACAGGCTTTGAACTGATCTGAGTTTTTTAGGTAAGTCACGTAAACTCTCTAAGCCAAGCTTGTCCAACCTGTGACCCACAAGCTGCATGTAGCCCAGGACGGCTTTGAATGCAGCCCAACAAGAAAAATATTAAACTCAAAGCAAATGTCTCTATATGACATAAATTTAAATATCTTTTTTAGAATTTTTACAATAAAATGAAACCAAGGCACACTCAAAATACTGATTTCATTACATATATGTTATAAGTCTAAAAAGATAATTTTTCAAACAAATCAGTAATGAATGCTCATTAATCCTTCTGTTCATTTCAAAACATCTATTGAGAGCTTCCTGTGTATTTGACAAGTGTGCTAAGCTCTGAGAAATCAGTGGTGAAACAGAAACTTGGTGCCTGCCCTCAGGGAGGTTAAACTTGCCAATAGGGTCCAATAGGATGGCATTTCACATGGAATGTAGACTTTAATTTAGAAAAATTATCCTCTTCTGCTTTCTCCCTTTAACTGTAAATTTATATTTGTGATTTAATCTCCTACTGAAATAAGCTAAATCTGGTTTGAAATGACGTTCTGTTGAAAGTTGTGCAGTCGGAACTGAAGAGAAACTTACTGTTAAACATGGCATACTTATCACATGGCTATCTTCTCTTGCTCCTGAATACAATTAAAATAAATAACCAAAATGAGGGAAATGGATATGAGCAATCAGCAGACAAGCGCTTTCAATAAATTTTCAATTGAAAAAATGAAAAAGAGGTACGGTAAGTGACTTGGCAGAGTGGAGGAAGCTAAAACTGAAGTATCCGCTGAAAATAGATAGTTCATTGATGAGGAATGAGCCAATTTGCTCCACTGAAACTCACAAGAAGTGGAGGCAGCAAAGTCTGGATATAGCAAAAGGTTGAAATCAGGGAAATCAGTTGAAAGTCTGCATGTAAAATGGCTGTGTCTAAAGTGGCTGAGCACTCCCAGATCTCTTTCCCCAACCCACATGGACAAGTAACAACCTTTTTCTACACACCTACCAATCATTTCTCCCTAAGTGATCACAGATTAACTTTTTGGAGCTAGAGATGTTCCAGACCTGGAAGCAGTAGGAGCAACGGGGTAAGGTACAGGGTTGGAGACCGAGTGATATATCTTTGAATATTACCTTTTGATATGATTTGGCTCTGTGTCCCCACCCAAATATCATCTCAAATTGTAATCCCCACATGTCAGGGGAGGGACCTTATAGGAGGTGATTGAATCATGGAGGCAGACTTCACCATTGCTTTTCTCATGATAGTGAGTGAGTCTTCACAAGATCTCATTGTTTGAAAGTGTGTGGCACTTTCCCCCTTCTCTCTCTCTCTCTCTCTCTCCTCTCTCTCTCTCCCCTGCCACCTTGTGAAGAAGATGCTTGCTTCCCCTTTGCCTTCCACCATGATTGTAAGTTTCCTGAGGCCTCCCAGTCATGTTTAAGCCTGTGGAACTGTGAGTCAGTTAAACCTATTTTCTTCATGAATTACCCAGTTTTAGGTAGTTCTTTATGGTAGTGTGAGAACAGATTAATAGACTTTTTCAGGGGACTCAAGGAAAAAGCCAGCTTGCTGCCTGTAACTCTAAAACAAAGCCTCTTCATTGATTGCCCTCTCATGCACACAACACTTCTAATTGGTCTTTCAGTATTTCATTCCAAATGGTGCTGGGACAATTGGATATCCACATGCAAAAGAAGTAAGAATTAAGTTACACCCCATTCTTAAAACCAGACACAAAAATAACTCAACATGGATCATAGACCTAAATGTAGAACTATAAAACTCACTGAAAAAAGTGTAGGAGTAAATCTTTGTGATTGTGGGTTAGGCAAACACTTCTTAGGTATGACACCTAAACCACAAACTACAAAAGAAGAAAAAGATAAATTGGACTTCATCAAAATTACAACCTTTTATATTTCAAAGGACACTGTCAATAAATTGAAAAAGACAACTCACCAAATGAGAGAAAATACTCACAAATCATAGATCTGATAAGGGATTTGCATCTGGAATATATTTTAAAAACTTTTATGACACAATAAGAAAATGACAAGTAACCCAATTAAAAATGGACAAAGGACCTGTATGAAAAGATATTTCTCAAAAGAAGATAGATATAAGGCCAATAAGCACATGAAAAGATGCTCAACATCATTAGCCATTAGAAAAGTGCAATCAGAACTACAATGGGATACCACTTCATACCCACTAGAATGGCTATAATTTTTTTAACAGGGTGGATAATAACAACTATTGGCAAAGATGTGGACAAAAGGAAACATTCAGATATTGCTGGTGGGAATGTAAAATAGTGCAACACTTTGAAAAACGTTTTTCTCAATTCTTTAAAAAGTTCCATATAGAACTATTATGTGATTCAACAATTCTACTCCTAACACATACCCAAGAGAAATAAAAACATGTCCACGTAAAAATTTATACATGAAGATTCATAGCAGCCTTATTTATAATAGTCAAAAAGTAGAAACAACCCAAATGTTCATAAACTGATAAATGGGTAAACAAAATGTGATATGTCCATAAAATGGAGCATTATTTAGTAATAAAAGGAAACAAAGCATTGATACATGCAGCTGCATAGATAAACTTTAAAAAATATTCTAAGGTTTACTGTGTCGGTTGCACAACTCTGTGAATATGCTACAAATCATTTAAGTGTACTTTTTAAGTAGGTGGATGTTATGGTATGTGAAGCATATCTCAATCAACCTCTTAGAAAAATGTAAATGGACAGCTACCGATCACAGAAAAATATAAATGGACAGCCACAGAGCACAAAACATCTTGGAAAGCCTCCAACATGAAAAACAGAAATAAACACAAACAATAAAAGTGAATTTGGGGGGAAAAAGGAGGACTGCAGGAAATAGAAGAAAAGATCAGCTAAAACATTTTGTTAGTATTCTTAGAAAGATAAGAATCTGTAAAACGAAACCATGATGTTATCAGGAAATGAAAGAACAAGAAAGAGACCAAAAAGACAAAGAGCTATAAACCAACAGAGATAAGATAACAAAATTACAGGATCAAGTCAGGAATTTCAGGAATAAAATTTCTAGAAAGAAAAAGTAGAGGAAGTGAAGTGAAAAAAGATAAAACAGAAATAGCAAGAAAAATTCCTATGACAAGAGGACATGACCTTCTAGATTGAAAATCTTCATGGAACACTGAATAACAAACTTTTAAAGATTTATTTTAAAACATCATGAAATTTAAGAATACCCCAAAAAAAATTATTAAAGATTTTTTAAACCCTAAGTATGTATAATCAGCATGACATCAGACTTTCCAGTGTAGCACCAAAGATATAAGACAATAAATTAATGTTTACATAATTCTGAGAAGAAAAAAAAATGTTAGGACAAAATTTCTATACTCGCCCCAAGTATCAATCAAATATGAGCGTGAAAAATACATATTTGATTGATAGTTGGACTGAGTGTAGAAATTTTCAGACATACTAAAACTCAGAATAATAATCACCCATGCACCCTTTCTTAGGAAACTACTGGAGAATATGCTTTAAAAAATGAGGAAATCAATTCAGAAAGAAGTTTTGTGATCCAGGAGACTGGGTCCCAATACAGGAAAACAGCAAACGGAAGGATCATAATGATAGCTCCACTCATGACTAGAAATTAATTCATGTCATTTGGAGCAGAAGAAAAGACAACTCAAGTCTGGAGATTCAGTGGGGATGTGAGGGAATGAAATCAATACATATCTAATGTGATAATTTCACAGGTATTTGACAAATCTCAGGAGGCAGTTGGATAGACACATGAGAAACTATCAAAAAATGGGAGGAAACTGAAGAGGTATAGTAGAAAGAAAATGTTTCAAACTTCAGTGCTTAACTCAACAGTAGTCCAGATTGCAGTCCTGTAGCAATATGCACATGGATTAAAATTTAATTTTAGAAATTATGATATAGCTGAATTAGGAGAATGGGGCAAGGGGAAGTGGTTAAGAAGTGCGAGATTTGTAAGACAGTTAAATAATTTCAATAATAAACATTGGCTAAAGTTGAAAAAAATCAAGATAGAGGAAATATATTTTTAAAGCAGGATGATGATAAAACCTAGAAGAAACGAAGAAATTGAAATGGGGAGATGTGGATTAACCAACTGCTGTTCTTTTAATACAAGTGTTTCAATACTACTTGGACTACTTGGATTTTTTTAAAAAAATCATGGCATGCTATAATTTGGATAAATTGTTTTTTTAATCCATTAAGGGTTCATAGCACTGAAAAAGCACTGTGTGGTAAAGACATAGGCTGTCAGAAAGTTTACAGAGTATAAAAAAGACATATTTCTTTTTTTATGAAGACCACCACCAAACCGAAAATAAAACTGAAATAGTGTAAGTTTTAATTGTGAACCATCTTGGAAAAAAATCATTAACCACAGGATCTATAACTAATAGAACTTTCATAGACTGCCATCTGAGGACAGTAGTTCTATCTTTGCAAGAAAGACATTCCATGAGAAATAAGAATTCTCTTAATACTGACTCTCTGAGTAGGTTTTATAACTAAGAAAAGGCTTCCCATAAATAACCAATATATGTTGTAGAGAAGCCCAGGAAAAAAGAGAGGAATGCAAATGTTTATGTGCTAATCTCCAGGTAGAAAGGTGAGCAAGACAGAGTACAGAGTAGTCTGGGCCAGTTCCTTCTGGAGAACCAACTGAGAGTGTTGCCTTGGGCCATGTAGTAAAGATGGCAAGACACATCCATACAGAGACTGGCCTCATCTCCTCTGTATCTTGCATGGCCACTATCTGAAGATCAATAGAATTTCCTCTTCTAACCAAATGTGTGGGACCACCTACAACAACAATCATGTTCCATATTTTCTTTCCATGCCTTCATCATAAATCTCAGCATACAAACAATCAACTCTTCTACAAAATGAAGAATTCTGTAGTACAAACCCCATGCAGCTAAGCAGAGCATAGGGTAGCCAATAATCTGTCTTTCATGTGATCTAATACATTCATCTGGCTCTGCCACGAGCTGTATGTAGGCCAGCTCTGGGAGCTCTAGAACTTGAAGATGCCACATCCATTCTGCTTTAGCCACGGAGCTGCTCCTAGACTAGGAGAGGAGCTGTTCTTGTTCCTCCCGCCCTGTCTCATGGATGCCACTCTTTGAAGACACCTATCTACCTACCCTAGTCAGGGTCATATCTCATCATTTTCATGGTTCCCTGTGTTCTTAATCTCATTCACTTATTAACTTCTTTTTGTCAGAAGAATAAGCTTCCTACTTTCTGTGGCTCCTGGGTTCTCCCATAAGAAGCCCTCTGTTTACTGCCTTACTAGTACACGTCAAAACTCTTATATCCATACAACCTTGTAGTATGGCTCTAGTCTAAGGTAGAAAGAAAGGGGCATAACTGTAACATGCATGTAATTATCCAGCTAAGCAGAGCATAGGGTTGTTTGATATCTAGCATAGAAGACATAATTAAGAATTTTTTAAAAGTATACCTGTTTAGGATTGTGAATTGTATTCCCATTCACTCACTTCGCCAGATAATTGCTGAGTGCATTTTTATATGCAGATTTCGTGTGTTGTAAATCAAATAAGGCCCATAACGTCAATGAATTTATAAAGTGTGAGGAGAGATTGGACAAAGAAGAAAGATTAAAACAATAGAAAAAGAGTTAAAGTAAGCAGCATAAGAGAAGTGCTAAGTGTGGAGGTTTGCAGAGGAATAAATTATATCTGGCTGGAGAAGGTATGTACAGAGTTTATTAAATAATTTCATGCAGCATTTGTGAAGCATCTGCTGTGTGCTGCACTAGGTACTATATTAAGGTCTGAGGAGACCAAGAGCATAAAGACAAAGTTATGCGCCAAGGATGAAAAAGCCCTGGGAGATCAACAATGAGGTGGCATTTTTTTCTCCTGGAAGTGGGAGTAAGGGTGAAACTGTCAGGTAAAGCCTCATATAGGATATTGGTTTTTGAACTCAGACCTAGACAACAAGTGGAGTACTGACTGGCGGAAATGCTGAGATAGAGCACTGTAGGTATATGTAACAGCAGGAGCAAATGTGCAATAGCAGGGAAAATAAACTATAATAGAAACTATTCCTAGATATCTAGAAATATTAACTATTCCAGATAATAGAAATTATCTAGAGTACTGGGTGTTTGTGGCAAATAGGGGCGAAACTCCAAAGACAGAGGATAGAATGCAGAGAAGCAGTATGAATGGAGCACCTATTTAGCTGTGTTGGAAAATGAGGAACCAATGCAAGAATTATTTGTTTAATTTAGTGATCAGCATAGTGTTTTGAAAAGATAAGCCTGGAATCAGTATATAGAGGATGCTTGAAAGTGAGGATCGAAAGGAAGCTATTTCTTGTTTCAGGGGTGAAGTAATGAAAGTCTGAACTAGCTGGTGCCATTAGGAAGTAAAAGATGGGTGTAGGCATTGAAGAAGCTACATCTACTTACATTGGTTGAAGTTGGGGAGAGTTGGAGAAGTGGAAATCTCTCAAGCAGGGTGGTCCTGGAGCCTTAGCAAATCATGCCAGGCCTTTTTCTTACAGATGCAAGGAATCAGGCAAGACTTGGACTTGAAAAACAGGTTGTATTTTATGATGTTAGACTCAGAACCTAATGTTAAGTGTGCTTGCAAGCACACGCACATGCCACACACAGACCATCATAAATTATACTCTTGGAACATAGTTGTTTTGGTATCGGACACACATAACACTGTTGGCTTTCATCCAAATACTGGCAAAAATCTCTCTAACGGGTCACTGGATATCAGTAGCCTTTCCTGCCTTCTGGGAGACTGAAAAACTTGGTTACAAACACAGGCTGTGGAGACACAGAGCAGTTCAAACCCCAGGTTGGTCATTTACAAGTAACTGCATAATTTTAGGCAAATTACCCTCTCTTCTCTTGATTTCTACATTAATAATATGGGGATACTAATACCAAACACACTGACTTTTATGAGAATTAAATGAGCTATTACATGTGAATTGATTAGAATAGAATAATACCCAGCACATAGGAGGTGCCCAGTAAATGAAGGGGATTCTTATTGTCGTTATGGGTATTCTGTGGTAGAAAAGTCAATGCTGAATACTTAGCAACTGGCATATATTTTTAGGGAGAGGAGCAGAAAAAGTTTTAGTAGATAAAAATAATGTCACTTCCTTTTTAAAATGTCAGTAGAAGATTGAGACTTTTTTGTGTGATTAATAGCTCATTTCCTATGATTCTGGTGCAGTAATTCACATTCAAAGCTACAGACAAGTATAGAGAGATTTTGTGAAAACTTCCACTGGTTAAGGTAGCCTTAAGATCTGAAGGATACTTTGGCCTTTGGAAGTGGCACTATACAGATGTCTAGTCAGCTGTTATCTGCTTAGCATAGTTATCAAATACACCATTAAGTACATTATTTCATTTATTTTAATATGATGGACAAAATGTAGCAAAAACAAAAAATGTGCTTAATGCAAACTGGGAAGACTCATTCATTTTATACTGACTCATTATGACAAGGCCTTATTGGTTTGATAATTTTGTGATTCCAGAGCACCATAATTCTGAACCAGATTCCCATCTTGTATGGCTCTGTTAGAGGTTTTGCCTGCAGAGGTTTTCTCTAGTCCTCTTTCTGAGTGTGTCTCCCTCTTATTTATTTATTTATTTATTTATTTATTTATTTATTTCTGTCTTTGTTTCCCTGTGTCTCTTTCTTACTCCCTCTTCTCACTTCACCACCTAAATTTCCTCATTATTTCCAAATAGTTTGGAAGTTCTAATTCTATAAGCACTGCATTTTCTAGCTGCCTGCTAAAGACCTTTCTAAACTGCAATCCATATTTCCAGGTGAGCGATGAATGGGTGCTGGTGAACCACAGAGAATGAAGCAAAAAGTTGCAGTGAGTAGGAATCCTGCAGCCGCTTTCTTTTTTGGCACCCAACAAATGTTCTCAGTTTGATGGTTTTACTAATTTCTCTGCTTCATCTCTATTCTTACTTGTTCCTACTTTAAAAAAAATTGTCTTCTCTTTCAAAATAGAAGATATGTTTTCTTAATATTCTAGCAATATACATTGTTGTTGTTGTGCTGATGTTGATAATAGTAATATTGCTATTAATATAATGTACCTTTTATTGCACACTTTTTGATTAATGATAGGTACCAACTGCCTACCACATTGAGAATGATACAAAGACTCCCAGGAAAAAAAGTAAGTCCTACAGAAGTTTTACTTAGCTATCCTAACTATTAGGCCTTTCCTGACCACCATTACAAGTATTAAACACACTTGTAATGGTTCAGGAGTAAATATCTTGAGGATTTCCTTAATTTTGCAGTGCAGCTTTCATATGATAATTATCCCATTTGTCAGAGCTAGCATAGATTAAAACTGGCTTTATTAATAAAAGCAATAGTAGCATAAAATAGATTTTTTAAGAAATCAAGATTATCAGTGTCATAGAAGGTGCAGATTACTAGAATTTCAGATATGTAAACGTGGTGAATAACATTTTAACAACTGATGTGGTTTCAATAACAGAAAATGAAGATAGCAAAATTTAAACAGGAGAGATAGCTGGCCTAGAGATATAAATTAGAAAGGTATTAGCATGCAGACAGGTATTGAAGCCACAAGAATAGATGAAAGAATCCAGTTAAAGTAAGTCTAAGGAGAAGAGAAGACAGATGTTGGGGTGATCAGACCCAACACCAGGTCGTGGGGGCAATGAAGTCCGGCAGAGTCAAAGGAATGAGAAAAGACAGTTTGAGAGAGAAAGTGGGTCCAGGGGGCCAATGCTAAGTATGGAGGCTGCAAAGGCCCCAAGCTCTGGAAGCCCAGACTATTTATTGCTGATCAAACAAAGAAACAGCGGGTGAGAATGTGGGAGTCAAAAGGGCAAGCACACCATCTACAGCTGTGACGGTTTAAGATTTCCTTTGAGGCGTATGGAACATGTTCTGCTACTTGAGATAATGGAGAGCAGGTTCTTTTAACTCAAAATACAATCCATCCTGGGAGAGCAAGGAGCAAGGAGACAGCAAGTCTAGACACATTCCAGAGCCACGAGCCCTGGATTGTATTCAAGCCACGAGGGGTTTTATGCCCTGAGCTTAGATTATGGTGTGTCAGGGTAGCCTTCCACCCTTTAGCACAGAACTTGGTGTTCCAAAGACCACAAGGGGTTTTAGACCCTGGGTCCTGGACATGTTCCAAGACTCTTACATTATGTCAGACATGCAAGGCCTGCCTGAGCTTCTCTCCCAACACTCAGCTTTTCCCAACATGTCCCCCTTTTCTTTTTCATAAAACCACCACAGCTATCATTGCTTGTTCTTGATGGCGGCTTTCTCTTCAGAAGCGGCTTCCTCTTCCGAGGTGGCTTCTGCATCTGCAGACTAAAAGGAGACAGCACAAGCACACAACCATCAGAACAAAATTCACAAATGTAGAGCCTCCAATAGCCTTCAACTGTAAATCTTTTGGATAGGATAGTAGTTTTTTAAGGATCTCAGTTACAATATAAATAGATGGTGATGTCTCCCATGGTCTATTTAGAGACACAGTGATCCAAACTGCTTCCCTGGCTTTAATTATCAAGATAATTTGATTTTTATCAAAGGTTGAATTATTGCAGGTAAACAAGTGACATTTGGGGCACATAATAAAGCATGTATTTATATCAAGAGTAACATTTCCTATTGCTAGCACAACTTTGAATCCAAAAGTTCCCGTTGGAGAGAAAAGAAAGAGCATTTTTATCCTTACCTCCTTCCCCTCTATTCCTTTTGTATTTGTCTTCTCAGAGTTTGATTGAACTTTGAGCTATAGCTAATTTCCATAATTCAAAATGTTCCTGTCTGTCCCTGCAAATCTCTGCTAGTCTTTGCTAGTCTCTACTTTTGTACCTCTTCTTACTTAGCTCTACTTACTTATATCTGTCTACTTACTTATATCTCTCTAATTATCTCCATCTCTATTTATCTCTATCTCTATTTATCTCTACATCTTCTTGGAAACATTTTTTATGACTCTGGGTAGAGCTAAAAAATCCAACCTTTAAGCTTCAGCAAGATACAAAGCAGGGACCACGGACCCAGCACCAGATTGAAGGGAACAGGAAGTCCTCTCCCGTCCCCAAAGTACGAAAACCAGAGTTTGACCCTTGAAAATTTCCACTCCACATCAGTGTCATCCTCAATTTCCTGGAATGAATTGTTGATAATGGCAATTAACATATTTAGCAAAACAATGACCACTGTGACATTATAGACTCCATAAAGAACATAACCAATGTTTTCAATGAATTTGTGGTTATAGTTTATGACCACTGATTTCACTTCAGAAAGTCCAAATATAGCCCAGAATAGTGTCTTAAAACTCTCTTGAACTGTTATGAAGGCTCCATTTTGTTTTGCACCAATGTAGTAGGAGTACAGGTTGAACATTCCAATCACAAAGGCCACAAACACCATAATGAATATGACCATGAACCTGAAGATGTCTTTGACTGCTCCTCCAAACGACATCTGCAGAGGTCCAAAGCTTTCATTGGCTGGAAAATATAAGCTATCCCAGAGAAA
Source organism: Macaca nemestrina (assembly GCF_043159975.1). Lineage (NCBI taxonomy): Eukaryota > Metazoa > Chordata > Mammalia > Primates > Cercopithecidae > Macaca > Macaca nemestrina. Next base: position 86,681,135 of record NC_092134.1, on the reverse strand, counting down.
ATCAAAACCACAGCAACTGCACAAAGACCTTCAGACACCATCTGAGGATCAGAGGGGTCCCACTCCTTCCTGGCCAAATCGTAGTATTTCACATTATCTCCCAATGTTACTTTTGTCAAGTACTTCAAAGTATCTTATGGGCTTTGGAAGCATGCCAGAATGCCCTGAATCTTGCAATGAATGATACTGAGAAAATTGCTAACATACCAAAATCAAGCATATTCCACAACTCAAACAAATATTCCTTGGGGCCTTGAGTCCAAATTTCTTTACATTCAGCCCATATCATGCCTCTGTGCTCATTAAATCTGTTTTTCTCTAGCAGAGGCAGGTTAACCATGGAACTGAAGCTTCAAGATGACTTTACTTGCCCAGGCTCCTTCTAAGTCCTCACTTTGCCTTCTTTTTCTCTAAAAGGGGCCCTCTGAATAAACAAGCCTCAGATTCCACTGAGTCTTACCCCATGCCTCACCCTCTTCATAATAAATGCCTTAAGAAATTCAAGTAAGCAGAATGTTTGCTTTCACTTTGTCCCATTGTTATCCTGGTTCTTCCGAGCACTCAGCTTTCCCACCAAGCTTCTTTCAGTCGTCTTCAGGTGTCCTTTGACAATGCATCCTCCACTTTTACACATTCTAGCATTCCTTCACCAGGGTCTTTGTCATCCCACATTGGGCAGCCAGGAATGTTGGGGTGATCGGACCCAACACCAGGTTGTAGGGGCGACGAAGTCTGGCAGAGTCAAAGGAATGAGAAAAGACAGTTTGAGAGAGAAAGTTGGTCCAGGGGCCAATGCTAAGTATGGAGGCTGTGAAGGCCCCAAGCTCTGGAAGCCCAGACTATTTATTGGTGATCAAACAAAGAAACAGGGGTTGAGAATGTGGGAGTCAAAAGGGCAAGCACACCATCTACAGCTGTGACGGTTTAGGATTTCCTTTGAGGCGTATGGAACATGTTCTGCTACTTGAGATAACAGAGAGCAGGTTCTTTTAACTCAAGATACAATTGATCCTGGGAGAGCAAGGAGCAAGGAGCCAGGAAGTCTAGATACATTCCAGAGCCACGAGCCCTGGATTCTATTCAAGCCACGAGGGGTTTTATGTCCTGGGCTTAGACTATGGTGTGTCAGGGTAGCCTTCCACCCTTTAGCACAGAGCTTGGTGTTCCAAAGACCACGAGGGGTTTTAGACCCTGTACTCCAGACATGTTCCAAGACTCTTTTACATTATGTCAGACATGCAAGCCCTGCCTCAGCTTCTCCCAACACTCAGCTTTTCCCAACAGAGAGATGAGGATGGAACCCCAGAGAATATTAATATTAAGGGATTTTCAAAGAACTAGTGAATAAGGCTGAGAAGGAGTAGTAGAGTCAGGAAGAAGCAGAGAGGACAACTACCAGAGTGTAAGTTACAAAGGAGGCAAGCCTGACATCACTTTTATGTCTCTTCCAACCTCAAATTATGGGAAGTTACAAAAAGAAATAAATCTTTAAAAAAATTGAAACTGGCAACTGACCTATGAATTAAAGATTTTAAAAAAACATTTCCACTGATTTAAGTATTGATGGGGATGGATTGGGAAGTAAGATGGCTGCCAAGATTCCTGTTCAGTGGTACACTTACCCTTTATAATCACCTCCCCTTGAGTGAGGTGGGACATGTGAAGAGGATAGGTCTTACTTCCACAATGCCATTAAATTGTTTTTGATAAAATATTTTGGGGATAATAGTTGTCTATTTTTTAATTTTTATGGATATACAATAAATAGTTGTAGTATTTATGGGATACATGTAATATTTTGATACAAGCATACAACGTGTAGGGGTCAAATCAGGGTAATTGGGATAGCTATCACTTTAAACACTTATCATTTCTTAGTGTTAGAAACATTATAATTCCATGCTTCTAGTTATTTTGAAATTCCCAATAAATTATTGTTAACTACATTGCCCTATTCTGCTACCAAACATGAGATCTTATTCCTTCTGTCTGTATTTTTGTACCCACTAACCAACCTCTCCCCTCCTACACCCAATTACTCTTCCCAGTCTCTGGTAACCATCATTCTACTCTCTGCATCCATGAGATCAACCTTTTTAGCTATCACGTATGAGTGAGAACATGCAATATTTGTCTTTCTGTGCCTGGCAACAATTAAGTCTATTGTCAATTAATGTTACATCTGATTTACACAAATGGGTAAACAATTTTTATAGAGAAAAAATCTTGAGATATAGTATACAATTATCCTGACTTATAATATACCAAGAATAACAAGTGAAAAGATTCAGTAAGTCTGGAGTAGGGTATAGAGAGCTATACTGCTGTAACACTTTATAAGTAAGTCTTATGTGCATCCCCAATTGAGAACTACTAGGCTAGAAATACTACATTAAAATTAAAAGAGCGAGGCTTCACCCAAGTAAAATTTAAAATAATTACTAATATATTACTGATAATGCAGTAGTTGCCAGAAATCATCAGCTCATTAGACAGGCAAAGCACTGCCAGGATTCATAAGCATAGGAAAACCTGACACAATTATTTCTTAGAGTTTTTATCAGTGTTATTCCTGAGGGTTAAAATATATTGTGGACAGTGAAAATATTGACAAATACCAGGGGTTCACCATAAAACATACAATTTCTGATAAATTCATATTAATACAATTTTACCTATACAATGTTAGCACAGAGATGGCTAAATGACTCTTTTGATTTGACAACTTTTCCCATGCAACTCATCAAACAAATCTAGTTAATTTCCAGCATCTCTCTTTTTATAAAGTAAAAGAAACAATATTTGTAATTTTCCAGGGGCTATCTGGGGAATCTCAAAGATAGTTTTAGGTATAAAAGATGGCCTGAATGTTTTGTGGGCTTTTTTCCCTATATTTAGGATCCCATTTTTAGAAAGTTAAAAATTTTTTAAATGTCAGAGGAAATTTGGACAGTTGGTTAAGATAGAATCATAGGTGTCTTAGAAACAATACTTGGTTGTCTGTTTCATCACAGCAACACTAAAATGTATGTAAAAAATAAACATGGATGGTAACAAAATTGACAACCTTAGCTCTTTCAAAAGTAAGACTGAGGGCAGAGCAGGATGGCCAATAGAAGTCTCCAAAGGTCATCCTCGCAGCAGAAACACCATATTTGACAACTATCCATACACAGAAAAAGAACCTTCATAAGAAGAAAAAATCAGGTGAGCAATCACAGTACCTGGTTTTAAACTTCCTATCACTGAGAGAGACACTAAATAGAGTAGAAAAGACAGTCTTAAATTGCCTAAATTACCCCTCCGCTCTCCCCCTGCAGCAGTCTTACAGCACGGAGAAGAGAATCTGTGCATTTGGGGGATGGAGAGTGCAGTGACTGTGGGGCTTTGCATTAGAAATCAGTGATGCCAACACCAGGCAGGACTCAGCCAATGTCCAGAGAGGGAGTATTTAGACCAGCCATAGCCAGAGGGGAATCATCCATCCCAGGGGTTGGGACTTGAGTTTTGACAGGCCTCCCCACCATGGGCTACTGTGCTCTGGGGTTCTATATAAAGTTGAAAGGTGTCTAGGCCACTAGTCCTAGTGCTGTGCTAGGTTTGGAGCCATTGGAATTGGAGGGCACTCAACCCAGTGAGACACAGGCCAGGGTGGCTAAAGGAGTGCTTGCATCATTGCTCCCCCAACCCCAGGCAGCACAGCTTACAGCTCTTAAAGAAACCCCTTCTTTATGCTTGAGGAGAGGAGGGATAAGAGTAAAGAGGACTTTGTTTTGAAACTTTGATACCAGCTCAGCCATGGTAGGAAAAGACACCAGTTAGAGTCAAGAGTGCCCCACTAGGGGGCCAAGCTCCCAGATGTGACATTTCTAGGCATATCCTGGGCCAGGAGGGAGTTCACCATCTTGAAGAAGAAACCAGTCCTGCCAGGATTCATTGCCTGCTGACTAAAGAGCCCTTCAGCTCTGAATGATCAGCAGTGGTAACCAGGTAGTACATGCTGTGGACCTTGGGTGAGACTCTGAGACATGCTGGTTTCAGGTATGACGTAGCACATTCACAGTTCTGGTGACTACAAGGAGAGACTCCTTCTGCTTGAGAAAAGTATGAACTCAGCCATAGTGGGGAAGAGCACCAAGCGGGCTCTTGGGGTCCCCAGTTCCAGGCCTTGGCTCTTTTATGGAATTTCTGGACATATTCTGTGCCAAAGGAGGGTCCACTTCCCTGAAGGATGAGTCACAGGCCTGGCAGCATTCACCACAATATGACAGAATAGCCCTTGGGCCTTAAGTGAACATTGGCAGTACCCTGGAAGTACTCCCTGTGGGCCTGAGGTGGCGGTGCACACAGGGAAACATCCCTCTGCCTGGGGTAAGGGTAGGACAGAGTGGAAAGGACTTTGTCTTGTAGTTTCAGTGCCAGTTTAGCTGCAGTAATAATAGAGCGCCAGGTAGATTTCTAAAGTTTCCAGCTCCAGGCTGGCTCCAAGATGGCATCTCTGAACCCACCTAAGACTCGAGGGAACTTACTGTCACTCCAAAGAGAAGAACACAATTCTGGCTGCTCCACCATCTGCTAAGTGTAGCGCCCTAGGGCCTTAAATGAACATAGGTGGTAGCAAGGTAGTGGTTTCACAGTACCTTGGATGAGACCCAGTTCTGTATTGGCTTCAGGTCTAACTCAGTGCAGTCCCACTGGTAGTGGCTACAGCAGTGCTTGTGTCACACATCCCCCAGCTCTATGCAGCCCAGCACAGAAAGAAAGGCTTTCTTTGTGTGAGAGAGGTAAGGAAAAAGAACAAGAGTCTCTGTCTTGTAATTTACAAAATTCTTCTAGATCTTATCCAAGACCACAAAGCTGGTACCTCTATGAGTCTGCAAGAACCACAGCATTACTGGGCTTGGGGTGACCCCTAATGCAGATATGGCTGCAGTGACCAATAACTTAGATCACAATACCCAAATCCCTTTGAATATCTGAAAAGCTTTCCCAAGAGGTATGGGTACAAACAAGCCCAGACTGAGAAGACTGCAATAAATACCTAACTCTTCAATGCCCAGACACTGACAAACATTCAAAACATCAAGAACATACAAGAAAACATGACCTCACCAAATGAATTAAATAAGCCACCAGGGGCCAGTTCCGAAGAAACAGATATGTTACCTTTTAGATAGAATTTAAAATATCTGTTTTGAGGAAGCTCAAAGAAATTCAAGATAACATGGAGAAGGAATTCAGAATCCTGTAAGACAAATGTAATAAAGATATTAAATTATTTAAAATAATCAAGCAGGAATTCTGGAGTTAAAAATGCAATTGACATACTGAAGAATGCATCAGAGTCTCTAGCAGAATTGATCAGGCAGAAGAGTTAGTGAGCTCGAAGATAGGCTATTCAAAAATACACAGAGGAAACAAAAGAAAAAAGAATAAAGAATGCAGGGGGCGGAGCAAGATGGCCGAATAGGAACAGCTCCAGTCTCCAACTCCCAGCGCGAGCGACACAGAAGACCGGTGATTTCTGCATTTTCAACTGAGGTACTGGGTGCATCTCACTGGGGAGTGCCGGACGATCGGTGCTGGTCAGCTGCTGCAGCCCGACCAGCAAGAGCTGAAGCAGGGCGAGGCATTGCCTCACCTGGGAAGCGCAAGGGGGAAGGGAATCCCTTTTCCTAGCCAGGGGAACTGAGACACACAACACCTGGAAAATCGGGTAACTCCCACCCCAATACTGCGCTTTAAGCAAACAGGCACACCAGGAGATCATATCCCACGCCTGGCCGGGAGGGTCCCACACCCACGGAGCCTCCCTCATTGCTAGCACAGCAGTCTGTGATCTACCGGCAAGGCAGCAGCGAGGCTGGGGGAGGGGTGCCCGCCATTGCCGAGGCTTAAGTAGGTAAACATAGCCGCTGGGAAGCTCAAACTGGGTGGAGCTCACAGCAGCTCAAGGAAACCTGCCTGTCTCTGTAGACTCCACCTCTGGGGACAGGGCACAACTATACAACAACAAAAGCAGCAGAAAACTCTGCAGACGCAAACGACTCTGTCTGACAGCTTTGAAGAGAGCAGTGGATCTCCCAACACGGAGGTTGAGATCTGAGAAGGGACAGACTCCCTGCTCAAGTGGGTCCCTGACCCCTGAGCAGCCTAACTGGGAGACATCCCCCACTAGGGGCAGTCTGATACCCCACACCTCACAGGGTGGAGTACACCCCTGAGAGGAAGCTTCCAAAGCAAGAATCAGACAGGTACACTCGCTGTTCAGAAATATTCTATCTTCTGCAGCCTCTGCTGCTGATACCCAGGCAAACAGGGTCTGGAGTGGACCTCAAGCAATCTCCAACAGACCTACAGCTGAGGGTCCTGACTGTTAGAAGGAAAACTATCAAACAGGAAGGACACCTACACCAAAACCCCATCAGTACATCACCATCATCAAAGACCAGAGGCAGATAAAACCACAAAGATGGGGAAAAAGCAGGGCAGAAAAGCTGGAAATTCAAAAAATAAGAGCGCATCTCCCCCGGCAAAGGAGCGCAGCTCATCGCCAGCAACGGATCAAAGCTGGACGGAGAATGACTTTGACGAGATGAGAGAAGAAGGCTTCAGTCCATCAAATTTCTCAGAGCTAAAGGAGGAATTACGTACCCAGCGCAAAGAAACTAAAAATCTTGAAAAAAAAGTGGAAGAATTGATGGCTAGAGTAATTAATGCAGAAAAGGTCCTAAACGAAATGAAAGAGATGAAAACCATGACACGAGAAATACGTGACAAATGCACAAGCTTCAGTAACCGACTCGATCAACTGGAAGAAAGAGTATCAGCGATTGAGGATCAAATGAATGAAATGAAGCGAGAAGAGAAACCAAAAGAAAAAAGAAGAAAAAGAAATGAACAAAGCCTGCAAGAGGTATGGGATTATGTAAAAAGACCAAATCTACGTCTGATTGGGGTGCCTGAAAGTGAGGGGGAAAATGGAACCAAGTTGGAAAACACTCTTCAGGATATCATCCAGGAGAACTTCCCCAACCTAGTAGGGCAGGCCAACATTCAAATCCAGGAAATACAGAGAACGCCACAAAGATACTCCTCGAGAAGAGCAACTCCAAGACACATAATTGCCAGATTCACCAAAGTTGAAATGAAGGAAAAAATCTTAAGGGCAGCCAGAGAGAAAGGTCGGGTTACCCACAAAGGGAAGCCCATCAGACTAACAGCAGATCTCTCGGCAGAAACTCTACAAGCCAGAAGAGAGTGGGGGCCAATATTCAACATTCTTAAAGAAAAGAATTTTAAACCCAGAATTTCATATCCAGCCAAACTAAGTTTCATAAGTGAAGGAGAAATAAAATCCTTTACAGATAAGCAAATGCTTAGAGATTTTGTCACCACTAGGCCTGCCTTACAAGAGATCCTGAAGGAAGCACTAAACATGGAAAGGAACAACCGGTACCAGCCATTGCAAAAACATGCCAAAATGTAAAGACCATCGAGGCTAGGAAGAAACTGCATCAACTAACGAGCAAAATAACCAGTTAATATCATAATGGCAGGATCAAGTTCACACATAACAATCTTAACCTTAAATGTAAATGGACTAAATGCTCCAATTAAAAGACACAGACTGGCAAACTGGATAAAGAGTCAAGACCCATCAGTCTGCTGTATTCAGGAGACCCATCTCACACGCAGAGACATACATAGGCTCAAAATAAAGGGATGGAGGAAGATTTACCAAGCAAATGGAGAACAAAAAAAAGCGGGGGTTGCAATACTAGTCTCTGATAAAACAGACTTTAAACCATCAAAGATCAAAAGAGACAAAGAAGGCCATTACATAATGGTAAAGGGATCAATTCAACAGGAAGAGCTAACTATCCTAAATATATATGCACCCAATACAGGAGCACCCAGATTCATCAAGCAAGTCCTTAGAGACTTACAAAGAGACTTAGACTCCCATACAATAATAATGGGAGACTTCAACACTCCACTGTCAACATTAGACAGATCAACGAGACAGAAAGTTAACAAGGATATCCAGGAATTGAACTCATCTCTGCAGCAAGCAGACCTAATAGACATCTACAGAACTCTCCACCCCAAATCAACAGAATATACATTCTTCTCAGCACCACATCGTACTTACTCCAAAATCGACCACGTAATTGGAAGTAAAGCACTCCTCAGCAAATGTACAAGAACAGAAATTATAACAAACTGTCTCTCAGACCACAGTGCAATCAAACTAGAACTCAGGACTAAGAAACTCAATCAAAACTGCTCAACTACATGGAAACTGAACAACCTGCTCCTGAATGACTACTGGGTACATAACGAAATGAAGGCAGAAATAAAGATGTTCTTTGAAACCAATGAGAACAAAGATACAACATACCAGAATCTCTGGGACACATTTAAAGCAGTGTGTAGAGGGAAATTTATAGCACTAAATGCCCACAAGAGAAAGCAGGAAAGATCTAAAATTGACACTCTAACATCACAATTAAAAGAGTTAGAGAAGCAAGAGCAAACACATTCGAAAGCTAGCAGAAGGCAAGAAATAACTAAGATCAGAGCAGAACTGAAGGAGATAGAGACACAAAAAACTCTCCAAAAAATCAATGAATCTAGGAGTTGGTTTTTTGAAAAGATCAACAAAATTGACAGACCACTAGCCAGACTAATAAAGAAGAAAAGAGAGAAGAATCAAATCTACGCAATTAAAAATGATAAAGGGGATATCACCACCGACCCCACAGAAATACAAACTACCATCAGAGAATACTATAAACACCTCTACGCAAATAAACTGGAAAATCTAAAAGAAATGGATAATTTCCTGGACACTTACACTCTTCCAAGACTAAACCAGGAAGAAGTTGAATCCCTGAATAGACCAATAGTAGGCTCTGAAATTGAGGCAATAATTAATAGCCTACCAACCAAAAAAAGTCCAGGACCAGATGGATTCACAGCTGAATTCTACCAGAGGTACAAGGAGGAGTTGGTACCATTCCTTCTGAAACTATTCCAATCAATAGAAAAAGAGGGAATCCTCCCTAACTCATTTTATGAGGCCAACATCATTCTGATACCAAAGCCTGGCAGAGACACAACAAAAAAAGAGAATTTTAGACCAATATCCCTGATGAACATCGATGCAAAAATCCTCAATAAAATACTGGCAAACCGGGTTCAGCAACACATCAAAAAGCTTATCCACCATGATCAAGTGGGCTTCATCCCTGGGATGCAAGGCTGGTTCAACATTCGCAAATCAATAAACATAATCCAGCATATAAACAGAACCAAAGACAAGAACCACATGATTATCTCAATAGATGCAGAAAAGGCTTTTGACAAAATTCAACAGCCCTTCATGCTAAAAACGCTCAATAAATTCGGTATTGATGGAACGTACCTCAAAATAATAAGAGCTATCTATGACAAACCCACAGCCAATATCATACTGAATGGGCAAAAACTGGAAAAATTCCCTTTGAAAACTGGCACAAGACAGGGATGCCCTCTCTCACCACTCCTATTCAACATAGTGTTGGAAGTTCTGGCTAGGGCAATTAGGCAAGAGAAAGAAATCAAGGGTATTCAGTTAGGAAAAGAAGAACTCAAATTGTCCCTGTTTGCAGATGACATGATTGTATATTTAGAAAACCCCATTGTCTCAGCCCAAAATCTCCTTAAGCTGATAAGCAATTTCAGCAAAGTCTCAGGATACAAAATTAATGTGCAAAAATCACAAGCATTCTTATACACCAGTAACAGACAAACAGAGAGCCAAATCATGAATGAACTTCCATTCACAATTGCTTCAAAGAGAATAAAATACCTAGGAATCCAACTTACAAGGGATGTAAAGGACCTCTTCAAGGAGAACTACAAACCACTGCTCAGTGAAATCAAAGAGGACACAAACAAATGGAAGAACATACCATGCTCATGGATAGGAAGAATCAATATCGTGAAAATGGCCATACTGCCCAAGGTTATTTATAGATTCAATGCCATCCCCATCAAGCTACCAACGAGTTTCTTCACAGAATTGGAAAAAACTGCTTTAAAGTTCATATGGAACCAAAAAAGAGCCCGCATCTCCAAGACAATCCTAAGTCAAAAGAACAAAGCTGGAGGCATCACGCTACCTGACTTCAAACTATACTACAAAGCTACAGTAACCAAAACAGCATGGTACTGGTACCAAAACAGAGATATAGACCAATGGAACAGAACAGAGTCCTCAGAAATAATACCACACATCTACAGCCATCTGATCTTTGACAAACCTGACAAAAACAAGAAATGGGGAAAGGATTCCCTATTTAATAAATGGTGCTGGGAAAATTGGCTAGCCGTAAGTAGAAAGCTGAAACTGGATCCTTTCCTTACTCCTTATACGAAAATTAATTCAAAATGGATTAGAGACTTAAATGTTAGACCTAATACCATAAAAATCCTAGAGGAAAACCTAGGTAGTACCATTCAGGACATAGGCATGGGAAAAGACTTCATGTCTAAAACACCAAAAGCAACGGCAGCAAAAGCCAAAATTGACAAATGGGATCTCATTAAACTAAAGAGCTTCTGCACAGCAAAAGAAACTACCATCAGAGTGAACAGGCAACCTACAGAATGGGAGAAAATTTTTGCAATCTCCTCATCTGACAAAGGGCTAATATCCAGAACCTACAAAGAACTCAAACAAATTTACAAGAAAAAAACAAACAACCCCATCAAAAAGTGGGCAAAGGATATGAACAGACATTTCTCAAAAGAAGACATTCATACAGCCAACAGACACATGAAAAAATGCTCATCATCACTGGCCATCAGAGAAATGCAAATCAAAACCACAATGAGATACCATCTCACACCAGTTAGAATGGCGATCATCAAAAAGTCAGGAAACAACAGGTGCTGGAGAGGATGTGGAGAAATAGGAACACTTTTACACTGTTGGTGGGATTGTAAACTAGTTCAACCATTATGGAAAACAGTATGGCGATTCCTCAAGGATCTAGAACTAGATGTACCATATGACCCAGCCATCCCATTACTGGGTATATACCCAAAGGATTATAAATTATGCTGCTATAAAGACACATGCACACGTATGTTTATTGCGGCACTATTCACAATAGCAAAGACTTGGAATGAACCCAAATGTCCATCAGTGACAGATTGGATTAAGAAAATGTGGCACATATACACCATGGAATACTATGCAGCCATCAAAAAGGATGAGTTTGTGTCCTTTGTAGGGACATGGATGCAGCTGGAAACCATCATTCTCAGCAAACTATCACAAGAACAGAAAACCAAACACCGCATGTTCTCACTCATAGGTGGGAACTGAACAATGAGATCACTCGGACTCAGGAAGGGGAACATCACACACCGGGGCCTATCATGGGGGGGGGGAGGGGGGAGGGGGGAGGGATTGCATTGGGAGTTATACCTGATGTAAATGACGAGTTGATGGGTGCAGCACACCAACAAGGCACAAGTATACATATGTAACAAACCTGCACGTGATGCACATGTACCCTACAACTTAAAGTATAATAATAATAATTAAAAAAAAATAATAATAAAAATAAAATAAAAAAAAAAAAAAAAAAAAAAAAAAAAAAAAAAAAGTAGGATGGCTTTGCTACCTGCCGGCTACATGGAGAGGACTCTGAGGATCAAGAGGTGGGTGGACACAAAAAAGATAGGGGGAGCCTGGGCCCCTTTACATAGAAGGCCACCCCACTTAGACATCTGCATTAGACTCTCAAGTGAGTAAGAAATAAAATTTTCATGTTAAACCAAAAAAAAAAAAAAAAAAAAAAAAAAAAAAAGAATGCAGCACAACTACAAGATCTAGAAAGTAGCCTCAAAAGTGAAAATCTAAGAGTTATTAGCCTTAAATACAAAGTAAAGAGAGAGATAGAGGTAGAAAGTTTATTCAAATAACAACTTCCCCGAACTAGAGAAAGATGTCAATATCCAAGTATGAGAAGGTTATAGAATGCCAAGAAGATTTAACCTCAAGAAAAGACTATCTCAAGGCATTTAATAATCAAACTCTTAAAGATCAAGGATAAAGAAAAGATCCTAAAAGCAGGAAGAGAAGAGAAACAAATAACATACAACAGAGCTCCAAAACACCTGGCAGTAGACTTTTCGGTGGAAACCTGTCAGGTCAGGAGAGAGTGGCATGACATACTTAAAGTGCTGAAGGAAAAACACTTTTATCCTAGAATACTATATCCAGTGAAAGTAGTCTTTAAACATCAGGAGAGATAAAGACCTCCAGACAAACAAAAGCTGAGGGATTTCATCAACACAAGACCTGTACTATAAGAAATGCTAAAGAGATTTATTTAATCTGAATGAAAAAGATGTTAACGAGCAGCAAGAAATCATCTGAAGGTACAAAACTCACTAGTAGTGGTATACAGAAAAACATAAAATATTATAACACTGTAATTGTGGTGGGTATACTACTCATATCTTAAGTAGAAAGGTGAAAAAAAAGAACCAACTAAAATAATAACTACAACAAATTCAAGAAATAGAGATATAAATAGAATAAGATACAAATAGAAACAACAAAAAGGTAAAAAGCAGAAAGATGAAATTAAAGTTTAGAATTGTATTAGTTTTCTTCTTGCTTATTTGTTACTTTGTTTATGCAATCAGTGTGAAGTTGTCATCTGTTTGAAATAAAGAGTTACAGATATTATTCCCAAGCCTCATGGTAACCTCAAATCTAAGCTCATACAACAGATACACGAAAAATAAAAAGCAAGAAATTAAAACATACCACCAGAGAAAAATCACCTTCACCAAAAGGAAGGCAGGAAGGAAGGAAAGAGGAAAGAGAAAACCATAAGACAACCAGAAAACAAATAACAAAATGGCCAGAAGTCCTTACTTATCAATAATACATTAAATGTAAATGGACTAAACTCTCCAATCAAACAACATGGAGTGGCTAAATAAATTTAGAAAACAAGACCCAGTGATCTGTTACCAACAATAAACACATGTAACCTGTAAAAACACACAAGACTGAAAATAAAGGAATGGAAAAAGATGTTCCATGCCAGTGGAAACCAAAAAAGAACAGGAATAGCTATACTTATATTAGAAAAATAGAGTTTAAGACAAAATCTCTAAAAAGAGACAAAGAAGACCATTACATAATGATAAAGGGATTAATTCAGCAAGAGGATATAACAATTATAAACATTTATGCACCCAACACCGGAGCACTCAGATATATAAAACAAATGTTATTAGAGCTAAAGAGAGAGAGAGACCCCAATAAATTAATAACTGAAGACTTCAACACCCTACTTTCAGCATTGAGCAAATCATTCAGACAGAAAATGAACAAAGAAACATCAGGTTTAATCTGCATTATAGACCAAATGATCCTAATAGATATTATAGAACATTTTATCCAGTGGCTGCAGAATACACATTCTTCTCCTCAACACATGGATCATTCTCAAGGATAGACCATATGTGAGGCCAGAAAACAAATATTTAAACATTCTTTAAAATTGAAATAATATCAAATATTTTCTCTGACCCTAAAGGAATAAAACTACAAATTAATAAGAATAATCTTGGAAACTATACAAACACATGGAAAATAAACAATATATTCCTGAGTGACCAGTGAGTCACTGAAAAGATTAAGAAGGAAATGGAAAATTTTCTTGAAACAAATGATAATGGAAACACAAAGTACCAAAACCTATGGAATAGGATATAATGAAAGCAATACTAAGAGGAGAGTGTACAGCTATAAGTACCAACATCAAAAAAGAAGAAAAACTTCAAACAAACAACTTAACGACGCTTCTTAAAGAAATAGAAAAGCAAGAGTAAACCAAACCCAAAGTTAGTAGAGGAAAAGAAATAATAAAGGTCAAGGCAAAAATAATATGAAATTAAAGAAAACAATACAAAAGATCAGTGGAGTGAAAAGATGGTTTTTTGAAAAGGTAAATAAATTTGGCAAACCTCTAGCCAGACTGAGAAAAAAAGAGAGAAGACCAAAATTTTTAAAAATCAGACATAAAAAGGGAGACATTACCATTAGATATCACAGAAATTTGAAAGCTCATTAGAGGCTCCTAAGAGCAACTATATACCAATAAATTGGAAAACTTAGAAGAAATGGATAAATTCTTAGACACATACAGCCTACCAAGATTGAACCATGAAGAAATCCAAAACCTGAATGGACCAATAACAAGTAACAACATCAAAGCCTTAACAAAAAGTTTCCCAGCAAAGAAAAAGTCCAGGATGGCTTCACTGCTGAATATTACCAAACATTTAAATAAGAAGTAATATCAATCCTACTCAAACTATTCTGAAAAATAGAAGTGAAGGGAATACTTCCAAACTCATCCTATGAGGCCAGTATTAACTTCATACTGAAACCAGACAAAAATATATGAAACAAAGAACACTACAGGCCCATATCTCTGGTAAACATTGATGCAAAATTCTTCAACAAAATACTAACAAACTGAATTCAACAACACACTAAAAAGATCATTCATCATGGCCAACTGAGATTTATGCCAGGGATGCATGGATGGTTCAATGTATGCTAGTTAATCAATGTGATACATCATAACAACAGAATGAAGAATGAAAGGATATGATCCTTTTAACTGATGCTGAAACAGTATTTGATAAAATTCAACATCACTTCATGATAAAACCCTCAAAAAACTGGGGATAGAAGGAACATACCTCAACATGATAAAAGCCATATATGACAGATCCACAGCTAGTATCATAATGAGGAAAAATTAAAAGCCTTTCCTCTAAGATCTGCAACATGACAAGGATGCCTACTTGTCATCACTGTTATTCAACATAGTGCTGAAAGTGCTAGCTAGAGCCATTGGACAAGAGAAAGAAATAAAAGACATCCAAATTGGAAATAAAGAGTCAAATTACCCCTGTTTGCAGATAATATGATCTTATATTTGGAAAAACCTAAAGACTCCACCAAAAAACTATTAGAACTGATAAATTCTATAAAGTTGCAGGATACAAAATTAAAATACAAAAATCAGTAATAATTTTATATGCCAACAGCAAACAATCTGAAAAAGGAATCAAGAAAGTAATCCCATCTAAAATAGCTACAAATAAAATTAAATACCCAGGAAGTAACTTAACCCAAAAAGTGAAAGATGTTTACAATGAAAATTAAAATATTGATGAAAGAAATTGAAGAAGACATAAAAAAATTGAAAGATATTCCATGTTCATGAATTGGAAAAATCAATATTGTTAAAATGTCTATTCTACTCAAAGCAATCCATGGATTCCATGCAATCCCTATCAAAACACCAATGACATTCTTCACAGAAACAGAAAAATACAATCCTAAAATTTATATGAAATGTTGAAAGACCCAGAATAGTCAATGTTATGAGCAAAAAGAACAACAGTCTTTGTTTTGGAGGAATCATTACCTGACTTCAAGTTATACTAAAGAGCTACAGTAACCAAAACGGCATGGTACTAGCATAAAAACAGACACATAGATGAATGGAACAGAATAGAGAACTCAAAAACAAATCCATGCATATACAATGAACTATTTTTTTGACAAAGTTGCCAAAAACATTCATTGGGTCAAGGACAGTCTCATTAATAAACGGTGCTGGGAAAACTGAATATCCATATGTAGAAGAATGAAACTAGACCACTGTCTCCTACCATACACAAAAATCAAGCCAAAATGGATGAAAGACTTAATTAAATCTAAGACCTCAAACTATGAAACTACTGCAAGAAAACTTAGGGGAAACTCCCCAGGACATTGGTCAGGGCAAAGATTTTTTCAGTGATACCCTACAAGCACAGGCAACCAAAGTAAATATGGACTAATGGGATCACATGAAGTTAAAAAGCTTCTGCACAGCAAAGGAAACAATCAATCAAGTGAAGAGACAATCACAGAATGGGTGAAAATATTTGCAAACTATATGTCTGACAAGCGATTAATAACCAGAATATATAAGGAGCTCAAACAACTCTTTAGGGGAAAAAAAATCTAATAATTCAATTTAAAGTGGGCTGAAAATCTGAATAGACATTTTTCAAAAGAAGACATACAAATGGCAAACAGGTACATGGAAAGATACTCAATATCATTGATCATCAGAGAAATGCAGATCAAAACTACATTGAAATATCATCTCTCCCCAGTTAAAAAGGTTTATTATCCAAAAGGCAGGCAATAGGAAATGCCAGCAAGGATGTGAAGAAACAGTGTACCCTTGTACACTGTTGATAGGAATGTAAATTAGTACAACCACTGAGGAGAACATTTTAAAGGTTCTTCAAAAAACAAGAATAGAACTACCATATGATCCAGCCATCCCACAGCTAGCTATATACCCAAAAGCAAGCAAATCAAAGCAATATCGAAGAGATATCTGCACTCCCATGTTTATTGCAGCTCTATTCACAATAGCCAAGATTTGAAAGCCCTAAGTGTCCATCAACAGATGAATAAAGAAAACATGGTGCATATACACAATGGAGTACTATTCAGTCAAAAAAGAATGAGATCTGTCATTTGCAACAACATGGATGAAGCTGGATGTCTTTATGTTAAGTGAAACAAGTCAGGCACAGAAAGACAAACTTCACATGTTCTCACTTATTTGTGGGAGCTAAAAATTAAAACAATTGAACTCATGGAGGTAGAGAGTCGAATGATGGTTACCACAGCTTGATGGTGTAATGGGGAGATAAGAAATGAGGATGGTTAATGGGTACAAAAAATAGATAGAGTGAATATGATCTAGTATTTCATAGCACAACAGGGTCACTAATAGTCAATAATAATTTAGTTGTACATTTAAAATTAGCTAAAGGTATAATTGGATTGATTGTAGCACAAAGGATAAATGCTTGAGGTGATAGAGACCCCATTTATCCTGATGTGATTGTTACACCTTGTCTGTTTGTATCAAAATATCCCATATATCCCATAAATACATACACCTGCTATGTACCCACAAAAAATAAAAAATGAAAAGGTATAAGACTGCCGAACTTTTGTTCTTTGCCTTGCCTCCCCACAAATAATTAAGGATTCAGATAGGAGAAGACTGTTGGGAGGATGAGTCAGAGGACAGAAAACTAAGAACAGTTTGGGGAATAAAGAAGAAGACAGATGACCACAAGGACAAGCAGTCTGGGCAGTGACCCAGCATGACATGGATATGAGGCTGAATAGGATCAGTGAAATGCAAAGTTCCAAATAGAACTCTGGTGTCACATTCCTCTGGTACAAGAGCCGACTGTGGAATCAGGGTGTCAGATATTTGAGGACCTGGATAGTTGCAGACAACTCACAGCGTTCTTGAAATAGATCATGGTTGAAAGAGGTTGTGTTATTAATTCTTAATATGTTTCTATGAGAAAACTTAATTCACAATTTCCTAAAAAAAATTCTTAGGACCATTTATATCTATTTTAAAATTTTGTCCCAACTTACACCATTTGTTTGTAATAATACATGTTTGTTTATTTTTGTAGCAATTTCTGAGGATTTGTTTGTGTTATTGATCTTTTTTATCTGTTCTGGTTGAATTAAATAAGTAATAGAAGCGAGAAAAATTATTTGTGTTACATGAGTACTCTAAGAGAAGAAAGTATACATCTTTAGGTTACGAAGAAACCCTTTCTAGAGTATCAACCTGATAACCTTAGATAGAAAACGTGATTTTTGGCTCTTAAACTCAGCAAATCAGGCTGCAACTGTACTCTGCCAAAACCTCAAGAACAAAATGAAAAAAGAATCATCACTGAATGTTTCCATAGATTGGGATATTCAGCATTATGTGTTTGAAACATCTGCACAAGTAATGGACTTTTTCATCTAGATGTTTTGGCATTATGACATCCTTTGGAATCTTTTCTTCTCCAGGGCTAGTAAGCAAATACACACACACAAACACATAAACACACACGGATGATTCAGGGCTTGATGTGAGAAAGACAGTGGGGGCTGCAATCTCATTTCTTTTATCACTGACTGCTGTGATCTGAATGTCTGTGTCCCCACAAAACGTATATGTTGAAATAATCACTCCCAAGGTGATGGTATCAGGAAGTAGGGCCTTTGTTCATGAGATAAAAGCATTCATGAATGTGCTTAGTGCCCTTATAACAGAGGCTCCCAAGAGATCACTCACCCTTCTGCCCTGTAGGACACAGTGAAAGGATGACTATCTAAGGAGCAGACCCTCTTCAGACACCACATACGCTGACACCTTAATCTAGAATAGGACCTCCCAGCCATCATAACTGTGAGAAATAAATTTCTGTTGTTTATAAGCCACCCAGTCTGAAGCATTTTGTTATTGCCACCCATGCTAGAAAAAGCCTACATTGCCACAAACAGTTAAAGGTAATTCTGAAAAAAAAGAGGACAGTTGTAGAGAAGGCCTTAATCATTTTAGAGAATACCTAAATAATCCTGAACAGAATTTGGTACAAGTATGGATGGCAAAGGCCTTTCTGAGGAGGCCTCAGATGGAAACGAGGAACACGTTATTGGACAATGGAGGAAAGGTCATCTTTGCTCTAAAGAGGCAAAGGACTTGGCTGAATTGTGTTCATGTCCTAGTGTTTTATGAAAAGTAAAACTTGTGAATGATGAAACAATATTTGGATGAGGAAAAGTCTAAGCAAAGTGTTGAGGGTGTGCCTTGTATTCTCTTGACTGTTTGTGGTAAATGTGAGAAAAGAAAAAGGATGTAAAGATAAAATTGTTAAAAGAAAGGTAGAACTTAAAGATCTGGAACATTACCAGACTATTCACACTGAAAAGAATAAAAGAGCTTATTCCAAAGAAAACACAAAGAGTGTAGCCAAATGAACAAGAAGATTATTCAGTTATCTAAACAGAAGCCAGGACCTGTTGTTCAATTAATAGAAGAATGATCCTGTAGGCAATTCAGAAATCCTCAGGCTACTCCTCCCATTACAAGCCAAGAGTATAAGAGCCCAGAGTCACTACAGAGACCCTCTGTTGGGGCAATGCCCAGTGGGGCAGGGCTGCAGCTGGAGTGCACCCAGAAGGTGGAATCACAGCTTCAATGTACCTGGAAGAAAGAGCGTGAGTCCAAGAAGATTATTCTTGAGCCTTAAGGTTTGGAATTTGCTCAAGACTTATCACTCCTTCCTTCTTCCCTATCTGCCCTATTTCTCACTTTTGCAATGGGAATGTCTGTCCTGTGCTTGTCCTACTATTGTATTTTGGAAGTACATAACATGTTTCATTTGATTTCACAGGTTCATGGCTGAAGAAAATTCTGCCTCAGGATCAATCATACCCTGAGGCTGTCTCACCCATATCTGATTTAGATACTATTTAAATGAGACTTTGCACTTTTTTTAAAAATTATTATTATACTTTAAGTTCTAGGGTACATGTGCATAACGTGCAGATTTGTTACATAAGTATACTTGTGCCATGTTGCTGTGCTGCACCCATCAACTCGGGCATTGTCCACAATGGAAGAAGGGAACTTGGTGAGTATGACAGGGAATGTTAGGGCAAAGACCTCAAGGAAGGAAGAACTTAACATGTATACAACTTGAAGATATATTTAATCACTGAATGTGAATCCATTTTAAGATATCCCATTAGGAATATAGCAGGATTTAAAAAAAAAACTATTTTCTTCTTTATGTCTATTCTCTTAGATTATTTTCAAAAACAAAATTGAACATTCCAAGGCCCCATAGTAAGGAAATAAACGTTATAGCAAAGAGGATAGATAGGGGACCAGCACTGAATAAAGGTTTCAAAAAACACCTGGAAGACTAAAGAGGTTAGAAGCCCAATGACATTTAAATAAGAGGGAGGAAAGAGTAGCAGGTGGGGGCAGCAGCGACAGAGAGTGCAGAGAGCTCCTGCCAAACAGAACCACAGGGGTCTGCCTTGGACAGGTGCTGTGACTGCCCATCAGCAACCTGCATTCCCTTTCATCCCCCTGCCTCCACAGACAAGCACCTGGAGATATAACTGAAAAAGTAGGTTGGGGTAAATAACAGGACCTTGAAAGGAGATATTCATGCATGGGTGAGAAGCGTTTCAAAATGTTTGGTTTTAACGCCTTATGTTCTCACTCGTAAGTGGGAGTTAAACAATGAGAACACATGGACACAGGGAAGGGAACATCACACACCGGGGCCTGTCGGGGGATGGGGACTAGGGGAGGGATAGCATTAGGAGAAATACCTAATGTAGCTGACGGGTTGATGGGTGCAGCAAACCACTACGGCACATGTGTGCCTATGTAACAAACCTTCATGTTCTGCAAGTGTATCCCAGAACTTAAAGTATAATAAAAAACAAAGAAACAAACAAAAATATTTGGTTGTAAAGAGAAGAAGAGCATACAACTGAACTGGATAAAAATATGTAGCTGAAGGTGAGGTTTTTAAGGTGCAGTGATGATTGCTTTTAAAACAGGATGAACTTGAAGGTGTTCAAATGAAAAGTTGTCCATGGCAGGGAGCTTCCTAATCAGGGTTCCTACTTTCAGACTTTTCCTTCCTCTGATTTGCCTTGGTTAATCTTAGCTATTTTTTTTTTCTAAATTTCAGCTCAAGACACCCCGGACTATCTCTTACAGCTCCCCAGTGCGTGTCCTCATCTTCTATTCTTACACCTCTACTAGTGCCCTTTCCAGTATTTTTAATTTTCTCTTCACATTTCTATTTCTGAAAATGGCAGTGAACTTTAGGCTACATTCAAATACATCCTTCTCTTATATTTTCCTCGAGGGCAAGCACTTGAACATATTTCTTGTTTGTTTTTATTTCACATTCTTGCCATATAATAGACATTCAGTGAGCGTCTCTTGCTTCTCCCTTTGAAAAGATCTTTTTCTAACGCCATTTGTTGAATAGTCATCCACTTCCTCACTTCCCACTCATCACACTCTGGCTGCTGCACCCAACATACCACTGAGAATGCTGTTTGGAAGATCTCCCACGGACTCATTATTGCTAACCCAGAGAACATTTCTAAGGCCTGACCCTACTTCAGGTTTCAGCAAGACGACTTTTTAGGCCACTAGCTTCTCTTTGAACATTCTCTTCTCTTGATTTCTGTAATGCTTCTTTTTTCTGGCTTTCCTCCTACCTCTCAGCTTCTTTTCAGTCCACTTTCCAGAATATTCTCCCCTTTCCTTCCCCTAAATATCAGACTCAGGGTTCCAACCTAGCTTTCCTCCTTTTCCTGCCTGCTCTCCCTGGATGTGCTATGCTCATCCACGTCCGTATTCTCAAGTCCACCTCTCTCTGTGGCTCAGACCTTCTTCCTTAGCACCAGACCAACAGACACAGCTGCCTCCCAGATACGCTTTCATAAACATCACAATCACTATTTAAAGTTAACACACTCTAGATCTCAATTTATTAGAGAAAAATATATGTTTTTTCAGATAAATTTCTACCTTCGTGTCCATCCTGCACTATAAAATGAGATAAACTTTCATATATAAACAAATCAGGAAAGTAAATACAATAGAAAATATTTTTCAAATTAAGAATTTGAAGTACATCTAAAAGTAGGTTTTTTTGCAGAAGTGATCTTTCAAGTGTAAATTTTATTAAAATACTTCTATATGACTGTTTAAATAACTTGTCATTTTGCATCATAATCTTATGATTTTTGGGATCACTTCCAAAGAGTCCATCTGAGTTTTTATAATGCATTACTATCTGATATTGGTGAAGATAAATTAAAATTGTCTGCATTTAGGAAAGAATCTTTACATTCTCCATGACTAAAAACTTTAAACAAATCTGGACAAATTAAATTGATTCTTACCATGGATAAGATGACTGCCTGGTTCCCCTCTCTAATGTTAATGATAATTTATAGTAATTTCACTTCCTCAGAGTTGGTGACTAGAAGAAAAACCCTTGTGTCAGAGCAGGCTCCATTGAATTTAGCATATAATAACTTCAATAGAAGATCATTACAATTAAGTATAATCAGAACAATTTTCCATGGTATAGGAATTGTCAACAGAGATGGTCAGGGATAGAAGAGACAAAGGGTAACCAGACTGTCATTTTCAAAAGAATGAACACAGGTCCCACAAGAGCAGGCATTTTTTGTGTGTGTTTTTTTTAGTGTGTTTCTCACAAGCCTAAGTAGTGTCTTGCTCACAGTAGGTGCTCAATAATTGTTGAATGAGGCCAGATACAGTGGCTCGTGCCTGTAATCCCAACACTCTGGGAAGCCGAGGCAGGTGGATCACTTGAAGCCAGGAGTTCGAGACCAGCCTGGCCAACATGGTGAAACTCTGTCTGTACTAAAAATACAAAAATTAGCCAGCCATGGTGGTACACACCTGTAATCCTGGCTACTCAGGAGGCTGAGACATGAGAATTGCTGGGAGGCAGAGGTTGCAGTGATCCGATATCGCACCATTGCACTCTAGCCTAGGCAACAGAGAGAGACTCTGTCCAAACAAAGAAACAAAAAAATTGCCGAATCCAACTGTTATTGTTCATATGTTTCAACTGAAAGTTTACAAAGTACTATCTCTTGTATTTTTTCATTCTCTGTGAGGTAGGAAGGAAAGATTTTATTGACCCAATTTACAGATGAGAAAATGAATAATTATGTGGCTTTCCCATGGTGACATAGCAGGTGAAAGAAAGAGAAAGAAAATGTAGTGCTTTCTTTGCCTTTGCCTATTGAGCCTTAGAGATTGTATTTCTGTTTATTTTCTACTTTGGAGGCTAGGGTTGCAAGAGTAAACCTGTTACTAACTGGCTAGCTTGGGGTGAGTAGATCAGTAAATGAATGATTAAAAAATACTTTGTTAGGCCATAATGAACAGCAAAATTTCAGGTATCAAGCCTAAACAAGTATTAGTTCTGTGTACTTTACATTTTTTTCCCTGAAATTTCTAGCTGTCCAAAGTCTGATTTCTTTAAACTAGACTTCTAGACAAGGAATTGAGAAATTCTTCCTGTAAAGAGCCAGATAGTAAATATTTGGGGCTTTGTGAACCATATGGTCTCTGTTGCAACCACCCAACTCTGCTGTTGTAGCACAAAAGCAGCCTGGATGATACATCAACAAATGAGTGTGGCTGTGCTCCAATAAAACTCTATTCATGGATCCTGAAACTTAATTTTCATGTGTCATAAAATTTTATTCTTCTTCTGATTTTCTTTCAACCATTGTAAAACACATAAACTATTCTTAACTCATGGATGGTGGGCTGGATTTGGTCCACGGGGCTGTAGTTGTGCCCACCCCTGCTAACCATCCCTTGAAGAAATATCATCAAAGCAAGCTGCTCTGAGCACAGTTCTGACAATATTATTTCTTTTAAAAAACTCTCAGTGGCTCCCTAAAGGCTATGGAGTGAAGTATAAACTAGTTGACATGAACACAACACTGTCCATGACCAAGGTCATAGCTGTAATCTGAGTTATACCCTTCCTCAGCTTCCAAGGTCTAGCTAACTTAGGCTCTCCCTGGAAAGGTCTGCTCTCCCCACCTCCACTCCTTGGCCTAGTCTGCTGTGTCCACCTAAAACACCTTCTCTACTCTCATCACTGTTTCTTCCTGCCAAAATTCTACCCTTCCTTCTACCTTCATCTGTAAGTCTTCCCTAACCACCCCCCACCACCTTCCCAGCTAGATGTAACCTTTTCTTTGTATTCTAACTTTTACAATACATGTTATTTTTTTCTGGTATTTAATAGACTCTGCCCCTATTAATAATTGTGTATATTGTCTTCTACCCTACTATCGGGGGAACCCACCCCTTATAGTTAACATGGGTTCTTTTCTATTTCCCTAAGAGTCTTGGCTGGTCTGAGAAATAAAGGGAAAGAGTATGAGACAGAAATTTTAAAGCTGGGTGTCTGGGGGAGACATCACATGTCAGCAGGTTCCGTGATGCTCCCTGAGCTGTAAAACCAGCAAGTTTTTATTAGTGATTTTCAAAAGGGGAGGCAGTGTACGAATAGAGTGTGGGTCACAGAGATCACATGCGTCACAAGATAATAAAATATCACAAAGCAAGTGGAGGGACAGCGAGATCATAGGACCACAGGATGGGGCAAAATTAAAATTGCTAATGAAGTTTCAGGCACGCATTATCATTGACAACATCTTATCAGGAGACAGGGTTTGACAGCAGACAACCTGTGCAACCAAAATTTATTAGGCAGGAATTTCATCATCCTAATAACCCTGGGAGCGCCGCAGGAGACCAGGGCTTATTTCATCCCTTCAGCTTCAACCGTAAAAGATGGCCACCTCCAAGGGGGCCGTTCATAGACCTACCCTCAGGGTGCATTCTCTTTCTCAGGAATTTTCCTTGCTAAGAAAAAGAATTCAGCGATATTTCTCCTCTTTGCTTTTGAAAGAAGAGAAATATGGCTCTGTTCTGTCTGGCTCACTGGCAGTCAGAGTTTCAGGTTACCTCCCTTGTTCCCTGAACATTGCTGTTATCCTGTTCTTTTTTCAAGGTGCCCAGATTTCATATTGTTCAAACACACATGCTCTACAAACAATTTGTGCAGTTAACACAATCATCACAGGGTTCTGAGGCGACATACATTCTCCTCAGCTTACGAAGATGATGGGATTAAGAGATTAAAGTAAAAACAGGCATAGGAAATCACAAGGGTATTGATTGGGGAAGTGATAAGTGACCATGAAATCTTCACAATTTATGTTCAGAGATTGCAGTAAAGACAGGTGTAAGAAATTACAAAAATATTAATTTGGGGAACTAATAAATGTCCATGAAATCTTTATAATCTATGTTCTTCTGCCACAGCTTTAGCCCGTCCCTCCTTTCGGGGTCCCTGACTTCCCACAACACCCTACAAAGTTATTAACTATTGCGATCAGAACCTATATGTTGTGTTTTTGGTTGGGTTTCCTGGTAGATTTCCACACTAGGATTCAGTGGTAGGGTTCAATAAACATTTGGGGAATTTAAATGAATATTCCAAAAAGGATCAAAATGGAATCACTTAAGTGTTTGAGAAATCTATTTGCAATTTCAGAATAAGAAAATAAGTAACTTCACTATTTCATAGAGTCTTCAAGCTGTTGATAGTAGGAGAGAAAGGAAATTTTTTTTTTACTAAATCAAGTTATTCTTCATTTTATGAAAAAATATTAAATAAATTTACTGAAGCTTAATTAACTGTTATAATTGGCCACAAATGAAAGGCTCCAATTAGCTTCTCTCTAAATTGAGTGATGGCAAAGGAATCTTCTTGTCAAGACAGACACACAGGAACTTAGTAACAGCTAGAAGCAAATTAGCCACACCTGTTCATGAGCCCAGACACAGAAACAAGCTTCAGCTGAGCAGGCCAAAAAAGCAAACAATTTAAACTTAAAAACAGAGACTGAGAAGACAGAAACATTAGTTAAAGCAGAAAGAGAGAAGGAGTGAACCACACAGGAAGTTGTGTGTTGTGGTAAAACAGGCCTGGTCTATCTTGGAATTCATCTTATATCTACTTATAAGGCTCCATGTCATGTTTTTCTTATTCTTTCTGGAACCATCAAATCATTAGCAACTATTTCAGATAGTTACCTACTTCTAACCGCCCCCCACCCCCCCGTCATTTTTAAAGACCAGGTTGTCTTAGTACTGAAGACAGCAGATAGTGGCAAGAGATCGGAAAAATTAAATTGTTTGTTCTATTCTCACAGAGACACTTCACACTCAATATTTTACTTCTGACATCAGATGTGTGGGGTTCTCTCCCCACACACCAAGCAGTTCTCCAGCTGACCCCAATGGGGTGTCCTTTAATTTAATTCAACTCTAACACTGTCTACAGCTAGAGTCAGACCCCACAGTTTAAGGGCTCAGTCTCACAAGACTCCCCCCACTTCAGATGCCAATTCCAAGTAGGGTTTCCAGAATTTCTAACCAAATGGCTATAAATTGGGAGTTCCCACAGCCCCTTTTTGGGGCCCAATCATTTGCTAGAATGGTTCACAGGACGCAGGGAAGCAGTTTGCTTACATTTACCCATTTATTATAAAAGTATCTAACTTAGGAACACCCAGATAGAAGAGATACAGAAGGCAAGGTATGGGAAAGTGGTACAGAGCTTCCATGGCTTCTTGGGGTATGTCATCTTCCAGGTGTTCAGTAACCCAGAAGTTCTCCGAACTCAGTCCTTTTGGGTCTTTATGGAGGCTCCACTATTAATGAATGATTCATTAAGTTATTGGCCATTGGTGACCAACTCAATCTTCAGCTTCTGTCCTCTCCCCAGAGATCAGAAGATTGGGCTGAAAGTTCCAACCCTCCAACCATATAATTGGTTCCCCTGTCAACCAGTCTTCATCCTGAAGCTATCTGGGAGCCCCCAACTATCAGTTATTTTGTTAGTATACAAAAAAACACATAACTTCCCAAAATTCCAATGATATAATTTAGGAGTTCCATGCAAGGAAAAGGGAAGGTGGTAGGGGCAAAAACCAAAGTACATATTTCAGTTATATCACCATAGCTAAGATATGAAAGTTTTGCTAGGGCTTGGTCCATCTGTCCCAATTCACTGGGGTCTTTTAACAAAGCAAGCCAAACATGTGCCTGTGCCCTCTTCTACCTTTAATCTGAAAAGCATGTTGCAGTGGATGGAGTTTCAGAAAAATGCAAAGAAATCTCAAGTCAACAGATGAGGAAGCTGAGGCCAGAGAGGTGAAGTAGCTTCCCCAGGTTCCACTGGGATTGTTGGCTCTGTGGCTCCAGCCCCACTGCTCCCAAACCCACCTAGTAGACACCATTCCCAGGGCACAGAGTCTCTGAGCATGCAAAAGGTTTAAGGGGAACAGGAGAATCTAGAGACACAAGAAATAATAATAATTGGGGCTCACTATGTGATGGAGGCTTTCTAAGTGTCTTGTTAATCCTCAAATCACTCTTCCAGGCAAGCTCTGTTGCCCCACTTTATATAAGAAGAAACTGAGGCTTAGAAACATGTAGGAACTTGCTTCAGGTTCCATAGCCACTACTTAGCAGAGGAGAGGCTCTGCCTCCTACAGATGTGCTAGAAACTTATTGACATGCTTTAGATATCCTATAAACACCTGTGAGACCAAGAAGTATAAGCCACCCACCTTTTCAGCCACCACCAACCTTCCCCGTAAAATTCAAGACTGGTCTCAAAGACAGTTCCATTAGAAGCTGCAGAAATCTCAAAAATAAAACAGTGTATTAGTTAAAGTGTCCTCCAAACTGGGTGAGCAGCATGTTCAGACAGACTGTGGTCAGGATGGGAAACAGTTAACAATCTTTTAATCAATCAGAAGGAAGTGTTCATTGGAAAAATACTTAAAATATAATTCATATGTCATTTAAATGGCCTGGGGTAGGAAAGTCCTCAAAAACGTGTGCAGCCCAATATGATCTACAGAGGTAGAAATGTGGTTTGAGCAGTTAAGTATGATGTGGAGGTTTTCCTTGGAGGGGAAGACTGTGATTAAGGAAACAGAATGTTGGTTAGCCATTTGGAGAAAGCTGGGATAATAGCTATGTAGGGAGAAGTTTGTGAGAGTTTTAGTTCAGTTATCTCATATCAAGGTCACCCTCTAATTCTATAGTTAGCAAAATTTGAGTTTTACCTGTTGAAGGTTGTAAAAAAATAGATGTGTGGGAAAATGAAAAGCGTATTGGATTTTAATTGTATTTCCAAGGTAATCTATCTTTTTAAACTACTTGTTCATTTTACCTACTAAGTATCATAATTTGATGATAGACAAGTTCAGCTAAGAGACAGAAATAATTAGCTTACTGTTACCCTACAGCACAAAAGCCTGGAATAACTAATTGTCTTCCAGAATAATATTTGAAATACTAACTTTTTTCTCCTGATATTTATTACTATTTTCTTCCCATTCAAAGAAAAAGACAGCTTTAAAACCTACTGCTTCAGAAAATAAATGGGATCGGAAGGGGACAGGATGCAGTAATACAGAAGTGGCAGATGGTGGTGACCCAATATAGGAGGAGGTGTTAGAATGAGAACAGAGTGTAGGAAGAACCATAGTGGCTTGGAAGAATGCTTCCCTGTAGGGAAACTGTAGGGTGGAGGGACAGAAAAGAGGTCTGTAGTTTCCAGAAGAGGATCCAAGCTCTGGCTGCTGGAGGCATACCTAAGCAAATTAGCAAGGCCAGTAAGAGGAGTAGAGCCTAAGGACTGGGACAGCAAAGTCCTAAGTCTCCGATGGTATGAAGGTCATGCAAACGTATGAAGCACATGGGTATAAGAGTAAGGGGTGGCGGTGACTGTGACTAACTAGAAAGTACATGGTCTGCTGAAAGGCATGCACCATGTTTTTTGTAAAAAGGTTTGCTTGTCATCGAAGCAAGTTTGTGAGCCAAAATATTTGTGAGCCAAATTTTTCTCTCCTGGGCTCCAGGATAGTTAGGAGACATAATTTGCTTCATAATCAAATCCCAGGATATGAAAGCCACGGAAAGTCATCAAAGCTGTATGGACCACAGGGACAAGGATAATTGTCATCTCAGTAGTAAAATATTGTTGACTGAAATTAAGGCTGTTGAGGCAGAAATAATGTTATAAAGGTTTATGAAAAGCCAAATGTGAGGATCGACCCAGGAAGACACACAAACAAAGTTGAGAGTGTTCTGGAGTTTGTCACAAGATGAAAGATTTTTAGAGGAAAGTTTAAAAAGAAGGAAAAAGGGCTCCTCATACCAAAGATGTCCTCTTTTCATTGGAGGGTACAATACAGAAGTTAAAATCATCAACTACAGATGACAACATACAGGCTAAAAGATGTCTACATTCAAGACAATCGGTAAAATATCTTGCTTCAGCTCATCATAAAATGAATCAGCATCCTATTCAGTATCAGCCAGTTATACATTGTTCAGCACACCAACAATTTGAGAAACTCTGGTTAAGATTCTTTACTCGGAGAAATGTCGCCATTGAGACGACCTCCCCAAGGCAGATTAATTTGGAAGCCTGCTTACTTCTAAAGCAAACTGTCCCATGTAACCAGTAGGTTATCAGTATGGGCAAGAAACAAAGACTAGAAGGGGAAGATCCCATCTTCTTTTAATGCCCCCTCCAGTTATATGTATTTGGGAACTATTCATAATTCTGAATTCTTAATATGAGCTTAAGCAAGGGGTGGGAATCTCCATGAATGGTTGCAGTTATGTTTCTTAACCACTTGGCAGTATAAAGCTCAAATTAAGTTATTCCATTGAAAATAAAGAAATGTGGTATTTCTTATACCTGAATTTGTGATTCAGACCAACTGTATCTGCCATAAGTCTGTACACATCTTATCTGATTTTCTTCAACACTAGCAGAAAATGCAGGTTAGCAACATCCTATAATCTATCTCAGTAAACATTCATTCAGTGTCTAATAATTTACAATCACCTATGTGGTATATGGGGATAAAATTTTACTAAAAACTTTCTGCACCTAGGAAACTTACAACCTAATGGAGAAAACAAGTATGTACCTTTATCTTTTTCTTTTTCTTTTTTTTTTTTTTTTTTTTCAGATGGAGTTATTGCTTTGTTGCCCAGGCTGGAGTGCAATGGCACAATCTCAGCTCATGACAACCTCCACCTCCTGGGTTCAAGTGATTCTCCCGCTTCAGCCTCCCGAGTTGCTGGGATTATAGGCACCCGCCACCACGCCCAGCTAACTTTTTTATTTTTTTAGTAGAGACAAGGTTTCACCATGTTGTCCAGGCTGGTCTCAAACTCTTGACCTCATGTGATCAACCCGCCTTGGCCTCCCAAAGTTCCAGGATTACAGGTGTGAGCCACTGCCCTGCATAGGTATCTTAAATACAAGGGAAAACATGATAATTACAACTCCTAAGAACCACAGTCATGAGAACACAGAGGAGAGAAGGAGCTTAATCAGTGCAATAAGGTTGGATAATAGGGAGAAGTACCCAAATGTGTTGACCTATTCAGCAGCAGTTTAAGAAACAGACTTAAATTGGATAGAACATAAAAACATTTCATTACTTCTTTATCTCTTTTATTTCTTCTGTCAGGTCACCAATTTCCCCAACATTTTGACATCAAATTTTGACTTGTTCGATTTGTTCTCTGCAGAATTAGAAGATTCTTTCCTAACTACTTCCTGGTTCCATCTGTTAAAAAGATATTCAGCTTGAAAAATAAGGATGTATATATATTTGTCCAAAGTAGTTGTCAACCTTAGGCACATGTTGAAATCACAAAGGCAGAGCTTAAAAGACGAATGCCTGTCACTTGCCTCCTGGTAATGATGCACTAAGAACATAGTATCACTTATGGGATATTCCTGTCAAAAATGTACAGCCTGAATTGAATCATGAGGAAACATCTAAAAACCTAAATTGAGAGACATTCTACAAACAACTGGTCTATTACTTTTTTTTAATGATACAGTCATGAAAAGTATGAGGAACGTTTCCATGTTAAAGGAGACTAAAGAGTCATGACAACTAAACTCAGTGGTGCTCTTGAATTCAAGAATCCTGGTCTAGAAACTGGACCAGAAAAATGACATCACTGGAACATTTAGAGAAATTTGAAGGTTTGTGGATTAGATAACACAATTGTATCAGTGTTGATTTCTTGATTTTGATAATTGTTCTAAATTGTGTAAGAAAATGTCCTTTAGCACCAGGGACTGCTCTCATGGAAGATAATTTTTCCATAGACGTGGCTGGGGTTGGGGGTGGCAATGGTTTCGGGATGAAACTGTTCCACCTCATGTCATCAGGAACTAGATTCTCATAAGGAGCGTTCGACCTAGATCCCTCACGTGCAGTTCACAATAGGGTTCACACTCATGAGAATATAATGCTGCTCCTGATCTGACCGGAGGCAGAGCTCAGGCAGTCACGCTTGCTCACCTGCCACTCACCTTCTGCTATGCAGCCCGGTTCCTAACAGGCCACTGACTGGGTACAGGTCTGTGGCAGGGGGGTTGAGGACACCTGCTTTAGGAAATATACACTGGAATGCCCAACAAAATATTTAGAAGTGGTGTCATGTCTTCAACTTACTCTCAAATGTTTCAGAAAGTAATGTGTGTATAGAGAAAAGTATTCTAGAGAGACACACAGAGAAAGAATGAACATGATAAAGCTAGCAGGAAGAATCTGGATGAATTATATACAGAAATTCTTTATACTGTTTTTGTAACTTTTTCATAAGTTTCATATTATTTCAAAATTAAAAGTATTTCAAAAAAAAATTTTAAGTACCATTCCCAGAGATTCTTACTTACTTCCTTTGGGATGGGGCCTGAACATCAGGACTTCAAACTCTCCCCAGCTGATTCTTATTTACAGCCAGGATTGAGAAGCACTGGCCTATGCAAACCCTAGTGTGTAAAGATACAACATTTCTGAGCTACCTATAATGTTTGAAACTAGTTGGAGTAAAGGGCATTGAGGTTGGAGATTTTTTTTTTTATCTCTGCACAGAGCAGTTTAACAGGGCCTAAATACAGATAACCTCAACGGTCCAGCAAGTAACATAAATGTGTAAAGTAAAGCAATAGATCACAAGATGACAGCAAACTGTAAGGAGAACTTGTCGATTAAAGTCATTTAGTTCAGGTTTTAAAAATATACTAAACAATCCCAAATTGGCAGGCCTATATGGGAGAGTAGGTCATCACATTGTAACATTTGGACCTTGAAGAACAGAGAACTATGGTCATAATTTGTGGCATAGAAATTAGACAGTACTTAGATTCCTCTGAAAATATTACTACTGTGGGCCAGACACTATGTTTAGGTATTAGGTTTCTTTTTAATTTAAGCAAAGTATATGTTTAAAATAAACTTGGAAATAAGATAATATACATTTGATAGCTGTTTCTGTTAGGCTAACTTTGGCTGCCAGTAATGTAAAACTGCAACTTAAAATGGTTCAAACAATAAGGCAATTTAACATCTATGGTAAAGGAAGTCTAGCAGCTTAGCAATGTCCTCAAGATCTGGGTTGTTCCCATCTCCCCGTCCATCTTCTTTACTGTTTACCATTTGCCCTCCAGCTCTTATGGTCCCAAAACAGCTGCAGGAGCTCTAGGCCTCACATCCAGATGTGGCAACATCGAGGAAACAATCTTTTATTGTTTTTGTCTCCTAGGAACAAAGAAACCTCTTCCAAAGAAAATCTTCCCTCAGTAGATTTTCTCTTATGTCCCAATGTCCCAAATTAGATCACATGTTTATTCTTAAGCTAAGCACTGGAAAGAAAATAGGATTTCCAGCCTGGGCTTAGACTGAACAGAATCTGCCTAGAGAATGGGGTCATCATCCTTTGCTACTTGAGAGAGGCAGGATTGATATCACTACAAAACTGAGATGGAAGCAGAAATGAGTAATCAAACAGTAGAGCTCACCATACAAAACTGGTTTTAATCAGATGCTTTTGGAAATTAAGCCAAACTTACACTTACAACAGTAGACTATGTAAACACTCATTCTTACTACAGAGATCTGCAAATTAAGCAATTTAAAATTGAAAGATGTGGAATGTGGTGAGAAAAAGCACAAGGGTGACCAAATTTGGCTCTCAATGACCTTGATCAAGTTGCTTAGTTTTTCTGAACCTCATTTTCACGTTAAAAATATGGGTTGGACTGGATGGTTTCTAAGATCACTTTCAACATTAGTGGACTGTTAGCCTTCAATTGCTAATATATACTCTATAAAATAAAAGAGCTAAAGAACTTGGTATTGTGAGAATATCTCTCAAAGTAAATAGTTCTCAACATACAAACATGAAATGAGGGAAAGGCAAATGCTTTAAAAGAATAATTAGGACTTTCAGTTTTTGGTCCTGCATGTAAGGAGCTTGGGAGTCATCACTCATCTTAACAAGTAAGAAGCAGAACAAACAGAAAAATGAACAATTTTTACATGTGTCTTCTTGGTCCATCGGAGAAGTGATGTCCCGTGGCAAATACCTGCACCAACAACTAAAGAAACAGACAGATTAATACATAAAATCACAACTTACCAAAGCAAAACCGCCTCTAGAACCAGTACTGAGGCAGGAAAACCTAAGTTGTAACAGACAAATTACTGGGGGTTCACTGTGCACAACTCCAGGAGCAGCCCTGGGCAACATGGCAAAACACCATCTCTACAAAAAATGCAAAAATTAGCTGGACGTGTTGGCACATGTCTGTAGTTCCAGCTAGTTGGGAGGCTGGGGTGGGAGGATCACTTGAGCCTAGATGGTCGAGGCTGCAGAGAGCTGTGATTGCACCACTGCACTCTAGCCTGGACAACAAAGTGAGACTCTGTCTTGAAAGAGAAAAAAAGAAAAGGAAAGAAAGAAAGAAAGAAAGAAAGAAAGAAAGAAAGAAAGAAAGAAAGAAAGAAAGAAAGAAAGAAAGAAAGAAAGAAAGAAAGAAAGAAAGAAAGAAAGAAAGAAAGAAAGAAAGAGAGAAAGAGAGAGAAAGAAAGAAAGAAAGAAAGAAAGAGAGAGAGAAAGAGAGAGAAAGAAAGAAAGAAAGAAAGAAAGAAAGAAAGAAAGAAAGAGAGAGAGAAGGAAAGAAGGAAAGAGAAAGAAAAAGAAAGAAAGAAAGAAAGAAAAAGAAAGAAAGAAAGAAAGAAGGAAAGAGAGAAAGAGAGAAAGAAAGAAAGAAAGAAAGAAAGAAAGAAAGAAAGAAAGAAAGAAAGAAAGAGAGAGAGAGAGAAGGAAGGAAGGAAGGAAGGAAGGAAGGAAGGAAGGAAGGAAGGAAGGAAGGAAAGGAAGGAGAGAAAGAAACCATAATACCATTTACATTAACACCTCCAAAATGAAATACTTAGATATAAATCTAACAGAATATGTCCAAGATTTATATGAGGATAATGTTGATGAAAGAAATGAAAGAACTAAATAAATGGAGAGGTATTACCTGTTTTTGATAGGAAAATTCAATATTGTCAAAATGGCAGTTCTTTCCAACTTAATCTGTAGACACAATGCAATTCCAAAGTTTCAGCACGTTATTTTATAAATATTGATAAAGAAAGGTTCTTTTTTTTTTTTTTTTTTTTTTGGAGATCTAGAATAGTCAACACAATATTGAAGGAGAAAAACAAAGTTAGAAGACTGATGCTATGCAATGTCAAAAATTACTATGAAGCTATAGCAATCAAGGTAGTGTGGTGCTGGTGAAGGAATATGAAATACATTAGAGAAACAGAATAGAGAGCACAGAGATATGCCAACATAAATACAGTCAGCTAATCTTTGACAAAAGAGCAAAGGCAATACAATGGAGCAAAGAGTCTTTTCAACAAATGATGCTGACACAACTGAATGTCCACATGCATAAAAATGAATCTACACCCAGATCTTAAACCCTCACAAAAATGAACTCAAAATGGATCAGAGACTCGATGTAAAAATGCAAAATTATAAAACTCCTAGAACATAACATAGGGGAAAATGTAGGTGACTTGGGTATGGTGATATCATTTTAGATACAACACCAAGACACAATCTATAAAAGAAAGAATGAATAAACTGGACTTCATTGAACTAAAAACCTTTGCTCTGTGAAAGACACTGTCAGAAAAATGAAAAGACAATTCACAGGCTGGAAGAAAATATTTGTGAAAGACATAGCTGATAAATAACTGCTATCTGAAGTATATACAGATCTCTCAAAACTCAATGCAATAAAAACAACAAGAAAACAACTCGATTAAAAAGTGGACAAAAGATCTTAACAGACAGCTCACCAAAGAAGATATTCGGATGTAAAATAAGGACATAAAAAGGTATTCCACATCATGTCATTAGGGAAATTCAAATTAAAACAATAATATATCAATAAGCATCTGTTAGAATGCCCAAAGATCCAGAACACTGACAACACCAAGTGCTGGCAAGAACATGAAGCAACAAAAAGTCTCATTCATTGCTGGTGGGATGCAAAATGGTACAGCTACTTTGGAAGACAGTTTGTCTGTTTCTTATAAGACTAAACACACTCTTAAGATACAATCCAACAATTATACTCCTTGATACTTACCCAAATGTGCTGACAACTTATGTCCACACAAAAACCTGAATCAAAGATGTTTACAACAGCTTTATTCGTAATTTCCAGATTTGGCACATGTGAAAGACCAAGATGTCTTTCAGTAGGTGAACCGATAAGGAAATGTGGTTCATTCAGACAATAAAGTTTTATTTAGAACAAAAAAAGAAATGTGCTATCAAGCCATGGAAAGATAGGGAGGAAACTTAAATGCATATTAGTAAATGAAGTAAGTCAATGAAAAAGCTATCTATTGTATAATTCCAATTATATGATATCCTCATAAAGACAAAAATATGGAGACAGTCAAAAAAGTTCAGTGGTTGCCAAGAGTTAGGGGGACAGGAGGGATGAATATGCAGAGCACGGAGGAATTTTTTTTTTTTTTTTTTTTTTTTGAGATGGAGTCTCGCTCTGTCGCCCAGGCTGGAGTGCAGTGGCCGGATCTCAACTCACTGCAAGCTCCGCCTCCCGGGTTCACGCCATTCTCCTGCCTCAGCCTCCCGAGTAGCTGGGACTACAGGCGCCCGCCACCTCGCCCAGCTAGTTTTTTGTAATTTTTAGTAGAGACGGGATTTCACCATGTTAGCCAGGATGGTCTCGATCTCCTGACCTCGTGATCCACCCGGCTCGGCCTCCCAAAGTGCTGGGATTACAGGCTTGAGCCACCGCGCCCCGCCGCACAGAGGATTTTTAAGGCAGTAAAACTACGCTCTATGATGCTACAATGGGGAATACATGTCACATATTTGTCAAAACTAATAAAATGTACAACGCCAAGAGCTAAGACTAATATAACTATGGGCTTTGAGAGATAATGATGCATCAATACAGGTCAAAAATTGTAACAAATGTACTGCCCTGGTGGGGGATATTGATAGCTGGGGAGACTGTATGTGTGGGAGGGCAAGGGGTATATGGGAAATCTCTATTCCTCTGCCCAACTTTTGCTATCAACCTAAAACTGCTTTAAAAAATAAAGTCTATTTATCTTATCTTGTCTTATCTTATCTTATCTTATCTTATCTTATCTTATCTTATCTTATTTTTTGAGACAGTGTTTCCCTCTGTCTCCCAGGCTGGAGTGCAGTGGCATGATCTCAGCTCACTACAACCTCTGCCTCCAGGGTTCAAACAATCCTTCTGCCTTAGCCTCCCTAGTAGCTGGGACTACAGGCCCACGCCAACACACCCAGCTAATTTTTGCATTTTTTAGTGGAGATGAAGTTTCACTATTTTGGCCAGGCTGGTCTCAAACTCCTAACCTCAAGTAATCTGCCCGCCTTGGCCTCCCAAAGTGCTGGGATTACAGGGGTGAGCCATCATGTCCGGCCTCTGTAACGTCTGTTTTTTAAAAAGCATAATTAAAGCTAACTCTGTCAAGCCTTCAGATGTAAATTTTATATGATAAGATAAGAATCTTCTCTCTTTAACTTCAAGCACTATCTGTTACTTTTTTCAGGAATGTTATAACAAATAGATTTGTCTGGGAGTTTGATGAGGAATAAAAACTTTCTAAAAATAGGCTTGGTTTTCCATTTACATTTCAACATGTCTACATAAATGTGGGCAGCCCCTCCAACTTCTTCATTCCCAAGAGAAAATTTCAATTTTTATGGCAAGCATATAATTATCTGTTTTCTTTCAAAATAATATTTTAGGTGTTTCCTGTCCTTAAGATGTTGCCACTGAACAAATAACAATTTGAATTCTGCTTCCCTAAAACATATGCGGAAACTAAATAAGCAAGGCTAGTGCTGACATCTACTGTTAGAATTTGGGTGTGAATGACTTTACCACACACAGCCCTTTCGTAAGGAGTTGGGAGTTGTGCAGCAATAGTTGTCGATGTAGGGGTGACTGACTGTAGGAGATCATCGCCCAAAGCTCTATTATCTTGAAAAGGGGTGCAAGAGAACCATATAGCACTTTTGAGATAAATATAATGAAGATTTTGGAAAAACATCAATTAATGTCACGAGGTATTTCCTATTTTCCAGTAGGCTTCCAAAGACTCTTTCGTCTCTAACAAACCTCCTACTCTGTTTCTTCTATATTGTTTCTGACCCTGGTGCTTTAAAGAAAAGATAGATGTGGCTACTGCGTTTCAGTGCTTTCTTTAGGAGAGGGAAAGAGAAAGGAGAACAGAACACTTCCCTGACTCTGGTGTTTCTCCTGCCCTGATGCATTGCTCTAGATTATAAATTGGCTGTCTACCTCTTGTTTTAGCTGTCTTTATTCTTCTCTGAATATATTTTCCACCCCAACCTAGAAAATTGTTATTGAATTATGTCACCATCACTATTTTAAAAGGTGTGCATTGTGTGAGGTCTCACATTCCACCTCACAGTTACTTAAGTGTCCGGTGAGTAGCTAATACCTAGGCTGGTGAGAAGAGACCCAGAAGTATACATTTCAGTCAAATAGAAATGCATTATCCTACCTATGTACAAAGGGAAACACAGTGTGTTGCAATTGTTAGGGAGGGACTTCTGTAAAAGTAGAGACTGGCAGCGTCAGACCTGATGTCTGTTCATCATTGTTGTCAACCTAGCACAAGATCAGACAGTCCTAAGAGGAGGAATCAGAAGACTTGGAAGCTTTGATGTGGATAATCAACCCCCGCAGAACATACAAACTGGTGGCTCTATGATGTCTTCTGGTCTTGGTCTTGCATTATTGCCCTCACTTTTATACTTTCTTATCTGATAGATACACACTTCCTAAGAACACTCTACTTGTTACTAAGAACTATGAAGGACTCTGCCTCCATGTGAAGAATACAAAGAAATCTTCTATATTTTTGTCCTGTTGCTCATTTGTTTTCAAGGCAACTCCAGTAGGTTCATTTTTTAAAAAAAAAAAAAACTGCTTTTTCTGTTCTTATATTTTTAGAGTAAGTTATTCGAATATTTAAAATAGAATTCGTTTTTTAAAAGATTGTTGGTAGTAGCCAATATTCTTCATGGAAGATCTAAACAAGTTTAAAGGATTTGTGTTCTTTGGGGTCAAATCATAAAAATACTTACTTTATTCATACAGCTATCATCAAAGCACTCTGTACAATTGCCCTTATTAAGTTGGCATTTTGGAACCAGCAATGTGCTGTAAATCTTTGTAAAGATCTGTTTCATAGAAGACCAGTTTATGTTCATTAAAAAAACCCTATGGAACATGACTGAAGAATGTGCATACTGAGTTGATCAGCTCTTTCCACGCTGCTGATGCTGTTCCACATGGAAGCCAGGGCAGCACAGGGTTAAAAACATGCATGCTGGCATCAGAGTGCCTGGGTTCAAAGCCCTGCTCTACCAATCATCCACAGGATGAGTCTTTGGATAACTTACTTCAGTCTCAGTGACACAGTTTTCTCATCTCTAAAATGGGGTAAAAAGTTAACATATATTAACTATTTAATGCTATTCCTGGCGCTTTGCAAGTTCTCAAGTAATATAAGCTATCATTATCATTAAATGTAACAAGTAAGTTACCAATCATATTCTATTTTGTTATAAAAGAAGCATCCCAAATCATTGGCTTGTCTTTCTCATTTAATTGTAAATTAAGAAGTGTTAGGTTTAGAAAATATTAATTGGCTATTAGAACCTCCTCATGTAAAAGATATTAATAGTCCCCAAAACTTCTCTAGAGAAGGAAGATATTTCTAATACAACTGTGTTTTGCCAAAACAATATATTTTTTCAACTTTTGTTGTCTCCGTTCTGGTTTTGTTTGTTTTCTTTTGTTTGTTTTTCTATTGCTTTCCTTTAGTGTTTCAGTGCGTTTTGTGCCCCCTACATTCCTCTTATTTAAAGTATCCTAGGCTTTCATCTTGTTTTATGACGGCTCGGACAGGGCCCTGACTCCCGGCTTATTAAGCAGGGTCCCCTCTAGGCCTTGCAGTGAAGAGAGATCTCAACAGGGCAGTGTGCATTTTTGTTGAGTGTGTGCAGAAAGGGAACACAGAATTATTTGACCATTATAGTGGTCTCTTTCCTGGTGAGGAATAGGGGGAGGAAAGAGTAGTGAAGTTAATTGACGTTAGAAAGAATATATGTAAACACCTCAACACTACCTCCTTCTCCAGCCCCTCTACCTCTGAGGGTTTTTCCATTTACCTGGTGTTCCCTGGGACCTGAGTTGAGCACCTTCATTTTCTGTGTTCTATATTTAAGGCACATATTTAGTTTATTCATTTAACCATTTCTCTTTGTTAAAGTGTGGGTAAGTGCATTTTAACTAACTCCAGAATAAAATTAAGATAAGCATGTACCTCCCTTCCCTTCCACTTCCCAGTAATTCTTTGTAACCACTGAAAATGAGACTATAGCTTTTCTTTACTTTTCTGCCCAGGCCACTGCCCCAGCCATTCTTTTCTGAGTCCTCCACTTGTTCTACTACATATTGTTCTCTCCTCTCTTTCTCTTTCTTAAAATATTTAATTTTTTTTAGAGCAGTTTTAGATTCACAGCAATATTAAGGAGAAGGCAGAGATTTCCCATACACACCCACCCGAAACATGCAAAGCTCTTCCTGTTATCACATCCCCTACCAGAGTGGTATGTTTACTACAAATCTACATTAGCACATTATTATCACGGTTTACATTAATCTTCATGCTTGGTGTAATTCTACAGGTTTCAAAAAATGTAAATGACATAAATCCACCATCACAGTGCCATACAGAGTATTTTCATTGTCCTAAAAATTATCTATGTTCCGCCAAATCATCTCTCTCCTCCTTCAAACCCTGTCAACTGCTGATCTTTTTACTATCTCCATAGTTTTGCCTTTCCCTGAATGTCATATAGTTAGAATTACACAGTATGTAACTTTCAGATAGAGTTCTTTCACTCAGAAATATGCTCTAAGACTCCTCCATGTCT
The DNA here is from genome assembly GCF_043159975.1 of Macaca nemestrina. Classification (NCBI taxonomy): domain Eukaryota; kingdom Metazoa; phylum Chordata; class Mammalia; order Primates; family Cercopithecidae; genus Macaca; species Macaca nemestrina. Next base: position 86,641,104 of record NC_092134.1, on the reverse strand, counting down.
TTCTGTGGCTTGATAGCACGTTTCCTTTTAGTGCTAAATAAAATTACATTGGCTGAATGCATTATAGTTTACTCTTTCGTTTGGCTACTAAAGAACGTCTTGGTTGCTTCCAAGTCTGGCAATTATGAATAAAGCTGCTATAAGCATCCATGGTGCAGGTTTTTTGGAGACCTAAGTTTTCAGCACATTTGGATGAATACCAAAGAGTGTGAATGTTGGATTGTATGTTGAGTATGTTTAGTTTTCTAAGAAACTGATAAACTGTCTTCCTAGATGGCTGTGCCATTTTGCATTCCCACCAGCAATGAATGAGAGTTCCTGTTGCTTCAAATCCTTGTCAGCACTTTGTGTTGTCAGTGTTCCGGATTTTGATCATTCTAATAGATATATATCGATATCTCATTGTTGTTTTAATTTGCGTTTCCTTAATGACATGATGTGGAGCATCTTTTCATGTGCTTATTTTCCATCTGAATATCTTTGTTGGTGAGCTTTCAAGATCTTTTGCCCACTATTTATTTAGGAGTTTTTTGGTAGTCGTTCTTATTGTATTGAGTTTTAAGAGTTTTTTGTATATTTGGATGACAATTATTTATTAGATATGACTTTCACAAATATTTTCTCCCAGTCTGTCTCTGATCTTTGCATTTTCTTAACAATGTCTTTTGCAGAGAATAAATTTTTTAGTTTAATGAAGTCCAGCTTATCAATTCTTTTTTTTCATTAATTATATCTTTGGTGTTGTATCTAAAAAATTGTCACCAAACTCAAGAATATCTAGATTTTTTCCTATGTTATGCTCTAGGAGTTTTATAATTTTGCATTTTACACTTAGATCTCTGGTCTGTTTTGAGTTCATTTTTGTGAGGAGTATAAGATCTGGATATAGATTTATTTTTATGCATGTGAATGTCCATTTGTTCCAGGATCATTTGTTAAAAAGACTGTCTTTGCTCCATTATATTGTCTTAGCTCTTTTATCAAAGATCTGTTGACTATATTCATGTGGGCCTATCTCTGGGCTCTCTATTATGTTCCATTTACATATTTGTCAGTTCTTTCACAAATACCACACTATCTTGATTACTGTAATGTGGATACCACAAAATAATTTTCTAGGATTTTATTTGGGATTACATTGGATCTATAGATCAAATTTTAAAAATAACTGACATTTTGATGACATTGAATCATCTTGTCCAGAACAGGGCATATCTCTCCATTTATTTAGTTCTTTTTTAATTCATTTCACCAGAATTCTGTAGTTTTCCTCGGATAAATTTTGCACACGAAGTTTGTTGAGGGGAGGTGCTGATGAAAATAGTGTTGTTTCTAATTTCAAATGCCACTGTTGATGGTATATGGAAAATTGATTGACTTTCATATATTAATATTCTTTCCTGCAACCTTGCTCTAACTGATTACTTCTAAGAGTTTTGTTTCCTTTAGGGTGGTTTTTTGTGTGTGTGTGGTTTTTTTTGTTTGTTTGTTTTTTGCCACTTCTGTTGGATTTTCTTCACAGACATTGTTATCTGCCAACAATGACAGTTTTATTTTTTTCCTTTTCGCTCTGCATACATTTTATGTCCTTTGCGTGTCTTACTGCATTAGCTAGAACTTCTGGTTCAATGCTGAGAAGGAGTGGTGAAAAAGGATATCTTTGCCTTGTTTCTGAACTTAGTGAGAAAGCTTCTAGGTTTGCACCATTAAGTCTGATATTATCTGTAGAATTTTTGTAGATATTGTTTATCAAGTTCGGGAAGCTCCTCTCTATTCCTAGTTTGCTGAGAGTTTTTATCATGAAAAGATGTTGGATTTGTCAAATGTTTTTTCTGTGTCTGTTGATATGATCATGTGATACTTTTTCTTCTTTAACCTATTGATGTAACAGATTAGTTGATTTTAGAATGTTGAACTAGGCTTCCATAGCTGTGATACATCCCACTTAATCATAGTGTACAATTGTTGAATTTGATTTGCTTATGTTTTTTAAGGATTTTTGCATTTATGTTTTTGACATATATTAGTCTGTAGCTTGCATTCTTGTAATAATTTTGGTTTTAATATGAACTTCCTTGCTTTGAATTCTATTCTGAAATTGGTATAGCTACTCTCACTTTCTTTTTATAATATTAATATTAGTATGGTATATCTTTATCTATTAATTTACTTTTAATCTATGAACACCTTCATGTTTAAAGTGAGTTTTTGGAGACAATATGTAATACAACATAGAGTATGATAGTATCTGTCTTTTAATTGATGTATTCAGGCCATTGATATTCAAAATGATAATTTATATAGCTAGACCTTCTTTCCAATGTATTTTAAACACTTTCAAATATTTTAAAATATTTATTTAATATTTATTATAAATAAATATAAATATCATTTATGTAGGTATTATTACATATTATATATAAATAAATATAAACATTTGTTATATTTATCTTACCAATAAATATACACATTGTGTCTTTACTTAATATTCATTAAATACTTTAAATATTTCTATTTTATTATTATACTTTAAGTTTTAGGGTACATGTGCACAACGTGCAGGTTTCTTACATATGTACACATGTGCCATGTTGGTGTGCTGCACCCATTAACTTGTCATTTACATTAAATATATCTCCTAATGCTATCCCTCCCCCTCTCCCCATGCCACAACAGGCCCTGGTGTGTGATGTTCCCCACGCTGTGTTCAAGTGTTCTCATTGTTCAATTCCCACCATTGAGTGAGAACATGCAGTGTTTCATTTTCTGTCCTTGCAATAGTTTGCTCAAAATGATGGCTTCCAGCTTCATCTACGTCCCTACAAAGGACATGAACTCATCCTTTTTTATGGCTGCATAGTATCCCATGATGTATATGTACCATGTTTTCTTAATCCAATCTATCATTGATGGACATTTGGGTTGGTTCCTAGTCTTTACTATTGTGAATAGTGCTGTAATAAACATACATGTGCATGTGTCTTTATAGTAGCATGATTTATAATCCTTTGGGTATATACCCAGTAATGGGATGGCTGAGTCAAATGTTATTTCTAGTTCTAGATCCTTGAGGAATTGCCACACTGTCTTACACAAGGGTTGAAATAGTTTACAGTCCCACCAACAGTGAAAAAGTGTTCGTATTTCTCCACATCCTCTCCAGCACCTGTTGTTTCCTGACTTTTTAATTATCACCATTCTAACTGGTGTGAGATGGTATCTCATTGTGGTTTTGATTTGTATTTTTCTGATGGTCAGTGATGATGAGCGTTTTTTCATATGTCTGTTGGCTCCATAAATGTCTTCTTTTGAGAAGTGTCTGTTCATATCCTTTGCCCACCTTTTGATGGGGTTCTTTGATTTTTTCTTGTAAACTTGTTTAACTTCTTTGTAGATTCTGGATATTAGCCCTTTGTTAATTGAATAGATTGCAAAAATTTTTGCCCATTCTGTAGGTTACCTGTTCACTCTGATGGTAGTTTCTTTTGCTGTGCAGAAGCTCTTTAGTTTCATTAGATCCCATTTGTCAATTTTGGCTTTTGTTGCCATTGCTTTTGGTGTTTTAGACATGAAGTTTTTGCCCATGCCTATGTCCTGAATGGTATTGCCTAGGTTTCCTTCTAGGGTTTTTTATGGTTTTAAATCTAACATTTAGGTCTTTAATCCATCTTGAATTAATTTTTGTATAAGGTGTAAGGAAGCAGTTTCAGCTTTCTACATATGGCTAGCCAGTTTTCCCAGCACCATTTATTAAATAGGGAATCCTTTCCCCATTTCTTGTCTTTGTCAGATTTGTCAAAGATCAGATGGATGTAGATGTATGGTATTATTTCTGAGGGCTCTGTTCTGTTCCATTGGTCTATATCTCTGTTTTGGTTCCAGTGCCACACTGTTTTGGTTACTGTAGCCTTGTAGTATAGTTTGAAGCCAGGTAGTGTGATGTCTCCAGCTTTGTTCTTTTGACTTAGGATTATCTTGGCAATGCAGGTTCTTTTCTGGTTCTATATGAACTTTAAAGTAGTTTTTTCCAATTCCATGAAGAAAGTCATTGCTAGCTTGATGGGGATGCCATTGAATCTATAAATTTCCTTGGGTAGTATGACCATTTTCACGATATTGATTCTTCCTATCCACAAGCATGGAATGTTCTTCCATTTGTTTGTGTCCTCTTTTATTTCGTTGAGCAGTGGTTTGTAATTCTCCTTGAAGAGGTCCTTCACATCCTTTTCTAGGTATTTTATTCTCTATGAAGCAATAGTGAATGGGAGTTCACTCATGATTTGGCTCTCTGTTTGTTCTTGGAATATAAGAATGCTTGTGATTTTTGCTCATTGATTTTGTATCCTGATACTTTGCTGAAGTTGCTTATCAGCTTAAGGAGATTTTGGGCTGAGATGATGGGGTTTTCTAAATATTCAGTCATATCACCTGCAAACAAGGACAATTTGACTTCCTCTTTTCCTAATTGAATACCCTTTATTTCTTTCTAATGCCCGATTGCCCTGGCCAGAACTTCCAACACTATGTTGAATAGGAGTGGTGAGAGAGGGCATCCCTGTCTTGTGCCAGTTTTCAAAGGGAATGCTTCCAGTTTTTGCCCATTCAGTATGATATTGGCTGTGGGTTTGTCATAAATAACTCTTATTATTTTGAGATACGTCCCATCAATACCTAGTTTATTGAGTTTTTAGCATGAAGGCTGTTGCATTTTGTCAAAGGCCTTTTCTGCATCTATTGAGATAATCATATGGATTTTGTCTTTGGTTCTGTTTATATGTTGGATTACGTTTACTGATATGCGTACGTTGAACTAGCCTTGCATCCCAGGGATGAAGCCAACTTGATCATGGTGTATAAGCTTTTTGATGTGCTGCTGGATTCAGTTTACCAGTATTTTATTGAGGATTTTTGCTTCGATGTTCATCAGGAATATTGGTCTAAAATTCTCTTTTTTTGTTGTGTCTCTAACAAACTTTGGTATCAGGATGATGCTGGCCTGACAAAATGAGTTAGGGAGGATTCCCTCTTTTTCTGTTGATTGGAATAGTTTCAGAAGGAATGGTACCAGTTCCTCTTTGTACCTCTGGTAGAATTCGGCTGTGAATCCATTTGAATCTGGACTTTTCTGGTTGGTAGGCTATTAATTATTGTCTCATTTTCAGAGCCTGTTATTGTTCTATTCAGGGATTCAGCTTCTTCTGGGTTTAGTCTTGAGAGAGTGTATGTGTCCAGGAATTTATCCACTTCTTCTAGATTTTCTAGTTTATTTGCATAGAGGTGTTTATAGTATTCTCTGATGGTAGTTTGTACCTCTGTGGGATCAGTGGTGATATCCCGTTTATCATTTTTTATTGCATCTATTTGATTCTTCTCTCTTTTCTTCTTTATTAATCTTGCTAGTGGTCTATCAATTTTGTTGATCTTTTCAAAATACCAGTTCCTGGATGCATTGATTTTTTGAAGGGCTTTTTGTGTCTCTATCTCCTTCAGTTCTGCTCTGATCTTAGTTATTTCTTGCCTTCTGCTAGCTTTTGAATGTTTTTGCTCTTGCTTCTCTAGTTCTTTTAATTGTGATGTTAGGGTGTCAGTTTTAGATCTTTCCTGCTTTCTCTTGTGGACATTTAGTGCTATAAATTTCCCTTACACACTGCTTTAAATATGTCCCCGAGATCCTGGTATATTGTGTCTTTGCTCTCATTGGTTTCAAAGAACATCTTTATTTCTGCCTTCATTTCGTTATGTACACAGTAGTCATTCAGGAGCAGGTTGTTCCGTTTCCATGTATTTGAGTGGTTTTGAGTGAGTTTCTTAATGCTGAGTTCTAGTTTGATTGCACTGTGGTCTGAGAGACAGTTTGTTATAATTTCTGTTCTTTTACATTTGCTGAGGAGTTCTTTACTTCCAACTATGTGGTCAATTTTGGAATAAGTGTGATGTGGTTCTGAGAAGAATGTATGTTCTGTTGATTTGGGGTGGAGAGTTCTGTAGATGACTATTAGGTCTGTTTGGTGCAGAGCTGAGGATTAACAAGGATTCCTGGATATCCTTGTTAACTTTCTGTCTCATGGATCTGTCTAATGTTGACAGAGGACTGCTAAAGTCTCCCGTTATTATTGTGTGGGATTCTAAGTCTCTTCGTACGTCTCTAAGGACTTGCTTTATGAATCTGGGTGCTCCTGTATTGGGTGCATATATATTTAGGATAGTTAGCTCTTCTTGTTGAATTGATCCCTTTATCATTATGTCATGGCCTTCTTTGTCTCTTCTGATCTTTGTTGGTTTAAAGTCTGTTTTATCAGAGACTAGGATTGCAACCTCTGCTTTCTTTTGTTTTCCATTTGCTAGGTAGATCTTCCTCTATCCCATTATTTTGAGCCCATGTGTGTCTCTGCATGTGAGATGGGTCTACTGAATACAACACACTGATGGGTCTTGACTCTTTATCCAATTTGCCAGTCTGTGTCTTTTAATTGGAGCATTTAACCCATTTACATTTAAGGTTAATATTGTTATGGTGTGAATTTGGTCCTGTCATTATGATGTTAGCTGGTTATTTTGCTCATTAGTTGATGCAGTTTCTTCCTAGAATTGATGGTCTTTACAATTTGGCATGTTTTTGCAGTGGTTGGTACCAGTTGTTCTTTTCCTTGTTTAGTGCTTCCTTCAGGAGCTCTTGTAAGGCAGGCCTGGTGGTGACAAAATCTCTCAGCATTTGCTTGTCTGTAAAGGATTTTATTTCTTCTTCACTTATGAAGCTTAGTTTGTCTGGATATGAAATTCTGGGATGAAATTCTTTTTTTTAAGAATGTTGAATATTGGCCCCCACTCTCTTCTGGCTTGGAGAGTTTCTGCCGAGAGATCTGCTATTAGTCTGATGGGCTTCCCTTTGTGGGTAACCCGACCTTTCTCTCTGTCTGACCTTAACATTTTTTCCTTCATTTCAACTTTGGTGAATCTGACAATTATGTGTCTTGGAGTTGCTCTTCTTGAGGAGTATCTTTGTGGCATTCTCTGTATTTCCTGAATTTCAATGTTGGCCTGCCTTGCTAGGTTGGGGAAGTTCTCCTGGATATCCCAAAGAGAGTTTTCCATCTTGGTTCCATTCTCCTCATCACTTTCTAGTACACCAGTCAGATGTAGATTTGGTCTTTTCACATAGTCCCATATTTTTTGGAGGCTTTGTTCATTTCTTTTTACTCTTTTTTCTCTAAACTTCTCTTCTTGCTTCATTTCATTCATTTGATCTTCAATCACTGATACCCTTTCTTCCAGTTGATCGAATCAGCTACTGAAGCTTGTGCATGTGTCACGTTGTTCTTGTGCCATGGTTTTCAGCTCCATCAGGTCATTTAAGGTCTTCTCTACACTGTTTATTGTAGTTAGCGATTCATCCAATCTTTTTTCAAGGTTTTTAGCTTCTTTGTGATTGGTTCAAACATCCTCCTTTAGCTTGGAGAAGTTTGTTGTTACCGATCTTCTGAAGCCTTCTTCTCTCAACTCGTCAAAGTCATTCTCCATCCAGCTTTGTTCCATTGCTGGTAAGGAGCTGCCTTCCTTTGGAGGAGAAGAGGCGTTCTGATTTTTAGAGTTTTCAGCTTTTCTGCTCCGGTTTCTCCCCATCATTGTGGTTTTATCTACCTTTGGTCTTTGATGATGGTGACGTACAGATGGGGTTTTGGTGTAGATGTCCTTTCTGTTTGTTAGTTTTCCTTCTAACAGTCAGGACCCTCAGCTGCAGGTCTGTTGGAGTTTGCTGGAGGTCCATTCCAGACCCTGTTTGCCTGGGTATCACCAGTGGAGGCTGCAGAACTGCAAATATTGCAGAATGGCAAATGTTGCTGCTTGATCATTCCTCTGGAAGCTTCGTCCCAGAGGGGCATCCAGCCGTATGAGGTGTCAGTCAGCCCCTACTGGAAGTGCCTCCCAGTTAGGCTACTTGGGGGTCATAGACCCACTTGAGGAGGCAGTCTGTCCATTCTCAGATCTCAAACTCCATGCTGGGAGAACCACTACTCTCTTCAAAGCTGTCAGACAGGGATGTTTCAGTCTGCAGAAGTTTCTGCAGCTATGCCCTGCCCCTAGAGGTGGAGTCTACAGAGGCAGACAGGCCTCCTTGAGCTGCGTAGAGCCTACCTAGTTCGAGCTTCCCAGCTGCTTTGCTTACCTACTCAAGCCTCAGCAGTAGCGGGAGCCCCTCCCCCAGCCTCACTGCCACCTTGCAGTTTAATCTCAGACTGCTGTGCTAGCAGTGAGCAAGGTTCTGTGGCCGTAGGACCCTCCAAGCCAAGCACAAGATATAATATCCTGGTGTGCCATTTGCTAAGACCATTGGAAAAGCACAGTATTAGGGTGGGAGTAACCCAATTTTCTAGGTGCCATCTGTTACGGCTTCCCTTGGCTAGGAAAGGGAATTCCCCAACCCCTTGTGCTTCCCAGGTGAGGTGATGCCTTGCCCTGCTTCACCTCATGGTCCATGGGCTGCACCCATTGTCCTGCACCCACTGTCCTGCACCCACTGTCCAACAAGCCCTAGTGAGATGAACCCAGTACCTCAGTTGGAAATGCAGAAATCACCCGTCTTCTGTGTTGCTCATGCTGGGAGCTGTAGACTGGAGCTGTTCCTATTCAGCTTGGAATCTCCAGACAGGTTTCCATACTTTAAATTACTTCACTTCACTCTCTTCTTGTTTGCAAGAAGAAGTTGCTATATTTCTTGTCTTTTATCCTCTACACATCAAGCATTTTGTTTCCTCTTGCTTCTTTCAGGACTTTTTTTAACCTTTGATTTTTTTTTGCAGTTTGAATAGGACATGCCTCAGTGTTGAGTTTTTTGCTTGTTTGTTCATGGCATTTACCCTGCTTGGTGTTCTCTGAGTTTCCTCAATCTGTGGTTCAGTACCTGACATTAATTTGAAAAAATCTCAGTCATTATTACTTGAATATTTCTTCCATTCCTTTCTCTCTTTTTCTCTTTCTGGTATTCCCATTATGCATATGTTACCCCTTTTATAGTTGTCCTACAGTTCTTGAATATTCTCTGCTGTTGTTTTTTTTCATTCTTTGTTCTCTTTGCTTTTTAGTTGTTCTTTGGATGGAATGGTGACTTCTAAGCTCCTTACACTCAGAGCCAAAACCAGAAGTCTTGTTTCTTTCTTGACCCTTCAACAAAGCTCCTTTATATTGAATGCACACCGGATTTTTTGGAGTGCTGAGTCAAACCTGGCTTTTTTGTTTTAAAAGATCACAATTGAACTTACTCAGCTTGGGGTGGTTTGTACAGGCTTGATTTGATATTTGACTCTTAAGCAGCTTCATTCTCTTCCATGAAGTGAAAAGGAAAAGATTAACTAGGAAGAGAGTTTAATGTCATGTTGCCAGTCACTGTCAGTGACCTCACTCAATAGTGTGGGACTTTTAACATCCTGGATGGCTCAGGACAAAGTCCAGGACAATCTCTTGCACTAAAGTGCCCTCTGCATTTCTGGTGTGCCTATATTCTTCCAGCGATCGATGGGCCCAGATTATTCCTTCTTTTTAAAACATATCTCCTATAGGCATACTCAACCTAACCTGAAACCAAGCATTCATTTGGAAACCAAAAGATTCCACTATTTTTTTTCTGTACAAAATAGAGTGACTTGCAACATTTTCTTGGTAAAATTTTTCTCTCAAGTTGTCTGTTGCAAAAACCCAGGTGAGATGTCATTAATAGCTAAAGGTTTCTTCAGAAAATGCTGCCACCCTAATTATCAAATGCCTTAAAAATATGTATATGCTTTGGACCAGCATTTTTATATCCAGTAATTGACCAAAAGGAAATTTTAATCCTAAGGAAAACAGATACTAAGCTGAAGATGTTTACGATAGTGCTGTTTATTGAAAACAGCCCAACTGCTAAATGTAGAAAATGGTTAAGCCTATGGTACCTTTATACACAGAAATTCTATGCCATCATTAAAAATGATGTTGTAAAATAACATTTATTTACCTGAAAATATATCATGAGAAATTTTTAAGTGCAAGGATATAAACACCTGTGTGGAGTATGTACAATATGTTCCCATCTTTGGAAAATATATACATATATGCCTAGAAAAACATCCAGAAACCTATTAGATAAATGTCAACTGTGGTTAATTATTGGGAAGTGAAATTGAGTTTTAATTTTCTTATAGTTCTGAATTTGTGCTTATTTTACAATAAATGAACAGTAATTACAAATTTTTAAAGACTTTTGGAAAACCTTTTGGAAAGAAATTATTGCTGCTCTTGTGAGAACCATCAACAGATATTGTTTCAGTCCTTCCGCTCTGAGAAGTATGCAAGGTATGGTCATAGAAACTATGTGGGCTATGAAAAAGTGCACATGAAGGTTATTCAAAGGATTGGATTGTATAAGGCACCAGCATAACCTTGCCACAAACAGGTTTACTCTTATGAAACAAATATATCTAGGTGGGTTCCTCTTTTACTAAATATTTTCCTATTGACACAGCTTTACTCATCAATGTTTAATTGCTTTGTATAATTTGCATTAAGCACTATAACATTATGCTACACAATTCTTCAACCCATAACAAGACTTGAACCTGCAATAATGTCATTCCCAAGAAAGATGACACAGGATTTTTGTACGGGTACCTCCACAGAGCATGGTGGTTAAGGAAGTTCTGTCATAGGCTCTGAGAAATTAGGAGGCAGAAATTAGGAGGCAAACCCTAGGTCATGATGGAAGTATGCATCCAGCAGAATAGAAAAGGGTCGTTATGGCCTTCAACTGCAGACATTAACAAGTGTCTTCTAACCTGCTTCATTCCTGGCATGTGGGAACAGAACCTTGAAGATCTGGATTCAAGTTAAGCCTCTTGAATGTTAAATATGTAAGCATGTAAAAATCTGGAATCCTTTATAGATTATTACATTTTAAAGCTGATCATTTACACAGAGCATTAAATTAAACAGGCACACTCTTTATATATAAACAAACAAACTCTCTAGTGATTTATTTTCTCACCATGTAATTTCAATTTCTGATGGATTTTGGTGCACATATTGCATCGTTTATACAAAAATTTCACTTAAAGGTGGCCATAAATTTTAAGCTGCAGGTGAACTATCAGGAGAATAGGTGGAAGTCATTTACAAAATTGGAATGAGCCCAAGACATGATGGAAAAACCCAAGCTTCTATAGATGCTTTCCAGAATTTTTAGGGTTCAGGATGATCATGTTTAATTCCCAAAGCTGCAATTCCTAGCAGCATAGAAACTCTCAAATATGCAGAAGGAAATGATTCAGAACTGAAAGAGGATACGTCATCCGATGAATGGGCAGAATTAAGCCTAATGTCAGTAGGTGGCATGCATGCCTTCAATTATTTGACATACGCTTACTGAGCACCTGCTCAGTAAATCATAGGGCCCAAAGATAATTTCCTGGAGGAATGTGTGACTCAAGGCTACTTGGTCTGCCTGTGTCCTTCCTCTTTAGCTCATAAGCACTCTACATGTGCAAAGTCAAGTTTCAGTGAACGTCAAGGGGAACAGTGAGAAAAGAAGTGAGAAAGGTGCAACAGCATGAGAGTGTGTGTGTGTGTGTGTGTGTGTGTGTGTGTAATGGAGAGAGAGGTGCCAGCAAAATTTAGCTTTCCCTTCTTTCCAGGTCTCTTTGCTTTAGGAGCTGGGGAAGTGTTGCAGTCCTTTTCCCTTTTTAGCTCTTCTTCAGTCCCCACCCCCTCAAATAACCTCTGGAGCTTGGAATGATTTATCTGATTAATTGTTCTCAGGATAACCATGTGGGCATAAGAGGAAAGCAGGTTTCTGATGCTACTGTGGCCTCCTAGCAACGGACACAATCAATGCTCATTGGTTTGGGATGTTAGGCTGCAACCGTCTTTAGGGAGCTGTATATTTTCCATATGTGTTGAGAAGTATAGCAAAGTCTAAGAGAATTAATTGAGAGAATTTGGTTATCCTACTTTCTGGCTTGCTAAGGGTTAACTTTCTAAATTCCAAAATCCTTTTTGTGTCTCCTCTCATTAAAATTATAAAATAATTCATTTCATTTTTTTGTCTTAGCAAATAGAGCATTTTGACTATAACACAAGATGTTGTGGTTGATTAACATGGTTCATACTGTAAAGAACTAAAGATGTCAAAGGATGTTGACATTAAACACACCTTAGAAGTTGTTATGATTTTTCACTTGTAATTTTTTCCATAACATTAGACTATTGACTCTGAAAGACAAAAATCTGATTACTCGAAGATTTTTTTTTTTTAGATTGTGATTATTCTAGACTTACTGCACTGTTCATGAACCTTTAGTAAAGTTGATGCATAAGTGTTTTCTGGAATTCAAAAAATAAATGATTCTTGGACAAAGAAAGATTCAAAATACTTTTCCTCATTTTTCCGGTCAAAATATTTGTTTTGTTTTAGATCAGATCATTGAAAAATATCCCACAAGTTATAAAGATTAATAAAACTGGAGAAATATAGAAGTCTGATTATTGAAATGACATTGTCACATAAATTTCATTAAAGGAGCCATTAGGCTAAAGTGTTTTTATGTGTATTAAACTGTGCTATCTAAACTACCAGGGACTTTTTTTTTTAAGCAGCCTAATTAAAAGAGAAATGGGTCAAGAGGAAGCTAATTAAGTAATTTATCGAAGGCTCAAGTATAAACAAGACAACAATTCGAGATTCTTATTTTGCAGATGGTATTTTTCACTGCTTCCTTCACTTCTTGGATGCTTCATATTTCACATTATTTTAAGAACAATTCACTCCCAGAGGATCATGGATGTACAGTCAGTTTGGTCTTGCTGAGTCAACGTGTGCCTGTGTTCTCGCAAATCTCCAGGCAACGTTCACTGACAAGACAGAGGGAGCTGTGCTCAGCATTTTCTTCAAATTGCTGTCTGAAAAATGCTGTGAAAATGATGTTCACTGTTGTTTGTTTCACCCATTCTCAGTACTGAGACGTCAAAATTACTATTTCTGAGTACAGCATGTGTTCTTATTAAAGATAAGTAAAGTGTTTTTAAGACTCAGCTAGGTGTTTCATTAAATGTGATATATGCAGCAACATATAAAGTATATCATTTATTCACCTTGAGATGCTATTAGGAATGTGCATTTGTGTGATGTCTAACTGATATCATATGGTGCACTAAAACAGGGCTTTTCTATTTAAGAACCATTTCACTATGGGTTTGGGGAAAGTTACGTATCTCAGGAAGTGTTTAGCTTCCAATAGCTTTTCCTCTCTTTTTTAAGTGCAGTAATATATCTTAAAAACATGTATGTATATGTATGCATGTGTGTGTGTATATAGACAGTAAATATATATACACACTATATATATACTGAAATGTTATGCAGCACATCACACTGTGTGTGTATATATATACACACAGTAAATACACACACACACACACACACACACAGAGTAATGTGCTGTATAACATTTCAGTCAACAACAAACCACGTGTGAGACATTCGTTCCATTTTAATGGAGCTGAAAAATTCCTGTTGTCTAGTGACATCGTAGCCATCGTAATGTAGCATAATGCATTACTCACATATTCGTGGTCATGCTAGTGTAAACAAACCTACTGCGCTTCCAGCTGTATAAAAGTATAGCACATACAATTATGTACAGTACATGATACTCAATAATGATGATAAGCAACACAACTACTCTACTGGCTTATGTATTTTCTATACAGCTCTTCTTCAGTCCCCACCCCTTCAAATAACCTCTGGGGCTTGGAATGATTTATCTGATTAGCTGTTCTCACAATAACCATGTTAAACTATATGTTAAACCATTCTTTTTAACATCATTTTAGAGTTTACTCCCTCTACTCATGAAAAAAAAATTAACTGTAAGACAGCCTCAGGCAAGTCCTTCAGGAGGTGTTCCTGAAAGTACTGTAGAAAATGATAGCTTCATGTGTGTTATTACACCGAAGACCTTCCAGTGAGGCAAGCTGTAGAGGGTGGAGGTAGAAGACAGTGATATTGATGATCCTGACTTTGTATACGCCTAGACTGATGTGTATACTTGCATCTTAGTTCTTAGCAAAAAAAAAGGTTAAAAAAATTTTTAAAAATAATTTTAAAAAGACATTTTAAAAATATAAAGAAGTGGCCGGGTGCTGTGGCTCATGCCTGTAATTCCAGCACTTTGGGAGGCCAAGGCAGGTGGATCACTTGAGTCCAAGAGTTTGAGACCAGTATAGGCAATACGGTGAAGCCTCATCTCTACAAAAAATACAAAAATTAGCCAGGCGTGGTGGTGCGCATCAGTAGTCCCAGCTACTGAGGAGGATGAGGCAGGAGGATTGCTGAGCCCTGGAGGTCGAGGCTGCAGTGAGCTGAGATCACACCACAACATTCCAGCCTGGGCAACAGAGACACACCCTGTCTCAAAAATAAATAAATATATAATAAAAAATAATAAATAAATACTGGACATGGGAATGCGAGAGACATCTGGTTGACCTTAGACATGAGAAGCTGAGAGCCAGCTTGTTGACCTTAGACATGGGATATTTTATATATTTTTATATATGTACATGTACATATATGTGTATATATGTACATACACATATATACGAAGAAGCTTATGGAACAAGGCTAAAAGAAAGCAAATATTTTTGTCAACTCTACAGTAGGTTTGTGCTTTAAGGTAAGTGGTATTACAAAAGATTCGTAATGTTAAAAAATGCAAAAGTTAAATTAAAAATGCTACAGTAAGCTAAGGTTAATTTATTATTGAAGCAAGAAAAAATATTTTTTACGAATTCGGTGTAGGCTAAGTGCTCAGTCTTTAGAAAGTCTGCAGTAGTGTACAATAATACCCTAGACCTTCCTATTCACTCACTACTCACTCACAGTGGAGCTTGCAGGACTGGAAGATGCTCTGGGTGAGTCAGTGAGTGGTGAGTGAACATGAAGGCCTAGGGCATTGCTGTACTTTCAATATTTATACCATTTAAATCTTTATACCATTACTTTAAACCTTTTATACCATACTTTTACTGTACCTTTTCTATGTTTAAATATGTTTAGATACATGAATACCCAGCACTGTGTTACAACTGCCTACAGTATTCAGTACAGTAGCATGCTGTATAGGTTTGTAGCCTAGGAGCCATAGACTTTACCGTGTAGTTCAGGTGTATAGTAGGTAGGCTACACCATCTCGGTTTGTGCAAGTACTCTCTATGATGTTTGCACAATGACAAAATCACCTAGTGATGCATTCCCCAGAACGTATTCTTGTTATTAAGCAACACATACTATTGTGTGTGTATATAAATATATACACTCACACAGATATAGAAGAAGTAAATAGAATAAAATAAGATAGATATTATAAATACTTGGAGGTCATGCCACATGAGACTTCTTCCAATAAATGAGAAGTGAAATTGCCTCTGGCAGTTAAATTTTAAATCAACACATTACTAAGATATGCAGTCAGTCCCCTTAAAGAAAAAGTATGGCTCCCAGGCCGTGGTGTACGGGTCATGAAAAGACAGGATGCGTAATTGACCAAGGGCTCTAGCTTCCGTGCTCTGAAATCATTCACCATGTTGTATTGAGGCCAGGCTTCCCGTGGGCTGCTCCCAGCCATAACTGAGTGCAACCGGAACACTAAGGCATTTCTGCAAGACAGGGCATTTCTACAGCCCACTTTGCCACAAGTGACCCTTCTTGCCCCACATCCTGCCCCCAGTGCCTTGATGAACCTTCCTCCAACTGTAAATGTCTAAGATGCTTCCTCCTGCCCTTCCCCTTTCTCCTTCGTTCAGGGTCAGGCTTGCATCATAGATCAAGGGCTATCCAAGCTTTCCTCAGCTCCTTCCTTTAATAAAATCCATGCATGTTTAATCCCATCTTGACACGTACTTCCTGGACTAACACACAGACCAAACTATAATTGTATGATTGATTAATACACTAATGTAGCTTAAAAATAAAACATGTTGCTCTCAGAAAGAGATTGGTCAGCTCTAGGAGTTGTGAAAAAGGATGACACACAAAGCTGAACCTGCTCAGCTCATGCCTCTCTGACAGAGGAGGTGACAGCAACGTACCAGCCCAAACACTATTCTTGTTTTTGCAATGGATATATCTGGTGCCATAAAATATTTAGTTCATCTAGTAACACACTTTGTTCTGAGTTCATGCTTTCCAGATGATGTTGAGTTGACTTTTTGACTTCCTCCTCGGCCTATCTCCAGGGAGCAATGTATTAGTTACATGGACGTAGCCCATGAGGGATTTCTTGGAAGTTTGGAGAACTGCATTCTAGAGACTCAAAACTGTAACTGCTGAGTGGAGCATCTATGGGCAAGAGCAGAATCACTGAATACTTGAGGAGGGCTGCAGGATGGCCTGGTTTCTGTGAGAGTGATCTGGTAGGTTCTGCCGAGGAAAACTGGATGGTGTCTGGCAGGTATTCAGCAAGTAATAAATGCTAGCAAGCACTTTTGTTATTGGATTATGGAAGGAATTGTCATCTAAAAGGAGAAACATTAAGTTTTCTTTAAAATATTATTATGTTAGTTTCCTAAGGCTGCCATACCAAAGTACCACAAACTAGATAACTTAAAGCAAAAGAAATCTATTCTCACTGTTTTGGGGGCTAGAAGTCTGAAAAGAAGACGTCAGCAAGGCTGGTGCCTTTCGGAGGCTCTGGGGGAGAATCGGTTCCATGTCTGTGTCCTGGCTTCTGGTGAACAAAGGCAGTGCTTGGTGTTCCTTGGCTTGTAGATGCACCACTCCAGTCTCTGCCTCCAGCTTCATGTGGCCTTCTGTTTGTGTATCTCTGTTTCTTCACATGGCTGTCTTCTCATAGAAACACTAGTCATATGGAATTAGGAGTCTACCTCACTCCACTATGACCTCATCTTAGCTTATTACATCTGCAAGGACCCTATTCCCATGTAAGGTCACATTCTGAGGTATTATGGGTTTGGATTTCAACATATTTTTGGCAGGACACACAATTCAACTCATATTGGACTTTATGACTCTATGAAATTACTCAAGAGAATAGCTTCATAATGCATAAGACATAAAAATTGGGTAATTCAAGACATTACAAACTTTATAGTTAATGTTTGTTCAAATTAACTTAAAGGAGGGGGTGGGTGTAAAAAAGAGGAGGAGGAGGGGCAACTTGTAGAAATGGAACCCAGAGAAGGAAGGGGCCCAAGAGAGCTCATAACTTATTTCTATAAAATAAAGAATTTCCTTGCTGTCTATGAGCACTTGGCCGCTTTAGGTTGAGGACTGTGCTCTGAATTGTCTACTCATCTCACACCCCTGCCTAATTGTACACTCACATTTTGTCATACAGTCCATCTCCACACAGTTTCTTCTTTCATCTGGTCCCCCACAATCCCTCCAATCCTGCCTGGAGGCTAAAGCAAATGAAATATATTTACTGTTCTGTACATTTAGATAATAAAAGAACACTAAGTCTCCACATTCAAATTTCCTTGCAATGTTAGATTGCTTGCTCTAGTTTAGCCTATTAACTATGGGCAAAATACATTGAATATGTTTTCTCTATTTTGTGACATTAACTTTTGACTTTCAGCTAATCATTTAAATGTGTGCCACCAGAAAACAGAGCTTCAAAACTGTCTCCGTGTTTACATTCCTCAGGGTTGAAGCATAGCAATTTGAAAGGATGCAGTTTAAGAATTAATATAGATAGACAAAAATTACAGAGGATTATAAAGAGGCCCCATGGTTTTGGGAGCTATTCCCTGGCAATCCCTTGTGTTTGATTTAAAAAAAAAAAGAAAAAAGGAAAAAAAGGAAAAAAAGCAAGGCAGATGTTGAGTGCTCTAGGCTATTCTGCATTTATGGAATTTTCCACTAGGTAATATGCATTCAGGTCACATACACAGTGAGATTTCCTGCAGTGACAGTACAGATAAAAAGGCTGTGCAACTTGGTGATAATTGTGCTCCATTTAAGCAAACCATCAACTGGTGCATTTTTACAGCAATTGTCTCAGAAGCATGAGAGATGCTTTTGTGTGCATGCTTTAAATATGGATTCATTGGCACCCAAAGAACAATAGGATGCATTATGAAATGCATCTTAATGAGAAATAAGCATTGGTAGGTCTTCTGAGTTCATGTTTCTATACCACTTTTAAGCCACTAATTAATTAATGGTATTTCTTTGGTCAAATTTAGAGGTAAATCTCTTCTCATTTTTATTTTATTTATTTATTTATTTATTTATTTATTTATTTATTTATTTATTTATTTTGAGATTGAATTTCACTCTGTCACCCATGCTGGAGTGCAGTGGCACAATCTCGGCTCACTGCAACCTCTGCCTCCCAGGTTCAAGCAATTCTCCTGCCTCTGCCTCCCAGCCTCCCAAGTAGCTGGGATTACAGGCACGCACCACCACGCCCGGCTAATATTTTTGTATTTTTAGTAGAGACTGGGTTTCTTCATATTGGCCAGGCTGGTCTCGAACTCCTGACCTTGTGATCCGCCTGCTTCAGCCTCCCAAAGTGCTGGAATTACAGGTGTGAGCCACCGCATCCAGCCCCTCTTCCCATTTTCTAGGAGTTGCTTTCCCAGAGCCTGATAACATAATTTAAATATCCATTATTTCTACCAACTATTATTGGGTTAGTACAGAAGTTTAGCATCTCCAACCCATTGAAGGAGAAGACGAGAAGGAAAAGGAATATTAAAGCAATCCATTTTTATTTTTTAGTTCAGTTTATAATCTAGAGTCAAGATGAATGATTGTGTACTGTCCATTAATATCTGTGCTTACCACTCCTAGTTGCTAAGCATCAATGTCATCTAACCTTTTGTGGAATATCTGTTGGATTTTTAAGTCTTTCTAGAAGATAATTTCCTTTGTTTGCAGCGTTGTGCTCATAGAAGTATTGTTTTTCAACCCACTGCATATCAGCAAATCTGCCTCGGGGCTGCATGAACATATGGGAACTGGCACAAATATGCCTGAACTGATGCAACAGGAAGTCAGCCACTGCAGGGAAAGGATGGACATAACACTGAAGCTATCAAGCTTATTAAAAGTTTCTTGCAATAAACAAGATAAAAAATGTCCAACACAATTACATCCAAAGAAACTAGGGACGAGCCAGACTACTTCCTGAAAACATGCCTTTGCAAATAAAATTGATACTAAAATTTTATGTAAATTCTCAAAGCAGTTTTTTCCAATTCTGTGAAGGAAATCATTGGTAGCTTAATGGGTATGGCATTCGATCTATAAATTACCTTGGCCAGTACAGCCATTTTCACAATATTGACTCTTCCTATCCATGAGCATGGAATGTTCTTTCATTTGTTTGTGTCTTCTTCTATTTCAATAAGCAGTGGTTTGTAGTTCTCCTTGAAGAAGTCCTTTACATCCCTTGTAAGTTGGATTCCTAGGTATTTTATTCTCTTTGAAGCCATTGTGCATGGGAGTTCATTCATGATTTGGCTCTCTGTTTGTCTGTTACTGGTGTATAAGAATGCTTGTGATTTTTGCACATTGATTTTGTATCCTGATACTTTGCTGAAGTTGTTTGTCAGCTTAAGGAGATTTTGGGCTGAGACAATGGGGTTTTCTAAATATACAATCACATCATCTGCAAACAGGGACAATTTGACTTCTTCTTTTCCTAACTGAATACCTTGATTTCTTTCTCTTGCCTGATTGCCCTAGCCAGAACTTCCAACACTATGTTGAATAGGAGTGGTGAGAGAGGGCATCCCTGTCTTGTGCCAGTTTTCAAAAGGAATGCTTCCAGTTTTTGCCCATTCAGTATGATATTGGCTGTGGGTTTGTCATAAATAGCTCTAATTATTTTGAGATATGCTCCATCAATACCGAATTTATTGAGAATTTTTAGCATGAAGGGCTGTTGAATTTTGTCAAAGGCCTTTTCTGCATCTGTTGAGATAATCATGTGGTTTTTGTCTTTGGTTCTGTTTATATGCTGGATTACATTTACTGATTTGCATATGTTGAACCAGCCTTGCATCCCAGGGATGAAGCCCACTTGATCATGGTGGATAAGCTTTTTGATGTGCTGCTGGATTTGGTTTGCCAGTATTTTATTGAGGATTTTTGCATCCATGTTCATCAGGGATATTGGCCTAAATTCTCTTTTTTTGTTGTATCTCTGCCAGGCTTTGGTATCAGGATGATATTGGCCTCGTAAAATGAGTTAGGGAGGATTCCCTCTTTTTCTATTGATTGGAATAGTTTCAGAAGGAATCACACCAACTCCTCCTTGTACCTCTGGTAGAATTCGGCTGTGAATTCGTCTGGTCCTGGACGTTTTTGTTTGGTAGGCCATTAATTATTGCCTCAATTTCAGAGCCTGCTATTGGTCTATTCAGGGATTCAAATTCTTCCTGGTTTAATCTTGGGAGAGTGTAAGTATCCAGGAAATTACCCATTTATTCTAGGTTTTCTAGTTTATTTGCACAGAGGTGTTTATAGTATTCTCTGATGGTAGTTTGTATTTCTGTGGGGTCAGTGGTGATATTCCCTTTATCATGTTTTATTGCATTTATTTGATTCTTCTCTCTTTTCTTCTTTATTAGTCTTGCTAGTGGTCTATCAATTTTGTTGATCTTTTCAAAAAACGAGTGCCTGGATTCATTGATTTTTTTGGAGGGTTTTTTGTGTCTCTCCTTCAGTTCTGCTCTGATCTTAGTTATTTCTTGCCTTCTGATCGCTTTTGAATGTGTTTGCTCTTGCTTCTCTAATTCTTTTAATTGTGATGTTAGAGTGTCAATTTTAGATCTTTCCAGCTTTCTCTTGTGGGCATTTAGTGCTATAAATTTCCCTCTACACACTGCTTTAAATGTGTCCCAGAGATTCTGGTATGTTGTATCTTAGTTCTCATTGGTTTCAAAGAACATCTTTATTTCTGCCTTCATTTCGTTATGTACCCAGTAGTCATTCAGGAGAAGGTTGTTCAGTTTCCATGTAGTTGAGCAGTTTTGATTGAGTTTCTTAGTCCTGAGTTCTAGTTTGATTGCACTGTGGTCTGAGAGACAGTTTGTTATAATTTCTGTTCTTTTGCATTTGCTGAGGAGTGCTTTACTTCCAACTATGTGGTCAATTTTGGAATAGGTGCGATGTGGTGCTGAGAAGAATGTATGTTCTCTTGATTTGGGGTGGAGAGTTCTGTAAATGTCTATTAGGTCCACTTGGTGCAGAGTTGAGTTCAATTCCTGGATATCCTTGTTATCTTTCTGTCTCGTTGATCTGTCTAATGTTGACAGTGGGGTGTTGAAGTCTCCCATTATTATTGTATAGGAGTCTAAGTCTCTTTGTAAGTCTCTAAGGACTTGCTTCATGAATCTGGGTGCTCCTGTATTGGGTGCATATACATTTAGGATAGTTAGCTCTTCCTGATGAATTGATCCCTTTACCATTATGTATTGGACTTCTTTGTCTCTTTTGATCTTTGATGGTTTATAGTTTGTTTTATCAGAGACTAGGATTGCAACCCCTGCTTCTTTTTGTTTTCCATTTGCTTGGTAGATCTTCCTCCATCCCTTTATTTTGAGCCTATGTGTGTTTCCGCATGTGAGATGGGTCTCCTGAATACAGCAAACTGATGAGTCTTGACTCTATCCAATTTGCCAGTCTGTGTCTTTTAATTGGACCATTTAGTCCATTTACATTTAAGGTTAATATTGTTATGTGTGAACTTGATCCTGTCATTATAACATTAGCTGGTTATTTTGCTCGTTAATTGATGCAGTTTCTTCCTAGTATCGACGGACTTTACATTTTGGCATGTTTTTACAATGGCTGGTACCTGTTGTTCCTTTCCATGTTTAGTGCTTCCTTCAGGATCTCTTGTAGGGCAGGCCTGGTGGTGACAAAATCTCTCAGCATTTGCTTGTCTGTAAAGGATTTTATTTCTCCTTCACTTATGAAACTTAGTTTGGCTGGATATGAAATTCTGGGTTTAAAATTCTTTTCTTTAAGAATGTTGAATATTGGCCCCCACTCTCTTCTGGCTTGGAGAGTTTCTGCTGAGAGATCTGCTGTTAGTCTGTTGGGCTTCCCTTTGTGGGTAACCCGAGCCTTCTCTCTGGCTGCCCTTAACATTTTTTCCTTCATTTCAACTTTGATGAATCTCACAATTATGTGTCTTGGAGTTGCTCCTCTCATGGAGTATCTTTGTGGTGTTCTCTGTATTTCCTGAATTTGAATGTTGGCCTGCCTTACTAGGTTGGGGATGTTCTCCTGGATGATATCCCGCAGAGTGTTTTCCAACTTGGTTTCATTTTCCCCGTCACTTTCAGGCTCCCCAATCAGATGTAGATTTGGTCTTTTCACATAGTCCCATATTTCTTGGAGGCTTTGTTCATTTCTTTTTATTCTTTTTTCTCTACACTTCTCTTCTCACTTCATTTCATTCATTTGATCTTCCATCTCTGATACTCTTTCTTCCAATTGATCGAGTCAGTTACTGAAGCTTGTGCATTTGTCACGTAGTTCTTGTGTTATGGTTTTCATCTCTATCAGTTCTTTTAAGGACTTCTCTACATTGGTTATTCTAGTTAGCCATTCGTCAAATCTTTTTTCAAGATTTTTAGTTTCTTTGTGCTGGTTACAAAGTTCCTCCTTTAGCTCTGAGAAGTTTGATCAACTGAAGCCTTCTTCTCTCAGCTCATCAAAGTCATTCTTTGTCCTGTTTTGTTCCATCGCTGGCAATGAGCTGTGTTCCTTTGGAGGGGCAGATGCACTCTGATTTTTTGAATTTCCAGCTTTTCTGCACTGCTTTTTCCCCATCTTTGTGGTTTTATCTACCTTTGGTCTTTGATGATGGTGACATACTGATGGGGTTTTGGTGTGGGTATCCTTTGTGTTTGTTAGTTTTCCTTCTAACAGTCAGGACCCTCAGCTGCAGGTCTGTTGGAGTTTGCTTGAGGTCCACTCCAGACCCTGTTTGCCTGGGTATCAGCAGCAGAGGCTGCAGAAGATAGAATATGCTGAACAGCGAGTGTTGCTATCTGATTCTTGCTCTGGAAGCTTCGTCTCAGGGGTGTTCCCTGCCATGTGAGGTGTGAGGTGTCGGTCTGCACCTAGTCGGGGGTGACTCCCAATTAGGCTACTTGAGCAGGCAGTCTGTCCATTCTCAGATCTCAACCTCTGTGCTGGGAGATCCACTGCTCTCTTCAAAGCTGTCAGACAGGGACATTTACCTCTGCCGAGGTTTCTGCTGCTTTTTGTTTAGCTATGCCATGTCCCCAGAGGTGGAGTCTACAGAGGCAAGTAGGTCTCCTTGAGCTGTGGTGGGCTCCACCCAATTTGAGCTTCCCTGTGGCTTTGTTTACCTACTTAAACCTCAGCAATGGCGGCACCCCTCCCCCAGCCTCGCTGCCGCCTTGCAGTTAGATCTCAGACTGCTGTGCTAGCAATGAAGGAGGCTCCGTGGGTGTGGGACCCTCCGGGCCAGGTGTGGGATATAATCTCCTGGTGTGCCATTTGCTAAGACCCTTGGTAAAGCGCAGTATTAGGGTGGGAGTTACCCGATTTTCCAGGTGTTGTGTGTCTCAATTTCCTTTGGCTAGGAAAAGGAATTCCCTTCCCCCTTGTGCTTCCCAGGTGAGGCGATGCCTCACCCTGCTTCAGGTCTCGCTGGTTGGACTGCACCCATGGACCAGCACCAACTGTCCGACATGCCCCAGTGAGATGAACCCGGTACCTCAGTTGAAAATGCAAAAATCACCCATCTGCGTCACTCACGCTGGGAGCTGGAGACTGGAGCTGTTCCTATTCGGGCATCTTCTGCTTTATTCTTACAAGACAGGACTTCCTAGGGTATGACTGTTTAGTTTGTTTGATCTGAAATTATGGATTTCAATAATTTGGAGATGAGACCTTAGTATTTCCAAATGTATGCAAATATTGCTTTCATAATGCACTGGATGGGTCTGAGATAGGAATAGCACTGAGCAGTCACAGGAGGATGGAAAACCCCGCACAGCAACTAAAACAAGAACTAGGCAAAGAAACCATGGGCTAATGGAAAACTCAAAAGAAGGGACAACAAATGGCCAAAATCCTGGTCTGGTTGACATATCTATGACTCTTCCTGGCAAACCTGAAAAGGGGAGAAAGGGTGTGGTAATGAGAGTCCCTGAAATCTTCTCCTTTTCCAGAATGATTATTCCACCCCTTAATTAAAGAAACACCCATAAAATTAAAAACTCGAACTTAATTGTGTGTGATTTATTCTCACCAGCAAGCCTGCACTTTTCTTTCAACTGTGTACTTTCATTTTTAAAATCAAAGCTTTTTGCCTTTCACATCATTCTGACTCATTCCCAAATTCTTTTGAACCAGGACAGTGGTTGAGGCTGGGGTCTTAATGGCATGCGAAGACCCTCCGAGCCCTCTGGCAACAGGCAACAGGACTTCTTAGTTATGTTTACTGGCTTGATTAGAATCATATTGCCTTGCACAGTGATAAGCACCTAAACTGATAATAGCTTCAAGAAAACATGAAAGCACTGATTAACAAAAAAAAAAAAGATAATTAGGTGTTAAGGATCCCAAAAATACTCTGCTTTGATTTAATGTATATTGACTATAAAATATGTTTTGAGGCAAGTTTTACCTGTGTAATCAACAGTATTCCTGTTTGGTGTGACATGAAAAGACAAGCATTTTAGAAGATTTTTTTGTGTGTATCTTCATGAAACTTCTTTGGAAACAACACATGGGAAGTGAAAAAGAGAAATTTCACAGGTACCCTTTGCAATCCTTACTTAGGCCACAAACAAAGAGGATCCTGATAATTTAAACGTTTGGTTAAATTGTTTCTAATTCCTGTGGTCTGGGAACAAATCCCCAACCTAGCTTCAGTTACCTTCCTCCACCCCACTCCATTGACGAAAAGAGGGAAGAGGGAAACGGGGTAGGGGGAAGAATGTGGAAGGAGAGGGAGGTGCAGAAAATTTTGTTTAATTGGGACTGTAAAAACCAGCAGATGACTCAATATCTCCCTGAGGTTTTTACTGTAGATCACAGAAAAGAATGTGGAGAAACTATTTTCATGACTTCCACTTCCTGGTAGGATTTGCCTCAGTGGTAGGCCTACCAACAGTGGCCATGGGTCCTGGACACAGGATACATGTGCTGTCTGGCACACTGGTCTGCAGTCATTTCCTATCTTTTTTAGGATCTGATGCTATTTTAAGTGTGCCTCTTGACTGTGGGTATCACAGACACGTTTCTCTGCTGTTTCTCTGCTGTCCTATCGCAGAAACGGTCTACTTTTTGACCACACATGTTGCAGGCAGTCCATGGGGGTGAGCAGGGATGGTCCTCAAACCCTGGAAATAAGGAAAGTGAGATTGCTCTTTGAGAATTAAGCTAAGAAATAAGTCCAGCATAATTTGGAGTAAAGACAGATATTTAAAGTCACATTAAGATTGCAAGCAAACTTGAATTGTGTGTGTCCAAGCCATGCAACAAGAAATGGATTTACCCAGGCTCCCTGGCCAGCATATTCCTATTATAGTCATGGATACATCAGACTGTCAGAGTTGACATTTGCTGCATGTTATCTTCACATAACCAACTCTCCTGGTTCCCAAAGTAAATGTCTCACATAGTTTGCACTGGTCAGACTGACCTAAATGTGAGATCTCCTTGACAGTCACATTTCCCTTTAAAATCTAATACATTGGCATTCTGTGTTTCTACCTCATGGTAAGTTTTGTTAAATAAAGGTCTCATCTCTAAGTCCAAAGAAAGTTGGGTTACAAAGAGTTTCAGAGCTACTATCATCCACATCATGCTGGTGTCTCCCAAAATTTATATATTGGAACCAAACCTCCAATGGGATAGTATTGAGAGATGGGGCTTTGGGGAGATTATTAGATTATGAGGACAGAGCCCTCATGTGTGTGATTGGTGCATTTAAGAAAAGAGGCCCCAGAAAGCTAGCTAGCCCCTTCTACCATGGGAGGATGCAGCAAGAAGGCATCATCTGTGAATGAGAAAGTGGGCCCTCACCAGACACTGAATCTGCTGGCACCTTGATCTTGGACTTTCCAGCCTCCAGAACTATGAGAAATAAATGTTATTTATAAGCTACTCGGTTAATGATAATTCGTTATAGTAGCCCAAATGAACTAAGATGAGAGCTTACAAGGCTAAGATCATCCCCTTGGAAAGCAGTGGATTGGCTCACTGAGAAAAACATCTCTTCGTGAGGACCTCTCTGGATGGCCAGCCAGCCCTCTCCAGGCCCTACCCTATCTGTCACCCCACAACACACCTGCTTCACTGCCTCTCAACTAGCCTCAGGAGAGGATGACATTGCTACCATTTGTTTTTTCTGAAGAAATTCTTCAAACACTTCATTTGGCAGTTATTCCTATTCCAGTAAGACATTGTGAGGCCCAGCTTCACAGATGGATGATGGCCCCATCCTACAATGGAAGACAGGATGTGCTTGTATCTTAATTGGAGAGGAAAAAGTAATCTGTCAACCCATTGGAAAATCCATCACTGTGGGGATTTACAGGTATAAATGACCATAACACTTCTTCCTGGCAGCTTTGTGCACATGGATAATAAGTAAACCCTTGTTCCTTTATAGAATGGTTTATTTCAAAGAATTCATGAACCTCAAGATTTTCTATTTAACCCCGAGGCTTTCTTGGCTTATCCAATTCCATAGCTGTCACACCATGTTCATCTTTACAGCCAAGAAATTCAACTACGCAGTGCCCTTGTTCTCAAGACAGAATTGTGACGGGAACCTTTGTGAATTGTCTTTATTTCATTAGAATTTGTCACCCCAATTTAACTTTTTGCTTGTGACCAGAAAATGTTTTGAATTGTTAAATGCTCAAGTTAATGTCAAATTTTCAAATGTGAAGTCAACATAAGGTTCATACCACTTGGTAACTTATGTTAATATTGTCTTAGTAAGACAAATAACTTAAAATAGTAGTATGCTTATTTGAAATAAAAGTATATTTTTAAAATGAAGAGGCCTAGGGGTGCATGTCATCTGAAGCACAGCACCTATGTGGATCACACTCAATGATTTCAAAATTCGGAGATGCTCCTGATCTATCAATCATTAACTGTTGACCTTTGAGCAGCTGAGAAGACTGTGTTATATAACAGATGCCCCTGACTACTAAAATGATTAATTTGGGGGTGGTAGATGAGGACATTTTTTAAAATATTAAATCTATTAAATTCAGATAAAATTACTTTGTAACATTTCAAGGTCTAGTATCTCATACACCAACTAAATATAAGCAAATTCATTTAATAAACAGAGAAAAGACATGCACTGTTACTAAACCAATGAAACACAAGCAGCTCTTTTGCTCATTTCCTGTGTGTCCAGAACTGTGGGAGACACGGGATCTTCAAGCATTTTACAGAAAAAGGGCTCATGGAACAGAAGGACAACCAGGGCCGGTGTACTGCTGGCAGTAAAGACAGTGGTAACCTGCCCACCATGGCAATTTGTATTTCTGTGTGTTTCATTCCTTTACACGTGAGGAATGTCCTGAAGAGAATGTCCTTCACCTCTGCCCCACCTCAACTCTTCATTAGCTCTCAGCACCGTGATTGGCATGAATAAATAGAGGAATAAAAGAGAAAAGGGATGACTGAGAGACTGAAAACTATGACACTTCCACTTCTTCCTATAGAACAAATACTAGAAATAAGTCCTCAGGGATAAAAGTCTTGTCTTACTTTTTTCCTCCAAAGAGTGGCTGACTAATCAGTGATTTTTAAGTTCTTGGAAGTCACAATTCAATGACTTCTGCATTGCTCAGCTTAGGTTCCTTTTCTCCCCTGTTCCCCCTCCCTTCTCATCTCCTTGTGCCTAAGGAGTCACTGGGTTAATTCCTTTGATGGAATGGGCTGATCCATTCAAACAACTGGTTGACATTGCTTATAAAAATAGCCAAACTGGGCATGTTGGCAAAGGCTAGATTTCAAGGAAGATGAGTAGTGGTCTGAGTCAGCAGCTTGTGAAATTCAAGCAGGCAGTCAGAGTGACAAAAAGGAAAAGGAATTCATGGTGACCAAAATGTCCTCAGATAACACATCACCACACTGAGGAAAGAAGACAGAAATAAATAAGTAGGTGGGAACATGTGCTAGTCGATTTTTAAAGAAAACAACTTCATCTGACATTACATTTGAAAAGATTATGTTGGCCTGCACATGCTTAAACATAAAAATAACAATTAATGTAATGACTCTTAAATATGAGAAGTAGCATGGCGATAGAGCAGTATACATTGTCCTAAAAAAATTACTATTCCCAGAATCTGATCTTGTATTAATAAACCTCACAGGTCTTTGGGAAAGTCTGTAGTTGGATCAATGCATGGATTCAATTCTAAAGCTAGAAAGAAAGATTTTATTTTCTCTTGAGTTTCTGTCTAGCCAGCACGTTTTACTTCTTGTGTAATAATGGTGCATTTTCCTTCATCTATTGAATAACCATTTTGTTTAAAGGCCAGAATATTGTAACTCCAAGAAATAAAAAGAGATCGATTTTGTTGAATACTATTTATTTATTTATTTATTTATTGCACATTTTGCACATTTTCTTGAGTATGTGTAAGTGATCAAGTAATCCTACATACTGGTGGCTGCCTTGTGAATATCTCTGTCAAAAAGTGTGGGAGGCAAAAGGACAAAAATTAAAACAAGACTTGAAAAAGTGGCCAGTGTATAAGTGGTGTATTCATTACCAAGAGTGGCCAAAATATGTTTGCCTATTTATACCAAAGGCTCTTCAGATTTACCGATTAGCTTCAATAATTAATTGATTGAGGGGTGATGTTAATGCTTTTTAAAAAGCACTTTTTAATATTTGTAGTCATTAAATACTTGTAGTCAATACCTGTAGAGTATGTCTGCAAGGAGACTTATTTCATCTAGGCAGGAAGAAGTAGGAGTGTGGAGAACTTGCCTCAATTTCTTTACTATCAGGAATGGATAACCAGTTTACCAAGAACGTCACTGTCTCAAGGCACCCCTTCTCCTAAGTAGCGCATGTCTCATAGAATATTTCAAGGTTCACAGCGCAGTTGTCATCTACCTTAGCAGCAATCTGTGAGGTTTCATGGAGGAGGAAAGGAAAGCACCCAGATCTCAAGTGCCTCTCCCAGGAGATCATGGAGTCAGCCAGAGGTTGACACTGCATTTAAGTCCAAGTCTCCTTCAGACCCCAAGCCCTCTCCACTGTACCTCTTGGCTGATCCCAAGCAGATAGCTCTCATTTCTCAACAAACAGAAATAAGGCAATGCGCAATCTTGGAATACAAATGAAGTATTTCTCCTAAGGCTTACAGCCATCTATTATAGGCAACTTATTGAGTAAACCTTTTAAGATCAAAAAAAGATTCTTAAAATTGCTAGTCATTATTCACAAACATACAACAAAGCCTTTCAGTTTTATAAATTTACATGGAGAAATAAAATTCATCCCAGATTAACTTTAAAATTATTCTCATATATATGTATATATGAAAACATCCTCAAGGCTGGTTTTTGAAAAAGAAGGACACAAATATATGTCAAATAAAATAAAATTTGAAAAGACAAGAGTAAGGAAAAAGGTCGTTAGATCCTATGAAATTAACTGGAGAAATGATGGCAGGTATATGGGGAACCAGAAGGACACAATGATATTGAATTTCTCTTTATGGATCACAGGCTCTTACTAGTGTAGTCTTATAAATAATTGAAAATATTTTTGTTTTCTTCAAAGAAGAAAAAAGCAAAGTAGTATCAGGTTCTTACCTAGAGGGGACACACACACATATACACGCACACACACAACACACTCCTACTCATAGATCCAACTGAGAATTTGGGAAACAGAGCACCCCATTAGGTAATTGCCTTTAAAAGTCAATTCAGGGCCGGGCGCTGTGGCTCACGCCTGTAATCCCAGCACTTTGGGAGGCCGAGGCAAGCAGATCACGAGGTGAGGAGATCGAGACCGTCCTGGCTAACACAGCGAAACCCCTTCTCTACTAAAAATAATAATAATTTTTTAAAAAATAGCTGGGTGTGGTGGCAGGAGTCTGTAGTCCCAGCTACTTGGGAGGCTGAGGCAGGAGAATGGCATGAACCGGGAGGCAGAGCTTGCAGTGAGCCAAGATTACGCCACTGCACTCCAGCCTGGGCAACAGAGCAAGACTCCATCTCAAAAAAACAAAAAGTCAATTGAATGGGTGTACCTTAAAGCCTTTTCCCTCCAAAGATCTCTGTGATAGTGTTTGAAATCCCTCTAAAGAGTCCTCTAAAGAGCCCTGTGACAGCACTTTAAAAACCCTACTACCTACAAAGTAGATGTTTGTTTCATATTTCTTGGATAAATGATTGATACAGGATTGATTCAAGACAGGAGATAAAAGATCCTGGAAGGCCAGATAGATGACTATCACAACAGTCCAGCAAGAGGTAATGATGACTTATTTGGGGCAGTGGAAAGAAAAGGGCAGAACCAGGACCACTGCACAGGTAGAACTGACCTCCTTATTGAATAGTCAGCAGCTTCTCACAACCTAGAGAACTATTGAAGGCTCTCCATTCACTTCCTTTATCTACTTCTGGGCCCACACTCATTTTCCATGCAAACATTAGTTCCCTCCTAATCATCCAGGAAGTAAAACCTGAAATATCTAAATAATTAAAATCAATTATACTCTGATAACATTGGAGGCAGCTGCTATACTCTTCATAATATATTTTACAGATTAAATATTCTTTTCATATAGTCAGGTTTGTATAGATGAGTTAATATTTTAAAAGACATTTGTCTTCAGGAAACAAAAAGAAAAGAAATATCAGACTATCACCTACATGAATTCTGAAGGTACATGAATTTGCCCATTACATTTGCTACTTTGAGACATTAGAAGACTTCTCAAGAAGTCCAAGCCTTTCTGTTGAGACTGGTTCTTAGATGGAAAAATCTGATCTCTCAAAAAGATGAAGTTCTCCTAAAAATAGTGTGTCAGTTCTCTGTGAACTTGGGAAAAGTTGTGAAAAAATCCCTTTGCTCCCTCTGTAGACCTCCCATATACAAAATTTATGAGTGTCGGCTGGGATTTGTCCCCAGAGATTGCATGGGCTTCATTCTTGATAGTATGGACAACTTTTGGTAGAGGAGGTAGAGGATAAAAGAAAATAAGAGATCACCTGCAATCTTAGTGCAGACTCTAAGGAGTTCAGAGAAAGTGGAAGAAATTGCAACAAGTGTTAGCTCAATTCAGTAACCAAATTCAATTCAATTCAATTCAATTCAATTCAGCCTGATTTTTTGTTGATGAGTCTTACAATAATTCTTACATTAAATTGTTGTCATAAAATTTATGAAACTTCTGCTCTGTGCATTTGACTTGTTTTATTCAGCATTTCTTCTTTTCATGCAGTCCTAAGCGGTAAGGTGGCTTTCTTCCATTCTCATGAGAATTAGCACAAATAACTTTCATCCTTGTTCCCTGTTATCTCTTATGCATGCTTACTAGCAGCTGGTAAGAGCTGCTAAGAAAAAAAAATGCCATTCTAGAGATATAATTTGGAATCAAGCAGAAGTATCTGCCAGAGAACTAATCACATGTTTGGAGTCAAGTATTGAAGTGTGAAGAAAGCGAAAGACAGTCAAGGCTACACATGAATGTTTTTAAAGTAAGGCTCGTGTGCAGCAGCTGAAGAAGCATGTCCGTGTTCCTTGCACTCATGTGATGTGATACTTATGTGACTCATTTCAAAGTCAAAACTGACATTGTCAATACTCTGCTTTTTTTTTTTTAAAGGCTCTCACTCTGTCACCCATGCTGAAATGCAGTGGCATGATCATAGCTCACTGTGGCCTTGAACTCCTGGGCTCAAGCGATCCTCCTACCTGAGCCTCCCGAGTAGGTAGGATTAGAGGTGCACACCACCATCCCTGGCTAATTTTGTTTGTTTGTTTGTAGAAACGGGGGTCTCACTTGGTTGCCCAGGCTGGTCTCAAGCTTCTTGCTTCAAGCGATCCTCCCACCTCAGCATGTGGAAAGGAAATATCTGAAATATGCTGGAGTGTAGTACCTGCATAGGTCATACTGGGTCAAAGATTACAAACAATTCCTCTTAAGGGCACTAAGAGGAATTGGTGCCTTTGAGGTCAACGTGCATTCCAAGTTCTAGAAATAGAGTTTCAACAAGTTCTGCCAGATGCCTTATCCTGGCAGCTTTCCTCTTATTATTCCCCTTGACTGCCAAAGAGCAACTCCCCCATTGCCATGCACAGGTCCGTGGCTGGTGCAATCAACGAATCAATCAAATAGGCAACAATTGACTTTAAGAACTGGCTCCATAGTGAAGGCTTCTCTGGGGATTGCATTCAGCCAGACCTCCCAAGGGCACATTGAGAAGGATTTGTACTAGGATACATTATTGTTCTCAGCTCCCAGTCATTTCTTTGTGAAAATTACATGGATTATTTTTGACAAGGGAATGTGAATTTGAAGTATTCTGTGGGAAATTTCATCTCTGCACTCCTCAAGGCTGAAATGATTAAGATCCATATGTAACAAACTTTTTCCACAATGTGAAGCAATGGAGTCAAGGATGGTGACATCTAGCGCTGTGCCACCACTTCCCCACTTGAATCCACGGTGGCTGCTATTTATCTACCATGAAGTTACCACCAAGCCCAGCGACCACACTTTCTCAGTCCAACATTCCAGGAATTCTCTTGGCATTAGGATGTGACATGAAACTTCTTTGCCCTGATTAGGGAGCTCTGGTTCAGAGCTGCCCCAGAAGAATTATCCGAAGAAAGTTGTTTTTAGGGCAGGATTCCTCAGCTGACCCCTGGCTTGCCCTGGAGAGCAAACCAAGCCTTGAAGTGGTTCAGAAACTAACCAGCCTTCAGGAAATGTCAGGACAAGCAATGATGACTGTCCTGGTCCCTATCCTAGTTTGTATTAATCATGAACCTGGATTTATTTCCAGAAAAGAAAAATGCCAACCTTACCTCTATTCAGATTTCCCTGTCACATTTTAGACTGTTCTATAATATTATAAGTCTGTAATTTTTGTTTTAGTGGAAAAGATAACTTTGTGATGAGTACTATTCTTCAGTAATTCAGTGAAAATTACTTTAGGAAGTTTCCTGTTCTCTAAAACTAATCAGATTCATGGAAGCAGAAGTGATAGAAGAAGAAATCACGTGTATAAAGTAGTTCAGTAGAGGTAACAGCATTCATTCAACACATACTTCTTAAGCGCCAGGCATTGTTCTAGCTGCAGGTCAACAGAGAAGAATAACACATGAGTCCTGCTTTTTCTGAGGGTGACATAACCACTAGCTACACCTGTGTAACCTCTGTGCAGTATGGATGATAGCACAACATTATACAAACCAGATGATAATGAGGCCACAATGAAAGAAGTGCCTGACTCCAGGAGTTCAGAGGAGTTCCTTAGTGGAGACAAAGCTGTTTAACATACATTATTGTCTTGTGTTACCCATTCTCAAACAACTCAGATACCCAACCTGTGCATAAAAAAACTGAAGGCTTTTAAAGTTTGGGTTCTAGAAAAGCTAATAGCTGAAGAGTATAGAGGAAAGTTACGTGGAGTGTACTTCCTCATGGCACTCGTTGTGATTCTGGTTTAATGTCACACTGAACCCTCTTGAAAACCTCCAGACTGAGTTTGTTTTTCAGTTTTGGTTTGTTCTTTTAGCATTCGCTGTATTCTCCCTCAAGTATCATGTACTCAGATCATGATATGGCCTGGTCCAAATGTGAGGGTGCCACTGTTTTTTTTAAATGATTGAAGCATTACTAGGAGCCTCTGGAGAATAAGTCAGAGAGCTGTCTTTGTTGGCCTTTACACTTGGAGTGGTTTGGCTTCTCATGATTGCAAGCTAACGAAACTATTCAGGATAAGCTTTGGCAGCCAAATCTGGAATGCTTCAGGATCCATTGAGATGATTTTCGCAGAGCTCCCACTAGTGCAGCCAGAGGGAGGATCCTGATTTAGTAGTTTCTACCTCAAGTAAGGACACGAGACCCCGTTCAAGTATCCTATGTGGCAACGCAGTCAGTTTATGTGTGAAGTGAGTGCTGGCAGGTGCTCAGGCATGAAGCCCAGCTACTGAGGGAGGGATTCCACTGCTATGCAGCCCAGGCTGCCCCCACAGCCAAGGACAGCCAGCAGGTTAAAATTTTGAGGCTTTTTACAATGACAGATTTTTGAATCACTTCTTTTTTTCTCTCTTAAAACAAAGAATCAAGTTGAGGGGCTTTTTGCTCATTGCCACAGCCTTGAGAAACTCCTGTTGCCTGATTATTATTTTTATTTTGGGGCTTCTCTTTGCTCAGAATTATCTAGCCCTGCAGGTAGATTTGATGATCTTTACTCCAGGGTTGAAAGGAGACTAGTATTTGTGCCTTATCATTTGTTAAAGCCCACCTAATATGGGAGCCACTCAGTAGCCACTCAATATCCTGGAAAAAAAAGCCTTGTAATTAGAGTCTGAAGACCTGGATCTAAGCCCTAAGCTCTACCAAGTATTAGCTGTGTGCCTTAAGGTAAGTGATCAAACCTCTCTGAAACTCAGTTTCCTCATATGTCGAAATGGTCCTTGGCTATATGAACAGATAGATTGCCCCAAACCAGCAGCAGTTTTAAGAGAGATATTTTTGCTATCTGGCTAATAATAAATGGAACATGAGGAGCTGCTTTAAGCCCTCATTTTCATTTTTGGAAGAGAAGTGGTCCAAACTTTAATTGCTTTTCCAACAGGTATAATACAACAGCTTATCTCCCTTAATTATTTAAGAAAATATTTTGCAACTAACTTTCCTGGAGGGGTTGGTAAAAATCATGTGATATGACATGATAAATCTCATAGGAGCCTCCTTGATTTATTTGGTCACTGTGCCAGACATTAACTAGATGCTGAGGACACTGGCACTGTCTTCAAAGACTTTATATCCTTGAGAGGGAGAGAGGCAACTACATATAAAACTGCAATTAAGTATAATAAAACTGTGATAGACTCTTCCATAGGGTGCCTAGAGGCAAACAGGTAATACATACCTCCTGTTGAATGTTCACGATCCCACCTCAGAAGTAGCCTTGCAAAAAATTGAACTTGAATTTCACAAGCCAGGAGTAGTGGCTCGTGCCTATAATCCCAGCTACTCAGGAGGCTGGTCTCTTGAGGCCAGAAGTTCAAGACCACCTTGGTCAACAGAGCAAGACTTCCTCTCCCTGTCCACTCTCCAAAATAACTTAAAAAGTCAGCTAGGCATTAATCCACTCCAGCCTGGAGTGAAATACTGCCTCTAAAGAAAAAAAAAAGTAAGAACAAGTAACTGGGGCCCCAGAAATTTGGATGAAGAGGAAAACAGCTATGAGATTTAAATATAAAAATAAGCCACAATCACACAGCTATATAGTGAAGAAGGAGTATTTTAATAATCTTTGGATAACTGTTGAGTATCCTTCTTTGACACTACAACAAAATTTAAGTGACTTTCTTAAAGATTAGTTCTAATGTGGGATATGAAACCATACGAATGAATATTTTGCACACTTTAAAATGTGTTGGCTATCTTTAGTTTCTAAAATTTGTGTACTCTTATGGATACTTTTTAAAATTTGTATACATTTATGGGTACAAGTATAATTTTGTTATATATTGCATAGTGATGAAGTCAAGGCATCTAGTGTACCCATCACTGAAGTAATGTACATGGTACCCATTAAGTAATTTCTCATCATCCACCTCCCTCGCACGCCCTTCACCCTTCAGACCCTCCACTGTCTGACATTCCACTCTCTACTTCCAAGTGTACACATTATTTATCTTGTAAGTCAGAATATGTGGTACTTGTCTTTCGGTGTCTGAGTTGCTTCACTTAAGTAAATGGCCTCTGGTTCCATCCACATTGCTGCAAAAGACATGATTTCATTCGTTTTATGGCTGCATCGCATATGATTGTGTTTATATACCACATTTTCTTTATCCAATAGTCTATTGGTGGACACTTAAGTTGATTCTATATCTTTGCTATTGTGAATAGTACCGCAATAAATATACAAGTGCAGGTGCCTTTTAAATATATGATTTATTTTCCTATAGGTAGGTACCCAGTAGTAGTATTGCTGGATAGTGTGGTTGTTCTATTTTTAGTTCCTTGAGAAATCTTCATACCATTTTCCATTGAAGTTGTACTAACTTACATTTCATCAACAGTGTATAAATGTTCCCTTTTATCTGCATCCTTGCATTGGGCTATCTTTAAAATAAAAACATGAAAGTACTAAAAAAATACAAATAAATACTTTGATAAATTTAGGGAAGAACATTCCAAACACGACAATTAAAATGGAATGCTTTTAAATATGAGGAAACACTTTAAACAAGAGATAAATAAAATATCAGAAAAAAATTGCAACATATATGGCAAAACAGTTGACATTCTCTGTACATAATAAACCATTACAAATTAATGCAGAAGAAAATATGCATTCAAATAGAAACACAGATAAAGGATATGACTGGGCAACTGACCAAAGGAGGAATTAAAATGGCAAATAAACATTGAGAATTTTTCAAATTGAATAATATTCTATAAATACAAGTTGAAACTATGAGCTGCCACTTTTTACTCAGAATAAACAACAGATGAAAAGGAATGACAATAGGGTGATGGTGTGGATGTGGAAAAGTAAGAACTGTCATATACTTTTTTGGGGACTATATTAGTTTCCTGTTGCCACTGTGACAATTTACAGACAACTTTATGACTTAAAGCAACACAAATGTATTCTCTTACAGTTCCGAAGTCAGAAGTCTAAAATGGATGGCTCAGGCTGTGTTTCTTCTGGAGGCTCCAGAGGGGAACCCATTTCCTCACCTTTTCCAGCATTTAGAGTCTGCCCTGATTCTTGGCTCCCGACCCCTCTTTATCACTCCAACCTGTTTCCCTCTGACTCTGACCCTCCTGCCTCCCTTTTATAAGAACCCTTGTGACTACACTGGGCCCACCCAGATAGTATGGGATCATCTCCCCATCTCAAAATCCGTAACATAATCATATCTTCGAAGTTCCTTTTATAATGTAAAGTGACATATTCACAGGTTCTGGGGATTTGGATGTGGACATCTTTGGAGAAGGGGGTTTATTATTCAGCCTGTCATGGGAGTAAATTGGTATAAATTTTCTGGAGGAAAATTTGACAATATGTATCAACATCCTTATAAGGTGCATATCTTTGATCCATTTATTCAACTTCAAGGAATTTATTCTATCAGGAAAACAACTGCACAAAGAATAGGACTTGTGTGCACATTGTTTTAATAGAGAAAACTTGGAAGTGTTCTAAAAAAAAGAAAAATAAATTTTTTGAGCTAAGGTCTTGCTCTGTCACCCATGCTGGAGTGCAGTTACATGATCATGGCTCGCTGTAGCCTTGACCTCCTGAGTTCAAGCAATTCTCCTTGCCTCAGCCTCCCGAGTAGCTGAAACTGCAGGTGAGCACCATCATGTCCAGCTAATTTTTTAATTTTTTGTAGAGACGGGTCTCACTGTGTTACCTAGGCTGGTCTCGAACTCCTGGACTCAAGTAATCTGCTTACCTTGGCCTCCCAAAGTGCTGGGATTACAAGTGTGAGCCACTGTACCCAGCCCAAAGCAAAATTTTGGTTAAATATATTATATCTCATTAAAATAATAGAATACCATATAGTCATTACTAATGATTTTCCACATTTGTTGATATGGAAACTCTCCAGTGTTAAATGAAAGTTCCAGGTAGCAAAAGAGTTTATGTAGTATGATTCCATTCTGA
The DNA here is from genome assembly GCF_043159975.1 of Macaca nemestrina. Taxonomy (NCBI): domain Eukaryota; kingdom Metazoa; phylum Chordata; class Mammalia; order Primates; family Cercopithecidae; genus Macaca; species Macaca nemestrina. Next base: position 86,603,189 of record NC_092134.1, on the reverse strand, counting down.
CAAATATCAGAATTTAAATCTAAATATAGATTAATTTAAATCTAATTGATTAATTAATTTAAATCTAAATATCAGAATTCAAATCTAAATGTAGATTATGTATAGATTTGTGCCTCTATGTTTGCGTAATAAATAAGCAAGGATATGCCCAAAACTTCCAGTGCAAAATATTGTTGAGTGGAAGGATTTGTGATTTTTCCTTTTTCTTGTGGAAATTGTAAGTGAGAACTGACTAGGAACATGTGAGAAGATGAAGGTTTAGCCAAGTTCAGAGGCCATGAATCTGCAGTGAAGAGCAAGGGAAAGCAAGACCCTGGAGGATACTGGCACGTGGCCGGATCACAGAATCCAGGTTAGAAAGGGGGAAAAGAAAAGTCAAGACAGGTCTGACAAATCAGGAGAAAATGAATGGAATAATGAAATGGAAGAATCTTTCTAAAGAACATAATCTCAAATTCCCTACTGCTCACTTTTTGTAAAAATTAAGAAATATTCACCAAAAAAAAAAAAAAAAAAGTCAGGAGAGTATGAAGCCACCCGTTTTACTTCTAGAAGTTTTTCCTATATAAAATCAAACAAGGAGAGAGGATTGTGTACTAAATGTAGCAGTTTGGCCTTTAGAATCATGTTCCTTACAGGGCATCAGTGTGAGGGCTTCACCGTTCTGCACATCCACCTGAGTTTTAAAACATGGTTTCTACTAAGCACCTGGTATCTTGTATACAGGGGATGAATGTGATCTTGTTTCCTTCTTGAGCTGCTAGAAACCTTAGAGCAAAAAATGAGGCCACTTTTGTAACTGTGCCTGACTCAGCAGCGTAACTTTTCTGTTGTCTTCCATGTGCTATCCTGTTTTTATTTTTCCTTTCCCTGATTGCTCTCTATACATACATTTTTGAGAAGTTGTTTTTCTTTATTTTTCAAACTAATTCATTCAATACTCTCCTCCAGGTAGAGTTTGTAGTTGTTTCTAGTTGAGGAAATTGGATTAGAATGAAGCCTTGTGGAATCCAAGAAGAACTCATTATTCTTTAGCTGCTTTCATCTCTAACTGTGTTAGGCATCCTCCTGAGATGGTCCCCAAGATGGCAGCCCCTGGAATCATCTGTACAATTTCCTCTCTTTTCACAGGTAAGGAATTTATAAATATAAGGAAATTTTTTTCCTGTAATTACGTTACATTGAATAACAAAGGGGAAGGGATTACACAGATGTAATGAAGGTCCCCAGTCACTTGGCTCTGAGTTAATCAAAAGGGAGATTGTCCGGATCGGGACTGATCTAATCAGGTGAGCTCTTGATAAGAGGGCGCTGGCCTTCCCTGAGAGATTCAAAGCAGCACAGATGCTCTCCTGTTGGATCTGTAGAAACATAATGCTATACTGTGGAAAGGGCCACTTAAGGCTGCAGTCCTCCAGCTAAAAGAACTGAATTCTGCTGTTGGGGCTCAGAAAACAATACCCCAGAACGAAATCTCAAATGTAGCCTGGAAAGAAAAAGTTCTTCTCTGACCTCCTGCCCTCCTGTCTCTCAGTCCCATTCTCCCCTGAGGCTATCCATAGAAACCAGAGCTCCTTTTCCCCAAAGGCAGCCATAAAACCCAAAAATGTTCCTCTAACTTTCCCTCTGTCCTGTCTATGTAAAAACTGGCCATAAAGAAATTATCTGACTTACCTTGTTTGACTGTGGATGATAAGACCTCCATTCTAGAGAGGGTTCTGTCCCATACCCAGACGTTCTTCTTGCACAGAGAAGCCAAGAAGAACCTAGAAAGACAGGCCTTGCTGAGTTTCCCACTGTTTATCAGCATTTGATTGTACCCTTTTTGACCAACCCTATTTTGACACAGCTGTCCATAATTTGCTGAACCTAGGCATAAAAATGGAAAATTGCCCCCATTCTGAAGGCTCCCGTGTTTACTTACATTTTAAATAAATTTGTATGCCTTTTCTTCTGTAAATAGGCTTTTATGAGTTTTCAACAAATCTTCAAGGGGCCAAGGAGAACATTACCCTTGGTCACTATACTGCCAACAACCTATGAGCCTGGAAGAGGACCCCAAGTCTCAGATGAAACCAGGACCTCAGCCAACACCTCAATTTCAGCCTCGTGAGATCCTAAGCAGAGGGTACACGTGGATGCCTAACTGACAAAAACTGTGAGATAATAAATATGTATTTTGGAAACTGCTAAACCGGTGTTGATTTGTTATGTAGCAATTGAAAACTAATATACAAACACTGCTGTATTTATTTGTTTTCTTCATTAATTACACATAACATATCCTCACTTCTGTATCCATCAATAAGGCAAGGTTCTGTGATAAAGACTTACCTGCATTGTATGTCTGTATGGTTCCTTTCCCTATCCCAAATCTTAGGTGTGTATTTTGATTGATGATGATTGTCCTTGATCTAAGAGCTGCTGTGATATCCTGCTACCCCATTCTTCAACCCCCTCAGACACTGGGATCATTGTAGAATGACTCATAACATTCCCTGTGACCCCAACACATGTTATTCTGAGGTTTCTCAGTCTACAATACAGTAGTCCCTAAATAACAGGACAACTTTTACTATTGTAGAAAAAGTGCACGCAGAGGCAAGATGGTGGCTGATCTGCTGCAGCAGGGGAGGCCCTGTATTCTGCTACTGCCCCATACTGACCAGATGCCCATTTAGACAAGGTTTCTCCCTGCTTCCACTCACAGACACAGCAGTCTCTCAGACTCAACGTGGCCTCCAATTCCTTAGCATCCACTCCTTGTAGAAGCAGTGCCTTCCCCTTTGCAGGCCAGTGACGTTTTTTAGATTCTCAAACACAAAGTGTCTGATCATTCACCTTTTCCTGGGCTTGATTGACTATAGGAATACAATAGTGGTGGTGGAGAGGGGTAAGGAATTGGTGTCGCCTTTCACACCTCAAAGGTATTCACCAACACTAGGTGGCAAGCTCTCTTTCTCTTTCACACACACACACACCCCTCCCACAACACACACACACACACACACACACACACACACACACATTCTCTGGAAGCTCATCTCATCACAAATTTACAGCCCTGTAATCACCCTTGAATGACCCTCTTCAGGAGGTATTTGGGAAAGCAAGGAAAGAAGACAGGTTGCTCATTCTGTCACATGCATTATTGGATTTGAGCAATTATTTTAATCCCCACAGTAGAAACTTGCCTATATTTCCATATTGGTACAAACTCTTCAGTCTACCTAAGTGAATATCCAAGGAACTATTTAATTTCCAATTTAATAGTATTATGGGAAAAAAAGACAATAACAAAACAAATTCGAGTCAAATAAATGGTCTCATATAAATGGCATCTGCAATACCTTCAATAACTAGGCAGAAGATGTATGATGCTATCATAGTTTTCTTTTTAAAAACCACCAAAGCAGTTTCATCTTTAACACCCTACCTAAAATTTCTAAACGATAGCCCATCAAATTATATCCCCATTAGGTATATAATAGCTCCTTTCTTACCTTAGATACTTGTTTCACAAGTTTTTTGAAAAGCCTTTGCTTGAAATTAAAATCTGACCAACACACTAGAGCAGAGATAATTCCTCAGTGTCAATACGGCTTCCTTGGAAACTTATCCACATATAACCAATGCAGTTTCACTTCAGTGTAGAACATACTCACAGAGAAAAAGAAAATACAAATGAGATCACAATAATAAATATCCTATTTCTTATTTTTAAAAAAGCATGTCTTCAGAAGTGCTTTTTAAAAAAAATTTTACTTTAAGTTCTGGGATACATGTGCAGAATGTGTAGGTTTGTTCCATAGGCATATATGTGCCATGGTGGTTTGCTGCACCTATCAACCCATTATCTAGGTTTTAAGCCACGAATGCATTAGGTATTTGTTCTAATGCTCTCCCTCCCCTTTCCCCCAACCCCCTGACAGGCCCCAGTGTGTGATGTTCCCCTCCCTGTGTTCACACGCTCTCGTTCAACTCCCACTTCTGAGTGAGAACATGCGGTGTTTGGTTTCCTGTTTCTGTGTTAGTTTACTGAGAATGATGGCTTCCAGCTTCATCCATGTCCCTGCAAAGGACATGAACTCATTCTTTTTTATGGCTGCATAGTATTCCATGGTGTGCATGTGCCACATTTTCGTTATCCAATTTGTCATTGATGGGCGTTTGGGTTTGTTCCAGGTCTTTGCTATTGTAAATAGTGCTGCAATAAAAATACATGTCCATGTGTCTTTATAGTAGAATGATTTATATTCCTTTGGGTATATACTAGGTAATGAGATTGCTGGGTCAAATGGTATTTCTGGTTCTAGATCCTTGGGGAATTGGCACACTGTCTTCCACAATGGGGTTGAACTAATTTACACTCCCATCAACAGTGTAAAAGCGTTCCTATTTCTCCACAGCTTCACCAGCATCTGTTGTTTCCTGACTCTTTAATGACCACCATTCTAACTGGCACGAAATGGTATCTCATTGTGGTTTTGATTTGCATATCTCTAATGACCAGTGATGACGAGCTTTTTTTCATTTGTTTGTTGGCCGCATGAATGTCTTCTTTTGAGAAGTGCCTGTTCATATCCTTCACCCAATTTTTGATGGGATTTCTTATGTTTGTTTGTTTGTTTTCTTGTAAATTTGTTTAAGTTCTTTGTAGAGTCTGGATGTTAGACCTTTATCAGTTGGGTAGATTGCAAAAATTTTCTCCCATTCTGTAGGTTGCTTGTTCACTCTAATGATAGTTTATCTTGCTGTGCAGAAGCTCTTTAGTTTATTTAGACCCATTTGTTAATTTTGGCTTTTGTTGCAATTACTTTTTGTGTTTTAGTCATGAAGTCTTTGCCCATGCCTATGTCATAAATGGTATTGGCTAGATTTTCTTCTAGGGCTTTTATGGTTTTGGGTTTTACAATTAATTCTTTAATCCATCTTGAGTTAATTTTTGTATAAGGTGTAAGGAAGGGGTCCAGTTTCAGTTTTCTGCATATGGCTAGCCAGTTTTCCCAACACCATTTATTAAATAGGGAATACTTTCCCCACTGCTTGTTTTTGTCAGGTTTAGTGAAGATTGGATGGTTGTAGATGTGTAGTGTTACTTCTGAGGGCTCTGTTCTGTTCCATTGTTCTATATATCTGTTTTGGCACCAGTACCATGCTGTTTTGGTTACTGTAGTCTTGTAGTATAGTATGAAGTCAGGTAGCATGATGCCTCCAGCTTTGTTATTTTTGCTTAGGATTGTCTTGACTAAATTGACTCTTTTTTGGCTCCATATGAAATTTAAAGTAGTTTTTTTCTAATTTTGCAAAGAAAGTCAATGGTAGCTTAATGGGAATAGAATTGAATCTATAAATTACTTTGAGCGGTATGGCCATTTTCACGATATTGATTCTTCCTATCCAAGAGCATGGAATTTTTTTCTATTTGTTTTTGCCCTCTCTTATTTCCTTGAGCAGTGATTTGTAGTTCTCCTTGAAGACATCACTCACGTCCCTTGTAAGTTGTATTCCTATGTATCGTACTCTCTTTGTAGCAATTTTGATGCCAGTTCACTCAAAATTTGGCTCTCTGCCTGTCTACTATTGGTGTATAGGAATGCTTGGGATTTTCACACATTGATTTTGTATCCTGAGAGTTTGCTGAAGTTGCTCATCAGTTTAAAGTGTTTGGGGGCCGAGAAGATGTGGTTTTCTAAATATAAAATAATGTCATCTGCAAGCAGAGACAATTTGACTATCTCTCTTTCTATTTGAATACCCTTTATTTCTTTCTCTTGCCTGATTGCACTGACGAGAACTTCCAATATTATGTTGAATAAGAGTGGTGAGAGAGGACATCCTTGTCTTGTGCTGGTTTTCAAAGGGAATGCTTCCAGTTTTTGCCCATTCAGTATGATATAGGCTGTGGGTTTGTCATAAATAACGCTTATTATTTTGAGATATGTTCCACCAATACTTAGTTTATTGAGAGTTTTTAGCATGAAGGGAGGTTGAATTTTATCAAAGGCCTTTTCTGCATCTATTGAGATAATCATGTGGTTTTTGTCATTGGTTCTCTTTATGTCATGCATCACGTTTATTGATTAGCATATGTTGGACCAGCCTTGCATCCCAGGGATGATGCCAACTTGATCGTGGTGGATAAGCTTTTTGATGTGCTGCTGGATTCAGTTTGCTGGTATTTTACTGAGGATTTTCATATCAATGTTCATCAGGGATATTGGCCTGAAATTTTGTTGTTGTTGTTGTGTCTCTGCCAGGTTTTGGTATCAGGATGATGTTGGCCTCATAAAACGAGTTAGGGAGGAATCCCTCTTTTTCTATTGTGTGGAATAGTTTCAGAAGGAATGGCACAAGCTCCTCTTTATACCTCTGGTAGAATTTGGCTGTGAATCCATCTGGTCCTGGGCTTTGTTGGTGGTGGTGGTGGTGGTGGTAGTGGTGGTGGTGGTGGTAGGCTATTAATTACTGCCTCAATTTCAGAGCCTGTTATTGGTCTATTCAGGGATTCAACTTCTTCCTGGTTTAGTCTTGAGAGGATGTATGTGTCCAGGAATTTTTCTATTTCTTCTAGATTTTCTAGTTTATTTGCAAAGAGGTGTTTTTGATATTCTCTGATGGTAGTTTGTATTTTTGTGGGATCAGTAGTGATATCCCCTTTATCATTTTTTATTGGGTATATTTGATTCTTCTCTCTTTTCTTCTTTGTTAGTCTAGCTAGCAGTCTATTTTGTTAATCTTTTCAAAAATCCAGCCCCTGCATTCATTGATTTTTTTAAAAGAGTTTTTTGTTTCTCTATCTCCTTCAGTTCTGCTCTGATCTTAGTTATTTCTTGTATTCTGCTAGCTTTTGAATTTGTTTGTTCTTGCTTCTCTAGTTCTTTTAATTGTGATGTTAATGTGTCAATTTCAGCTCTTTCCAGCTTTCTGATGTGGGCATTTAGTGCTATAAATTTCCCCCTTAACACTGGTTTAGCTGTGTCCCAGAGATTCTGGTACATTGTCTCTTTGTTCTCATTAGTTTCAGAAAACTTTTTTATTTCTGTCTTAATTTTGTTATTTACCCAGTAGTCATTCAGGAGCAAGTTGTTCAATTTCCATGTAGTTGTGTGGTTTTGAGTGAGTTTCTTAATCCTGAGTTCTAATTTGATTGCACTGTGGTCTGAGAGACTGTTTGTTATGATTTCTGTTCTTTTCCATTTGCTGAGGAGTGTTTTACTTCCAATTATGTGGTCAATTTTATAATAAGTGCTATGTGATAATGAGAAAAACGTATATTCTGTTGATTTGGGGTGGAGAGTTCTGTAGATGTCTATTAGGACCACTTGGTCCAGAACTGAGTTTGAGTCCTGAATATCTTTGTTAGTTTTTCTTAATTAACTAATCAATCTGTTAATTGATCTGTCTAATATTGACAGTGGGGTGTTAAAGTTCCCCATTACTACTATGTGGGAGTCTAAGTCTCTTTGTAGGTCTCTAAGAACTTGTTTTATGAAACTGGGTACTCCTATATTGGTACATATATATTTAGGGTAGTTAGTTCTTCTTGTTGCATTGATCCCTCTACCGTTATGTAACGCCCCAGAAGTGCTTTTATAAACAAACAAACAAACAAACAAACAAAAACCAGGTAAATAAGGATGTATACACATACAAACACTAAAGCATTAGCACAAGACTTCTTAAAGTGTGACTTTTAGTTTATGTCTTTCTATCTAGCAGAATGAGCTCCAATCTTGATAGCTGAGGACTAAAGCAAGAACCAGGACAGAGGAAAAAAAGATTTTGTGTAGCCTATAGAAGGTTGTGAGAGTTTCTCCCAATTAAAAAAATGTTCCCATTGGAATTGGGATCTATCCTTTCAGAGTGATCAGTAATTTCTGTGTCTAGGATAAGAGCTGGAATTTTCCTGGAGGCAGATCTTCTTTTTGTTCTAGAAGGAACCACTCTGTGAGCCAATTTAGTCATAGATCTGTAAGGCTCTTTGTTGTTTGGGGAGAAAGTCTCATGGAAAGCCCCAAACCAATAAAATGATACTAATGCAGATGTTTCAGAGCAACATGTTGAACACATTTTTTAGTGAAGTTCTTTGGCATGCAATTTTTTGCAGGACTAAGCCTTTGGGAAACCAGAACCACCATGAAGTGGCATACACATTGGGCCCCGCTCCAGGGCACCTGGCTAAGGGCAGAGAAATCAGCTAGTGCCCTGCTTACCAATCCATGAGTTGCTAACCTTTCCAGAGAAAGGGCATCTTTTTCTAATTTTTATATAAGCGACATATAGGCTAAGGTTTCTGAGAGACATTATACATACCACTAGGGTATACACGAAGAATCTGGGATCTGATCTGATCTTTGTCGTTCACTGGACAAAGACTATGAAAAGAGAATAAACTGGGATTGGTTTAGAAGTACCTGGACTGCTTGATTTTGCTCAAGAGAGTTAACCCTGAATAATCCAGACTTAAGGAATTGTATAGTCAACTGTTGAGAGTGTCTTATCTAAGCAACGGGTGAGAGAGAAGGAGTGGGCAGACTATATGCTATAGTGGAGAGTGGGAGTGCTCCTAAATGAATGGATGTTCCTACTGCAGTGGATCATCCAGGAACAGGAAAGGAAACATATCTAGGACTGTGAAAGGAGGCTCTAGGTCTGTGAGAAACTGAACCCAGATTTCAGGTAAGGAGACACCAGCAAAGGTCCATGCAAGATGGCAGCAATTTGAGGATCAAGGAGAAAGAAGGTCAACATGGAATGACCCTGGGAATGGCACAAATAGTGGACTTAAAAATAGTGATAGATATAGGCCGGGCGCGGTGGCTCAAGCCTGTAATCCCAGCACTTTGGGAGGCCGAGACGGGTGGATCACGAGGTCAGGAGATCGAGACCATCCTGGCTAACCCGGTGAAACCCCATCTCTAATAAAAAATACAAAAAAAAAAAAAACTAGCCGGGCGAGGTGGCGGGCGCCTGTAGTCCCAGCTACTCGGGAGGCTGAGGCAGGAGAATGGCGTAAACCCGGGAGGCGGAGCTTGCAGTGAGCTGAGATCCGGCCACTGCACTCCAGCCCGGGTGACAAAGCGAGAGACTCCGTCTCAAAAAAAAAAAAAAAAAAAAAAGTGATAGATATATTTTGCCTACATTACAATCCATTCAGTAATCTCCAAGCCTTCAATGAAGTTTTCTTTAAAACCCCGACTTTCATAGCTATGCTTTGGAGAAAAAAAAAAAAGAGAGATGTCAGGAAACACACGTGCAGTGCTATTGTAGGGGTGAAGCCAGCCTCTGAGAGTGGAGAAGGAGTCTGGAGCCAGGTGACTGGCTACAGTGGCAAATGCAGGGAAACATTCATGGAATAGAAGCATTAATTGAGGACTCTCAGAAATATTTGGTGAGGGCCCGATCCAGTGGCAAACACCTGTAATCCCAGCACTTTAGGAGGCCAAGGTGGGTGAATTTCTTGAGCTCAGGGCAACATGGCAAATACCTGATTCTGCAAAAAATACAAAAATTAGGCACGGTAGCTCACATATCTAGTCTCAGCTACTTGGGAGGCTGAGGTGGGAGGTTCACTCAAGCCTGGGACGTGGAGGTTGCAGTGAGCCGAGACTGTGCTACTATACTCCAGGTTGGGTGACAGAGCAAGATGCAGTGAGAAAAAAGAAAAGAGAAGAGAAGGGAAGAGAAGAGAAGAGAAGAGAAGAGAAGAGAAGAGAAGAGAAGAGAAGAGAAGAGAAGAGAAGAGAAGAGAGGAGAGGAGAAGAAAGGAAGAAATAAAGAGAGAAAGAGAAGAAAAGGGAAGGGAAGGGAAGGAAAGAGGTAGGGAGGGAGGAAGGAAGGAAAGAAGCAGGAAGGAAGAAGGGAAGGATGGAGGGAGGAAGAAAGGAAGGAAGGAGGGAGAAAGGGAGGGAGGAAGGAAGGAAAGGGGGGGAGGAAGGAGGAAGGGAGAGAGGAGGGAGGGAGGGAGAGAGGAAGGAAGGAAGCAGGAAGGAAAAAAGAAGGGAAGGATGGAGGGAGGAAGAAAGAAGGAAGGATGGAGAAAGGGAGGGAGGAAGGAAGGAAGCAGAGGGAGAGAGGAAGGAAAGAGGGAGGGAGGAAGGAAAGAGAGGGAGGGAGGAAGGAAGGAGAGGGAGGAAGGAGGGAGGGAGGGAGGAGGGAGGGAGGAAGGAAGGAATGAAGAGAGTGAGGGAGGAAGAGAGGGAGGGAGGAAGGGAGGGAGGGAAGGAGGAAAGAAGGAAGCAAGGAAGGAAAGGGGAGGGAAGGAGGAAGGAAGGGAGGGAGGGAGAGAAGGAGGGAGGAAAGAGGAAGGAGGGAAGGAGGAAGAAACGATGGAAGGGAGGGAGAGAGGGAGGGAGGAAGAAGGGAGGGAGGAGGGAAGGAAGGGAAGAAGGAAGGAAGGAAGGAAGGAAGGAAGGAAGGAAGGAAGGAAGAAGGGAGGGAAGAAAGGAAGGAGCAAAGGAGGGCGGGAGGAAGGAAGGAAGAAGGGAAGGACATAATTGATATATTTAAATATTTAAAAAATACTTGAGAAGAGAAACCAGATAACCTGGACTAAAAACAATTGTTCAAGTAGGAACCTGAATTAAGTTAAATTGGTATTAAAGGAAATATGGATCCTGGAAGAAGGGCTAAGTCCTGGGGACCTGTGAGATACTCAGGGAAGAATGAATGGCTAGAAGAGAAAGGAATATGGTGTTGCTGACACTGAAGTACCACAGAAATTTTTCTCTTAGCCCTTAAAAAGAAAAGTTGACAGTTCCAGTCTTATAAAGGGAAAAGCACATTGCTAGATGTAATCTCATTTTCATTTCCTCTCTGTTATGACTGAAATATTAATTAGAAATATTTATGCAGAAGAATTAATATTCAGATTCAATAATTAACTATTTTAAAAATTAAAATATATTCTTCTAAAACACATGCAAAGACCAAAAAAAATCAGATTTTATATTACTTTACCTTTTTCTTTCTTTTATTTTTATTTATTTATTTTTTTTTGAGGTAGGATCTTGCTCTGTCACCCAGACTGGAGTGCAGTGGTGAGATCACACCCTACTTCAGTCTGACTCCTGAGCCAAAAGTGATCCTCCCCACATCAGCAGTTGGGACCACAGGTGCATACCACCATGCCCAGCTAATTTATTTTTACTTTTGGAGAGATAAAGTCTTTCTCTGTTGCTCAGGCTGGTCTCAAACTCCTGGGCTCAAGCCATCTTCCAGCCTCGGCTTCCCAAAGTGCTGGGAGTACACCTGGCCTGTACTCTTTTCTTTATCACACTTTTGGTATTGACTAGTTATCTACCCATTTTCCTGTCTTCCAGTCATCTTAACTCAGATGCCTACAAAAAGCCAAAACTGCCTACATTTTTTAAAATAAAATAAAAATTCTGCTTCAGCAAATGTTGCATTATTTTATTTTAAATAAAATCGCATGTTACTTCATGATGATTAGATCTAACCCAATCAGCAAAAGCCTTGCTAAAATAATAAAATCTGAAAAAAATAAGATGTAAATGCAAGAATACTCATTAAAATTATTAATACATAGTTTTCCTGGAATGCTAATAATCTAAAGTAATCTAAGGAAATGTTTATTCCATCAACTTGTGACTTAATCTAATTACGTTGATTGGAAGTGTTAAAACTGTGCCAATAAAAGAAACATTTGTGATGAAATCATGTATTTACTATTTCCATTGTAATTGAACAATGCACAGAAAATTTCCCTCTAAAACACCACTGCCAAGCACTATGGGAACCACTTGTGTCTATTTATCTACGACATCCACGATACAACATCCATGTACAACATCCATTTAACATAAATCATGGATTTCAGAAAAGCTAATATTTTTAATAAATGAGAATTGATTGTTAAATAAGACAACAGTGAAGCCACCAAAATTTATATGCAAATTAGCCCATTTATTGTTGTTTTATGTGAGCACACAGAACTAGAGCTAAAGTTAAAGATGTGAGTAGGGCATACATCATTTGTGCTTCACAAAGCTGACTGTCTATCCTGACATTAAACAAATAAATGTAACAAGTTACACAAAAGTGTATGAGAAGCCCAGATGTGTGTAGTATGGAGAGAAGTGTCAGTGAAGTGTGGGACAACCTCAAGTGCCCTGATATACGTGTGACCGAAGTCCTTGAATGAGAAGGGAAGAAATATTTAAGGGTATAATGTCATATTTTTTCCAAATTTGCTGAAATTATAAAAACACATATGTAAGACATTCAACAAATCACAAGCACAAGAAACATGAAGAAAACTACACCAAGGTACATTATAACAAAAATTTCAGAAAAACAATGATAAAACAATAAATGGAAAAACTTTAAAGCAAACAGGAGGAATAGGGTGAGGCATTATATACGAGATAAAGATGATAGCAAGTTGTTAGCCAGAAATGACTCAAGTGAGCAGACAGTGGAGCAATATCTTTAAAGTTCTGGAGGGTAAAAGAAAAGCCCTGTCCACTAGGCATAATTTTATATCCAGTGAAACTATCTTGCAAAAATGAAGGCAAAACACATTTTCATATATACAAAAGCTGAAATAATTTATCACCAAGACATCTGCACTACAAGAAATGTCAAAGAAAAGGTTTTTCAGGTGAAGGAAAAATTATACCAGAAGTCTGGACCTATATGAAAGAATGAGGAGTCCTAGCAATAATAAATATTTGTATAATAACAATATTTTTCTTATTAATTACATTTATTTGAAAGATAAGTGATTGAAGAAAATAATAACAACATATTGTTGGGTTTATAAAATACAGAGAAATAAAACGTGCAGAAACAACAACAGAAAAAAAAAGAGAGGGGAGAAATTGAAGTACACAGTTGTATTGTTCTTATACTTTACATGAAGTGGTATAACATCACTTTCAGGTAGATTGTGATAAGTTGGAGTTGTATATTATAAAGCCTAAGGCAACTACTGAAAACACAGTAAGGATATATAGCTAATGAGCTAAAAAATTAGATAAAATGGGACCATTAATTTAAAAATTATTTCAAAATAAGACAGAAAAAGGGAGAGAAAAGAGAAAATAGAACACATGGTACAAATGATAAAAGCAAGATGGCGGATTTACACACAACCACGTCAACTACCACATTAAATTTAAATGGTATAAACGTCCCAATTAAAAGGCAGGGATATTTTTTTTCCTATACAGCAAATTAGAGGCTTTTAGCCTGCCTCAGGCATAAAGATTAACTCTGTGACCTTTAATTCAAGAAGGAAAATGAGAATCCACCAGAATTGTAAAGGAAACTCTAGATCCTGGGAAAGCGCATGTGGGCAAAGAGCCCCATGATGGTGTCTGGCTAATAAAAGTGAGTGAAACCCCACCACACAAAAGAGGCAGACGGCCTCCCTCTGTGACTCACCTTTCCAATGGGGATTTGAGTAAGCAAGGCCAAAGGAGAGCACTTTGTTTCTCCCAAGCCCTGGTGCTAACTCAGGATGAAGATGGAGATGCTGTGAGGAAAAGACACTGGGAAAACCTGAAGCCATTTTGCCAGACCTGGGAACAAGAGCAGGATGCCATTTCTTATCCTTGTGCGTACAATGTCAGCCATTATTTGGCAATCTGGCAGGATGGCCTCACAGGTATTCTGGTCTCAGGCCAGAGATTGGAGTGCCTACTCTGAAATGGGGTAGGGACCTCCACAGCCAGAACTGAGAATCACCTCAGCAGTAGGCATTAGAACTGTGCTCTCCACTGTCACAGGCCTGGGGCAGGAGAGCTGCTACAGCTGCAGGTTCTCCTGAACAATAAGACTTGCAGCTACAACCAGCACATGACCTGGAACCAGTCTCCATGTGCTATTGTTGGGAGCCCCAGCTTGCTCTCCTGAGATTACGGTACAGTGCAGTCCTCTCTGATCCACACCTAGGCAAATCTCCAGGTATTCAGACCACCCTTTCACCTGGATCAGCCACCTGAACCCCTCCAGCCTTCCTGTGCATACATTGTGCTGCAGTGGAGCCCTCTCCACTCCACATGTAGGCAGATCTCCAAATATGTGGAGCAACTGCTTGCATGGACTAGCAGCCTCAGTCACCCCACCCTTCCTGTGCAGGGATCCTGTGTGGGGTATGGGAGAATGGGGAGAGGGGGAGATCCACTTCACACCCAGGCAGATCTCCTGGCATTTGGAGCACCTAATCACCTGGAACAGCAGCTTCACCCACCGCACTCTTCCTGTGCATAGACCATGGTGCAACTGGGCCATCTCAACTCTACACCCAGGCAGACCTCCAGGCATCCAAAGCATCTGCTTGCCTAGACTGGCAGGCTGAGCCACTCCACCCTTCCTGTGCAATGATCTGGGTGCATAGGGGTCTTCTTTGTTTCAAGCCCAGGCAGATCTCTAGGCATCAAGAGCACCCAGTCTTCTGGATTAGGACTTTAGTCCACCCCCATCCCCACGTAGAGAACATGGAGCCAAGAAGATTTCTTAGCTTCATGCCTAGACACACTTCTGGGCACTTGGTGGCTGCCCACTGGATTCCCCATTGACACTGGTACTTGTGCCTGCCATCAAGGGACTTGTAAATGGACCTGCCAGGTCCAGCCCTACACATCTTGCCCCCAACCCCACAGGGTTAAGGGAACTTGGACCACTGTTCACTCTAAGAATCAGCCCATTGCCTGAGGCAACAGAGAGCTTCTCTGTAAACAAAGATCAGATATATACCCAGATGGATTGGCCATAGGCATTGCTTACAAAAAGCACCATCTACTGGCTTGTGGATTGAACTGCACAGCCCAGTATAAAATCTGCCAACGAAAGTGCATAGGGATATAAAAGCAAAATCAAAAGACCCTACCCAGCACTCTCTCCAGTCACACCCTAGGGAGTCAGGGAAAGGGAAAGAAGAAAGAAACAATAATATCATAGGGAAAGAAAGAAAAAGAAAAAATCTTACCTGGAGGAAAATAGTTACAAAAATTATAAGTGCAGCATCTCCAGATGAGAAGGAACTAGTGCAAGAATTCTAGCACAATGAAAAATCTGAATGTAATAACACCCCTAAAGGATCACACTAACCTCTCCAGCAATTATCCCTAATGAATATGGAAACTAAGAAATGATAGAGGAAGAATTCAAAGCATGAAGTGCAAAGAAGCTCAAGGAGATCGGAGCTAAGGTTGAAAATCAACACAAAGAAACTCCTAAAGCAATCCGGGAAATGCAGGAAGAGATAAACATCTTAAAAAGAAATTAGTCATAACTTCTGGAATTGAAAAACTCACTTAAGGAATTTCAAAATACAACTGAATGATTTCTCAATGGACTGAACCAAGCAGAAGAATTTCAGAGCTTAAAGGCTAGTCTTTTGAAATAACTCAGTCAGAAAAAAATAAAGAAAAATAATTTTTGAAAATGAACAGTCTTTGAGAAATATGAGATAATTTAAAGTAACTAAACATATCACCATTCCTGGGAGAGAAAAAAAAAAAAACAGAGAAAAAAGAAAACAACTTGGAAAATATATTTGAGGGAATAATTCAATATCTTTTCCTAGTCTTGCTAGAGAAGTAAATATCCAGATATAAGAAATCTGCAGAACACTTGTGAGATACTATACAAAATGAACATCACCACGCTGTATTGTAACCAGAATGTCCAAGGTCAACACCAAAGAAAAAATCTTAAAGGCAGCTAGAGAAAGAGGTCAGATCACATATAAAGGGACTAACAGCGGATGTCTCAACAGAAACCTCACAAGCCAGGGGTGATTGGGAGCCCATTTTTTTTATCATTCTTAAAGAAAAGAAATTTCAACCAAAAATTTCATATCCTGCCAAACCAAATTTCATAAGTGAAGGAGAAATAAAATATTTTCCAGAGAAGCAAGAGCTAAGGGAATTTATTGACACTAGATCAGCTTTACAAGAGATCTTTAAAAGAGTTCTAAACATGGAAACAAAACAGTAATATCTGCTACCACAAAAACACACTTAAAATACCCTACAAACCCTAAAAAACAACCATGCAATAAAAACTACCAAGGAACCAGCTAACAACTTCATGATAGGATCAAAACTGCACATATCAGTATTAACCTTGACTGTAAATGGTCTAAATGCCCTCACTTAAAAGGTACAGAGTGGCAATTTGAAAAAAAAATCCATCTGCTGTTTCCAAGAGGTCCATCTCACATGTAATAGCATTCACAGGCTCAAAGTAAAGTGTTGGAGAAAGATCTACTGTGCAAATAGAACACAAAAAAGAGCAAGACCAATCCTAGATAAAACAGACTTTAAACCAACAATAGTTTAAAAAAAAAAAGAGCAAAGAAGGGCATTACATAATAATAAGGGCTTCAATTCAACAAGATGACTCAGTGATCCTAAACACATATACACCCAACACTGGAGCACTCAAATTCATAAAACAAGTACTTTTAGACCTATGAAAAGACAGACAGCCATAAAACAATACTAGAGGACTTCAACACACCATTGCCAGCATTAGACAGATCATTAAGGCAGAAAACTAATAGAAATTCTGCAGTTCAATTGACCAACTGGACCTAAGAGACATCGACAGAATATTTCACCCATCAACCACAGAATATCCACTCTTTTTGTCTGCACACAGAACATACTGCAGGATCAACCACATCCTCAGAGATAAAACAAGTCTCAATAAATTTTTTAAAAATTGAAATCATACCAATCATATTCATGAACCACAGTGAAATGAAAATCGAAATCAATACCATGAAGCTCCCTCAAAGCCACACAATTACATGGAAATTAAACAACTTGTTCCCGAAAGACTTTTGGTAAACAACAACAAAAAAAATAAGGTGGAAATAAAAAACATTCTTTGAAATGAATTAAAACAAAGACACAACATACCATAATCTCTGGAATATACCAAAAGCAGTGTTAAGAGCAAAGTTTATAGCACTAAATGCCTACCTCAAAAAGTTAGAACAATCTCAAATTAACACTCTAACATCTCACCTAGAAGAACTAGAAAAACAAGAACAAACTGACTCCAAAGCAAGCAGAAGAAAAGAAATAACTAAAAACAGATTAGAACTGCATAAAACTGAGACACAAAAGCCCAAATAATCAACAAAACTAAAAGATGGTTCTTTGAAAGAATAAATAAAATCAATATACCGCTATTTAGATGAAAAAAGAAAAAAAAAAAGGTGATCCAAGTACAATTAGAAATGACAAAGATGGCATTACAACTGATCCCACAGAAATACAAAAGACTTCCAGAGACTATTATGAACACAACTATGCACACATTTTATTGTAGAAGATTTATGTTTCTATATATAGTATTGGAAGTTCTGGCCAGGGCAACCAGGCAAGATAAACATATAGAGGGTAGTCAAATAGGAAGAGAGGAAGTCAAATTGTCTCTGTTTGCAGATGACATGATGGTATATTTAGAAAACCCCATCATCTCAGTCCATAAACTCCTTAAGCTGATAAGCAGCTTCAGCAAAGTCTCAGGATACAAAATCAATGTGCAAAAATCACAAGCATTTCTATACGCCAATAATAGACAGAGAGCCACATCATGAGTGAAGTCCGATTCACAATTGCTACAAAGAGAATAAAATACTTACAGGACAGAACAGAGGCCTCAGAAATAACACCACACATCTACAACCATCTGATCTTTGACAAACCTGACAAAAACAAGCAATGCGGAAAGGATTCCATATTTAATAAATGGAGCTAGGAAAACTGGCTAGCCATATGCAGAAAACTGAAACAGGACTCCTTCCTTACACCTTATACAAAAATTAACTCAAGATGGATTAAACACTTAAATGTAAGATCTAAGACCATAAAAACCCTAGAAGAAAACCTAGACAATACGATTTAAGACTTAGGCATGGTCAAAGACTTCATGACTAAAACAACAAAAGCAATTGCAACAAAAGCCAAAATTGACAAATGGGATCTAATTAAACCAAAGACCTTCTTCTACACAGCAAAAGAAGCTATCATCAGAGTGAACAGGCAACCTACAGAATGGTAGAAAAATTTTGCAATCTATCCACCTGGCAAAGATCTAATATCCAGAATCTACAAGGAACTTAAACAAAGAAAAAAACAAATGACCCCATCAAAAAGTGGACAAAGGATATGAACAGACACTTCTCAAAAGAAGACATTTACGTGTCCAACAAACAAATGAAAAAAAAGCTCATCATCACTGGTCATTAGAGAAATGTAAATCAAAACCACAATGAGACACCATCTCACGCCAGTTAGAAAGGCAATCATTAAAAAATCAGGAATCAACAGATGCTAGCGAGGCTGTGGAGAAATAGGAACGCTTTTACACTGTTGGTGGGAGTGTGAATTAGTTTAACCATTGTGGAAGACAGTGTGGCAATTCCCCAAGGATCTAGAACCAGAAATATCATTTGACCCAGTCATCCCATTACTGGGTATATACCCAAAGGATTATAAATCATTCTACTATAAAGACACATGCACACGTATGTTTATTGCAGCACTATTCACAATAGCAAACACTTGGAACCAAGCCAAATCCCCATCAATGATAGACTGGATAAAGAAAATGTGGCACATACACACCATGGAATACTATGCAGCCATAAAAAAAGATGAGTTCATGTCCTTTGCAGGGACATGGATGCAGCTGGAAACCATCATTCTCAGCAAACTAACACAGAAACAGAAAACCAAACACCACATGTTCTCACTCATAAATGGGAGTTTAACAATGAGAACACATGGACAGAGGGAGGGGAACATCACACACCAGGGCCTATCAGGGTGTGGGGGACAAGGGGAAGGATAGCATTAGGACAAATACCTAACGCATGCAGGGCCTAAAACCTAGATGATGGGTTGATGGGTGCAGCAAACCACCGTGGCACATGTATACCTATGTAACAAACCAGCACATTCTGCACATGTATCCCAGAAATTAAAGTATAATAAAAATAAATAAATAAAATAAAATAAAAATATGATCCATTTTATAATTTCTAGAAATAAATAATAACTCATATAGCATGTGAGAATACAGTATCAAAATATCACATGTATACCACAAATATGTACAATTATTATGTATCAGTAAAAAAGAAGCCCTTCTAGTCTAGAAGATATCCCTGTGTCTTATCATTTAGGGTCGCATATACTTTCTTTTTTATAACATTCATTCATCTTAATTTTTTGATTATTATATATTTCTTAAAGAATGTTCCATTAGCCCAGAAACTATTGTTTATTCACTATTGTATTTTTCATGCCAAATAGGCCAAAATAAAGATTCAATAAGTATGGGGAAAAAAGAAAATTTATGTTTCTAGGATAAATTCCTAGAAACACATAATCTTCCAAGATTGATTTAGAAAGAAAGTAAAACCCTGAACAAACCAATATTAAGTTCTAAACTTGAATCTATTATTAAAAAATAAACCTACCAACCAATATAAACCTCCAGACCAGATGGATTCACTGCTGAATTTTTCCAGACATACAGAGAAAAACTGGTACCAATACTACTATAACTGTTCAAATAAATCAAGGAGAAGGGACTCCTCCCCAACTCACTCAATGAAGCCAGCATCACCCTGATACTAAAACCTGGTAAAGAAATATTGAAAAAAGAAAACTACAAGCCAATATTCCTGATAAACATAAACACAAAAATCCTCAACAAAATACTAGCAAACCAAATTCAACAGCACATCAAAAAGTTAATTCACAATGATCAAGTAAGCTTCATTCCTGGGAGGCTAGGTTGGTTCAATATACATAAATCAATGTGATTCACCACATAAACAGAATTTTTTGAAAAATATATGATCTTCTCAATAGACATGGGAAAAGCTTTTGATAAAATCCAACATCCCTTCATATTAAAACACCCTCAAGACTAGGCATTGAAGGAACATAACTCAAAATAATAAGAGCCATCTATGACAAACCTACAGCCTACATGCTGAGTAGGCAAAAGCTGGAAGCATTCCCTTGACAATTGGAACAAGGCAAGGATGTCTACTCTTACCACTCCTATTTAACATAGTAGTAGAAGGCCTTGCCAGAGCAATCAGGCAAGACAAAAAAAAAAAAAGACATCCAAATAGGAAAATAAATCCAACGATCTCTTTTTACTGATGATATGATTCTATAACAAGAAAATCCTAAAGACTCTGCCAAAAGGCTCCTGGAACTGATAAGGGACTTCAGTAAAGTTTTAGGATACAAAATCATGTATAAAAATCAGTAGCATTTCTATACACCAATAATGTTTCAGCTGAGAGCCAAATGAAGAATGTAATCACATTTACAATAGCTGCAAAAAACTACAATACAAAAGAAAAATAAAATGTTTGTGTCATTTTATTACCTAGAAATACATCAAACCAAGGAGGTAAAATTCTCTACAAAGAGAACTACCAAGCACTACTGAAAGAAATAGCCGATGACACAAACAAATGGAAAAACATCCCGTGTTCATGGATAGGAAGAATCAATATTGTTAAATTGTCAAACCCCCGAAAGCAATATACAGATTCAACATTATTCCTATCAAGCTACCAATGTCATTTTTTGCAGAACTAGAAAAGATTATTCTAAAATTCATATGAAACCAGAAAGAGCCCAAAGCCTAAGCTAAAAGAACAAAGCCAGAGGCATCACATTACCCAGCTTCAAACTCTACAAGGCCACAGTAACCAAAATATTCTGGCATTGGTACAAGACCAGACAAACAGACCAATGGAATAGAATATAGAACTCAGAAATAAAGCTGCACCCCTACAGCTATCTGACCTTCAACAAAGTTGACAAAAACAAGTAATGGGGAAAGGACTCCCTAGTTGATAAATGGTGCTGGGATAGCCAGTGAGCCATATGCTGAAGAATGAAACTGAACCCCTATCTTTCGCCACAAACAAAAATTAACTCAAGATGGATTAAAGATTTAAATGTAAGACCCCAATCTATAAGAATCCTAGGGCTAAATCTAGGAAACACCATTCTGGACATCGACGTTGGGAAAGAATTTATGACTAAGTTCTCAAAAGCAATTGCAACAAAAGCAAAAATTTACAAGTGGGCCTAATTAAACTAAAGAGCTTCTGCATAGCAAAGGAAACTATCAACAGAGGTAACAGACAGCTTACAGAATGGGAGAAAGTATTCACAAACTATGCATCCCTCAAAGTCTGACATCTAGAATCTGTATGGAATTTAAACAATTGAGCAAACTAAAAACAAATAATTCCACTAAAAAACAGACACCAACAGATATTTCTGAAAGGAAGACATACAGTGGCCAAAAAAATATGAAAACAATACTCCATATCACTAATTATCAGAGAAATGCAAATCAAAACCACGAGATACTATCTCATACCAGTCAAAATGGCTATTATTTAGAAAGTCAAAAAGCAAAAAATGCTAGCAAGGCTGGGGAGAAAATAGAGGGCTTATATATTGTTGGTGGGACTGTAAATTAGTTCAGACACTGTGGAAAGCAGTTTGGAGATTTCTCTAAGAACTTAAAGCAGAATTACCCTGACCCAGCAATCCTATTACTGGATATATACCCAAAAGAAAACAAATTATTCTACCACAAAGACACATGCACTTTTATGTTCATCACAGTACTATTTACAATAGCAAAGACATGGAATCAACCTAGGTGTTCATCAACAGTGGCTTGCATATAGGAAATGTGGTTCATATACATCATGGAATACTATGCAGCCACAAAAAAGAATGAAATCATGTCCTTTGCAACAACACAGATCAGCTGGAGGCCATTATCCTAAGCAAATTAATGCAATAACAGAAAACCAAATACCCATGTTCTCAGGTATAAGTGGGAGTTGGACATAAAGATGGCAACAATAGACACTGTGAGCTAATAAAAGGTGGGGGGTGGCAGGATTGAAAAACTGTTGGGTAGTATGCTTAGTACCTGGGTGATGGGATTAATCATAACCCAAACCTCAGCATCACGGAATACACCCATGTAATAAACCTGCACATGTACACCCAAATCTAAAATAAAATTTGAAAAAACTAAAAAATTAAAAATGAAAGGCAGAGATTGTCAGAATGGATTAAAACAGAAAAATACAAGTATATGCTGCCTAAAAGAAACACGCTTTAAATATAGAGACACAAATAGCTTAACAGTAAAAAAAAATGGGAAAAGATACACCATGTTAATATAGTCAAAAGAGAATTGGAGTGGCTATACTCATATCAAAGTAGGTTTCAGAGCTCAGATTATTACCTGAGATAAAGAGGGTCGTTTCATAATACGTAAAAGGTTAATTTAAGAGAAAACAGTCCTCAACACTTACACACTAATAATAGAGTTCCAAAATACTTGAAAAAAAATCAAGGATAGAGAAATCCACAATTACAGCTAAAGATTCAAACAACACTACAAACCAACTTTACTTAATTGACATTTGTATAATACTGCACCTATCATCAACAGAATAGACATTTTTGTCAAGTGCACACAGAACATTTACCAAGATATATTCTGGGCCGCATAACAAGTCTCAATTGATTTTAAATTATTCAAATTTTATGATATATGTTCTCTGTTTACAATAGAATTAAATTTTTTCAAACAAGCAACAGAAACATATCTGGTAAATCTTCAAATATCTGAAAGTTAAAGAACACACTTCTAAATATCCCATGTTATAAACAAGAAATCAAAAAGGAAATTAGAAGGTATTTTGAACTGAATGAGAATGAAAGGGCAACATACAAAATTCGTTGGAGGCAGCTATTTGATGGAGGTGTAGTATTTACCTTATGTAACTTGAGGTAGTATTTAGCTCAGTTTACGAAGAAAGAATTTAAACTGTTTTTACAGACATGACTGTCCTTGGAGAAAATTTTATAGGATAAACAAAAATACCACTAGAGTTGTTTTTCTTTTCTTTCTTTTTTTTAAAAGAAGTCTTTGCGGAGTACCTTTTAAGACCTCCAGTGGATATCTGAAACCTCAGATGGTACCGAACTATATATACACTACCTTTTTCCAGTATATACATACCTAAGATAAAATTTAATTTATAAATTAGGCACAGTAAGAGATTAACAACAGCTAATGTTAAAATAGAACAATTAAGTAAAATAAGGGTGATTTGAACTGTGATACTACTGAAATACAACAGTTGATCTGGTAAATGAGACGGCTACTAAGTGATTAACAAGTGAGGAGCAAATACAGCTGGACAAAGGAATGATTCACCTTCTGAGCAGAACGGAGTGGGATGGCAAGAGATTCTATCACACTACTCAGAACAGTGCACACTTCAAAACTTATAAACTGTTTATTTCTGTAATTTTCCATTTTTGAACGACAGTTGACCTTAAGTAACTGAAACGATGCAAAGTGAAGAATAAGGGGGGACTATGGTATAACTACTACGTGAGATTAGCAAGGCTGCAAGATACAAGACCAATTCACCAAAGTCAATTGTATTTCTATACACTAGTGATGAACACTATTAAAGTGAAATTCTTAAAAATAATTATCTTCCCCTTAGCATGAAAAGAATATTTAGAGATAACTTTGACAAGTGAAAGATCTGTACTCTGAAAACTATAAAATATTACTGATCAAAAAATAAAGAAGTAAGTAAATGGAGAGATATTCCCTGTTCATGAATAGGAAGACTGAATATTGTTAAGATTTCAGTTCTTCCCAAATTGAACTATAAAATTAATGCAATGCCAACCAAAATCTTAGCAAGCTTGTTTTGTAGCGAGCAACAAGCTAATTCTAAAATTCATATGAAAATACAAAGGACTTTGAATAGCCAAAACAACTTTGAAAAAGAATAGCAAAGTTAAAAACTTTCACTACTTGATTTCCAGACTTACTATAAGTCTATAGTGATCAAGGCAATGTGGTATTAGCATCAAAATTGATTTTTAAAAATCAATGAAACAATAAAAAGTCCAGAAATAGACCCACACATGTAATCAATTGATTTCTGACAAAGTTGCAAAGGCATTCCAGTGGAGAAATGATTATCTATTCAGCAAGGAGTGCTGGCACAACTGACCACACGCAAAAAAAGTTTTCAAATGAACTTTTAATTATTCCTTGCACCATATACAAAAATTATTTCAAAATGGATAATAGAATTAAGTATAAAACCTAAAAGTATATGACTTTTTAAAAATTGGAGAAAATCTTTGTGATTTGGGCTATACAAAGATTTCTCAGGTATAATAGCAAAAACACAATGCATAAAACAAGAAATTGATTAATTAGTTGATGGCCACTAACTATCCCTGCCAGTATTCATAGATTAAATTGCTAGAAGTAGACGAATATTGACAAATTGTCCTCCAGAAATGTCTCATCACTAGCAGAGTATGAATGTCTATTTCACTGTCATATTTTCTATATTGGATAACATCACTGAACCGATCTTTGCCAATGTAAAAGGCCCTTTATCAGGTACCTTATTGTTTCTTTAGTTTGTTATTAATTAATACATTCAAGAAATATTTCTTGTGAAATTACTTCTCAGGTGTGGAAATGCAACGGCATACAAGGAAAAAAAAAAGGTCTTTACCTCATAGAGCTTAAATTCTAGTACAGAAGGCATACAATGTAATAAATCTAGTTTGTAAGTTTTATGAAAATAAAGCAGGGGAGTGACAGAGAAAAATAGGATAAGAGAGGAGATAAGTGTTATTTTCAAAAAGTAATCCAACAAACCTTTTATGAGATAAAATCTAACCTGCCACCTGTATGAGGTGAAGGAAGGATCCAAGAACAAGACTAGAGAGTTTCCAGGCACAGGGACCAAAGGTTTTGGGGTGGGAACCTGCTTGAAGAGTCCAAGGACTGGCAGGAGGTTAGTATAGCTAGAACAGAGCGTGAGAAAGTAGAGATGGTTACAGATAAAGTAGGAGAGAGAGGCAGGAGCCAGATCATGTTGGACTTTGCAGGTCAGCTGTTTCAACGTGTGACCTGGGGAACCAGAGGGGTCCCTGAAATCCTCAGGGGTTCCATAAAGTCCTCATTTTTCCAAATACTTTTTCTACCAGGTTGAATTTTCTTCATATAGTTCAATCAAAACAATATATTGCAACAGATTGAATGCAGAAGCAAATATGAAAACCCAGCTGTCTTTTATTAAACCAAATATTCAAGAGATTTGCAAAAATGTAAAACAATGTCATTCTCCTCACTATATTATTTTTGTTTTTGAAAATATATTTTTTTTTCAGGCCAGGTGCAGTGGCTCACACCTGTAATCATGGCACTTTGGGAGGCCAAGTCAGGCAGACTGCTTGAGCCCAGGAGTTTGAGAGCAGCCTGGTCAACATGGCAAAAATCCATCTCCACAAAAAAAAATTTTTTTAATTAACCCTGGATGTGGTGGTGCACACCTGTAGTCCCAGCTACTCAGGAGGCTGAGGTGGGAGGATCACCTGAGCCCAGGAGGCAGAGGTTGCAGTGAGCCATGATCATGCCACTGCACTCTAGATTGGGCAACAGAGCACCCAAATATATATGGGTGCTCAAATATATATATATTTGAGACAGAGTCTTGCTCTATTGCCATATATATATATATATATATATATATATAAATATGTCATTTACATTAACATATAATAGGTTTTTATTGTTGTTTTAAAAATATTTAACAAATAAATATGTTTACATAGTGTTAGTTATAATTTTAAATAAATTACATATTTATAGATATAGCCCACATAAACAAAATCTCTTTGGAGCCCTCCCTCAATAATTTTTCAGAGCGAAAGGGATTCTGAGATTAAAATGTTTGAGAGTCATTTTTATAAAATATAGGATTTTATTCAAAGGATAGTACAATCCATTTGGAATCTTGAGCAGAGTACTGATAGACTCTATTGCTCTTAAAATATCCATCTGACTGCTGAGAGGGCAATTCACTGCAGAGAAGGAAGAGATGAAGCAAGAAAATGGTCGGCCGGGCATGGTGGCTCACTGCCTGTAATCCCAGCACTTTAGGAGGCCGAGGTGGGTGGATCACGAGGTCAGGAGTTGGAGACCATCCTGGCTAACACGGTGAAACCCCGTCTCTACTAAAAATACAAAAAAATTAGCCGGGGTGGTGGCGGGCGCCTGTAGTTCCAGCTACTCGGGAGGCTGAGGCAGGAGAATGGCGTGAACCCGGGAGGCGAAGCTTGCAGTGAGCTGAGATCGCGCCACTGCACTCCAGCCTGGCCGATAGAGCGAGAGTCCAACTCAAAAAAGAAAAAAGGAAAAGAAAAGAAAAGAAAATGGTAGAGGTTGTTGCAGTAATCCAGGCAAGAGATGACTGTGGCTTGGCCTAGGATGATATAAGTGGAGAAGATTAGAAGCCACATAGAATAAATATTTTAAAGGTAGAGCCAATAGAATGTGTTGATTAAATGAATGTGGGGTATGAGGAGGAAAGGGGCCAAGGCTGACTCTAAGGATTCTGGTCTAAGCTCCTGGTTAGATAGTGGCACAATCTATTGAGAAGGAGGAAGGTGGTTTCTCTTTTTTTTTTTTTTTTTTTTTTTTTTTTTTTTTGAGAGGGAGTCTTGCTTTGTCGCCCAGGCTGGAGTGCAGTGACGCAAACTCAGCTCACTGCAAGCTCCGCCTTCCCGGATTCACGCCATTCTGCTGCCTCAGCCTCCAGAGTAGCTGGGACTAAAGGTGCCCGCCACCATGCCCGGCTAATTTTTTTGTAATTTTAGTAGAGACGAGGTTTCACCATGTTAGCCAAGATGGTCTCGATCTCCTGACTTCGGGATCCGCCTGCCTTGGCCTCCCAAAGTGCTGAGATTACAGGCTTGAGCCACCACGCCCGGCCGGAAAGTGATTTCTAAGGTACTACCAGCTCTCTCTCCCTGGAGCGAGAGACCTCATGAATCTATCTTGCACTGTGAAAGAATGCAAGGAAAAAAGAGATAAATTAAAAGGTATTAGTTTAATATTTGCAAAATGTTATCCTCGTTACATTATATATAGTTTCATCTTAACTATCTAAAAAAGTGCATAGAAAAGTACTGGAAGGAAATATCAAAATGTTAACAGTGGTCTTCACTAATTAAAGGTTTGCCAGAAGATTTTACTTTGTCTTGCGTAGGTTTCTTCTGTAACTCACAAACCTCTTACGGGGTTTATTACTGTAATTTTTCTCAGAAGTAAAATTATTTTAAGAAAAAACGTTCAAAGCTCAGATGCACTACGTGGTGTCTATGAACGTGAAGAGATCTCCATACAAAGAGAAGTCCTCCCTTGAGAAGATGAGTTGGTGAGAAATGTCTTATATTATATACCAAGCATAATTTCCATCTTGGTTCATCTGGGATATTTGTACTTTTACAAATAATTATTTCTGCCGCAATAGTTTCTTCAATTTTTTAATTAAAAGCCAATCCAGCTTAGACTCGACTCTTTGGGGTGATTAAAAAAAAAGAGTTCTTGAATAGAGATTCTGAAAGTCCCTAATACAGCCCCCAAAGAAGTACACTAAGTTTTAGGTTATTTTCTTGTTTCTTATGTCTCCATACTTGCAGAATAAATTTAATGCCAGGTTTTGTAGAAATCTATCTTAGAATGAAAACACAGTTATCAGCGAAGCTATACATGTGACACTTAAATAAACAGGGAACAGATAGAAGGAAGTTCTCACTGATGCTGCTGAACTGGATGTCCTAGTGAGAGTGCCACGTCACCAGAGTTGATAAGCAACTGACTGAAAACCTTGGTCTGGGAAGCAGCTGTGGTCAGAGATCAAAGTGAGAAGGGAAAGGGAAATGCCTTTTCCATACCTAATAAGACTCATTTTTCTTGTTTTCCTTCACCAACTCCACAAGACTGTCAAGGTAATTTTTTAGTTTGCTACTAAGCTAAAAAATGACTCAGCCATTTTAAAGTTAGTAAGACATGGGAAATAATTACCTCTCAAGACTCCATAAGAGTCTTTAGAGTCAGGGAACATTGACCACCTGCTTAATTATAAAAATAGTCTTTGTTCACCAAGGTAGTCCTGTAGCTTCCTAGTGTCCAGAGCATTTACACATCTACTTTCTCCTTCACAACCTCTACCTCTGGAATAGAGATTCTTCTGGAATATTCCAGAGGTTGTAAGGGGTGTGACTGTTGCCCCGTGGGGACAATAGGGGCTGCTTGGCAGGTTTCTAGGCAGCTTTTTTTTTTCATAACTGGACCCATTCTGAAGTCTGTCCTTTCACCTCTCCTAGGTCTTTCCTGGATGTAATGAGTGATTAGTTTCCTCTGCTAACCGATGGCTAAGATGGGATGGAATATTTACATCATAGACATAGAAAATTCAGGCCCAGTCTCCTTGTATGTGTAGGCTACTCTGTACCTTATCTCATCACTCCTATTTTTGATCAGCATTCATCCAGCCAAGCTATCCTTGGGTTAACTCTTTCTCTCTTTCTTTTTTTTTTTTTTTTTTTTTGAGACAGAGTCTCTCTGTCGCTCAGGCTGGAGTGCAGTGGTGCGATCTCAGCTCACTACAAGCTCCTCCTCCCGGGTTCACACCATTATCCTGCCTCAGCCTCCCGAGTAGCTGGGACTACAGGCGCCCGCCACCACACCAGCTAATCTTTTGTATTTTTAGTAGAGAAGGGGTTTCACCATGTTAGCCAGGATGGTCTCGATCTCCTGACCTCGTGATCCACCCAGCTCGGCCTCCCAAAGTGCTGGGATTATAGGCCTGAGCCACTGCGCCCGGTCCCCCAGGTTAACTTCCATTTATCTGCCTGACCTCTGCCTCAATGCCCACACAGTCCTTCCACAAACCTGGAATACTCCCCTTCCTCTGCCTGTCCCCCTTTCCAGGAAAAAAAAAAAAAAAAAAAAAAAAAAAAACCTAATAAAAAAGAAATAAAGTTAAATTAAATTAGGAAGATTGTGTTTAAACATAAGGAATAGTCACTACACTTTTTAATGTCAGATGAAATGAATTTCCAAAGAAATCATTCTGTGTTGTTCTGGGTTTGATTAAGAAAAGAAGAGACGCACTCATGGTGTTCTTGAATTAAGGCATCACCTCACCCACAGAAAGAGTCTTTGGCAAGAAGGTCTCCTGAGATGTCTTCTAGAGCTATAGTTCCATGTTTAATGAGGGAGAAATTATTTACACTCATCTCACAACTTGATTACATTCTCACAATAATCTAGGTAATAAATACATGGGAGTGGTAAATAAAAGTTCAGTTTCTACTAAAATTTCAGGAAGAAAAGAAGTAAGTCTGTCCTCTAGAAGGGAAAAAGTGTTCTCATTTATGTAAAATGAATGAGATTAGTCATCACAGAGGTAAATCTAGAGATTGTAAATTTTTACCTGAAGAGCTTTGACAACAACTAAAACTCCAATCAAAAGAATGGTGTGATTTCTAGGAGGCAGGATTACGATGTAAGGGAAAATCTAGCCAATTTTACTTACCCTGTCTGAACCAAATTGGGTAGCCAATGTGAAGCATAGAAAAGAGAACCCCGAGATTCATAAAATGGTAATATTTGTCAAACTACAGCCTATGAGAATTTGGATGAATGAAGATAGATTATTAAGATGCTTGTGTTCAGTTAGGATAGGAGTAACTCACAGAACCTCGCCTCCTAACAAATATCCTTCCAATTTTTCCATAGTCTTTTTCATTCATCATAGTAGTCACAAAGTGACTCTGTAATTACTAATTCAGTTTCTCAGCTACTTCAATATTAACAGAAGGTATCTCAGATACAAACACAGTCTGGTCATTAAAAATAAAAATCTCTCACACCTCTAAACCTAGCACGTTGGGAAGCCAAGGCAGGAGGATTGATTGAAGCCAGGAGTTTGAGACAAACCTGGGCAATGTAGTAAGATCCTGTCTTTGCAAAAACAAATATAAAACTTAGCTGAGCATGGTGGTGTGCACCTGTAGTCCTAGGTACTCCAAAGGTTGCGGTGAGAAGTCACTTGAGTCCAGGAGTTTGAAAGTGCAGTAAGTTATGATTGCACTAATGTACTCCAGTCTAAGTGATACAACCAGACCTTATCTCTAAAAATAAATAAATAAATAAATCTCTTACTTTCAATAAATATAAATCCTTTACCGGTATTATGTGGATAACAACACATACTTTCAATAGGTTGTGATGAAGATCAAAATATAGAACATATTTAATACATCTGACATATGCCTGACCCATAATAAATATTTGGTAATTCTCCTACCCTTTTCCCTCTCTTTGCTTTTATTCAAATTACAACAAATAAAAGATACAGAATAATATTAGCCAGCTGAGACAGAGAACCTGCTCAGCTCTCTAACCCTGACTGCCTGTGTCCTTGGGCAAGTCATTGATCTCTGGCCATCGGATTCCTAAGATAAAGCAAGGATTTAGACTACACAATATCTGATTTCTTTTCTATCTCTAATATTAAAAGAGACTGAGTATTTAAGATTGGTCCTTGGGGTGTCATTTTGATTCCATTCAGCCTGAGATTCAATTATTCTGCTCAATTGATCTTTCTTAATAATAAACAAAATCAAATAACTTAGATAACATTCAGGTTAACAAGGCAGCAAATTAGCAATACATAACAGACCTTCTCTTAACTTCCCATTAAAACACCCACGAGGATATGCAAAAAGATAAAAACTGGCACCAGTATTGTAAACTAAAGATAAGAGAAGAAGATATGTCAAAGTTCAGAGGGACTTTCCACTAATCGCATCATTAATGGATAGGGATTGAGAAATATAATCTTGGATGGCACAAACTCTACCCTTTGAACCAGAACAGCAACAACCCCAAAGCAAGAGGAAGACTTTGACTCTCCCCCACTGGCCATGGTCAACTTCAGGACAAGGGGTTGCCCTGAACAGAAAAATAGGTGCCATCCCCCCACTGAAATAGAGTTATCATCTGAGCAAACTAACATCATAACCTCTCTTTTTTCCCCATCAGCAGTTCTATTTCTGTATGCATTTAGAGTCTACAATTCCCAGTGAGCTACTCATCTTGAAGTAGAATAACAGTTGGTTAACGGTGTAGTGAATACCAAGTAGGGGCTGGGAGAAGATGAACACTGAAAACTGAGTGTGGTGAGTGTTAGGAAGCAGGGCGGAAGAGTGTTATCTTTCATGTACTGATATTTCAATGAATTGCATTTTAATCATTGTCAGAAATCACAACTCTTTCAGCAGATGTGTGCTGTGCCCATAATGTATCATATACAGGACTTTTAACCCTCCTTGGCTAGAGCTAGGAAGGAAAAACTGTCAGTCCCAGAGTGGGCAATGAGAGAGTCAAAGACCACATCACTCATCCTGTCTATTGGTAACCCAATATTGGACCTTTGAAATTATTCTGCAACATTTAGAGAATGAGATATTTATACTGAAGGCTCAAGGGAGAGCTTATTTTTTAAAATTGTCACTATGAAGACAAATAGAGCAATGCTTTATTTATGAAACAATTTCTTCAAGGTTTTTACTAGCTAAATATTCTCAGGCTCTTTTGGTGTTTGGTGGCCATTTCCTGGTTGATTCCACTCACATGGGATGTTTTGATCATAGCTTTTCACAAAAATTGGCCAAGATACTGTATTAACTACTGTAACTGTATCACCCTTAATGGTTCTGTCAACTAGCATATAGCAGATATAATTCGTCAACTCTGTGATTGAATGCATTCTTAATCTGAAAGTAAAAACCAAGCGGAAATCCCTGTTGTGTTCAATAATGCATTGGACACAGTACAGACTGTTACCAGAAGGATTTGGTTCTGCTTTCTCTTCAATAAGTCGTGTGAAAAGAATGATTGCAATATTCTAAACTGTTATATTATTGCAATCAAACTGGTGCTGGAGAGGTTTAGAGTCTGGATATTCAGAACTTTCCCATGTTTCACTTTACCATTAGGATGGCAGATAACTATATTTTAGGTCCTTTATTTTTCTTCCTAAACTTATGTATATAATTTAACAGATAGAATATTTTAGAACTATGTTAATAATTAAGAGATTTCTCCCTTTTCATATTTTTAGTTGTTTCCCTACAGGAATCTAGAGGAGGCAGTAGTGGAAGCAGTAGTGGTGGTCATAGCTAACACTTGTTGCGACATCTACCATGTGTCACATATTATGCTTAGCATTTTACTTACATTATCTCGCACAATCTTGATGATCACTCTAGGAAATAGACATGTAATTACCTTTATTCCACAAATAAGGGGTGAAAATATCAGGCATCTGGAAAGTGTTGTTTCAGAAAGAAAATCTGCAAGAGTGGAAAGATATTGGCTCATAGAATGTTGTAAGAAATTAAATTTTATGTATAACCAAGAGAGATTCTACCTTAACTAAATTTAACAAGTATTTATTGTATGCCCACAATGGCAATTTTCTAGGCAGTTAGGGACATAGCAATGAACAAAACATATAACACCATCATGTGACTTACTTTCTCCAGTCTATAAATGAACAAATGAACAGGTAATGGTTTCCATGAAAAAAAAAGATAAAGGATTTGACAGTAATGGTAAATGATCAAGGATACAGAGGGCGTGAAAATGATGCCTAAGGATAATCTCTCTGAGGAGAGATCTGCTTTTAGGTAAGGAAGTCAGTGAAGAAAAGGAGTGAGATGTGGAAAACTGGGGAAAAGAGTTCCAGACAGAATAAACAGCAGTTGCAAAGATCCTTGGATGAAAACAAAGTTGGTAAGTTCAAGAAAGAGAAAGAGGGTAGTGAGGCTGGATTAAAATCAGCGAGGGGAAGAGTGAAGAAAGTTTCGAGAGGAAGTCATCTTTGTAAGTCATCGCTTTGTAAGGGCTTTGAGTTGTGGTAAATGCTTTGGGTTTCATTCAAAAATAAAGAAGGTGGGAAGCTTGACAGTTGTTCCAAATCTTTGCTCACCTCTCTTCCTGGACACCTAGCCAGGTCACACTTCACAACATACATTGCAGCTCAGTGTGGTCATCTGACTGAGAACCGGTCCATGGAGTGTAAGTAGAAGTGATGTGCTCTACTTCCAGGATTGGACAATAAAAATCATCCACCCATGCATCTCTGTGGCATTCCTGCTTTCTTGCCTTTGGGGATAGGACTGTGGATGACAGTCTTCAAATCCATATGTTGAAGATGGCAGAGCCACCATCACCTGGAAACCTAATGATCACATTGAGAAAAGTCTAGCCAACAACCAGTTCACTCACCCAAAACTCTTACGTGAGAGAGAATTAATTTCCATTTTGTTGAGGCATAACACACTTGGGTCTATGTATTATCACAACCTAGTCTACCATAACTTCCCCAGTATCCATTCTGCCCTTTTGCTATTTCAATAGAACCCTTAATTTTCAGCTTAGCACATGACTACATGGAATAAAGGTTATATTTCTAAACCTCCCTTGCAGTTCAGTGTGGTAGCACAAATAATTTTTGACCAAAATGGTATGAGTGGAAGTGATATATATATATATCACTTTTGGGAATATATATATCATATATATATATATATTCCCAAAGAGGCGTAGCCTCCTCTTTTCCACTTCCCACTGGCCTGAAAGCAGATGTGGTGATGTCGAGTCACCTTGAGCCATGGGGACAAGTAATACACGCTATGCATAACAGAAAAATAAGATGGAGTAGCTTGGCTCCCTGACCTGTGGAGGCATCATTAACCTCGCTATCTTGTTAAACCTGCAGCTATTTGGAGTTTCTATTTCAATAGTTACCTATATGCTGAATAATCTAGAAGTCATCAGAAGGCTTTAAGTAAGTGAAACATAATTCAACACAGTCTGGTTTATATGTTAAAACTCTGGCTGCTGGGTGGAGAATAAGCTGTGGGGTGGCCAGAGTAAAATCAGGGAAAGCAGTTAAAATGCTATTGCAGTAATCTAGGTGACAGATGATGGAGCAAGCTAAGGAGGAGAGAAGTGGTAGGATTCACAGTTTTTGGAAGGTGGTGCCAATGGTATCTAATATAGGCTTGAGGTAAGGTGACTGTCAGAAAGAGAAGAGAAAATGACTCTAGTTTCTGATTTAAGCAATTGGGCAAACAGGCCACTAACTGAGATGAAGAACGTTGGGAAAGAAGCAAGTTTGAGGAAGAAAATCAAACCTTTTTTTTTTTTTTTTTTTAGCTAGTTATTCAAGTGGAGATAGCAAGTGACGTTCTATGGAATCTAGAAACTTCCAGCTTGGAGTTTAGGAAAGATGTTAGGCTAGAAACAAAAATTGGGAAAATCATTAATAAATTTATAATACAATGTACTAGCATAATATCAAAGGGCTCCATTTATGACAAGAATCCAGATACAATAAAGGCAATATCATGTTGGATTGGCCCAACATAACATTGCATATTTTTCTAATCGGCAACAAAATATGACTTAATACTTACATGATATTCTTGTTTATTTATAATTGGCATGTAGAACAATAACTGGTATCCAGTTCTGGGTCCTTCAGGATGACATGATATTAACAGACAGGACAGAATTATTGCCGTAATACACAAGAAGACCTTGGTGAATTATCTTCTACTTGTGTTTTTAATCACATTAACTACAGAAGCATTCCTGTCTATGTTGTACTATTTTTCTTTCAAAGGACTGGGAAAGGCTTCATCACTGGGCACTGTGCTTGCTGAAGAATAGAAGGATATGGCATTTGCACTTCCAAAGGCACAGGATAAAAGATATACCTCCCACTGTCATTTCCTACCCTCTTTGTGGGTACTTATTCTCTGGGTAATTATTGTCTAATTTTCCTGTTTGACATTAGCCTCACCATTAGCATCTAGGAAGGAATTGAATGAATGCTTTCCTGAGGCTCTAAGACTGACATAAAGCCCACATGCATAATGGGATTAACTATCTAGATTGAATAACTTCCCAGTTAATGTAAGTACAAGTTACAAGGGTCAGCTTAATATTTTTGAAATGGGAATCCTTCCTTGCTTCTTGCACTTGCTGGTGGCTCCAGGCATTCCTTGACTCTGGCTGCATAACTCCAATCTCTGCCTCTGCCTTTACCCTTCTCTTCTTCTCTGTGTCTCTTTTAAGGGTGCTTGTCATTGAATATAAGACCCACCTAGATAATCCAGGATCGTCTCATCTTGAGATCCTTAATTAATTACATCTACAAAGACTATTTTTCCAAATAAGGGCATGTTCAGTCTCCAGAGATTAGAATGTAGACATATATTTTGGAGAGCCACCATTAAACCCACTGCAGTCTCAAGTCTTGTCAATCACTAGAAACACCTAGATGACTTGATAAAGTACAGATTCTCAGGTCCCATCCTTAGCCATTCGAATTCCACAGACCGGGTTTGTATGCATGTTTGTGTTTTATTGTAGATAAGAACTAAATCTGGGTTTAAAAAAGAAAATCACTAGGTGATTCTGATAGTTATTGTCCCCCATTCTTTCAAGATCTTAATTTTGGAAAATGTCATTGTTATCTGTTACATCATCAATGCAGTGAAAGACAATAGCATATCAAGAATGGCAAGATGGTGTGGGGGAAATTGTGGGCTTGGAAATCAACCAAAGCTCTGCCTGAAATTTGGCAATATCTTGGGCTATTAAATTCTCTGAGCTTCCGTTTTCTCACCTGTAAAATGGAAATCTTTACATTTTAGTGTTATTGTGAAGATTAATGAGATAACATGTAAAACCCCAGCACATGCTCAGTGCTCCATTAAATGGAAACTATTATTAGCAAAAGGTGGATCTGGCAGCCTATGTTAATCCATGTAGCTATAATACAATCATCCAAACTGACTCATTAATCATGTCATGATTTGCTTAATTTTAATATACAAAAAGAATAGTATTTACAAATTTTGGAATTGTGAACAGGTTCTATAAAACAATGAGAGAGTGTAATGGAAAATATTACCTCTTTACCTATTATAGTGACGATTTTTCAACTTCCATATAGTTTCCAAAACCCTAGGTAAATGAAAAATCTCTAATGTTCAATTGATTCAGTGACTTTGCCCAAACTTCTCCTATGGACTAAATTCTGTCTCCCCTAAATTCATATATTGAACATCACAAGGGTGGAACCCCAATATAATAAGAGAGTGGCTTTATAAGACAAAGAGAGAGAGAGAGATCTCAAGCAATCTCTCTCTGCCATGTGAGGACACAGCGAGGGTTAAGGCAGGCATCTTCAAACCAAAAAGAGACCCCTCAATGTTGAACTTCCAGCTTCCAGAACTATGAGAAATATACATCATTTAAGCCACTCAGTGGTATTTTGTTATGGCAGCCCTAGCAGACTAATACCCACCCCTCCCCACCCCCCATCTAGCCTATATCCCTTTTTAGCATGATTCATAGAAAATATGTCTTCCTTGTTGTGATGAACATTTCCCAGGCCTGCTATTTCTCCTTAATTCTGATAGATGGGGTAAAGGAAAGTTACGTATTACATGCAAGACAACAGAGAGTGTTTCCTATTAATTTGTAAGACCCCCAGGTCATCAGGCACAAACTATCATCATTATAGATTTATTTAACGGTATTATCAGACCCATAATTTCCCTTAATTCAGGATGGATATTTTTCCTTGAGTAATTATTTTTCTTCTTTCTGTGAGTAAATTCTCTGGCCACCTAGGTGAATTTATTGCTTACACTTCTGCACAAAAAGCTTTGATATTCACCATTGCTTTCAGAATGGCCAGAGGACCCATCAATTCATAACTGCAAAGACCTACCATTCCTTAACCTCTACTCCTCTTTGTGTAAACTTTTGATCCAAACCGGTACACTGACATTGTACTGACCAGCATTGTTCTTTCATTTTCTCACATTTTTGCATCTCATTCCTTCTACTTCACATGCCCTGCTAGCACAGTCAACCATATCCAATCTAAGCAACACGTCCTACTTCACCTCCTACCTGCTCCTAGAAGGCTTTTCTGAGCACTCCAGCAAATGACTCAGTCCATGGTAGCTTTGTCCTTGTTGTGTCACACCACTCTCAGGACTTTGCACAGGATAAATGTTCATAAATGTTAACACTTCTTGGTCTAAATATATTTCTCTATGTAAAGAGCCCTTGAACTTCTAAGGCACTTCTTGTCTGTATCAGCCATTTGAAATGAATCATGAACCTTCTGAGGACAGCCCATATGCAGGTTTGTGTTATTTACATTTTTTACTGTGATTTTACTTTCTACTTCTAGTGTGAACCACATTGAGAGCTTCTTGAGGACTATCTCTCATGAATGAGATTTGGAACAAGAAAAAGAGTACAGGTTCCAACCTAGACTTCCCTGCTGCTAAAATTACACTGTTTAGTAAGTCACCTCACAACCAATTTTATCAGTAAGTGGAAATCATAATCCCTCTCCTTCAGGGCATGGTGGCTCACACCTGTAGTGCCAGCTACTTGAGACCTGGGTAGGAAGATCTCTTGAGCTCAGGAGTTTGAGTCCATCCTGAACAACATAGTGAGACTCCATCTCTAAAACAAAACAAAGCCATAATAAGTACCTCACAGGATTTATATGAGGATAGAATGATATATTGTAAAGTATCTAGCACAGCATCTGCCTCATGGTAAATTCTCAAAATATAGGAGCTTTATTCTTATGTCCCGGTACTCCCAACACTTTTGTAGGTTAAATATTTTTAATTGTTAATTTAAATATATATTTCTATATAAAGATAAAATGGGGAAAGGATGCCATATTTAAATGTTTTTATAAGTCCTCTTCTAACTCAAGATGTCCTGACGCTGTAAACTTTAAAGTGTATCAGAATGCATAGCATAGAAGGCAGCGCAGTGCTGAACAATAATGCTCTTTAAAGTAGCTGCTGCATTTCCCGCATTTCTTTCATTGTTCAGAAAATGGCTCAATAAGCCCACTAAATGATTTGGAATTCATTCAGGTCTTGTGAGGCCATTGTTTGCAATTCTCTAATTGCCATTTTACAGTCACATTGGACCCAAAGGATACAGTCTGAAAATTCATTGAATGATGGAATTTTCCAGTTATAGAGCAGAATCCTAATAATTCAGAGACATCTCACTCCTGTAGATGTCCCAGAAAAAGGTTAATGTGAACATAATTGCCTGTCAAAATCTTTCAATTATAGACTAGTTACTAGTTACCTTTTCTTGAAGATAGGTAAAGGCAGTTGTATACACAAATTAATATTTAATTTGGATGATCTTCACCCAAAAATGAAGGTTATAGGAATCTGTGCTCTTGATTTAAATTAGAATATTATCTCCTTTTTTTTTCTCCTTTCCCTATATTGATTCCATGCCTGAGCAGTTAAAACCTTTGTGGAACAGAGACATGACATCGTGTCACTGTTGGCAGCACAGGGAGACACAAAGGTAGAGAGATTTCAGGAACAGAAAAATCCCTGTTTCTTCCAAATATAGCCTTTCTTGAAGTTTCTACTTCTGGAATTATATTTGTGGAAATATTCGTTTTTATGCACTGGTTTTTTAGAAAACCATGTACACACATACAAAGGTACACAGCAAAAAATGTAAAAAAAGTATGGATATATAGAAAGCCTACAAAGCAGTCCTGAAAAGGGGAAGGAAGTAA
The DNA here is from genome assembly GCF_043159975.1 of Macaca nemestrina. Classification (NCBI taxonomy): domain Eukaryota; kingdom Metazoa; phylum Chordata; class Mammalia; order Primates; family Cercopithecidae; genus Macaca; species Macaca nemestrina. The sequence continues at coordinate 86,564,557 of NC_092134.1, read as the reverse complement.
AATTTTTTAATTCTGTTTTACTCTGTTGCTGAGAATATAAATTAGTACAACCACTACAAAGAACAGTTTGGAGGTTCGTAAAAAACTAAAAATAGAGCTACCATACACGCCAGCAATTCCACTGTTGGGTATAGACCCAAAACAAAGGAAACCAGTATATCAAAGAGGTATTCATTATCATGATTCTTATAGCACAGTTCAGAATAGCCAAGATTTATAAGTAACTTAAGTGCCCATCGACAGACAAACAGAAAAAGAAAATGTGGTACATATACACAATGGAGTACTATTTAGCCATAAAAAAGAATGAGATTCAGGTATTTGCAACATCATGGATGGAACTGAAGGTCATTATGTTCAAGACAAACACTGTATAGTCTCACTTATTTGTGGGATCTAGAAATCAAAACAATTTAACCCATGGATATAGAGAGTAGAAAGATGGTTACCAGAGGCTGGGGAGTGTAGTGAGAGGGTGAGGAAACATGGGGATGGTTAATGGGTACAGCAAATTAGTTAGAATGAATGAATAAGGACAAGTATTTTATAGCACAAGGTGACTATAGTCAATAATAATTTAATTGTACATTTTAAAATAACTAAGAGTATAATTGGATTGTTTGTAACACAAAGGATAAATGCTTGAGGGGATGGATACCTGATTTCCATGATGTGCTTATCATGCACAGCATGCCTATATTAAAATATCTCATGTACCTCATAAGTATATGCATCTACTACTACATATCCACAAAAATGAAAATTAGAAATTATTATTTTTAATTCTGCTTGAAAATTTTGTCCTGTGAGAAAAGATTTTAAATGGTCCATTTTCAAGACATCATCAATCTAAGTACTGTCAGCCAGCCTGTGGATGTAACAAACCACACAGCTCATGCACCTAGAAGGTCACAATTAACTAACAGGATGTAGAGGATGAGTCAGCCCATAAAAGGGAAGAAAGTTTCATTATTGGGAAATCGAAATTTAAGTGGGAAAGGGGACCAGGGTATGACCTTATAAGGGGATAATGAAACTTAGGTTATGTTTGGAAAGATTATAACCCCATAGTACTCAACCAATGAGGAACTGAAAGAAAGACTTGCATGCTAGGAGATAAATTACCTGTTATAACTGCCCTGAGTATGTCTGCTTACCAGACACCCTATCTTGCAAGACTGCCATTAAAAGTCTTGCTTCCAGTGTTCTTCATGTCTCTGAGTCCATTCTTTGGGTTTGGATGGATGAATGTGTGTTTCTCAGTATGGTGCAGCCCTGAATAAAAACCAAAATCTTTTATGCCTAAAATGTTTGGGGAAAAAAAGCATGAATCTACATTTTGGTATGTTCATAATATGCAGTCATTCTTAGGAGCAACTATGACTTTACAAAACCTGTCCACTCTCTCCCCTTTCACTCCTACACCCACTATCTGTTCAGCCCTGCGTCTCTTGTCAGAATTTTTAAAATTATGTTCTCTCTGATCTCCTAGCTTCTACTTTCTTTCATTTTCCTTCAGGGCTAATCTGTGATAAAATATAGATACTCTGCTCTGCTTAGCAACCCCGAATGCTCTCTGTTGCTGCAGGAGAAAGTCTCAGTTCCTTTGAGTGGCCTTCATGCCCCTTGTACAAAGTCCTCATAGACTCATCACCTTCTCTTCTCCCCAGGCACACTGCACTCCAACCATACCCTTTGTCTTCCCATTCCCTGAACAGGTCTCAAACACTGAATCATTCCATAAACATCTTGGAGTCTTTTCACATGCTCTCTGGATGTCCTCCTCCTTTTCTGCCAGGTCAAAGCGTCCAAATCCTTCCTGGCCTCACCCAGCTACCACACAGATACTACAGGAAGAATCAGGTTATATCCTAGACCCTGATGATTTCAGAGCCTTAAGCTTTTCCACCCACAAAGTTACCCCATCAGGGGATTATGCAATACAAATTATGACTGAAGCAAGAGGCAAATGGAAGCCCAAGTCCCATGTGGCTCAGGTTTCTCTGCACCCCACACAGTCCAGCTGAGCATGCCTCTGCCCACAAGGTGCTCCTGCACACCACCATCGTCAGTGTTGGTCTTCTAAGTTTCTCAAAAGAACCCAAGGCCAGAAGACCAGACTCAAATTTAGAATTCTCAGACTCCTTGAAGGTCCACACAGGAATTTTAAGGACCCGCCATCACCTGACTTTTCCTCCATACCAGCTCTGCCCAGTACTGTGAGCATAGGTACAAGGATATCTCAGCCTGCATGTCCAAACTCAAGCCACACCACCACCACAATTATCTCCTCCAAGCACCATCTCTTGGAAGATGAAACTATTTGGGCAAAAAATTCCAGGGCTATGGATATTGGAGGTAGAAAGGAGGGCACGGGATGCAGGTGGCCACATCTTTGTGGTCCCAAGACTCTTTGCATTATGGAGAGAAGTGTAGCCATCTGCATCCGGGTCTTCTGACAAAAGGAGGGGGCAGAAATGGGAGTCGGGGAAGTGAGGATAGCATCTACCGACAGGGGCTTGTCTTGTCCCGATTTAAGACGATCAGGCAGTGGTGTGTCTTCAAATGAAAACAAAGACAAGTCTCATTCTGTGAACTGTTTGTCTCTCTAAAACAGTAGATCTCAACCAGGGGTGATTTTGTTCTCTATGGGATATACTTGGCAATGCTGGGAGCTATTTTGAGTTGTCATGATTTGAGAAGGTTGGGAGTTGCTACTGTCATCCAGTTGGTAGAGACCAAGGATGCTGCTAAAACTCCTAGAGCGCATAAGACAGCTCCATCACAACAATAATATAATATTAGTTTGGTACATTACTTCTTTTTTTTTTTTTTTTTTAAATTCCCCCCTTTAATTGACCAAAGTAAAGCCATGACATTTCATTTGGTAACCTGTTTAGAATTATAAAAATCATTTCATTTGGCCCAGCCCATACTGCCCAGGACAAAACTTTCAGACAATTTTAATGCCATCCAGCTTTGTTCTTACAAACTGCATATTAAAAAAAAAAAAAAAAATCTTCAACGTCCTAAATGTGATGTGCCCAGTGCGAAGCATATCAGAGCTGGACGTGACATTTATGTCCTTGACAAGCCTCGATTATCCAGGTCCTTTACCTTGTATATCCTGACCAGCCAATGTTCTGTGGTATACGCTTCCTCCAGGACATCAAGCTCAAAGTCTTTATTCCCAATCTCAGCATTTCGGACACGGTCAAAGCCTGGAGGACGCTTGGCTTCTGTGTAAACCTGTCCAAAGCGGTAGTAACACATCTTGTACATGAGGCAGTTGAGCAGCACTGGAGAACCTTCACGGTCCACACGGAACTCCCCAGTTGGAGTATAATAGTCATTCTCCTTAATATGTTTGCCTGTATCTGTGCTCCCTCCAATCCGGACCATCCAAAGAAACTTGTTGATATCATCAGAGGAATACCCAGTGAGGCCTCCAAAAATGACCAGCACATAACTGACATCAAGCTCCCTCATGATCTCATAGGCTTTTTCCTCTGTGGACGCCATTGCCTGCCCTACTCGAGAAATATGGGTATTATTCCATGTGTTATTGTCCACTAAAATGGTTCGGTTTGCCATAGCTGTAATCTGATAGCCATAATCCCACCAGGACATGACCTTCGCATCCTCTGGAGTATTGTGACGAAGCCAATAATACGCTTCACGAAAGTCATCAAATATGATCCTACTGCCATCCCCACCACGGGCAGACAGTACAATGGACGGAGAAGAGTAGGCCTCACTGGTCACCCACGTTGAATAAAAGGTATAGGTGATAAGAAAGAAAGCCATGACCAGTATCATCCCACTTGCCACTTCATTCTTAATAGGGTAGGTAGAATCCTGTTGCTTCTTGCTCTTCTTGTCTGGATGACTTATGTCCAGATTCTTCATGTATGTGGATAGCACCTGGGAGACTCCAATGCCGGAAAGAATGCACATAACAGGTGCCAACACTAGCATTAGACGCACCATTACAGCTGAAAAGTACATGCTGGTCACACCATACATGATGATAAAAATCCGGGCATCAGACAGGTTGCTAAAGCAGTAATAGAGGCCAACTGGAAACATGAAGACGAGGAGCTGTAGGTCAAAATAGTATGAGGACCAGGTTGTGGGCTGATGCTCAGACACAGAAGCAATGATGGGGATGTTGTTCTTAGCGTAAGAAGGATCCAGCAGTGAGTAGAAACGCCCCGTCCAGGGAGATATTTTTCCTGTCAGCATGAGGAGAGCTCCCACGGTGAGAAGGACAAAGCCTGCCAGAGAGATGACACTCCGGAAAAGAACTTCAAATTGTTGTGGATTCAACTTGCTGCGCAGGTAATCCACAAAGGCATGGATCTGGCAGAGACCAAAGACCCCAAAGGCTGCCATGTGCTCTGATGAAAGGACAGGCTGGAAACCCACAAAGGAGATCTGCATAGAAAGTATAGTGCCCAGGCAGTAAACAGTACAGTAGGCCACGTAGATCCGGTGGGAGAAACGGCCTGTGAGCATCAGCACCAGGACATGGAGAGGAATCAAGTTGATCAGGAACACATAACCTCCCCATGACGAGACCATGTAGAAATAAGCAAGGGCACACTTAGCTGCCCAACAGATGGAACCATTCTTTACTGCCTTGATCCACATGTAGTAGGTGAGTAGCATGCAAAAGATGGCAATCCCTTCATTATCATAGGAGCCAGCAACAGATGGGGAGATATATCCAGGAACTACAGCAATCATGGCAGCAGCAAGAAGCCCAGCCCCTGCATCCTTGAGCTCTTTGGTAAGGTGGTATGTGACGATGGTGGTGAAGGAGGAGAAGAGAGGGGCCAGGAACACACAGACATTCCGAATGTCGATGGTGATGTGGAAAAAATGGAGTACATGGTAGATTGCAGCAGAGGTGATCATTAAACCTGGGTAAATTGTTCCTCCAATGATTCGTCCCAAAGGGTACCAGGCCCGGTCATCAAACCAGTTATGGAATTTATAAAACCCCTCCTCAGCCAGGAACCTGGTAGTCCGATAATTAAAGTACGGGTCAAACTCATTGATAACACTTTCAAATCTCAGGACAGCAAAGAGACGAGTGGAGAAAGATAATACAGCAGCCATTGACAGAATGAGAAGCTTCAGAAGTGTGTCCTGCTTCTCATAGGACAATCGCAAAAATCCGAATTTAGTCATCTTAACATGAATGGGTGGCCACACACGACGATCAGCTGGCCGGCTTTCCTAGGCGATCCGCTGGGCTCCCTCTGCCATCCGTTCAGCCGGTACATTACTTCTAATGACAAAAACCACAATTACTTTTGCACCAACCTAATAATAATAACGGAAAACATTTTCTAAAAGATAATTTGTAAATTGGCTATATATAATGTTGTTGTCAAACAGATCTTAAAGCAATGGTTCATGTCAGTTAACTGCACAAAAGATTTAATCACACACACATGTGCACACGTGCATGCACACAGGCAGCTTATGAACTAAAGTTCAAATTTCTAAGCTTGACATTCAATACTACTCTTGATCTGGAGCCTACCCTGTCTATCGATTTAATTTTTCTCTATGATCTCCTTATGTAACCCAAAGCATGTGTCCACGTTACCGGCAGACTTAAATATTTTAGAATGCTATATGACTATCTCCCATATTTTCCCTATCAATCTTTGGCATACTCAATCCCACTCCTGATAGCGAATTAAGTCTTCAGTTGGACCTTCTAATGTAAAATGTTCAAATTCAGAAACTAGCTACAGTTAAACGGAATTACCCACTAGTATACATCAAGGCCGTATCACTAAGATAATAATAACTAGCTCTTGGGATTGGAAGGATAAGAAAATGACACCATGTATAAATCACTATGAAGATGTTACCATTATGATGTCCCTACCTCATAATAGCACTCAATGAAATGTCTGTGTCTCTCCTATAATTAAAAGGGCATTCCAAGTAGGAAAATAGCTTTTGCAAATAAATTAAAGTAAGATTATTTACTGTAAAATAACAATAATAATGTAACACAATAGAAGTTTATTTCTCACTCAGATAAAATCCAAAATAGATGTTCCTGCTTGATGGCGGGAGTGGAAGGTAAGCTGTGTGGATGAAGGAAGACTGCTCCATAGCTTCACGCAGAGCCTCAGGCTGGAAGTCTCCATCACCTTCCACATGTGGCTTCCATGATCATCCTGTGTGTCAACATCCAGTGGGCAGATAGGAAAAGAGAAAGCACAGGGTATGTGCCACCACTTCTTAACCACTTGGCCAAGACATGGCACGAATCATCTCAGCTCATATTCCACTGGCAAGAGCTAGTCACATAGTCCTACTTGGATGTAAGGGAGGGTAGGACTGGAAAATGAGGGCCCTGGCTGGGCAGAGCTTCTCAGCAACAACCCTACACTATGGAAAGATAGCTAATGTCTATCTTTGCCACAGCAAAGCGCAAGGGTATAGGAGATTAAGCAAAGACAGTAAGCAGTGGGCAGGCTTGCCTGGCTAGAATATGAACTGGCGCTTCGTGGCAGATGAGAACACTCAGGTAAGGAAAGATAGCCAGATAATAGGAGACTCATGACTCCATCATTATGAATGTTTTCTATTTAAGAGACAGTTGTGAATCCGACCTTGAAGAAGAGTTATTTGATAAACAATGATGTTTAAAACAGACACTGTAGCCTCAAAGCAATTTTTTTGCATTACAAAATGAATCTGGTTTTTATTCAGGCATATCTTCCTTAGGTGGAAATTCGTAACTTTAAAAATGAATCAGTGCATCACTAAGGACTCTTTTCACAGCATTCTCTTATCCCTCCCAAGTACCCTTTTCAATCAATGTGCTTTCTCTTTCCTTCAGTTGCTTCTATGGGCTTGCAGAATCTGCTGCTGTGTTTGTTCCTTTGCTGTTCTCCTTTAATTGCTGTCTTTGCTGTGTCTGGTTCTCCTCCTTTCTTTTGGCCCAGACTATTTATTTCTAAAACCCATCAGCATTCTGTGAGGGTTAGGATTCATTTCAGAGAAACTCAAGGGAATTACCTCTGGGCGATTTTTCAGCCCAGGTATTTGGTGCAGTTAAAATGTCATTTATTTCTCTAGACTTGCATGATGTTGTGCAAAACGTGAAATTAATCTTAACTACACAACATTCAGTTCTTGACATTTCAAGACCTTTATTAAAATGTTGGGATAGAATTTTCCTTTAAATATGTTTATAGAAGAGACTTCTTGCTTTCCCTATGTGATAACTTTCTTCACCTCCCATATCATCTTTCATTACCCAAAGAAACACACCTTTGATTTTATAACAGAAGTTAATGGAAAAAAAAAAAAACACTTGCTATATAGAAATTCACATTTACAGTAAAGTTTTTTATGCTGATATTCACTCAGTAATAGAATGTATACCCATATAATCTATTGTTTTAGCTTTCCATAGATTTCAAAAACGTTGTCCGCCCGATGCTAGAATATCACTGCTATTAGTGTGCCATCTAGTGACTGATGTTGTGATATTTTCCATTCTTTGTTGAAGCCAAAGAGGCTTTAAGTGACACATGGAAAGTCCAATGAGATTCCTTCTTTGGTACAATGCAGGGATGAGACAGTTGTATAAAGCCAATGGCCAAATGTTGAGTCATCTGATGATGTATAGAGGATCGTGTGTAAATTCTTACTTAGCCAATATAATTTTAAAATGAAGCCATTACGAGAACAATTAAATATACTTGTTAACTTGCTGTATCATGATGCACAAACCGTATGTGCATTAACCATATACGAAGAACCAAAATACAGTAAAATGCATTTGACCCTAAATTTAAGTTAGATTTAATTTTACTCTTGTTACTCAGATGGTACTTCAGGATCTTATAGGTCTAGGCTTTGAATACCAATTCCCATTGTGTAGTATACAAAAATGTATTTTTGAGGTTTCTGGTTGCTTGGATTTAAAGTTAAAAGTGGTTTTACGTTTATAAAGGATCAAACCTATCATGCATAGCGTGAGTGGCGGCATATCCACCATTTTAGTTGATTATTTGTAGTATTATAATCATAACCTCAAGATCTTATATATTGCTTTATTCCTATTGAATATTAAAGATTGAGAGATAATGATAATGATTTCATCTTTTAGTTATAGAATTGCCTTCAGATGCCTTGTTTTATAATCATCTCAGTCGAACAAGAGATTCCTTTCAGTTACATCATTTTTCATAGGCAAGTAATGAGGGACTGAATGGTTTTGCTGTTGAAGACAAAAGGACAAAAAAGTAAAATTATATTCTCCAAACATATACAGATAGTATTGAAAAGAAGTATAAGAATTAGTTATTGTATGTTTCCCCTTGGAAATAACAGTTATATTTCTGTTATTATTTTAAAACATCTATTTATATATTATTATTAAAGGGGCAGTTATCATTAATGAAATATGCAATCATTTCAGAAAAAATTTCTTTAAAGCAAACACAGGAAAACAGAAACAAAACCACCTCCATTGAATTAAGTTCTTAATATGTGCCATGTGATGTACATATTTCATACACTTTTCTTACTTCATACAACCTGACAAAGTATCATTTCATAAAGGAAGAAACCAGGCTGAGTCATTAAGTAACTTATTTTAAGCCACAAGGGATGGTAGTAAAGGGCAGCTTCTGGATAAAAACTAAGTGTGTCCAATTCTGAAGCCTGTGCTTATAAATGTGACCCAAAATGCTTTATAACCATGTCAGGAAAACATGCATTGTACCTACTCCTCTGCAAAGTCTAGCCAAGAGCAGAACTGACATGCATTATTTTATTTGCCATAGGCAAATCAACAGGAAAGCGAAGTGTAAACAGTTAACTCAGACTAGCATATTACCTGGGGTTTTATAGTGGTTGATCTGCCATTATTCCAGAAGCAAGACTACAAATAGCTTGGATAACATGATCCTGCAATGTCAAGGTAGGTAAATGATTTGTGAGAGTTTTCAAACCACAGAAGAGTATATTTGCTGCTTCTGCTTTCCTCAAAATGGCCAGCATTAGGCTCTTTATTCAGAAATTTTTATATTATAGCATACCTTATCTTATATCATTATCTTCTCCCAACAATCTATTAGGCCAATGTGCTAGGTCAGCGATGTTAGTTTAAGCCCTCTCAATCTTTTTTAAAAGTGGTAAACAGACCACTGTGCCACATAAAGATTAAAGTGTAAAGACTGAGACTTCAAGAATAAATTTTAATGCTGTGATTATAGAATATATAAATTTTACAAAACTGATTCATATTTACTGCATACTTTTTGAGCTGCATGCTAATTAAATACAATGCTTAACAACCACTGACATATATATATATGTATATATACATGTATACACACACACACACACACACACACACACACAGAACTACTTTTACATAGCTAAACCAAGAAATGAGAAAGCTTGTTAGTTTGTTTCTAGATTCCTGGATTCATAATTCAAGGGCATTATGATAGATCTCCTTTGTTGTTCTCCCTATATCCACCCCTCCCTCCCCAAGCCAATGGAACCTTAAGTTCGCTCAGGTGGCTGCTGAGATCTTTCCCTCTGTCAGAGTATTTATGGGTGGGTTTAGACCAATCATGATTCATCCCAGGGCCAAGGAAAAATTATGATTAGTCTAAACCAGCCTTAGTAATCTTGTTCAACTTTGTCTGGGAATGAAGTGACAAATTTTGTTCAATGAGATGAAAGCAGAAGTTTTTGAATGAGCCTCCAGGGCTTGCCTTTCCGATCAACATAGATAACATAGGAAAGAACTTTTGTCTTTCTGATTAACATCAATAAACTTACAGAGGACAGCCTTTGCCTTTCTCTGCTCTTCTGCCTGCGATGAAGGCATAGTCCCTGGAGGCACAGCAGACATTTGTGACCGTAAGATGACAAGCCTGAGGCCAAAAGTCAACTTTTATTTTTTTGAGACGGAATCTCATTCTGTGGCTCAGGCTGGAATAAGGTGGCATGATCTCAGCTCACTGCAACCGCATCCCTGGTTCAAGGGATTCTCATGTCTCAGCCTCCCTAATATCTGGGACTACAGGCATGCACCACCATGCCCCGCTAATTTTTGTAATTTTAGTAGACACAGGGTATCACCATGTTGGGCAGGCTGATCTCGAACTCCTGACCTCAAGTGATCTGCCCACCTGCACTTCCCAAAGTGCCAGGATTACAGGCATGAGCCATCGTGCCTGGCCAAAAGTCAATTTTCTAAGGATGATGCAGCAGGATGATAGGTCTCTGACAGCATCGCTGAATTCATTGAATAGCTATATCACAACGTTGCTTACCTTTGGATTCCTTGCAATGTGACACAAAGTTTTATTTATATGAGCTATTGTTTATAGGGGTTTCTGTTACTTGCAGCCTCATGTATTAGGTTGAACCATATGATATTGCTATTTTTGTAAACAAAAATAGTTGAAGCTCAGCACATTTGTATGACTCAACCAATTTTATGAATTGATGCAGAATTCAAGACCCTTTCACTTCTCCAGCAATCAAAACCTCTCCTTTTCCTCTCTCCTGCCACCTGATACCATGCAAAATAGATATTTTTAAAAAAATATTTCTGACATTTAGGGGAGCGGAGCAAGATGGCCGAATAGGAACAGCTCCAGTCTCCAGCTCCCAGCGCCAGTAACACAGAAGACAGGTGATTTCTGCATTATCAACTGAGGTACTGGGTTCATCTCACTGGGGAGTGCCAGACAATCGGTGCTAGTCAGCTGTTGCAGCCCGACCAGCCAGAGCTGAAGCAGGGCGAGGCATCGCCTCACCTGGGAAGTGCAAGGGGGAAGGGAATCCCTTTTCCTAGCCAGGGGAACTGAGACACACAACACCTGGAAAATCGAGTAATTCCCACCCCAATACTGCGCTTTAAGCAAATGGGCACACCAGGAGATTATATCCCACACCTGGCCAGGAGGGTCCCACGCCCACAGAGCCTTCCTCATTGCTAGCACAGCAGTCCGCAATCTAACCGCAAGGCAGCAGCGAGGCTGGGGGAGGGGCGCCCACTATTGCTGAGGCTTAAGTAGGTAAACAAAGCCCTGGGAAGATCGAACTGGGTGGAGCTCACAGCAGTTCAAGGAGGCCTGCCAGTCTCTGTAAACTCCACCTCTGGGGACAGGGCATAGCTAAACAACAACAACAACAACAACAAAAAGCAGCAGAAACCTCTGCAGACACAAGTGACTCTGTCTGACAGCTTTGAAGAGAACAGTGGATCTCCCAATACGGAGGTTGAGATCTGAGAACGGACAGACTGCCTGCTCAAGTGGGTCCCTGACCCCTGAATAGCCTAACTGGGAGACATCCTCCACTAGGGGCAGGCCGACACCCCACACCTCACACAGGGGAGTACACCCCTGAGAGGAAGCTTCCAAAGCAAGAATCAGACAGGTACACTCGCTGTTCAGCAGTATTCTATCTTCTGCAGCCTCTGCTGCTGATACCCAGGCAAACAGGGTCTGGAGTGGACCTCAGGCAATCTCCAACAGACCTACAGCCGAGGGTCCTGACTGTTAGAAGAAAAACTAACAAACAGGAAGGACACCCACACCAAAACCCCATCAGTACGTCACCATCATCAAAGACCAGAGGCAGATAAAACCACAAAGATGGGGAAAAAGCAGGGCAGAAAAGCTGGAAATTCAAAAAATAAGAGCACATCTCCTCCAAAGGAACGCAGCTCATCGCTAGCAACGGATCAAAGCTGGACGGAGAATGACTTTGACGAGATGAGAGAAGAAGGCTTCAGTCCATCAAACTTCTCAGAGCTAAAGGAGGAATTACATACCCAGCGCAAAGAAACTAAAAATCTTGAAACAAGAGTGGAAGAATTGATAACCAGAATAATTAATGCAGAGAAGGCCATAAACGAACGGACAGAGATGAAAACCATGACATGACAAATACATGATAAATGCACAAGCTTCAGTAACCGACTCGATCAACTGGAAGAAAGAGTATCAGCGATTGAGGATCAAATGAATGAAATGAAGCAAGAAGAGAAATCTAAAGAAAAAAGAAGAAAAAGAAATGAACAAAGCCTGCAAGAAGTATGGGATTATGTAAAAAGACCAAATCTACGTCTGATTGGGGTGCCTCAAAGTGAGGGGGAAAATGGAACCAAGTTGGAAAAGACTCTTCAGGATATCATTCAGGAGAACTTCCCCAACCAAGTAGGGCAGGCCAACATTCAAATTCAGGAAATACAGAGAATGCCAAAAACATACTCCTCAAGAAGAGCAACTCCAAGACACATAATTGTCAGATTCACCAAAGTTGAAATGAAAGAAAAAATCTTAAGGGCAGCCAGAGAGAAAGGTCAGGTTACCCACAAAGGGAAGTCCATCAGACTAACAGCAGATCTCTCGACAGAAACTCTCCAAGCCAGAAGAGAGTGGGGGCCAATATTCAACATTCTTAGAGAAAAGAATTTTCAACCCAGAATTTCATATCCAGCCAAACTAAGTTTCATAAGTGAAGGAGAAATAAAATCCTTTACAGATAAGCAAATGCTTAGAGATTTTATCACCACCAGGCCTGCCTTACAAGAGACCCTGAAGGAAGCACTAAACATGGAAAGGAACAACCGGTACCAGCCATTGCAAAAACATGCCAAAATGTAAAGACCATCGTGGCTAGGAAGAAATTGCATCAACTAACGAGCAAAATAACCAGTTAATATCATAATGGCAGGATCAAGTTCACACATAACAATATTAACCTTATATGTAAATGGACTAAATGCTCCAATTAAAAGACACAGACTGGCAAACTGGATAAAGAGTCAAGACCCATCAGTCTGCTGGATTCAGGAGACCCATCTCACTAGCAGAGACATACATAGGCTCAAAATAAAGGGATGGAGGAAGATCTACCAAGCAAAAGGAGAACAAGAAAAAGCAGGGGTTGCAATACTAGTCTCTGATAAAACAGACTTTAAACCATCAAAGATCAAAAGAGACAAAGAAGGCCATTACATAATGGTAAAGGGATCCATTCAACAGGAAGAGCTAACTAGCCTAAATATCTATGCACCCAATACAGGAGCACCCAGATTCATAAAGCAAGTCCTTAGAGTTTACAAAGAGACTTAGACTCCCATACAATAATAATGGGAGACTTCAACACCCCACTGTCAACATTAGACAGATCAATGAGACAGAAAGTAAACAAGGATATCCAGGAATTGAACTCATCTCAGCAGCAAGCAGACCTAATAGACATCTACAGAACTCTCCACCCCAAATCAACAGAATATACATTCTTCTCAGCACCACATCACACTTATTCCAAAATTGACCACATAGTTGGAAGTAAAGCACTCCTCAGCAAATGTACAAGAACAGAAATTATAACAAACTGTCTCTCAGACCACAGTGCAATCAAACTAGAACTCAGGACTAAGAAACTAAATCAAAACCGCTCAACTGCATGGAAACTGAATAACCTGCTCCTGAATGACTACTGGGTACACAATGAAATGAAGGCAGAATTAAAGATGTTCTTTGAAACCAATGAGAACAAAGATACAACATACCAGAATCTCTGGAACACATTTAAAGCAATGTGTAGAGGGAAATTTATAGCACTAAATGCCCACAAGAGAAAGCAGGAAAGATCTAAAATTGACACTCTAACATCACAATTAAAAGAACTAGAGAAGCAAGAGCAAACACATTCAAAAGCTAGCAGAAGGCAAGAAATATCTAATATCAGAGCAGAACTGAAGGAGATAGAGACACAAAAAACCCTCCAAAAAATCAATGAATCCAGGAGTTTGTTTTTTGAAAAGATCAACAAAATTGATAGACCACTAGCAAGACTAATAAAGAAGAAAAGCAAGAAGAATCAAATAGACGCAATAAAAAATGATAAAGGGAATATCACCACCGACTCCACAGAAACACAAACTACCATCAGAGAATACTATAAACACCTCTATGCAAATAAACTAGAAAATCTAGAAGAAGTGGATAATTTCCTGGACACTTACACTCTTCCAAGACTAAATCAGAAAGAAGCTGAATCCTTGAATAGACCAATAGTAGGCTCTGAAATTGAGGCAATAATTAATTGTCAACCAACCAAAAAAAGTCCAGGACCAGATGGATTCATGGCTGAATTCTACCAGAGGTACAAGGAGGAGCTGGTACCATTCCTTCTGAAACTATTCCAATCAATAGAAAAAGAGGGAATCCTCCCTAACTCATTTTACGAGGCCAACATCATCCTGATACCAAAGCCTGGCAGAGATACAACAAAAAAAGAGAATTTTAGACCAATATCCCTGATGAATATCGATGCAAAAATCCTCAATAAAATACTGGCAAACCAGATCCAGCAGTACATCAAAAAGCTTATCCACCATGATCAAGTTGGCTTCATCCCTGGGATGCAAGGCTGGTTCAACATACGCAAATCAATAAATGTAATCCAGCATATAAACAGAACCAAAGACAAAAACCACATGATTATCTCAATAGATGCAGAAAAGGCCTTTGACAAAATTCAACAGCCCTTCATGCTAAAAACTCTCAATAAATTCGGTATTGATGGAACGTATCTCAAAATCTTAAGAGCTATTTATGACAAACCCACAGCCAATATCATACTGAATGGGCAAAAACTGGAAAAAATTCCCTTTGAAAACTGGCACGAGACAGGGATGCCCTCTCTCACCACTCCTATTCAACATAGTGTTGGAAGTTCTGGCTAGGGCAATTAGGCAAGAAAAAGAAATAAAGGGTATTCAGTTAGGAAAAGAAGTCGTCAAATTGTCCCTCTTTGCAGATGACATGATTGTATATTTAGAAAACCCCATTGTCTCAGCCCAAAATCTCCTTAAGCTGATAAACAACTTCAGCAAAGTCTCAGGATACAAAATTAATGTGCAAAGATCACAAGCATTCTTATACACCAGTAACAGACAAACAGAGAGCCAATTCATGAATGAACTCCCATTCATAATTGCTTCAAAGAGAATAAAATACCTAGGAATCCAACTTACAAGGGATATAAAGGACCTCTTCAAGGAGAACTACAAACCACTGCTCAGTGAAATCAAAGAGGACATAAACAAATGGAAGAACATACCATGCTCATGGATAGGAAGAATCAATATTGTGAAAATGGCCATACTGCCCAAGGTAATTTATAGATTCAATGCCATCCCCATCAAGCTACCAATGACTTTCTTCACAGAATTGGAAAAAAACTGCTTTAAAGTTCATATGGAACCAAAAAAGAGCCCGCATCTCCAAGACAATCCTAAGTCAAAAGAACAAAGCTGGAGGCATCACGCTACCTGACTTCAAACTATACTACAAGGCTACAGTAACCAAAACAGCATGGTACTGATACCATAACAGAGATATAGACCAATGGAACAGAACAGAGTCTTCAGAAATAATACCACACATCTACAGCCATCTGATCTTTGATAAACCTGAGAAAAACAAGAAATGGGGAAAGGATTCCCTATTTAATAAATGGTGCTGGGTAAATTGGCTAGCCATAAGTAGAAAGCTGAAACTGGATCCTTTCCTTACTCCTTATACGAAAATTAATTCAAGATGGATTAGAGACTCAAATGTTAGACCTAATACCATAAAAACCCTAGAAGAAAACCTAGGTAATACCATTCAGGACATAGGCATGGTCAAGGACTTCATGTCTAAAACACCAAAAGCAATGGCAACAAAAGCCAAAATTGACAAATGGGATCTAATTAAACTAAAAAGCTTCTGCACAGCAAAATAAACTACCATCAGAGTGAACAGGCAACCTACAGAATGGGAGAAAATTTTTGCAATCTACTCATCTGACAAAGGACTAATATCCAGAACCTACAAAGAACTCAAACAAATTTACAAGAAAAAAACAAACAACCCCATCAAAAAGTGGGCAAAGGATATGAACAGACATTTCTCAAAAGAGGACATTCATACAGCCAACAGACACATGAAAAAATGCTCATCATCACTGGCCATCAGAGAAATGCAAATCAAAACCACAATGAGATACCATCTCACACCAGTTAGAATGGCAATCATTAAAAAGTCAGGAAACAACAGGTGCTGGAGAGGATGTGGAGAAATAGGAACACTTTTACACTGTTGATGGGACTGCAAACTAGTTCAACCATTATGGAAAACAGTATGGTGATTCCTCAAGGATCTAGAACTAGAAGTACCATATGACCCAGCCATCCCATTATTGGATATATACCCAAAGGATTATAAATCATGCTGCTATAAAGACACATGCACACGTATGTTTATTGCGGCACTATTCACAATAGCAAAGACTTGGAATCAACCCAAATGTCCATCAGTGGCAGACTGGATTAAGAAAATGTGGCACATATACACCATGGAATACTATGCAGCCATAAAAAAGGATGAGTTTGTGTCCTTTGTAGGGACATGGATGCAGCTGGAAACCATCATTCTCAGCAAACTATCCCAAGAACAGAAAACCAAACACCGCATGTTCTCACTCATAGGTGGGAACTGAACAATGAGATCACCTGGACTCGGGAAGGGAAACATCACATACCAGGGCCTATCATGGGGAGGTGGGAGGGGGGAAGGATTGCATTGGGAGTTATACCTGATGTAAATGATGAGTTGATGGGTGCTAACGAGTTGATAGGTGCAGCACACCAACATGGCACAACTATACATATGTAACAAACCTGCACATTATGCACATGTATCCTAGAACTTAAAGTATAATAAAAAAAAAAAAAAGAAAGAAAGGGAAGAGCCCAATAGGAAGCAAGAAAAGTAAAACTAGAATATTATGATTCAAGTTATGTATTTATGTATAATTATATAGCAATAAAAAAGCTGAATAAAATATTTAAATTAAAATTAAAAAAAAATATTTCTGACATTTAATCAATGATGTGCTGGTAAACTAGTTGGTTGGGAGGAAAACCCCAATTTGTACAGATTTATGGTATAACTACTCCTACTATGTCTCATTTTAAGCTGCCAACTTGAGGTCACTGAACAAGTAGTTGGAAAGAAATGCTCACAATCAGCTCTCCTGAGCTGGTACCATAGCCAGCTCCAGCATGCCACTGCCCATGCATTGGCCAAAGTTCTGTTACAGTGTATGATGGGCAGAGCTAATGTTAGAAAGTAATTTATTATCCTTATTATTATTCTCTTTGTAGCACTGAGACAAAGATATAAGAAAAATATAATATATTCAATAATTATTTGATATATATGCTATGTACATATTATGTATACATAAAATAATTATAAAATACAATAATTATATCATACAATTAGGACATGGGTAAATTGATAAGATAAATGTAGATCTTTGCCCTCTGATTCATTTAGATCTTGTAAAAAAGAGTAAAGAAAATATGTCAGAGTAGCCACCAAGGAGACATAAAATATTATGAATTTTTACCAACAAAATAATTTATAATTTTGATATAATTATATTTCTACATTATAGCTTTATTATAATTTATAAGAATTTATAATTTTACCAACAAGCTAATTAATATGAATTTTTACCAACCAGCTCTTCTACTGCCTAACTTTTACCAGTTATTCCTAATGGGTAAGAAGGAAAATCAAGATATCCTTTGCTGGCTATTCATTTTTTGAAAAAGCAATATTGTGTTGCAGTTAAAGAATATGAAGCATTTGACTTCCATTTGGGACAGTGACTTTTAAAAAACATCGCCCTCCCTCCCCAAAACCCTCAACTCCCAAATTCATTTTCTCTAGCTGTTGAATGCCAAAAATCCATTTAGTTTTCAAACACTGCCTTTTTTCTATTAGTTTTAGATTGCTGGTCCAAGAAATGATTGAGATTCTTCCCAGTTTAAACTTAAGATGCTTGAATGTACTGCCAGTACTAAATGCAAGGTCTCTGCATTCTCATCACCCTGTGCCCAGTCTCCATCTTTTATCATCTTCTTTTAACAATCTTAGTAATCCCAAATAAAGTGAAATGGAACATATTAACAGTTACTCTTGGAGAGTTTTTTTTGGACTGGAGTTGATAGATATCTTTGGCTGGATTATCAACATGGACTATCCTGTCTGGAGAGACAACTCAGTATTAATAGTGTAGATTCGAGCATTCAATGATCCTATACTTTGTCAAACCAGAAAACTGTGAACCAACCTAGATCTGTCCTCTCACTCAACCTCCAAGTCTAATCAGTCAATAGAAATAATAATAAATATACACTGAGCACTTACTATATGGCAAGCTAGAGTTAAGTGCTCTTCACCTATTATTCTATTTAATCTCCACAATCATCCATTGTGTTGTGTTACTACACCCATTTTATAGATGACAAAACTGAGATATAAATAAGCTAAGCAACTCATCCAAAGTCATAGCACTGTGGTAGAGCCTGCAAAATTTGAACCCCGGCAGCCTATCTCCAGGGCATATCGTCTTTACACTCTACTATGTTGGCAGAATTATAATAGATTCTCCTGCTTAATTACTTCTCAAATGCATTTGTCCCTTCCTCAATATACCTACTGACTTAACAGTAGTTAGAATCATTGTGAGACCTTGCCTGGATTTACTGTGAAAGTCTCCTAACTGAACTCCCTGTCTCTGGTCTTTTCCCCACTCCAATGCATCGTCTACCCAGATGACAGAGTGCTTTTGCCAGACTATAGATCTGATCAAACTCCTCACTGCAGCTTTCAGTATAAAGCTGAAACTTCATCTGTTAATAACCCTGGCTCTGTGTGTAGTGGACCCTGTCTTCGTTTGTCCCCATTTCTCTGCACATCTCAACAGGGCATCCCTACTAAACCGCCTGAACTTTCCCAAACAAATCATCTTCTCACAGCAACAGCTTCCTTTGGACATACCTTGCTTTCTGCCTAAAATGTGCTGACTCCGTTTTTTTCTTCTATGTGGCTAATTTCTAGCAGTCCTTCAAATCCCTAGTGAAGGAGTATCTCTCAGCCCTCTACTCTCGATCACAGTATCCTGGCCATGGTCCTCATCATAGCTGTCCTCAAAGAGCTCTCAGTTCACAAGGCAGACAGGTAAACCAATAATCCAAACAAATGGGGGTGGTTATCAAGCCACAGATCTTAATATTCTATAAAGCATAATCTTATAGTATTCACAAAGGAAAGCATCATTATTTAAATTGTTAGGTTTTAAACATGAAAAACACTCTGACTAGTTAAAAAGTCTTACGCAGGCCGGGCGCGGTGGCTCATGCCTGTAATCCCAGCACTTTGGGAGGCAGAGGCAGATCACCTGAGGTCAGCAGTTTGAGACCAGCCTGGCCAACATGGTGTAATCCAGTCTCTACTAAAAATACAAAAATTAGCTGGGCGTGGTGGCACACACCTGTAGTTACAGCTATTTGGGAGGCTGAGGCAGGAGAATCACTTGAACCCAGGAGGTAGAGGCAAAGATTACAGTGAGCTGACACCATGCCACTGCACTCCAACCTGGGCAACAGAGCGAAACTCTGTCAAACCACAACAACAACAACAAAGTCTTAGGCACTGGCTGCTCTATCTATGGAGCAGCCATCCTTTTGTTTCTTTACTACTCTAATACACTTGCTCCTAATATACTCTATGGACTCGCCCCAAATTCTTACATGAGTTCCAAGAAGCCTTTCTTGGGGTCTGGATCAGGACCCCTTTCCAGTAACAGCTTCCTGGCAAACTACAAAAGGACTATACTTAAGAGACCCAAACCTAAAGGAAAATTATCTGCTTAGCACCAATTGCCTGACTTTGAGTAAGTGGTGGAGTACATTTTATCCTGGATAAAGGACGGGACTGGGTTAGAGATCCAATTGAGGAGATTTAGAGTTCTTCCTAAGATTTAGGGGGTTAGGGACCTCCCTTGGTAAAGACCCTGTTGGTTAAAAATGGATTTGGCACTATAGGATGTTAACCGCTATTCTCTTTGGAAAAAAGTCTTAGCTATGATGTGTGTTTCTAAATTTGCAATTCTCCTCATTTAGAGTATGGTAAAATATTCTTATAGCAGACATAATTTTAAGGAAAATTTATTTCCCTCAGCAGTTGTACCTTTTTGTTTATTTATTTGTTGGCGTTCTTGCTTTAATTTCTTTAAAAGGCTAAAGGTTCAAAAATAGCCATAAGGGCGATATCAAAGGGCATTTTAATTTTGAAATGAACTAAGAGCTACATGTTGCTCTACTTCATGAGTTATTGAGATTTGACCCTGGACATGAAGTAGGGTGTGGAGAGTGACCGTAGGAGAATAAGCAATGCACTTCATGGGTTGGCAGTGCTGCAATAAGATTATCTACAATTAAATGAGGAGTAAGATAGTCCAATCTGGAAACAGTGTGAGGTTAATCTGCACTCCTAGGCTAGACTCTGACAGATAACCAGCCTCCCCCACTTAATGCCCCTCACACTTCTCTCTCTCATTTTGATATTTAATCTTTTGTGCAGCCAATCAATTGATTAGTAATTTTCTTGTGCACATTAAAGGTCAGGAGAAAGAAGTTGCACTATAGCAAAACTATATTCTAGTTTAAAAGGTACCTAGATATAGATTGTCCAAAACATTTTTACTTAAAGTATGTTCAGGGAGTGTTGAGTAAGAGACAATATAATTGACCAAGGTATGGGCATTCTTTGGAAGCCAAGGAGAGAAGAAAGCAGAAGGTAACAAACGGGTAAAAACCATAAGCTTTCCCCTACTGTAGAAAGTCAGAAATACAGGGAGGCTGAGACAGGAGCACTGCTTGAACCCTGAAAGCGGAGGTTGCAGTGAGCTGAGATCGTGCCACTGGACTCCATCCTGGGTGACAGAGTGTGACTCCATCTCAAAAAAAAAAAAAAAAAGAAAGAAAGAAAGTCAGAAATGCAAATATTTTTGAAGTAATATAGAAGTTGCAGTTTTTAGAAAATGTTTAAGTCTTAAAACCTTTTGCAAGACTACAACCTTGTACATGTTTTGGCTGGATATTAGCTACTGGTACTTGAAATCTAGTCTCACCTTCCTTTGTATGCCCTCTGTATTTTAAAGACTAGACATCTAAAAATCACATTTTTTAAAGCCACTTGGAGCAAAGGTTTTAAATGTGATTTGAGTTCTGCTAATGATATACAGTTGGCCCTTCATATCCATGGGTTCTGCATCTGTGGATTCAATCGATTGCAGACCTAAAATAGGAAAAATAAAATTCCTCCTAGTCCAAAAGGCAGAACTTGAAATTGCCACATGCCATGTACTACACTAAATCCATGTCAACAAAGTAATGTGTAGATATTGCATTAGGTATTATAAGTAATCTACATATGACTTGAAGTATATGAGAGGATGTGTGTAGGTTATATATAAATATTTTTATATGAAGGGCTTGAGCATTCATGGATACTGGTATCTATGAGGGGTCCTGGAACCAATTGCCGTGAATAGCCAGGGACAATTGTGTGTTCATATATATCTAGAAAGCGGAATTGTGAGGAAGTCCACCTTTGTAGCTATGAATGCTGACAAGCAAGTTTGCTAAAACATAAGTGCCTGTGGTAGCTGGATTCCAGGTTCTCATGTCTAGTTCTCAGCTTCATGAGTGCGAGCAGCTGTGATGGCAATAGCAATAGCAGCAATGGTGGTTAAACCTGAAACCCACAGTTCAATGGTAGCCCCATAACTCTTCAATGATTTTATAAGTGTTTAATTGTCTACATTAAATTCCCTGCTAATTGAAAAGCCTAGATAGATTTATATTTCATGCCCTGAACACTAATATGACAATCCAAAGAGCAACCTGAAGAAGCCTGATTTATTGAAAAAAAAAAAAAAACCTATAATTCAACATCTGTGACTAATCAAGATATGACTAACTCTGCCATACTTCCAGTATTCAAGGTCAGGAGACAGAGTTCAAAACTGGCATTAAAGGTTACTGCAGGTCTATTTATGCTTGTGTTACTTCCATATACATCCTGTGGTTTGAAGTGTGTGAGGCAGAAACTGCATTGAATAGGGTGTATGGGATGAATCTATGTTTATGGAAAGAATGACCTCTGAATTAATGAAGGACCATTATAGGAAACGGTGTTTTTTATGGTCATTGGTAGTCTCCTCTTCTCCCTTCATCATCTTATCTGCTAGATCTTCCTTTTCCAGACCTCTAAATGTTGAAGTATTCCAGGGTCCACACCTTGGATGTCTCTCTGCACCTATACTCACTCCTTCAGTAATTAAAGCTGGTTATATGCCTTCAAATGACATCCTTACGATGATGGCTGTAAGTCCTCAAAGTCAGACACCTTCTACTTCACCACCTGGTTAGTTTCTTCATGGATGAAGTCGGGAAGAGGATTTTGTAGGAAAAATCATATTAACTTCAGAAATGGGGCTGATAGCTGGTCGTGGTGGTTCACACCTATAATCCCAACACTTCGGGAGGTCAAGGCAGGTGGGTTGCCTAAGCCCAGGAGTTCAAGACCAGTCTGGGCAACATGGTGAAACCCTGTCTCTACAAAACATATGAAAGTTAGCTGGGTGTGGTGGCACATGCCTGTAGTCCCAGCTGCTCAGGAGGCTGAGGTAGGAGGATTACTTGAGCCTGGGAGGTCAAAGCTGCAGTGAGCATGATTCTACCATTGCTGCACTCCAGCCTGGGTGACAGAGTGAGACCCTGTCTCCAACAACAAAAAAGAAAATAAAGAAAAAAAAATGGAGCTGATAGAATAGAATGTAGTAATCTGATTAGAGGTCAGATGAGAGTCCTGCTAGTTTTACCATTATGTACTTGCATAATACATATTCAGTTAGGTTAAAACACTGAACTGAATCAATGAGAGGATGAAGTGATACGGTTTGAATCTGTGTCTCCGTCCAAATCTCATGTCAGATTTTTTTTTTTTTTTTTGAGACGGAGTCTCGCTTTGTCGCCCAGGCTGGAGTGCAGTGGCCGGATCTCAGCTCACTGCAAGCTCCGCCTCCCGGGTTTTTACGCCATTCTCCTGCCTCAGCCTCCCGAGTAGCTGGGACTACAGGCGCCCACCACCTCGCCCGGCTAGTTTTTTGTATTTTTAGTAGAGACGGGGTTTCACCATATTAGCCAGGATGGTCTCGATCTCCCATTTTAATCCCCAATGTTGGAAGTGGGGTCTGGTGGTGCCATTCTTGTGATAGAGTTCTCATGAGATCTGGTTGTTTAAGTGTGCAGCACCTCCCCACTCTCTCTCTTCCTCCTGTTCCAGCCATGTAAGAAGTGCCTGCTTCTCCTTCACTTTCTGCCATGATTGTAAGTTTCCCGAGGCCTCGCTAGAAGCAGAAGCCTGTACATCCTGCAGAACCATGAGCCAATTAAACCTCTTTTCTTTATAAATTACTCAGTCTCAAGTATTTCTTTATAGCAGTGAGAAAACGGACTAATACACAAAAGTTATGCATACGCAAAACTGAAGTCAGTATTTTGCTTTCTGCTTACTGTCTCTCTCTTCCTCCTGTTCCAGCCGTGTAAGATGTGCCTGCTTCTCCTTCACCTTTTGCCATGATTGTAAGTTTCCCGAGGTCTCCCTAGAAGCAGAAACCTGTACATCCTGCAGAACCATGAGCCAATTAAACCTCTTTTCTTTATAAATTACTCAGTCTCAAGTATTTATTTATTTATAGCAGTGAGAGAACGCACTAACACACAAACAAAACTGAAGTCAGTATTTTGCTTTCTGCTGTCTCTTTCATAACATTCTTTAGTATGTACAAAATACTGGGTTCAGGAGTCCATTGTATTCTGGCTGGTGACTCCATAACATTGAATTATGGCATCTTACCTATCCGCCAATTTTCTATGCTTGATTTTCTCTACCTTTGACCATCATCATACTTGTCGAAACTGTGTCTTTCCTTCAGAGAACTGTTTTTGTTTAAATATCCTGAAGGAAAGCAATCCTAAAACATAGTCACTCTAAAGAATGAAACATTCCTAATAGTTTGATGTGTCATTTCTCTCAGAATTCTTATTTTCAACAGGGAAAACTGCTTTGTGCTTTGATTTTGTGCAGGCATCTTAATTGTGGAAGGCCTCTAGGAACCAAAACTGTCTACCTGATAGTCTGAAAAATGAGAACTGAAAACACATCTATGTCTACATTAGCAAGACTTCACAATTCCTCTGACTTCATCAACGTAACTTTATTTTTCCAGGAGTCTTCTGCTCAGGCATATGGCTTGAATGTTCACTACAGGAACTTCCCAGAAGACTCATCCCCTCTTCAGTGGAAAACGTCAACCAACAGCTTGCACCTAAGATTCTTTGAATGCCTCACCTTAGCCATCAGTCTTGGACTATTGTATCCTGATCCTTACCCAATCCTGAACCCCATTTTTAAAGACCCAGCCCCTCAAATCACAATTCCATTTTCCAATAAGTTGGTTTTTTTTCCCCCCACTCTGAAACAATCCCAAAGTTTGTGAGGTGGTGCCCATCCTTACCAAGGTAAGTAATAAACTCGGGTTTGTCTTGTCAGTGGGTTATGTTGGTGGAGCTCTTTGGGGAACCAGCTTTTGACAGCTCCAAAATCTTGCATTGAGAAGTCTGTAACTATTGAAAGGAGAAGTCTGTACTTGTGAACCAAAAACATGTGAGACAGGTCTCAATCAATTTAGAAAGTTTATTTTGCCAAGGTTAAGGACACACCTGTGACACAACCTTGAGAGGTCCAGGTGACATGTGCCCAAGGTGTTTGGGGTACAGCTTGGTTATATAGATTTTAGGGAGACATGAGACATCAATCAATATGTGTAAGATGTACATTGGCTCAGTTTGGAAAGGCGGGATAACTTGTATAGGGGGCTTCCAGGTCATAGGCAGATAGGAGACAAATGGTGGCATTCTTTTGAGTCTTTGATCAGCCTTTCACTGAATATACAATCTGCATGTGAGACTTGGATAGAGGAATAGTTACTTAAGCCTTAGTCTGGCTCAATGAATCTGCATTTTATAGATGAGGGAAGTATATAGCTTTTTAAAATCTTTGTAG
Source organism: Macaca nemestrina (assembly GCF_043159975.1). Lineage (NCBI taxonomy): Eukaryota > Metazoa > Chordata > Mammalia > Primates > Cercopithecidae > Macaca > Macaca nemestrina. The sequence goes on along the minus strand of NC_092134.1, from coordinate 86,539,493 downwards.
GCATCTTATTTAGAAATAAAATGGGGCCGGGCACAGTGGCTCATGCCTGTAATCCCAGCACTTTGGGAGGCTGAGGCAGGTGGATCGCCTGAGGTCAGGAGTTCAAGACCAGCCTGGCCAACATAGTGAAACTCCATCTCTAATAAAAATACAAAAATTAGCTGCGCGTGGTGGTGGGCGCTCGTAATCCCAGCTACTCAGGAGGCTGAGGCAGGAGAATCGCTTGAACCCAGGAAGCAGAGATTGCAATGAGCCGAGATTTGCCATTGCACTTCAGCCTGCAACAAGAGTGAAACTCCGTCTTAAAAAATAAAATAAAATAAAATAAAATAAAATGGGAGGCAGGTTTGCCTCATGAAGTTTCCAGCTTGACTTTTCTTTTTGGCTTAGTGATTGGGGTCCTGAGATTTATTTTCCTTTCACAACCTTAAAATCATCAGACACTGATTAAACGTGAAGGCCTAGGCTGATATTTTTCAAACTGGATATTATGAAAGGTACAAAGGTTGAGGTTATAAACTTCAAAGCTGTTAGGATAGACTAAAACTTCATAACCAATCCACAAGATGCCAGCATTCCATCAGTGCTCAAAAATCCAAGAACGCACATGGGTCATTACAGTGTTCACGTCATTTGAAAGAAAATGCAAATATGGTAACATTTCATTTTGGAAAAAGAAAGGATATATATGAGCTACTACAAGTTTTCCAACATCTGTCTTTAAACTCCTAAGAGCTAATATATAACAACTTTAAAGAGAATATTTGGTGAGAGAAGGTAAGCTGAATTTCCTACTCAACTTAATGGTAATTTTTAGAATTTCCTAGTCAAGAAGCCACTAGATGGCCCTAAAGCCCTCCTTTATCAAAACACACACAGCGCACTGGCAAGAGGAAGAAGAAAAAAATCTAGCCATTTGTTCATGAGTTACAACTGAAAAAAGACAATTCATACAAAGACATAAGGTCTATCCTGTGTTTACTTAAGGTTTTAAGAAAATCAAGTTTTGCTACAAAACTTGGAGCATTATTCTTTCTGGGAACATATAAGTACATATCATAATAACCAACTTCTCTACAACATGCATGATTTTTGCTAGTGCTAATACACTAGTGGTTAGATTTCCAAGATTGATCGAATTATTAGAGCTTCTAAGCAGAAATTCTATTGTAAAGAAATCCAATACATAAGAAATAGTGAACTTGAGTGAGACTACAACTCAGCTGAGTTGTTCGATCAGCACAAGAAACACAAGAAATGATACTACACAGCGTCTTTCACAACCAGGCACTGACATAGTGCACAGAAAGTGTCCCTGGCTCCCATGGCCTCCCATATCCTACCCTGGCACTTCCATTCCTCATTGGTTCCTGTGTTCCTGTCTGCTGCTCTGCAGGGACAAGGACTGTGGCTCTCTTGTGCAAGATCACCACTCCATCACCTATTTTAACTGGTCATTGGAGTGTTCCTGGCATGCCAGTGCCAGGCACAGTGTATTTAAAATATATTCACCAAAGTTTTACACGTTACTTAGAAGTGTTCCATGTTACTTGTATTTAGAGCTATAAATCAGTTGGTTTATTCAAATTAGAAAGGCAAATGAGATAAAGGGACAAAATTCCACAATTCTGTTGATGCCAAGTAAAGATAAGGTATTAGCCCAGGTAGAGTGGAAAGCACAAATTCATCAGCAGTAGGAAGTGGAAGCCAGGGGTGTCCATGAGGACAGTGGAAGTCTCCTGGGAATTAGGGGACATCTTGGAGAAGATAGTAGGTTTTTCCACAGTGCATTAAATGGGTATTCAAGCCAATCTGACTAAAATCTTCAGAGGCAAAAGACCCTAGCAGACCCAAAGTTATTACATAAGCATTTTAAAATAGAAATTGCATAGAGAAGTGTGCAGTTGAAATACAAATGACAGAAAGGCTTTGGGTAAATTGGCTCAGGAGCTTTGTGATGCTGAAGGAAATGGAATCAGCCACAGGCAACGGAGAAGGCAGATGGGGAAAGACAGAGTCCTAGGGAATAACCTTTTGCAAGCACATCTGCGACGTGACACAGCCACTGAACATTCCCTGAATACAGCCGATAAGGTCAAGAGTGAGCATTTCTTAATCAGTCATTGCTCTAGAGTCTTTAACACAAATGCCTAGATTTTTCTGGTAAAATAAAAGCTCATTTCATGAGTGAGCAGCAAGTTAATAAGGAGAGAAAAATTATCCTGCCCTTTTCTCTGTTTTGTTTTTCCTATCACTCCTTCTCTTACTAAGGTTAATTTTATGTTTGAGAAGAGCATATGTTTTCATCACCAGGCAAAAATGTCTGTTTTTAAAATTTATTAGGATATTTTGTTTTTGTCATAATGCACCCAGAAATAAAATAAACCACAAAAGTCCATGTGATGGCTCAGGAGTTTTTATTTCTCTTGGGTATACCTGGTTTCTTTATAGGAGCATCACCCTTCTCCTGACTGAACCAGACACCTGGGGAAATCTTTCCATAGTACTGGTTTCTGATTTCCAAGTTCACTCATCACAATTTATCAAATGAAGTGGGTTCACTCATCTAACTTCTACTGAATGCCTAGTATATGCTGTAGATATAGAAATAAATAGGCCCAGAGTCCTACCTACAATAAAAGTCGTGTCTACTGAAAGAGAAATAAAACTAGTGATTATAAGATACTGTGTTAAATGTTGCAATTAAGGTACACATCATGTAAAGCTTTGGGCTGCATGCTATATTTATTTCTTAGGAGTCCATTCCAAGGCAAGAAAACCCAACCAATACTCAGCTAACCAAAAAGACATTTATTTGTCTCAGATAACACAAAAGGCAGGAGGTAGGCAGTCCGGGGCTGGGAAAGTAGCTCTCTAATGCATCAGCAACCCAGGCTCATCTGTCTTTACCACTCCTTCACCACTATCCTTGGCTTGGAGGCATTTGTCTTCATATTTGCTGCCTTGTGATTGTAAGGTGGCTGCTACACATCTTGAAACATCACATCTGTTCATGTTCTAGGCAGGGAGCAGGGGGAAGAACGAAGGGCAAAATGAGGCATGTTAGTCCATTTTTTTTTTTTTTTTTGTCAGGAAAACAAAAAAATTCCCAGAGACCCCAGCACATAGACATTGTTATACCTTATCCGTCAGAGCTGTGTCACAAAGCCAACCTGGCCAGAAGGTGGCTAACAAGAAGCGGGCATGGGATAGGAATTAGGCTGGCAGACCTACAGCGCGAGACATTAATGTACCCCACATGCTCCCATTGCTATCTTCTACCCATTTGAGCAACTACTGTCATCTCTATTCTGCACGCTGGCTGGGAGAGCCTAGGCAACAGTCCACAGGTATGCCTATCGTTACTGTTTTTTCAACAGAGCTCACTGGAGTAAGATGATGAGGGAGGAAGTTCATCTTTTTGAGGATTTACCCTGTTAACATTCAGTCTTTCCATGTTGAACTAGAAATTCAAAGAGGAGGCATCATGTCTCCTTACATATATATCCTTCCCCTCTCTGGAGATCAGGATCTGTTTTAGACTGTGGGGAATTCAGTAGCCCTAACTCTTGTTTTCAGATGAGGTGACTGAAACCTCCCTGCTTCAGCAATGGGATTCCCACTACCTGTTTATAGGAGAACTGAATATCCCCTCCCCCAGTGATCCTCTGCTGCAACTCCGATACCCAGTAAGTTGCTGTTAAATCAGTGAATGGCATTCATTAGGCACACATCATGTGATAAGCACTGCGTCAAATGCCTCTGATTCTTCAACAACAACTTTATGTGCGAGGTACTAACGTCATCTATTTACCCATGAAGAAGTCAAAGCACCCAGAAGTCATTTGTCCAAGGTCACATGGCTAGTATGTAGTAAGGCAGGGATTCAAACCCAGGCAGTTGGCTTCTTGCAGAGCATTGGGCAAGGGATCTTAGTACTAAATCACCTAACCTCATCTAGTGGAAATGACATTCTCAAGAGCTCTTCAGGCTGCAGATACCAGGCTTCTGTAACCAGCTATAAGTCAGTTTGGAAAGATGTATGGTTAACACTAATAATTCAGGAATATAAGGCAGCTTAAGATTTTAATTCATTCATTCTTCAATAAATATTTGTTGAACCCATGAAATGTCCTATGCACTACTCCATGGCCTGGGGATTCAACTATGGGCAAGAAAGCATGGTCCCTCACCTGAAAGTTTACTGTTTCTAGGGAAGACAAGGGATTAAGTGAAATTTGATGAGTAACATACTGAGAAAAATTAAAGGTACTATGAAAGTGTATTACAGAGGACATTCCTATTTTGGGGGTGGAGGTGGAGAGCTTATCAGGGAGTGCTTTTTTTTTCTTTTTTTTTTTTTTTTAGGCAGAGTCTCACTCTGTCACCCAGGCTGGAGTACAGTGGTGCGATCTTGGCTCACTGCAGCCTCCATCTCCTTGGTTTAAGCAATTCTCTTGCCTCAGCCTCTCAAGTAGCTGCAATTACAAGCGTGCACCACCATGCCTAGTTAATATTTTGTATTTTTAGTAGAGATGGGGTTTCACCATGTTGGCCAGGCTGGTCTCGAATTCCTGACCCCAGGTGATCTGTTCGCTTCGGCCTCCCAAAGTGCTGAGATTACATGCATAAGCCACCACGCAGGGCCATCAGGGAGTACTTCTAGGAGGAAGTAATATTTAAGTTCTCTGATATGTTGAAGTTAGCTAGACAAAGATCCTGACTGGAAAGAATGTTCCAGGTGGAAGAGGTATGTGTGTTGGTGTCGTTCTAGAGCCAGGAAAACCTAGTTTGTTGAACTGGAATTAATTGCATAACCTGAGGCAAAAGATACCTGAAGAGGTGGGCAGAAGTGGAGTCATGAAGAGCTCTGTGACCTTCTAAGCCAACTTAAGGTCGAGTATTTTGTTCATGGATTTAATTTTTTTTTTTTTTTATACGGAGTCTCTCTCTCTCTGTCACCCAGGCTGGAGTGCAGTGGCGCGATCTCGGCTCACTGCAAGCTCCACCCCAGGTTCACGCCATTCTCCTGCCTCAGCCTCCTGAGTAGCTGGTACTACAGGCGCCCGCCACCATGCCTGGCTAATTTTTTGTAATTTTAGTAGAGACGGGGTTTCACCGTGTTTACCATGATGGTCTCGATCTCCTGACCTCATGATCTGCCCGCCTCAGCCTCCCGAAGTGCTGGGGATTACAGGTGTGAGCCACTATGCCCTGCGTATTTAATATTTTTTTTACAGTTAGAATCACAATGTCCCCAGTAAAGAAACCATAATATAGCTCATGTCGTTTTTGTTCTTAATTAGCTTGTTAACTTCATGATACACTGACCACTTAAAAATGAGATTTATTTTTCTCATTAACTTTAAAATGTTTGGAAATGAATTGCTTAATATCAGAAAACACTTCTTATGCTTTTTAAGAGAGGAAAATAGACGAGCGTCTATTTATCATCTGGAGATGTCTATGTGCTGGGGTCTTGGTTCTCCCTATTTCATGATTCCTGATTTAGAGACTTTTGCCTCAGTTCTTGTAGCCCATTCAGAGACCAGGTTCAAGAGTGAGTGCCACAAAACAAATTAGAGTTCTTGCCAGTGTATGGAATTCCAAGTCTTATTTTCAGGCCCCTAGGCATCTATGCCAATTGTGTGAGTTGCACCAGAGACTAGCAAGTGAGTGGTCATTTCTCTGCTAAATTTTGGAAATACAAATTTAGGGGGTCTCAACACATGAACAGGGTGGGAAACAGGCAGAGAGGCAAAGCTGTGCTTGTGAGAAACCAAGAGAGGAAAAGGCTTGATTCCTAGTTGTTTAGACACATGCTGTCCATGAAGTGGGGTTAATATAGCACCCCATCCTGAGGAGATGTAGAGTTCTGTGAAGAGAAATGGCCCTATTACAGGTAACTAGAAGCTCAGGGCTCTCTATTCACAGCCAGAACAGAGGCTGTCAAACCCTGGGGGAAATTTGTTTATTTCTTTATTCATTCATCCAATAAATACGCCAGAGCCAGGGCAGTAAAACACACAACAAAACAGACAAAAAACAATGCCTTCATGAAACTTATACTCTAGTGATGCTGATAGAACCCACTAATATTTAGTGAAAAAAAAATCCATGATCACATTGGGTTTACTCCAATTTTGTTATTTCGGTCTTATGTGAGAAAATCAGTAAATAGAATGAAAGAGGGTAATTACATGTCACCTCAATAGTTGCACAAAAAATTTTTGGTAAAAGTCAATACCCATGCATGATTTTAAAAACACACTCTTAGCAAACACGATCTATAAGGGAATTTTCTTAACCTAATTAGGAATATTTACGAAAGAACCTTTGATAAATGTTGTGTCAGCAATTGGTGGGTCCTTGCTCTTGCTGGTTTTGCGGACCCTGGTGGTAAGTGTTAGCGCTCATAAAGACGGCACATCTGGAGTTGTTCCTTCCTTTCAGCGAGTTCGTGGTCTCACCGGCTTCAGAAGGGAAGCCGCAGATCTTTGCGGTGAGTGTTACAGCTCACAAAAATGATGCAAACCCAAACAGTGAGCAACAGCAAAACTCACTGTGAAGACCTAAAGAACGAACCTTGCACATCACACAAAGTGACCCAAGTGGGTTGCCACTGGAAGCTCAGGGCAGCCTGCTTTTATTCCCTTATTTAACCCCACCCACATCCTGCTGATTGGTCCATTTTACAGAGAACTTGATTGACCCATTTTACAGAGAGCTGATTGGTCTGTTTTGACAGGGTGCTGATTGGTACGTTTACAAAGCTTGAGCTAGACACAGGGTGCTGATTGGTACATTTATAAACCTTTAGCTAGACATAAAAGTTCTCCACTTACCCACTGGACTCAGGAGTCCAGCTGGTTTAGCTTAGTGGATCTCACCCTGGGGCCGTGGGCAGAGGTGCCAGCCTGTCAGGCACAGGGGGACCGCACTCGTCAGCCCTTGGACACTGAGCCACAGGGGAAGGGGCGGCTTGGGCATGGCAGAGTGCTGCACGGGGGAGGTGGCTGAGGTCCGGTGAGAATTGGAGCACAGCCTGGCTGGGACAGCAGTGCTGGGGGACCCAGTGCACCCTCCGCAGCTGCTGGCCTGGGTGCTAAACCCCTCACTGCCCGGGGCTGGCAGCGCTGGCTGGCCACTCCGAGTGAGGGGACCTGCCAATCCTGCGCCCACCCAGAACTCCCGCTAGCCCAGGAGCACCTGGCGCAGCCCCGGTTCCCGCCCACGCCTCTCCCTCCACACCTCCCGGCAAGCAGAGGGAGCCGGCTCTGGCCTCGGCCAGCCCAGAGAGGGTCTCCCACAGTGCAGCTTTAGAAGGGCTGAAGGGCTCCTCAAGCGCGGCCAGAGTGGATGCAGAGGCCAAGGAGGCACCCAGAGGGAGGGAGGGCTGCTAGCACGTTGTCACCTCTCAATGTCATACTTAATAGTAAAATGTTGAAAGCTTTCTTTTTAGGATTTATAACAAGACAAGCATTGTCTTTTATTACTACTTTTATTCAATATGCAACATTGAAGGACACTGAAGGCTCTAGGCAGTGCAGTATGAAAGAAAAATAAATGACAAAGTTATTGGAAATTAAAAAAAAAAAAAAATGTCAGGCTGGTCGCGGTGGCTCAAGTCTGTAATCCCAACACTTTGGGAGGCCAAGGCAGGCGGATCACAAGGTCAGGAGATCCAGACCATCCTGGCTAACATGGTGAAATCCCGTCTCTACTAAAAGTACAAAAAGAATTAGCTGGGCGTCGTGGCGGGAGCCTGTAGTCCCAGCTACTTGGGAGGCTGAGGCAGGAGAATGGTGTGAACCCGGGAGGCGGAACTTGCAGTGAGCCGAGATGGCGCCACTGCTCTCCAGCCTGGTTGACAGAGCGAGACTCGATCTCAATAAAATTAAAATTTTTAAAAAGTCATTATTCACAAATATGATTATATCTGTGGAAAATAGTGTGAAAATAAATAAAATTTAAAAGCTCTTAGAACCCTGAAAATATCTTAGGCTTTGAGAGAGATGTGACTGTGATCTGAAACACATGTAGTTACAACTTCTATTCTCAGATTATAGATTAACCTGCTTTCTTGTTTTTCTTGTTCTGTACAATGACTGGAGAAAATTAAACAACGTCAGAGACAAAACCTCCTGCTTTCTTCATTAATGACCCTTGTTATAGATTAACGTCCCCATTTTTGTCTTGATTTGCTAGATGACAGAAAACTCATGACTATGACTATTACTCTCCCTGAAAAAAAAAAAAGAAGAAGAAGAAAGAAAAAGTTAAATGTACCCTTCCCGAAACAAACACAGCCTATAACCAATCAAATTGCTGTAACTATGCACCAACCTTATATGGAGAAAATGTTGTAATCCTGCTAAAAACTCCTCTGTCTCTGCCTACATAAATGAAACCTTAAGTTCCCTACTTCGGAATAGTTACTCTATTCCTCTGGAGTTGGTGTTTCCAGGTGGGCTATCTTCAAATGTTGCTCTTGAATCGAGTATCTTTAAATTAGATTCTGACCATTTTATTATTTTAGGCTGACAGTTGAAAAGAACCTACAGCCAAATCAAAAGAATTCATAAGTGAGTTTAGCAAAGTTACTAGAAACATTTAAAAATGTATTTGAATTTCTATATACTAGCAATACAAAATAAAAAGATGTTATTTATAATAGCTTCAAAAATATCAAACACCTAAAAATAAGTCTTAACAAAAGATATGCAAGGCCACCATGCCAAAAACTGTAAGACACTATTAAATAAAAACAAGACCTAAATACTCTAACTGATAGAAAAGACTATATTCATGGATTGGAGAAATCAAATTATAAAGCATAATTCTTCCCAGGTGGATCTATACATTCAATGCAAACACCTTTGATTGTTTGTTGTTTTTTTTAAAATGAAACTTGACAAGTGAGTCTACATTTAACTAGAAATTCCAAGGGTCAATAGCTAAGAAATGTTTTACACGAGTAACAATGGATTGTTGATTATCAAGACTACAACACTTCAGTAGTAGTAATACACTGGCACAAGTTAAGAGATTGGACAAGGATTATAAGGATAGACAAATCAATGAAATGGAAAGAGAGCCAAAAACAGACTTAACCATACATGGGTGCTTGATTTATGAGAAAGGTGGTATCATAGAACAGTGGGGAGAAAGGGATCTTGTTGATAAATAATATTGGGACAATTAAATATCCGTATTAAGAAAAAATTTGACCCCTGCCTGACACAATAGACATTAATTTTAACTTTTTAGGCATAAATACGAAAGAAGAAAGCAAAAAACATTAAGATGTTTTCCTAAGATAGTAGGAGAATAGTTTCATGATTTTACAGTAAGGAAAGAATTAAAATAGGACATAAGAAATGCTAACTATAAAGGAACCAAACCACATATTTAAGTACATTGAAATTATTAACTTCTGTTTGCCAAGACACCTTTAAGAATGAAAAGCAACAGCAGAGTGGAAGAAAATATTAAACACAAACAAAAGTTAGAAGTCTCTTACCTCAAATATATAAATAACTTCTACAAATTAATAAGAAAAGATAAACAATTCAGTAGAACAATGAGTCAGAGCAAATCACAAAAGAGGCTATTCAAATGGCCAATAAATTCAATGATGTTAAAATTCCTCAAAAACAATCAAAAAGTGAAAAACAACTGAACCCAGAAGAGCAGAAGCCTGTGGTTGAAAGGAAAACAGAGAATAGGGAGAGAAGGAAGCTCAGGACGGCATTGAGAGGGTATATCAGCACTGAGTTAAAACAATCTAGGTGACGTTCAGTAAAGCTCTACTGTTTTTAACTGGGATTGTTGGGACCAGCCACTGAACGGGAAGGTTTATCCCTTTCCTGTGGGTCTTTGGATTTTTATTAAATCTTTCCCTATTCCCTTAGACCAATTTTGCCCTTCTGTCCTCTAGTCCAATTCCTCTCTGTTGGTGGCTAAATGGGACCATCCTGGAGGAAGCTGAAGGCTATTTCATTTCCCATTGTAAGTGCCTTTTGGGGCTGAACAGAGACCTGCAGTTGAATTGTTAGCTGGCAGAAGTGTGGACAGTGAAAATCGCAAATTGATTTTTTCTTGAAGGGTCAGCTATTGGCTCACATCTTCAGGTAATCAGTTATGATGCTATTAAATAAAGCCACTTGCAATAGTGGCCATCTAATAATAGCAAATGTAGATTACCCCACACATTGTTTAACTCTCTAAAACACTAGCTTGTGGCTGCAGGTACAAAACTCCAGTGAAAAAATCTTGCAAAAAGATTTGGTGCAAAATCAATGATAAAATCTTTCACAGCTTTTTAAGAGTAACTGTAAGAAGAAAGAAATTATAGTTATTCATTTAATCACTTTTCTAAATAGAGTCTACACATGAGCTGAACTCTTCATTTGGAATGAAATAATCCATTTGGAAATTTTACTCTGCAATAGATTTTATCCCAAGAGTCCCACGAAGCACTATCTAATATGACTAGCAACCACACATCTAGAACTAGTACAACTCCAACTATAACTTTGTAGGACCTATTGAAGTGGTTGCCTTATGCCTATTAAAATATTAAATAAGAATGAAACCAATCATTCTTTGGAAGATTCCAAATAATGTTGTAGAAACTTCTATTCATTTATATATTTCAAGATAGCTTCCATAAAGTGGATAAGATTTTTAAAAAGACGTATAAGGACCAATTTTGAGTGTGGCTCAACTGGACTCAATTCTGGAAATCAGTTCTTACACATTATCAATTATTCACATTAATATATCATAATATATATAACTTTTGACACTGATTTATTTTACTTGACACTATAAAATAAAGCAACCTAAAACAAAGTCAGTATTGCCTTGGAGAAATATTCTGTTAATTTTTCCATTTTGAAAATGAATGCCACAGGAGAATGACGAACAATAGAAAATTTATTAGGGTAATGAAAGAAAATTTAAAGTACTCCCCTAAGTGCTTAGAACTAGACTATGCCCTGAAACTGTTTTTGAGTAGAAATTTTCCGGATATTGAGTTACAATGGTGCATTTGAGCTAACAAAAAAGAAGAAAATATAAATAATTAATTGTCTCAATTCCAGAGAATATTGTGTATAGTTGTGAATAAAAACACCAACTGGATAGCACTTTTTTCATATTAGTTCACATTCACAAAGTTCATAACAATACAATATGACTCATAGTCGTTCATGTATGAATAACTTTGCATTAATACATGAATCTTAACCTTGGAAAGTCAGCTGAGCACAGTGGCTCACACCTGTAATTCCAGTACTTTGAGAGGCAAAAGTGGGCAAATCATCTGAGGTCAGGAGTTCAAGACTAGCCTGGTCAACATGGTGAAACCCCATCTCTACTAAAAATACAAAAATTAGCCAGGCATGATGGTGTGTGCCTATAATCACAGCTATTCAGGAGGCTGAGGCAAGAGAATCACTTGAACCTGGGAGGTGGAAGTTGCAGTGAACCAAGATTGTGCCACTGTACTCTAGCCTGAGTGACAGAGCAAGACCCTGTCTAGAAAGAAAGAAAAAGAAAGAAAGGGAGGGAGGGAAGAAGGAAGGAAGGAAGGAAGGAAGGAAGGAAGGAAGGAAGGAAGGAAGGAAGGAAGGAAGGAAGGAAGGAAGGAAGGAAGGAAGGAAGGAAAAGGAGACCCTGCAGTATGAAAACTGAACTGTGATTTATTCATATGTTATGTCCCTCTATTTCATAAATATTAAGAAAAATCAACAGGGCCGGGCGCGGTGGCTCAAGCCTGTAATCCCAGCACTTTGGGAGGCCGAGACAGGCGGATCACGAGGTCAGGAGATCGAGACCATCCTGGCGAACACCGTGAAACCCCGTCTCTACTAAAAAATACAAAAAACTAGCCGGGCGAGGTGGCGGGCGCCTGTAGTCCCAGCTACTCGGGAGGCTGAGGCAGGAGAATGGCGTAAACCTGGGAGGCGGAGCTTGCAGTGAGCTGAGATCCGACCACTGCACTCCAGCCCGGGCTACAGAGCGAGACTCCGTCTCAAAAAAAAAAAAAAAAAAAAAAAAAAAGAAAAATCATTTTGACTGTGATTAAATGTATATATACAGAGCCAAATATTTTTCTTTCAACTATTTTCCCTTCCTTCCCCCTTCTTCCTTGGATTTTTTTTCTCCTTAACATTGACTATGGTCTATATATATATGTGTATGTAGGTCTAGTAGTGGGCTCTCTATGATGTTCCATTTACTTTTCCTTGTGCCATATACAATGTTTTAGTTACTACAGCTTTATAATAAAGTTTGATATTTGATCATACAAATTCCCATCTTGTTCTTTAGAACTGTCTTTGTTATTTTTGGTCCTTTGCTAGTCTATATAAATTTTAAAATCAACTTGCGATGTTGGGATTCTAGGAGTGTTAATCAATGCATGATAATTGACATCAATACAATATTAAATCTGACTATCCATGAATATGGTATATTTCTTCATTTGTTTAGGTTTTATTTAATGTCTTTTCATAAAGCTTTATAATTTTTACCAGATAGGGGCTTACACATCTCCCACTAGATTTTTTTTTCTCTTGGATAAAATATATTTTTTTATTGTAATTTAAAATAGTATAAATATTTTTAAACTCTTTTACTTTTTAAATATTTGTTTACAGTTCATTTTTGAGGTAAAATATATATACAGTAAAATAGACAAATACAAGTGCAAAATTTGTTGAATTTTGACAAATGCTAACGACCATATAGCTCATACCTCTGTAGAGGTAAGAATGTTTTACATAGTATAATTTTTAAATAACATTTTTAGCTGATCATTGCTGGTGTATAAAAATGCAATAATCTTTTTATTTTTGTAGACAATTAGACTACCCTTAAATAATGACAGTTTGTTTTGTTTCATTCTAACTCCTAATTCCTTTTATTTTACTTTTTTTCCACATTACTATACCATCTAGGCCATTTAGAATGTTAAACAAATGTAGTAATAATAAACTCCTTTACCTATTTTATATTGAACTTAAAAATTTTCACCATGGAGTATAATATTGCTGTGAAGTTTTTTGATAATATTTACATGATTAAGAAATTTTTCTTCCATTATTAATTTGCTTAAGATTTTCTAAACCATAAACAGATATTAAATTTTATCCAATACAATGTGTCTACTTAGCTCATTATATAGCTTTCATTCTTTAATATGTTAATGGGGTGATGGTGTACAATGGCTCACTCCTGTAAACCCAGCCCTTTGGGAGGTTCAGGTGGGTGGATCACGAGGTCAGGAATTCCAGACCAGCCTGCCCAACATGGTGAAACCCTATCTCTACTAAAAATACAAAAATTAGCAGGCGTCTGTAATCCCAGCTACTCGGGAGGCTGAGACAGGTGAATCACTTGAACCTGGGAGGCGGAGTTTGCAGTGATCCCAGATCGTGCCACTGCACTCTAGCCTGGGCAATGGAGTGAGACTCCATCTAAAAACAAAAAAAAAAGAAAGAAAAAGAAATATGTTAATGGGGCATAAGGAGTTTAGCCAACTGCATAGTTTGAGAGGGCATAGTCCATGCAAGACTGTCCTCACTTTTGACAGCAATTGCAAGTTTAGGGGCTTCCTAAAACCACCCTCAGATTAGCTAATCCACAAGGACTCCTGGAACTCACTAAAAGTTGTTATAATACAGGTTAGAGTGTATGACAGGAAGGATACAGATTAAAGTCAGTCAAGGAGGGGCACCTAGAGCAGAGTCCAGGAAAAGTACCAAACATGTGTCTTCTGTTTTTCTTTCTCCGTGGAGTCCTGGACACATTACTTCTCAAATATCAATGTATGACAATGTGTACAAAATATTGCTAATGAAGAAAGCTCAGCAGAGCCAGGTGTTCCAACTTTTTATTGGGGTTCCATGATGCAGACATGGGTGATTGCCCATGAGGCTGATTTCAATCTTCAGCCTCAACCCCTACAGACATGACCCAAATCCCCCATGCTAAATAACATTTCTCATCTTTCTGGTGTAGCCATTCTCCATCTTAAATCATATTTTTTGACAATCTGGTGACCCAAGGCTCACAGCCAAACAAAGACACTCCTATCAACCATGATATTCTAATGATCTACCCATCACCTCTCAGAAGCCAAGGACAAAGACCAGACTTCTTTTTGGACAAAGTTGAATTCTTTACTATGTGTGGGGTGAATAACATAATTTAACTTTCTAATATTAAATCAACTTTATATTCCTGAAATGAATTCAACTTGATAATAAAATATTTACTTTTTATACATTATATAATTTGGTTTTATAAGATTTTGTTTAGGATTTTTATATCTATGTTCATGAATAAGACTGGTCTGTAAGTTTTCTACTTTATGCTGTCCTTGCCTAGTTTTGCTATCAAGATTATGCTAACCTTATAAAATAAGTTTGGGGATGTTTCCTCCTCTTCTATAATCTAAAAGAGTTTTTGTAAAATTGAAATTATTATTTATTAAGTATTTGGTTGAACTTGTCCTTTAGTAATTGGTAGTGCATAAAGGAAACAGGCACGTTAATGGACATGTTCAGGAAAAATTAGTGTTGAATTTTATCTCTATTTTTTTTTACATCTTTTAAGATTACCTTATACTTTTTTTCTTTACAATATTAATGTCATATATTCATAGGTTTTAAATGTTGAACCATGTACTGTTTTTTTGTTTTGTATGTTGCTGGACTTGATTTGCAAATATCTTTATGAAATAATATTTATAAATATAATTGACCTATTTTTATCTTGTATGACTCTTATTTTATCAAAATTATACTAAATGTATAAATAAACTAAATAATTTTTTTCTTTTTTTCTATAGTAGTTCATATAAAATAAAGATTTGTTTCTTAAAGATTTAGTACTGCCATAACCAATTACTACAAACTAGGTGGCTTAAAATGCTAGAAATTTATTCTCTCACACATTTGGAGGCCAGACTTCCAAAATCAGGGTGTCAGTAGGGTTAGGTTAGTTCCATCTGGAAGCTTTAAGGGAAAAACATTCCATGCTTCTCTACTAGTTTCTGGGGTTGCTGGCATGTCTTGGAGTTTTTTGGCTTGTGGTAGCATAGTTCCAACCTCTGCCTCCAGTTTCCTATCACCTTCTTTCCTGTGTGTCTCTCCATGTCATCTCTTCTTACAAGGACAACAGTCATTGGATTTAGAATTCAACCTAAATCCAGATGATTTCTTCTTAAGATCCTTAACAAATTATATCTACAAAAACCTTACTGCCAAAAACATGACATTTTAAAGTTTGGGTGCACATTACTTTTTATGGAATATTATTCAATCCCTTCAAATTGCCTGAAATACAAAAATATGCCAGGTATAATTCCAAAGTATAAAGGAAAAACAGTCTTGCTAAGTGAGATTTCTGAATTACTTGATACTTCATCTTGGATCTGAGGAAATGAAGTATATTTGAGGTGTAATTGCTTTAAAAAGTACTCCATTGGATAAAAGTAGATGAATAGAGAAGAAAGAGTGTTAACAGCCATTAGTGGTGGCTTCTGGAAAGGACAATTACTGATCAGACCATCTATTAAGGCTACCAGACAGTTTAATGTGAAATGTAAATAAAACTAATAACATCTCCATGGAACATTAAAAAATGCTTAATCAGCATTGATTTGATATTGAGAGTCTTCGTCTGTTTTGTGCTGCTGTAACAGAATACCCAAGACTAGGTAATTTGTACATGACAGAAATTTATTTCTCACAGTTCTGGAGGCTGGAAAGTATAAGATCAAGGTACCAATAGGTTTGGTGTCTGAGGAAGGTCCAGTCTCCACTCCCAAGATGAAGCGTTGAATGCTGCATCCTCCAGAGGGGAGAAACTCTGTTCTTTACGTGACAGAAGAGCAGAAGAGAGAGAACCCAACTCTTGAAAGTTATTTTGGTAGTTGCATCAATCATTCATAAAGGTAGAGTCCTCACAGCCTAAACACCTCTCATTAAGCCCCACCTCTCAACACCATTGCATTGGGGATTAAGGTTCCCAATGAATTAGGAGAGGCCAAAACATTCAAACAAAAATATTGAATTTCTGCTGGAACTAATAACTTTGTTAGATGAATAATAGAAAGTAAATCAGTACCAATAAGTATTTCACTCAAGTCAGCCCCAACCCCTTTCAGTTGCAAGTAATTTAGAGTGATTTATTGGCATGATTTAACTTTAATCAGAAATTGAGAAGTGAGTAGCTATATTGTAATATTTAATAATATATTTAAAGATATAATTATACCAACCTCCTAGATTATTGTCTCTCATTACTATGTTTCCCTGGAAACAATTTTCTTGGATTTCTTTTTTTTTTTTGAGACGGAGTCTCGCTCTGTTGCCCAGGCTGGAGTGCAGTGGCCGGATCTCAGCTCACTGCAAGCTCCGCCTCCCGGGTTCACGCCATTCTCCTGCCTCAGTCTCCCGAGTAGCTGGGACTACAGGCGCCTGCCACCTCGCCCGGCTAGTTTTTTGTATTTTTTAGTAGAGATGGGGTTTCACCGTGTTAGCCAGGATGGTCTCGATCTCCTGACCTCGTGATCCGCCCGTCTCGGCCTCCCAAAGTGCTGGGATTACAGGCTTGAGCCACCGTGCCCGGCCAATTTTCTTGGATTTCATAAAAGGTTCTCTAGAAGAGAAAGTAGTCTAGAGAACAAACTTAAAACAATTTGCAATTGTTTAAAAGCAACATTTCACAAATTCTACTTATAAGAACTTCCAACCAAAATCACTGTCAGAAAAAAATATATGGGCATCCTCTGGGGCCTCTATGGGATGGAGATTGTTGGGATCCCTTTCATCTCTAAAATTCTGTGAAGTCCCTGAGTTATGGAAGAGTGAGCTGAGAATCTCAGCATTCCCAAGTGAAGGGAACTAAGGCAGGTGCTTTAGCAATGTGGAGGGTCATGCTTCAAGATCTTGTTGGAAACCCATATCCCAAGGCAAAAGGTGGCCCAGGTAACAATAACACCGAACAATGTAATAGAAAAATACCAATTTTGCAGGCAGGTTGATCAGTCTTTGAATCCTAGCTCCTCCATCTCTGTGTCTCTGTTCTGTCATATACCTTAATTAAAATTCAAATGAGATAAAATATGCAAAGTACCTGAACATTAGGTGCACAAAAAATGGTAGGCAGTATTTTTGTAACTAGGAAAGAGAAACAAAATTGCTGCATAAATGGCAAAAATTTTAGTCATCAATTAAAACTACTTACAGAGAATGTATATACCTTTAAGATTTATGATAATTTTTCTCATCATAAAGAGGACTATATCAGTCTAAAATTATCACAATATGGAAGTTGTTTGCACATGTCAACATGGCAACACCCCTAGTTGTGGGCTGTTCATGAAAATACCTGCTGTTCATGCTGCTTCTGAGAAATGGAGTTATTATTGGTCTTTCCCTCTCCATTTCACTTCCCAAACAAAAGAATATTTCACATACATTTGTATTTTTTTGTTTTGTTTTTGTTTGTTTGTTTGTTTGTTTTGAGATAGGGTCTCCTTCTGTTGCCCCAGCTGGAGTGCAGTGATGTAATCACAGCTCACCGCAGCTTCGACCTCCCAGGCTTAAGCAATCCTCCCACCTCAGCTTCCCAATTAGCTGGGACCACAGGCACATGCCAACATGCTCAGTTTTTTACTTTTTGTAGGAATGGGGTCTCACTATGTTGCCTCTGGAGCAAAGGACAACCATGTATGCTCTCTAGTATAATAAGTATTTTTCTCATTGGAGCAAAAAATAGCCCATTATAAAATAGGTCAGAGTTCTTCTCCTTTAACATAACCCACTGCTTGTGCAGATATCATCTAGCCTTTTTTCTGATGCCCTCCAGAAGTTGGGAGTTGAGGAACTGATACAAAATGCTAATAATCTGGCTACCACTGTTACTGTGAATAATAAACTATCCTTTGTCTCTGACCCAGGAATCTTCTGCTTTCTACCAGCATCCATGAGACTGTGGCAGAATAACTAGCTTGCAGATAGGGTAAAAATATCAGACCCTTTGAAGTTCTTGACAAATATCTGAACATTTATTTGATCACTGTATTAGTCTGTTCTCATGCTGCTGATAAAGGTATAACCAAGACTGGGTAATTTATAAAGGAAAGAGGTTTAATGGTCTCACATTTCTACATGCGAGGGGAGGCCACACAATCATGGCAGAAGGCAAAGGAGGAGCAAAGGCACATCTTACATGGTGGCAACCAAGAGAGCATGTGTAGGGGAACTCCCATTTGTAAAACCATCAGATCTCATGAGACTTATTCGCTACCATGAGAACAGTATGGGGGAAACTGCCTCCATGATTCACTTATCTCCACCTGGCCCCTGCCCTTGGCATAAGGGGATTATTACAATTCAGGGTGAGATCTGGGTGGGCACACAGCCAAACCATATCAATCACTAACAAAAGGAACTAAGGGAAGTCTTAAGAAAGTGAGTGAGGACCTTGGGAAGCTCTTTTCTCCATTTCGCTAAGTTCACATTGAGAGAAATGTATCAATTGTTTCCATCTCTTTAATACTGAAAGCCCTGGAAGAGGGCTAGGAAGAAAGAAATGTACTGTAAAGTGGGAAAAGCCTTATTTTTAAGAAGTCTGCATTAGGATCTAGGAATTTCAGGACCTTGTATCAAATTATAGCTCTATTAGTGGAGCCTTGGCCGAGTCACTTAGCCACTCAGAGGTTGAGTGATGTCATTTTTACGGTCCTTTTCAAGTTCTAAAGTCTATGATTATCTACTCTTGAAGCTGTCATGATTCCCTTAAAAGGAATTTTGGTTACACAATCTCTTTGTGAAAGGTTATGTCTCAATTAGTTACAGTTATAGTACTTAAGTTTTTAGTGTCTATGTTTTATATCAGACTTTGTTACTTAGACAATGCCAATCACTAGGAACCCCTTTGGTGATTTAAAAATAATCCATGCCTTCAGTACAAAGCTATGTACAGATTTAGGTCCAAAACTGTCCAAGCAATCCAGCTGAAATTATGTGATTTGGAAAAATGTCATCATTTCTGAAGAGGGGTAGTTCAGTGGTTAGGAATGCATATTCTGAAGCCAAACAACAGGGTCTCCTAACTTGGCTCCGCCACTTACTAGCTGACCAGCCTTGAGCAAATTACCTAACTTCTTTGTGCTTCAGTTTCCTCACCGAAAAAGCAGAGATATTTATTATAGCTATAAAACGTCAAGAAACAGGGCCTGGTACAAAGTAATTTCTGGATCAGTGTTAGTAATTTACATGAGATCATGTCAGAGAAGATAATTAGTTCTAACTGTTAAAAGAAACAAAGGCACAAAACAATAATTCTGTCATAGTAGACCATTGATCCCCCAATTGCTTTCTCAAAAGCTGATTAGCCTAAGATGATGAAGAGACACTTTCTGCAACTCTGTCTGTAGCTGGGGGGTGGGGTACATGAGACTCTGGTGTGACCCAAGTTTGACCATTTCTTTTCCCACTTTCTCAGCCACCTTAAATAGTAAAGGCAGTGTTAAATCTGGGTAATCTTACTAAGTACCCAAAACAAAACCCCTTTAATGAGCTTTGGATGAAACAAGAGATTCAGCAAATGCCTTTCCCTTCCCATCTAAAATATTTATATTTTTTAAGTAAAAAAGGTAACAGAACTACTTGAAAAATAATGCACCAATTTCATATTGTTCCAATGAAGTGTTACAGCAAGAAAGCTGATGTTTGACCTACTTGAGCAAAAATAACTCAATATGAATGACAGCATTATAATTTGTAAAAAATAATGGGTCTTACCAGACATGGTGGTTCACGCCTGTAATCCCAGCAATTTGGGAGGCCAAGGTGGGTGGATCACTTGAGGTCAGGAGTTCGAGACCAGTCTGGCAACATGGTGAAACCCCATCTCTACTAAAAATACAAAAATTAACCAAGTATGGTGGTGGGCACCTGTAATCCCAACTACTCAAGAGACTGAGGCAGGAGAATCACTTGAACCTGGGAGGCGAAGGTTGAAGTGAATTGAGATCGCGCCACTGCACTCCAGCTTGGGTGACAAAACAAGAGTCTGTCTTAAAGAAAAGTCGGGAGAGGGAGAGAGGGGTGCAGTCTACACTTTTCTGAAGGACTTCTTCCAAAACACGATTTTCCAGGGAAGTGGAGTTGGGCTGCTGCCCTCTTGTGGTTCTGATGACCACTATGCCTTAGGATCATGCAGAATAAGGACCCCACCTCCCATACCTCACTACGATGTGATAAAAATAACAGCAGTGATAACTAGCATGGCAGTTTGCAAAGCTCTTTCATGTTTCTCATTTGAGCTTCACAACAACACAGTGAGGACATAAGGTAGGAAGAATACATGATTTAAAATAAGAATTCAATTGTTTGGTAACTTACCAAAAGGGTCCTAAGTTCCCACCACATTCTAGGCACTATAATAGGTGATGGAGGTTCCATGGCAACCAAGACAGACAGTCCTTTCCTTGCCTCTGCAATTTTCTTGCTGTGCGATGTGGGGCTAGGCAACCAAACTCTCTGTGATCATTACTTACGCACAGGACTAATACAAGCAACAAATGGGAGACAGGAGGTAAAAACTAGTTACAAATCATAAAGCATTAGAAAATTATGGTTTGTATTAGCTATGGAGGCAAAGGATTAAGCACTTTATGTTATTTCATTTAACCCTCACCAAAGTGACTATCATGATTTACATTCTTCAGGAAAAGAATCCTGAGTAACTTGCACATGACTTGCACTGGTGTGTGGTATTGCTGAGGCCTGAATCACGTCTCGTGGACTCCACATTCCATGCTCTTCATTACTTCAGGACATTTATACCTTGAGGGATCTCATCAATTGATAAATATCCCTAATGAGGAAATATCCAAGGGAAGAGTGATGTCCCCACAACTACTTACGGAATATTCAAACCAAGGCCTTTTTATTCAAAAACCCAGATATCCTGGTAGCCTCAGCTTTTTGGCCCTTAGTCAAGCCTCTTTTTTGGCTAAAAACATTGATTGGGGTAGGTGAGAATTGAATGCCTATAAACACAGTGGGACTGGGGGTTTCTTTGGCATTCTGATTATGATCTTTTCCTTCTGGCCTTTTATATTAGCAGTCTAAGCAGGCAAAAATGCATAACCCCATGACTAATTCACATTCTAGCATATCTAGAGCAAAGCAGCAAAGGGCAAATGTGACAATTTTTAAAGTTGTAAGTATGTGTATATGTGTATGTACAGCCAATTGTATATTTTTGGAAGCCAGGAGACTATTTAACACTTCCTAGAATCTGGGATTTTTCTGAAACGAAGAATCAGGTTCATATTTTATATCATCTTTTAAAAATTCAAAGAAATCAAAACCATACTACACAGTATATACACTAATGATAATGAGATTATGCCTAAAAACACATGAGACAAAAATAATTATAAGCAATAAATAATTTTGAGTCATTCTAATATGGAAGATTGGCTATAAAATCAGCTCATAAAGTAAAAATTACATATAGTAAAATAGTATATTGAAAATGCCTTTAATCACCCATAGAGTATACTGACCATACAGACTTTTTAAAACAAATAATGCATTTAATTTCTTTGTCAATGGCTATGAAAATTTTAAAACCATTCACATGTTCTTTCCATAGGTTTTGGAACTTCTGCAGCTGATTTTCTGACTTAACTGTAGATCCTGTGCAATTCATAGCATTGGAGGTGCAGAGAAATGTCTACTCAAGATGTATTGTTAATTTAACAAACTTTAAATGTATGCATGACATGACTTCATTTTATCCTTAAATATTTTCATTATTAAAGAAGAGAAGATGAAAAATAAGCCAACATATTGAATTTTTAAAACAACCATTAAACAAACTTAACAAGGAACAAAAAAAAAAAAAAAAAAATTAAAGACAGATATTAGTGAATCAGAAAAAAAAAAATGGTTGAATTAACCAATTCAAAAGCAGGTTTCAGAAGATGATAAAACAAAATGGAAAGGTTTTGAAAGCTCACCAAACAACTACAGTATAAGCCCTATGAAGGCACAGTACCTGGCCTATAAGTACACAATAAATATTATTTAAATGAATGAATTTTATGTCCTTCTCACGTTGCAAAATATAATCATGCCTTCCCAACAGTCCCCCAAAGTCTTAACTCATTCCAATATTAACTCAAAAGTTCAAAATCTCATCTGAGACAAGCCTAGTCCCTTCCACCTATGAGCCTGTAAAATCAAGAACTAATTACTCCTAAGGTACAATGTGTGGGTGGGTGGAGGGTGTGTATAGGCATTGGGTAAATAGTCCCATTCCAGAAGGGAGAAATTGGACAAAAGAAAGGGGCTACAGTCCCTGTGCAAGTCCAGAACCCAGCAGGGCATTCATTAAATCTTAAAGTTCCAAAATGATCTCCTTTGACTCCATTTCTCACATCCAGGGCACACTGGAGCAAGGGGTGGACTCCTAGAGCCTTGGGCAGCTCTTCCCCTGTGGCTCTGCAGCTGTACCTGTGGCTTTTCCAGGTTCACAATGCAAGTGGTTGGTGGCTCTACCATTCTGGGTTCTGAAGGACAGTGGCCCTCTTCTTACAGCTTCACTAGGTGGTACCCCAGTGGAGACCCTATGTGGTGGCTAAAACCCACATTTTCCCTCCACACTGCCCTAGTAGAGGTTCTCCCTGAGGGCTCCACCCCTGTAGCAGGCCTCTGCCTGGACAGCAAGGTTTTTCCATACATCCTCTGAAATCTAGGTGGAGGTTCCCAAGCCTCAACTCTTGCACTCTGTGCACCTGCAGGCTTAACACCATATGGAATCCACCAAGGCTTACAGCTTGCACCTTCTGAAGCAGTGGCCTGAGTACCTGGGTCCCTTTGAGTCATAGCTGGAGCAGGAGAAGATAGGACATAGGAAGCAGTGTCTTGAGGCTGCACAGGGCAGCGGGGCCCTGGGCCTGGCCTACAAAACCATTCTTCACTCCTAGGCCTCTGATGAGAGAGGCCTGTGATGAGAGAGGCTGCCATGAAGGTCTCTGAAATCCCTTGGAAGCCTTTTTCCATTGTCTTGGCTATCAGCATTTGGCTCGTTTTTACTTATGCAAATTTCTGCAGCCTGCTTGAATTCCTCCCCTAAAAATGGTCTCTTCTTTTCTATCACATGACCAGGCTGCAAATTTTCTAACCTTTTATGCTCTGCTGCCCTTTTAAATATAAGTTCCAATTTTGGGTCATTTCTTCCCTCATGCATAGGAGCATATGCTGTTAGAAGCAGCCAGGTCAAGCTTGAATGCTTTGCTGCTTAGTAATTTCTTCTACAAGGTTGCAGTGAGGCAAGATTACACCATTGCACTCTGGCCTGGGCAACAAGAGCGAAATTCCATCTCAAAAAAAATAAAAATTTCTTCCACCAGATACCGCAAATCATCACTCTCAAGTTCAAAGTTACACAGATTTCTAGAGCAGGGGCACAATGCTGCCAGGTTCTTTGCTAATGCATAACAAAAGTGACCTTTGTTCCAGTTCCCAACAAGTTCTTCATCTCCATCTGAGACCTCATCAGCTTGTACTTTATTGTCCATGTCACTATCAGCATTTCAGTCACAAGTCAAGCAGTCCCTAAGGAGTTCCAAATTTTCCCTCATTTTCCTGTCTTCTTCTGAGCCCTCCACACTATTCCAACCTCGGCCCATTACCCAATTCCCCAGTCGTTTTCAGATTTTCAGGTATTTATAGCAATGCCCCACTCCTCAGTACCCATTTTCTGTGCTAGTCCATTCTCTCACTACTATAAAGAAATACCGGAGACTGGGTAACTATAAAGAAAAGAAGTTTAATTGGCTCAGAGTTCCACAGGCTGTACAGGAAACATTATAGCTTCTGGGGATCTAAACAATCTAAACCTGGATCAGTTTCCCCTCAGGAAACCTTTTTTTTTTTTTTTTTTTTTTTTTTTTTTTTTTTTTTTTTTGAGACGGAATCTCGCTCTGTCGCCCAGGCTGGAGTGCAATGGCGGGATCTCAGCTCACTGCAAGCTCCGCCTCCCGGGTTCACGCCATTCTCCTGCCTCAGCCTCCCAAGTAGCTGGGACTACAGGCACCCGCCACCATACCCGGCTAGTTTTTTGTATTTTTTAGTAGAGACGGGGTTTCACCGTGTTAGCCAGGATGGTCTCGATCTCCTGACCTCGTGATCCGCCCGTCTCGGCCTCCCAAAGTGCTGGGATTACAGGCTTGAGCCACCGCGCCCGGCCACCCCTTAGGAAACTTTCAATCATGGTAGAAGGTGAAGGAGAAGCAGACACGTCTTACATGGCCAGAGAAGGAGGAAGAGAGAGACAGGAGAGATGCCACACACTTTTAAACAACCTGATCTCAGCAGTATTCACTCACTATCACGAAATCAGCACCAAGTGGGAAACCCACCCCCATGATCCAGTCACTTCCGACCAATCCCCACTGGGAACTACAATTGACATGAGATTGGGGTGAGGACAGAAAATTCAAACCACATCATTTCCCTTTCACCTCTAATCGTGTTCCTTGTCTGTAGCTCTGTTAGGTCTTTACCACTTGAGATTGTGTGCATTTTTTCACAGCTTATCTTTCCCAACCAGATGGTAAGGTCCATGAGAAGAGAAATCATGTCATAACCTAAATTTCTTGTCATAAACAACGCCCAGCATGGGGCTCTGTGTGCTCAAAAACTGCTCACTCCTACAGAGTGCATTTCAATTTACAGAGTGTCTTCACAGATTTATCTCCTTGTTGATTTCTGAAGTGGAAGACCAGTATTTCTGACTTTATGATATACGAATGTTTGGATGAGCTGCAGAAGGTTGAGCAAAGCAAATGTTTCCATTCCATCTAGTTCAGTCACATAGACATAACATTTTTCTTTCTCTCTAAAATAAACTCAACTGACTCATGCTGCATTTTTCTTTTATTACTGCTGGCATTTTATTTAAACGTTTGCATCCATATTCCTAAGTGAGATGATATCTCCTTTTTTTGTGCGATATTTTCTATGTTTTGTATCAGAGTTATCTTAGTTAGAAAGTAATAACTCCAAGATGGCAGAGTCATGCACAGAAGGAGCCCCAATCTCTGAGTCTTTTTTTTTTTATTATTATTATACTTTAAGTTCTAGGGTACATGTGCACAACGTGCAGGTTTGTTACATATGTATACATGTGCCATGTCGGTGTGCTGCACTCATTAACTCGTCATTTACTTTAGGTATACTTCCTGATGCTATCCCTCCTCCCTACCCCCTACCCACAATAGAACCCTGTGTGTGATGTTCCCCTTCCTGTGTCCAAGTGATCTCATTGTTCAGTTCCCACCTAAGAGTGAGAACATGCAGTATTTGGTTTTCTGTTCTTGGGATAGTTTGCTGAGAATGATGGTTTCCAGCTGCATCCATGTCCCTACAAAGGACACAAACTCATCCTTTTTTATGGCTGCATAGTATTCCATGGTGTATATGTGCCACATTTTCTTAATCCAGTCTGTCACTGATGGAAATTTGGGTTGATTCCAAGTCTTTGCTATTGTGAATAGTGCTGCAATAAACATACGTGTGCATGTGTCTTTATAGCAGCATCACTTATAATCCTTTGAGTATATACCCAGTAATGGGCTGGCTGGGTCAAATGGTATTTCTAGTTCTAGATCCTTGAGGAATCGCCACATTGTTTTCCACAATGGTTGAACTAGTTTACAGTCCCACCAACAGTGTAAAAGTGTTCCTATTTCTCCACATCCTCTCCAGCACCTGTTGTTTCCTGACTTTTTAATGATTGCCATTCTAACTGGTGTGAGATGGTATCTCATTGTGGTTTTGATTTGCATTTCTCTGATGGCCAGTGATGATGAGCATTTTTTCATGTGTCTGTTGGCTATATGAATGTGTTCTTTTGAGAAGTGTCTGTTCATATCCTTTGCCCACTTTTTGATGGGGTTGTTTGTTTTTTTCTTGTAAATTTGTTTGGGTTCTTTGTAGGTTCTGGATATTAGCCCTTTGTCAGATGAGTAGATTGCAAAAATTTTCTCCCATTCTGTAGGTTGCCTGTTCACTCTGATGGTAGTTTCTTTTGCTGTACAGAAGCTCTTTAGTTTAATTAGATCCCATTTGTCAATTTTGGCTTTTGTTGTCGCAGCTTTTGGTCTTTTAGACATGAAATCCTTGCTCGTGCCTATGTCCTTAATGGTATTATTTAGGTTTTCTTCTAGGGTTTTTATGGTTTTAGGTCTAACATTTAAGCCTCTAATCCATCTTGAATGAATTTTCATATAAGGAGTAAGGAAAGGATCCAGTTTCAGCTTTCTACTTATGGCTAGCCAATTTTCCCAGCACCATTTATTATATAGGGAATTCTTTCCCCATTTCTTGTTTTTCTCAGGTTTATCAAAGATCAGATGGCTGTAGATGTGTGGTATTATTTCTGAGGGCTCTGTTCTGTTCCATCGGTCTATATCTCTGTTTTGGTACAAGTACCATGCTGTTTTGGTTACTGTAGCCTTGTAGTATAGTTTGAAGTCAGGTAGCGTGATGCCTCCAGCTTTGCTCTTTTGGCTTAGGATTTACTTGGCAATGCGGGCTTTTTTTTGCTTCCATATGAACTTTAAAGCAGTTTTTTCCAATTCTGTGAAGAAAGTCATTGGTAGTTTAATGGGGATGGCATTGAATCTATAAATTACCTTGGGCAGTATGGCCATTTTCACAATATTGATTCTTCCCATCCATGAGCATGGTATGTTCTTTCATTTGTTTATGTCCTCTTTTATTTCACTGAGCAGTGGTTTGTAGTTCTCCTTGAAGAGGTCCTATACATCCCTTATAAGTTGGATTCCTAGGTATTTTATTCTCTTTGAAGCAATTGTGAATGGAAGTTCATTCATGATTTGGCTCTCTGTTTGTCTGTTACTGGTGTGTAAGAATGCTTGTGATTTTTGCACATTGATTTTATATCCTGAGACTTTGCTGAAGTTGTTTATCAGCTTAAGGAGATTTGGGGCTGAGACAATGGGGTTTTCTAAATATACAATCATGTCATCTGCAAAGAGGGACAATTTGACTTTTTCTTTTCCTAACTGAATACCCTTGATTTCTTTCTCTTGCCTGATTGCCCTAGCCAGAACTTCCAACACTATGTTGAATAGGAGTGGTGAGAGAGGGCATCCCTGTCTTGTGCCAGTTTTCAAAGGGAATGCTTCCAGTTTTTGCCCATTCAGTATGATATTGGCTGTGGGTTTGTCATAAATAGCTCTTATTACTTTGAGATACGTTCCATCAATACCGAATTTATTGAGAGTTTTTAGCATGAAGGCTGTTGAATTTTGTCAAAGGCCATTTCTGCATCTGTTGAGATAATCATGTGGTTTTTGTCTTTGGTTCTGTTTATATGCTGGATTATGTTTATTGATTTGCATATGTTGAACCAGCCTTGCATCCCAGGGATGAAGCCCACTTAATCATGGTGGATATGCTTTTTGATGTGCTGCTGGATCCGGTTTGCCAGTATTTTATTGAGGATTTTTGCATCGATGTTCATCAGGGATATTGGTCTAAAATTCTCTTTTTTTGTTGTATCTCTGCCAGGCTTTGGTATCAGGATGATGTTGGCCTCGTAAAATGAGTTAGGGAGGATTCCCTCTTTTTCTATTCATTGGAATAGTTTCAGAAGGAATGGTACCAACCCCTCCTCATACCTCTGGTAGAATTCGGCTGTGAATCCGTCTGGTCCTGGCCTTTTTTCGGTTGGTGGGCTATTAATTATTGCCTCAATTTCAGAGCCTGCTATTGGCCTATTCAGGGATTCAACTTCTTCCTGGTTTAGTCTTGGGAGAGTGTAAGTGTCCAGGAAATTATCCATTTCTTCTAGGTTTTCTAGTTTATTTGCATAGAGGTGTTTATAGTATTCTCTGATGCTAGTTTGTATTTCTGTGGGGTTGGTGGTGATATCCCCTTTATCATGTTTTATTGTGTCTGTTTGATTCTTCTCTGTTTTCTTCTTTGTTAGTCTTGCTAGCAGTCTATAAATTTTGTTGATCTTTTCAAAAAACCAGCTCCTGGATTCACTGATTTTTTGGAGGATTTTTTGTGTCTCTATCTCCTTCAGTTCTGCTCTGATCTTAGTTATTTCTTGCCTCTGCTAGCTTTTGAATGTGTTTGCTCTTGCCTCTCTAGTTCTTTTAATTGTGATGTTAGGGTGTCAATTTTAGATCTTTCCTGCTTTCTCTTGTGGGCATTTAGTGCCCACAAGAGAAAAAAATTATAATTTAGTAATTTATAATTTAATTACTAAATAATAATTATAGTAAATTTATAATTTAGTTATTATAAAAAAATTTATAATTTAGTAATTATAAATTACCCTCTACACACTGTTTTAAATGTGTCCCAGAGATTCTGGTACGTTGTATCTTTGTTCTCATTGGTTTCAAAGAACATCTTTATTTCTGCCTTCATTTCGTTATGTACCCAGTAGTCATTCAGGAGCAGGTTGTTCAGTTTCCATGTAGTTGAGTGGTTTTGATTAAGTTTCTTAGTCCTGAGTTCTAGTTTGATTGCACTGTGGTCTGAGAGAGAGTTTGTTATAATTTCTGCTCTTTTACATTTGCCGAGGAGTGCTTTACTTCCAACTATGTGGTCAATTTTGGAATAAGTGCAATGTGGTGCTGAGAAGAATGTATATTCTGTTGATTTGGGGTGGAGAGTTCTGTAGATGTCTATTAGGTCCATTTGGTGCAGAGTTGAGTTCAATTCCTGGATATCCTTGTTAACTTTCTGTCTCGTTGACCTGTCTAATGTTGACAGTGGGGTGTTAATCTCTCATCATCATTTTATGGGAATCTAAGTCTCTTTGTGTGTCTCTAAGGACTTGCTTTATGAATCTGGGTGCTCCTGTATTGAGTGCATATATATTTAGGATAGTTAGCTCTTCCTGATGAATTGATCCCTTTACAATTTTGTAATGGCCTGCTTTGTCTCTTTTGATCTTTGATGGTTTAAAGTCTGTTTTATCAGAGACTAGGATTGCAACCCCTGCTTTTTTTGTTTTCCATTTGCTTGGTAGATCTTCCTCCATCCCTTTATTTTGAGCCTATGAGTGTCTCTGCATGTGAGATGGGTCTCCTGAATACTGCAAACTGATGGGTCTTGACTCTTTATCCAATTTGCCTGTCTGTGTCTTTTAATTGGACCATTTAGTCCATTTACATTTAAGGTTAATATTGTTATGTGTGAACTTGATCCTGTCATTATGATATTAGCTGGTTATTTTGCTCATTAGTTGATGCAGTTTCTTCCTAGCATCAATGGACTTTACATTTTGGCATGTTTTTGCAATGGCTGGTACCTGTTGTTCCTTTCCATGTTTAGTGCTTCCTTCAGGATCTCTTGTAGGGCAGGCCTGGTGGTGACAAAATCTCTCAGCATTTGCTTGTCTGTAAAGGATTTTATTTCTCCTTCACTTATGAAGCTTAGTTTGGCTGGATATGAAATTCTGGGTTGAAAATTCTTTTCTTTAAGAATGTTGAATATTGGCCCCTACTCTCTTCTGGCTTGGAGAGTTTCTGCTGCGAGATCTGCTGTTAGTCTGATGGACTTCCCTTTGTGGGTAATCTGACCTTTCTCTCTGGCTGCTGTTAACATTTTTTCCTTCATTTCAACTTTGGTGAATCTGACAATTATGTGTCTTGGAGTTGCTCTTCTCGAGGAGTATTTTTGTGATGTTCTCTGTATTTCCTCAATTTGAATGTTGGCCTGCCTTACTAGGTTGGGGAAGTTCTCCTGAATGATATCCCGCAGAGTGTTTTCCAACTTGGTTCCATTTTCCCTGTCACTTTCAGGCACACCCATCAGACATAGATTTGGTCTTTCACATAATCCCATATTTCTTGGAGGCTTTGTTCATTTCTTTTTACTCTTTTTTCTCTACACTTATCTTCTTTCATTTCATTTATTTGATCTTCAATCGCTGATACTCTTTCTTCCACTTGATTGAGTTGGTTACTGAAGCTTGTGCATTTGTCATGTAGTTTTCGTGTTATGGTTTTCATCTCTATCAGTTCTTTTAAGGACTTCTCTACATTGGTTATTCTAGTTAGCCATTCATCAAATCTTTTTTCAAGGTTTTTAGGTTCTTTGTGCTGGTTATATAGTTCCTCCTTTAGCTCTGAGAAGTTTGATCGACTGAAGCCTTTCTCTCAACTTGTCAAAGTCATTCTCCATCCAGCTTTGTTCCGTTGCTGGAGATGAGGTGCGTTCCTTTGGAGGGGGAGATGCACTCTGATTTTTTTGAATTTCCAGCTTTTCTGCACTGCTTTTCCCCCATCTTTGTGGTTTTGTCTGCCTTTGATCTTTGATGATGGTGATGTACTGATGGGGTTTTGGTGTGGGTGTCCTTTCTGTTTCTTGGTTTTCCTTCTATCAGTCAGGACCCTCAGCTGCAAGTATGTTAGAGTTTGCTTGAGGTCCACTCCAGACCCTGTTTGCCTGGGTATCAGCATTGGAGGCTGCAGAAGATAGAATATTGCTGAACAGCGAGTGTTGCTGTCTGATTCTTTCTCTGGAAGCTTCGTCTCAGGGGTGTACCCAGCCACGTGAGGTGTGAGTGTCAGTCTGCACCTAGTAGGGGATGACTCCCAGTTAGGCTACTCAGGGATTAGGGACCCACTTGAGCAGGCAGTCTGTCCGTTCTCAGATCTCAACCTCCATGCTGGGAGATCCACTGCTCTCTTCAAAGCTGTCAGACAGGGGCATTTACCTCTGCCGAGGTTTCTGCTGCTTTTTGTTTAGCTATGCCCTGTCCCCAGAGAAGGAGTCTACAGAGGCAGGCAGGCCTCCTTGAGCTGTGTTGGGCTCCACCCAATTCAAGTTTCCCAACAGCTTTTTTCACCTACTTAAGCCTCAGCAATGGCGGGTGCCCCTCCCCCAGCCTCATTGCCACCTTGCAGTTAGATCTCAGACTGCTGTGCTAGCAATGAGGGAGGCTTCGTGGGCGTGGGACCCTCCAGGCCAGGTGTGGAATATAATCTCCTGGTGTGCTGTTTGTGAAGACCCCTTGGTAAAGTGCATTATTAGGGTAGGAGTTACCCGATTTTCCAGGTGTTGTGTCTCCAATTTCCTTTGGCCAGGAAAAGGACTACCCTTCCCCCTTGTGCTTCGCAGGTGAGAAGATGCCTCACCCTACTTCAGCACTCGTTGGTCAGGCTGCACCCGCGGACCAGCACCAACTTTCTGACACACCCCAGTGAGGTCAACCCGGTACCTCAGTTGAAAATGCAGAAATCACTGGTCTTCTGTGTCACTCACACTGGGAGCTGGAGGCTGGAGCTGTTCCTATTCAGCCATCTTGGGTGCGCCCCCAGCAGTTTTTGTTTGTTTGTTTGTTTGTTTGTTTCCCTGAGTCTTTTCTTGACAGACAATTGCCAGGAGAGCTATCTGGCTCAAATTGGATTGTGACAGGAGTGACTTTATTATGATAAGTCATATTGTGGTAAGTTTGTCTTGTCATCTCAGGTCCTGCCATCATCATAGGTGACTTCTGTGTCCACATCAATGGCCTTTCCAAAACCTTAGCCATTCCTCTTAACCTCATTAACCTTTGTAACTTCATTTCCTCTACTGCCATTTAGCCAGCATCCTAGAGCTTGTCATCCCCTAGAGCTTCCCAATCACATCTATTCTTCACCCTCATGTGGTTCTCTTATCTGCTTTTCTGTTAGGCCTTTCCTGCCCTCAATTCCTTCCCACCCATCTTATTCTCAGTGGCCATTAGCTCACTTATTCTTGGGCTAATCTATCACTTCCCCTTCACTCTCATTAAATGACCTTCTCTATTTCACAAAGAAGATGTGATCTTCAGGCAAAGAGTTCCCTCACTCTCTACATAGTCCTCCAAATCTTGTTTGCATCCACACCCATCCTCTTCTCCATTCCTCTTCTCTGAAAAAAAAGAGCTGTTCCTCCTCCCTTCCCATGTACTCACTGCCTTCCTTCCTGCTGTGTCATGACTTTGCTCCACTCTTTGTGCCCTGTCTCAGCTAGATCTTCGTTCTCCCCTCTACTGGCTTCTCCACCCTGGCCTTTAGATATGCCCAAACTTGAACTTCACAGCTCTCTCTTTATTCTGCATCCTTCTGCATAGTCAAGGCTCTACTTTTTGTTTACCATCTTCCCATCCAAACTTCTGGAAAGAGATGCCTGCACTTTCTTATTTTTCATGCATTCCTCAACTCCCCACTGCCATTTGTCTCCCTCCTCCACTTAATGATTTGTGCCAAGATCATCTGTTTCTAAATCTAGTGGATATTTCCAGGCTTTCTCTCCCTTGACCTCTGAAGTATTTGGCCCTACTGAACACTGTCTCCCTTTCTCCTCATTTGGCTTTAGTGATACTATCTTATCCTCTGGATTTGCTCTCATCTCGTTGGTCCCTCCTTTTCTGGCTCCTGCTCTTCCAACTGCTTAAACATTGCTGTCTCCACTATTCCATCCACTTCTGTTCTCTTGTCACATATTCTCTGATTTATTTCATCCACTCCCATGTCTTGAATGCCTAACTAAATGCTGATGACCAGAATCTAAATCTCTGGCTCAGCTTTATCTTCGGAGCTCTAGGCATCTTCATCCATCTTTATACTAATCTTCCTTTTCTGATGCCCTACAGGCTGCTTAAATTCAACATGACCAAAACAAAACAAACTTTCTTCTCCTTCAAACATCTTAGAGAATTGCATCTTTTTCTGCACCACCTAAGCCATGAATCATAAAGTCAGGCTCTATGCTCTCTTTTACCCTCTTCCATCTAATTACTCACTGATCTTGTCTAATCCTAGGGTTGAAATAACTCTCAAATATATCCCCCTCTCCATCTCCATCACTCCTTCTCAATTAGGCCTGCATAATTTTTTCCCAATTAGTTTTGAGATGCCTTAACTCATCTGCCTCTTCCTCTTTATTGCAGTCAGAAAGCTCTTACTAAATTACAAACCTACTCATATCACTCCAGCTGCTAACATCTGTTCAAAGAAAAATTAGACAAATTTAATTTAATAGAGTCTAACTGAGCAAAGAATGATTCAAGAATCAGGCAGCCTCCTGAACCAGAATAGGCTGAAAGAGTCTCCAGCACTGCTTTGTGAGAGAAAAAGAGAAAGGAAAGTGTTGCACAGAAACAGAAGTGAGGTACAGAAATGGCTGGATTGGTTACAGCTTGGCATTTCCCTTATTTGCATATAATTTGAGCAGTTGGCCACCTTTGATTAGCCAAAACTTGGAGATTGGCACAATTATAGGTTACAGCCTGTTTATATATTCGGTTAGGTTACAGCTTACTATGTAGGAGAAATCTTTAGGCTGAACTTAAAATACGCAAGGAGGGAGCTTTAGATGAAGTTTAATTTAACAAACTCTTCACAGGCCGACCCCATAGCTTTCAGAACAAGGTGGAAATGATGGGCATGGCACCTTTCATATTGACATCTGCCTACTTTCCAGGCTTCCCCTCTGCAGAGCCCCTCCCTCTGCCCATCTTCAACTGTGGTCTGGCAAAAGCAAACTATTTTCAATTTCCTGAATGCACTTCATTCTCTCCAGTCCTGTAGCCTTTAACCATACTATTCTCTCAGACTGGACTGATATCCCCATCTTCCCATGCCACTTCACATTACAAACTGTTTCTTCAGGGCTTGCCCTGGGATATTATATCCTTAGGAAGGCTTTTCTAGACATTCAGTACCACCAACCTTCTTTGTTCTCCTATAGCACCTTGCACATACTTTATTAGTGCAGTCATGTGATTATGAAATGATTTGTCTAATTTCAATCAATTATGAAGTCCTAAAAGTTGTGCCTCTTCAATATCTCCAAAATCCTGCCTTCTTCTTGAACCTGGGCCAGTGTAAAGGTCCTCTACCTGGTTTTCCTGCTTTCATTTCTGTCCCCCAGCCATTTCAAAATTAGCAACAGAGGGGTCTGTTTCAAATGCAAATCGAATATCCCTTCCTTGCTTCAAAAGGATCCTTTAAGGAGGGTTGAAATCAGAACCAGTAGATATTTGGAAAATGTTGCTTTAACATGTGAGTATGTGAATGAGGTCAAAAATGGCTTCATGGAAGTGGAATCTGTTAGGTCTTTCAGGATTAATAAACTATTGGTCAATGGAAAATGCTGAAGAGTACATTCTTTAAGGATTTGGAATAGGAATTAAAACAAATTAAAGAGTGTGTAAGCAGAAACTCAGTTGTATGTAAGAAAACCCAGTTTTCCCTGAGAAAGAGAAAGAGCTGGAGTCCTTTAAAAATTAACTACCTATTTTTCTGTCCTCCCTTCCCAGGCATTGTGAATACCCTGCTTCTCTAGCTGTGGAGCTGCAAGGTCACTAGACAGATAAACTCAAGTTGCAAAACATGTTTTTCCTTGAAAAGTAAGAAGTGATGTAATGCCTGTCTCAACTGAATAACTGCCTTTGTTTGTCACTTCTGTAGTATGCTTCTCCCTGCACAGACCTCTGGCCCCCCAACACCCCTACCCCATGAAATGCTTAAAAGGTCACCTAACTCTTTGTTCAGTCCTTTGGATGTTAATCCAACTGGGTTGGTGCACCAAAATAATTAATAAATACCTTCCTGAAGCCCATCAGTCTCGCTGATTCCTTAAAAATCCTGCTACATTTTCTTTAAGGAATCTGAGTAGGCCAGATTAGAATGGGTTGCTTAGATGGAGGAATTATGGGGCATAACACTGGAAATGCTGCCCAACGCTGCAAGGAGAATTTTGATTGCAATCCTGAAGAGTTGCACCATTATAAGTGCTTTATGCAAGACAAAATTTAGTTCTGCATCTAATTTCCCTACTTGGAACTAACATAGCTGAAGAACATTAAATAGGAAATGAGTGTTTATTAGGTGGCAGGTCATATTCAGGGTCTCAAAAGACACTCTGTCACAGCAATGTCAGAAGAATACAGGAGAGCTGTTGGGAGACACCTGAGGGGGCAGAGAGATAAAATTTAAGAGTTACAATTTGAATGTCTTGATGTGAAAATAACTAAGATGTATACTGACCTAGAAAAAAAAATTTCAAAGAAAATTATTACTTACTGTAGTATTTGACCAAAGCCAGTATTTGTTTAAATACTAATACTTAAATATATATTAATGCTATTTTATTTTTTAAAAAACTTTAGTTAAAACAAATTTAATAGAGTTCATGTGAGCAAAGAACAATTCCCAAATCAAAGCAGCCCTCAGAATCAGAAGGGTTCCTAAAACTCCACTTGGCAACCTGGCAGTATTTCGGACAGAAAACGGCTGAAGAAAACAGAAAGAAGGAACAAAAAGCAGAGAGATTGTTTCAAAGCTACTTTCCTTGTAAAGATTAGACCAGAGGGGACTTCCCTATTATGCTGCTAAAACTGGCCTGTTTGGGAATTGGGCTATTATTGCTCTCTCTTGGAAGATCAGAAAAACAACTTAGTTTTTGCTTGGTGGTATGGAACTTTAGCATTAGTGATTCCATTTTGGTTTGGTCTGTTGGGGCCTGGTGAAGAAGCTCAATCCAAAGCAATGGCTTCCCATTGTTTAATTTAACACATTGCAGGGGATGAAAAATATCTTTTCCTCATCCATCCCTAGGTTCATGGCAGAAGTCCCTAAAACAAAACACAGATTAACAAGAGAAGAGTATATACATTACTTAATTTTTTTTGTGTGTGTGACACAGGGGCCTTCAGAAATTAAGACAAAAAGAAACAGGTAAACTTGTGTATTTTTATGCTTAGGTTTAATGAAGAGGTAGATAGTCATAGAGAGGTATGATTAGACAAAGAGAGTATGATCTAATGGCAATAAAGGGGGGAATTTGGCAAGGTCTGTTTGTTCACATTCTTTCCTGTGAACCTCTCTTCAGAGATAAGAATGTTCCTTCCCTCCAGGTATAGGAAGGATGCTTCTTGAATGAGGATATTTTCTCAAGAGAGAAGGGTTGGGGAAGGTTGAGCATAGCCTCTGCTTCCCCTGTTTTCTCAAATTCCAAGCTTCCATATTTTGGGATAGCATGTTCTGAAGCCCATGGCTATTCTAAAATAATCAATTCTCGTGACTACAATCTAATCAGTGAGAATAGGCAACAACTACAATAAAATTAGAAAAAAGGGTGCCATAATTTAAAAAGAAAAAAACACTACAAAAATTATTTGTCTCCAGAGAAAGTGATAGGTTGTTTAAGATTATGCTCTGGTGTGTAGAAGCTTGGTTATCAAATTCAAGTGCTCAGAGGAAGATGTTGTATTCTCTGTTTATAAAAAGTAAATAGTTCTGCATTAGGAAAAGTTTCTGCTTAATGATATGAGCCATCTTTAACTAGCTAAGAGTGAAACCATTGATTTTTGACCTGTTAATCTGCTTGAAGACTAGGAAAGGGTGAATTAATGTAGTTTCAGTTATTATTATAACTATTATTTTTGTTTTCAGATGAAGTTTCACTCTTGTCCCCCAGGCTGGGGTGCAATGGCGCAATCTCGGCTCACTGCAACCTCGGCCTCCCAGATTCAAGCGATTTTCCTGCCTCAGCCTCCTGAGTAGCTGGGATTACTGACATGAGCCACTATGCCCAGCTAATTTTTGTATTTTTAGTAGAGACAGGGTTTCACCATGTTGGCTAGGCTGGACTCGAACTCCTGACCTCAAGGAATTCACTCGCCTTGGCCTCCCAAACTGCTAGGATTTCAGGCATGAGCCACCACACCCAGCCTTCTGTTATTATTTTTAAAGGCTTTTAAAAAATAGATTGATAATAGAAACACCTGAATTAAATTCTTTGACCTGCAATGATTGTAGAGCTTTATGTTGCCCCATTTTGTCAACAAATTTGTCTTATCATTAAAAAAAAATCTGGACATTAACGAGATACCTATTTTGCAAACTTAAAGTTACGTATTTCTCAGAAACATATTAGTTATCATGATTCAGAATGTCAGTTTTGATAATATTATGGGATATTTTATGACATCTTAAAGTAACATTTAAGAGTAGGTGAAATGGAGTCATGGTGGATTGCATATGGTTATCCCCCTCCCTCCATTAACCTGGCATTTACTGAAATGGCAACAGCTTTAGGAGTAACACAGAAGGGTAATCTCTCCTGGTTACATACCATTTAAGAAATACTGGTGATAGCAATGATTTAAACCTAATGTTAGAAATTGAGCTGAATGATAAAACATAATGTGTTTTTAGACTGCAAATGGCATATATTAGCAGACTCCAAATTGTGAGATTCTGAAAAATATACTAGCCTGGGAGAGGAGGATTAGACTTTTTTAGACTAGAACTAAATTATTTTGAAACTAGTATTTTAATAAAAAAAGAAAGAAAAGAGAGAGAGGAAAAAGACAGAGAGAGAGAAAGAAACAGAGAGGGAGAGAGAGAGAGAGAAAGGAAGGGAGAAAGGAGAAAGGAAGGGAGGAAGGAGAAAAGAAGGGAGGAAGAGAGGGAGGGAGGGACGGAGGAAGGAAGGAAGGAGGGAAGGAAGGAAGGAGAAAAGAAGGGAGGAAGAGAGGGAGGGAGGGATGGAGGAAGGAAGGAAGGAGGGAAGGAAGGAAGGAAGGAAGGAAGGAAGGAAGGAAGGAAGGAAGGAAGGAAGGAAGGAAGGAAGGAAGGAAGGAAGGACAGATACGGAAGGAGAAGAGATAAAATTAAATAGAACAAACAATACTTGGTGCCAAATTCAGTGGACATTTTTCCACGAGAATAAAAACAATCATAAGACTATAAACATGAATAATGCAAAGGAACATAAATTTTGTGGCTGCTGTCAAAATGATAATGCTGCTCCTATTTTTAGAAATATTTTTACTGTATACATTAGTTAATTTTATCCAGCTGTCAGTATGCATTCTGGAACTTGCCAGAAAGTGAATGAATGTGAACATTTAAAAAAATGAATAAAATAATCTTAACACGTCTGTGAGTGTAAAATAGAGCTCGTGCACCAAATGGCTTCACTGTTTACTTTTTGGCACAGGTATCAAGGTGGTACATGTAGGATATGCTCTTGGAATTGTTTTTCCAACAGAAATGTTAGATTTGCAATGAGTATTTTCAATCTTAAAGGGTCTTTCTCATGGCCAATAGCAGCATCCTTTCCTGAGATGGCTGGTGGGGACCACAGAACCAGTCTGCTGTGTGTGATAAACTGATTCAGACAAGCTCAGGTAAGGATTTGGCTCTTGAGCTCATATTCAAACGTTCCCCAACACAATGACAAGCATTCTTAATTTCTCCATTGCAATTTTTTTTAATGGAGTGGTTAGGTTTTCTGGCCATCAGCATGTGGCCTTTGCACTGATCACTGGTAAAGAGAGGACTGTGTGGCCATGCAATGATCACAGGCTTTGGGATCGAGAGATGTGGGGTCAGATCCCATCCTGGCTACCCACTAGCTATGTTATATAACTTCTGGCAATTTTCCCATCTGAAAATGGGTCTAATAATGTCTACTTCACAGGGATAGCTTACCTCTTCACAATTATGTAAGCAAAGAATTTAGCACTGTGCCAAACACAGAATACAGTCACCAGGGCCGACAGCAGTCACTTTTGGCAGCTCTAACATGTTGCTGCTCAGATTTTCATGTACTGGTTATTTTTTTTTAAATGAAGCCAAAAATTATAGGATCTTTACCTAACACCCAATGATATCCGAATGCCTTCTTCCCACAAAAGTTCTGGTTATTCCAAAATTAGAATGTTAATAATAAATCAAAAACAGTGGATCTTAACCAAGAAAGACAGCCAAGTGTTTTGAAGCCAGATAAATCAGTTTCTAATCTTAACTTCCTACGTACTAGTCACGTGGCCTTGGGTGAGTAATTCATTTCTTTCAATTTTCTCATATGTAAAATGGGCAACAGTACTTACTTCATGGTGTTGTCGTCTAGATGAAATGAAACAATGTGTATGAATTCTGGCTGTGCCATTTACCAGCTGTGTGATCTTGGGCAAGTTTCTAAATCTCCGGGTGTGCAGTTTGCTCATAGGTCAGGTGGATTTCACAGTCATCCTAACACAGAGGTTGTTAGGAGGATTACATGGGTTAGCTCAGAGAATGCACCTAAAACAATGACTGGCACATGGTAAGTACTCAATAAATGTTATAACGCTACTCATTTTTCATGGTCTCTTCTTCTTCATTGGTTTTATTGTTAATAGCCAGAAATTAGGTTGATGAGATAACAATGGCATAGAGCTGAAAAAACTGCTTTAACACTTTAGAGCATAACATGCCAAGAGGATTAACCTACTGGAAATGGTATGCTGCCCGCTGCTCTTTTGGATTTAATATTACATGGACTCTGAATGGAAAACAAAGAGGAGTTGAGGTGGGGCAGAGGAGAAGTAGTTGCTCTGGAAACACTGATGGAAGTAAGAGGGCCACTCAGCTGTGGTGAGCCACTTCTGAGCCACTGAAACTGGCCCAGTGTCAACTTTCATAGTTGTCTTCACCTTGCATTTCACAGTTCACAAAACATTTCATATCCACCATCACACACTTATTCTCCCCATGCTCCCCTTTGCAGTAGCTGGATATGCTGAGTGGCCAGTCCCCATACTGCATACCCCACTCCACTCAGGTTTCTTTTTTGCTTGGTTTTCTCTCTAGTGATGGAGGTTTCCCCTCATATCAGGAATTTAAAAAAAAAAAAAAAAACCGTTGCCATGGAAGTTGCTGAAAGTTTCTGAGTATCAACAGGAGAACAGTTAATTGGCCTGTCAGACTACACAACCTCCACAGAGGTCATCTCTGGCTGGGTAAACACTGCATCTCTGCCATTTACTCACTAAAGCAGCCAAAATTCCTCTTGACAGAACTGGATTAAAAAAAAAAAAAAAAAACCACAAAAACCTGCTCCAAAGGTAAGAGACAGCTTATTAAATTTGTGTCAGGCCTACTGCCTGATACCTTTTCAGCCCAGTCTGATTTCTTTTAGGCCCTTGACACGTGCTAATTGGCATTACTCTGTTAGCAGATGCTGAGAGGAGACAGGCATCAGGCTTCCTGCTTCTCTGTACTCAGCATGACATCCTCTCATAAATACCAAATGGGATGCCTCAAACGACTGGGAAATACGTGCTAAATGGGTACTTAGATGTATTTAGACAGCTTATTCATCACTGAATATGGCAAAACTCTTTGTGTGCTCTTTTGGGGAGGTAAAGAATGTCACAAGCGATGGAGCAAAGCAGAAAATGTGCCACATGGAAATCAACAATATTGTAAACAGTACATGCCTATTGTGGCCTTTCCACACCTTAGAGTTTATGACGATGCGAGCTCTTACAGCTCCTTCCTGGGCTTTCATTCTTCTGACAAATATTTATCATTGCTGGGCCAGGTTCTGTTCTGAGCACTGGGAATACACCACCAAACAAAACAGATAAAAAATGCCTGTCCTCGTAGAACTTACATAGTAATAAAAGATGTAGGATGTCACATGGAGATGAATGTGATGGAGATGGGATGGGGTGAGATGGGATGGGGTGGGGTGGGGTGGGGTGGGGTGGGCTTGGGACAGAGTTGGGGAATCGACTTTAATTAACCTGGTCAGAGGCCAGGCTGAGCACAGACCTGAAGGAGGCCGAGCCAGTCAGGTCAGAATAGGAGTGTTTTAGAGGAGGGGCAGAAGCCTGAGGGGCAGCCAGCTTGGTGCACACAGAGATTGGCAGAAGAGAGGTGGGACAGAGCGGCGGGAACTGCAGCTGGAGAACTGGCTGGAGGTGGATACAGGCAGACCTTTGGAAGGGCTCAACCACCGCTGCACTTTAGAATCCCCTGTGGAGCATTTTTTTTTTTTTTTTTTTTTTTTTTTTTTTTTTTTTTGAGACGGAGTCTCGCTCTGTCGCCCAGGCTGGAGTGCAGTGGCCGAATCTCAGCTCACTGCAAGCTCCGCCTCCCGGGTTCACGCCATTCTCCTGCCTCAGCCTCCCGAGTGGCTGGGACTACAGGCGCCCGCCACCTCGCCCGGCTAGTTTTTTGTGTTTTTTTTTTAGTAGAAACGGGGTTTCGCCGGGTTAGCCAGGATGGTCTCGATTTCCTGACCTCGTGATCCGCCCGTCTCGGCCTCCCAAAGTGCTGGGATTACAGGCTTGAGCCACCGCGCCTGGCCCCCTGTGGAGCTTTTAAAGCAAGTGAATCAGAATATCCTGAGGTGGAGCCCAGGCCTGGGGATGTTTTTGAAATCTCCACATGTCCCTCCAGTGAGTAGTCAGAGAAAGGACATGAGCTGCCTTCTGCTCAGAGGGATCCTGAGCTTTAAGAACAGACCCCAGGAGGGGACGGGTGGATGCAGGGAGGCCAGTCAGGTGCTGCAATCATCCAGGGAGGAGCTGGTGACTAGGATGTGGGATCAAGTGGAGATGATGAGAAGAGCTCAGACTCCAGGTATATTCTGAAGGCAGAGCCAAGAGAATGTTCCTGCAGATCAGGCATAGATGACACCGAGGTTTTGGGGCTGAGCAACCGGAAGAATGGAATTGCCATTTTACTGAAACGAGAAAGGTCATGGGAAGAACCTAGAAGGCATTTCTACATCATATATGAACACTTTGTATGGAAATGCCCATAGATAGTAAAATGCTCAGTACCTGGCACGTAAAGGACTCACTACACTTTTAAAAGACAGTATGTGTGGTGAGGCTGAAGGGCAAGTATCTGCAGCTGAGTATCTTTAAGGTGGTTTGGTAACAAATAATAAACATGTGTTCCAAGCATTTTTCCAGAGATAAGTAGAGGAGATGAAGATGCAGCCAGGAAAAACTTCCCATAAATGTCTCTGCCTCCATCTCCTCTAAATCTTTAGATAATGTGGGAAGAGGCTTCATTGCCTGGCAGAAATTCTGGCAACTGCCCCTACATTCAAGGAAAGTATGAGATATGCTTAATACTGGTAGATGACACTCCCATCTCCCCCAGTGTGTGGTACTTAAAGCTGAATACCCTGAGTGACAAATAGCAGGGGAATTAGCCAGTCACCTTGCCACTGTATGTAGAAAATACCTACAGAGCAGTAGCTGCTCCAGTTCTTTAGGAAAACCTCAGCCCTTGTATGGGGCTGTATATAATTTCATTTTCAACAACCTTGCCAAATTCCTAAGCTGCTTAATATTGACCAATTAAACAAGAAAAAATGTAGTAATATATTTGTCATTCAAATCACTATGTAATAAGGACCTAATTAAGGTCCTTATTACAAATTATATACAATAGTCAATTATATGCTTTTTCAATTGAATCCTTATATGAGTAAGATTTATTAACACAAATAGCTCCTGACAAACTTGGCCCAGGAACAAACACTATATTTCCTCTGGGTTTTGGGAAAAAGTCAAAGTTATTATAAATGGTTGCTTAAGGGAGATATTTGCTATTTTCTCCGCTGATTTGAAGTAGGTCAGATTGAGAGCTGAATGCTTCCCTAAGGTTGTAATTAAGTATGAATATTAAAAAACTGAGAACAAATAAAAAAATACAACTTCTTTAGGCTTTCACATCACAGACCTTGCATTGTGTTTTCACCTCAGGCAAGACACTTTCTTTGGAAAAAGGAATACAGTTAAAAAAATAGATTTTAGAAAAATGCAATAGCTCTACAAGCCTAGACTTTGAGAAAGATTTGTGCAAACAAAAATGCTTTGGAGAAGTATTTAACCAGGTAGAGTCGGGCAAAAATGCACACAAATGCTCAAAAAGCAGCCTGAACTATTGTGATTTAATTCTTCAGGACAGTCTGATGTTTTTCCCCCCTTGAAAATCACATCTTTCTGCCTCTTCCCACCCAAATCATTCACTCTTATAAAACTAGCTTAGTCAGATCAATATCTGAGCTAGCAATGTAAATTTAATTACAGTGAGGCCTGGGTAAACATTAGCTCTACAACATTTCTTGGTCTATAGAGTGATAACTAAATTAAGTAGGATTATTTCATCATTACAGTATTAAGCCCACAATGTTACACAAGAGAAGCTAATATTTCTAACCCTTTTTAGCTTAGGAAAATATGCTGTAAGCATTTACATGAGCCAATTTAGTATGTTTCCTCCTTGAAGAGCTATGAAATAGGAATACATGGCAGGTACATTTTCAGTGTAGACAGAGGAATGTGAAATAAGGAAGCTTCACATTGGACCCCATCCAAAGAGTCTAGTAATCAAACTATTGAAGGGACTCATTATAAGACAGTTACTGGGATGCTGGCACTCTGGGTCTCCTGACAGTCGCTTTAGTTGAATTCCCATGGTCCTGGGAATTCACAGTCTTGCCTTCCATCTCCTGCATTTTCAGCTGTGCAGATTCTCTAAACACAGTCTTCCTTGAAGCCTCCACTTGGGCATAATTTGTTCCAGGAATCTTTCCCAGACCTCCCTGTATTTGGGCATTTCTATATCAGGGCACTGGCCTCATGATAAAACTATATTTCTGCCTCTCTTTGAAACCTGGGAGCAGCTTGATCATCATTGATCTCTACGTCAAGCACAGGGACTGGCACATATTAGGTATTCAATATTATTTATGGAATGCATGAATGAATGAACGAATGAATAGAATTAAAAAGCTAAGACATGGAAACACATCCCATGTGCTAGGTACTGGATAAAGAGATAGAAGACGTATCCTCTAGAAGTTGAGGATCTGGGTCAGGAAGAGGGGAATGTAAAGAGAGGCAGAAGAATATAAGCCAGCATTTCTTAAGGACCAAAGCAGTGAGCTGCTAGGACTAAGGGAGCTGCAGCACGGAAAGGCAGGGTAGAATCCTGGAAACAGTCAGCCCACTGAAGGAAAGGTAGCCTCAAGCCACACAAAAGGAGGCAGGAGGGCAAAGTGGACATAATGAGCAAGGCCCTCTTGTGGAGCTGAGAAGAATTGCAGTTTAATTTATTAGATGATAGACATGAAAAGACTGGGTTCTGAATCCAGACAACTGGGTTTAAA
Organism: Macaca nemestrina; assembly: GCF_043159975.1. NCBI lineage: Eukaryota > Metazoa > Chordata > Mammalia > Primates > Cercopithecidae > Macaca > Macaca nemestrina. The sequence goes on along the minus strand of NC_092134.1, from coordinate 86,495,454 downwards.
TCCTGACTCCTTTACTACATGCTCTTTGGGCAAATCACGTAATATTACTAAGCCTCAGTGTCTCCATTAGTAAAATGGACATAAAAACAATATCCTCCTCACAGATAGGAGATAAAATATAAAAAGCCATTAGCATGGCGCTTACACATAAGAAATGTTATTATCGGTTTTATTCATATTTTGTATGGCATGGCTAGGACACACACATTTAAAATGCTTCAGCCTAACTGTATGGAGGTGAGGGCTGTGCGTATAGATAGAGGACCAGTGCAAAATTTTAAGGTCCCTGTCTCCTCTGGATTTGATTAAGAATGATAATGTATAACCCTAAAACATCAGCTAGCTGCAAGTCAAGATCCTAGCTAAGGTAATATTTGCGGCATTTGTGGGATGGTTATGTAGTATGTAAACCTGTACCACATTAGCCCAGTTGGTTAAAACCAGATCTCTGAGCATATTCCCTTCTCACCTCCTACTGGCCATTATAGTTACAAATAGATTAACTCTGATTTCTTAATAGGTTTATTTGTTTACTCTCAGTTGTACTGTAATCTCCTTTAAGAGGAGAAAGTGGTTATTATACATCATTTATGGCAGTGTCTAGCAATGCCCAATAATCTTCTCTGGGTTACTACTAGCCATTCATCACCAAAGTGATCACCCTTGATCCTAGATTCTTGACTCCATGACCCTAAGATCATGTGGACACAACAAAAATTTTCTACAAATATATTTGACACTCTGCTGATCTCATAGGGAAGTTTAATCAAGTAAGCTAGTGAGGCTACCTTGTGAAATAATTTTAAAATTATCTTGAGAAATCTATTTTTTAAATTAGTTGGAAAATTCTCCCATGGGGTCTGACTTGTCTCTGCCACTTTCCTAGAAATTGAAAACAAATTCTCTGATATTCCCTCAAATAGAACGTTTACCCATAAATTCGGGTCATTTTTGAATTTAAAAATACTGAAATTAAACACTTATTCATTTCAATATTTTGACATATTGTTTATAATGATAAAGCAGATATTTGTTTTGCATATTAGGCAATTTCATGTGTGAAGTGCAACTGGACTACAAAGAGCCAATAGGCTGGAGCCAATAGTTTACCAAGCTCGTATCTTCTTAGGTAGATTTCAAATTTTGCTACTAGTAACACATTGTATTTTATAGGGGAAAAAAACATGTTCACCTTTATTATGATTTATAATCCCCTGACCTTCCATTTCTGTTCTCCCCAGACTTGCTGCGAGCATTAGTTCATTCAGCTCTTACATTTATAGAGAACTTGCTTCTCACCCATGCTTTACAAAGTCATTCTATTGGTTAAACGTCTATGTGAGTACTATGGAGAGATATTTTTAAAATAATTATCATGATAAAAACAGCTTATTAACTCAGTCACCTGGGAAAACGATTTATCCTTTCTGAGTTGTTTTCTGCCATCTGTAACAGAGTAATATTTCCCATCTTTTAAGGCTACTATAACAAGGAATGATAATAAATAAAAACTATCTCACACAGTGTCCCTGGTATTTAGTAGGTGCTTAATAAATTAAAACCAGTATAAATGTCATATGCACATTTTACAATTGACAAAATGCCTATTTTTCTATACTCTGGTCCTTATTGTAAAAGAGCTTCTTTCCCTGGCATCTATCCACAAGCAACAATGGCCGCTTAAGCAGTCCTCTAAATTATTCAAGAGGTTATTATAATACTTTTTAGTTCTACTTTTTATATATTACCATCCAATAATACTTGCAAGGGCAAATTAATTATCATTTTCCACACTAACTTTCATATTATAGTCATGAATCAGGGGGCTGGCTCTTGGGCAGGGAGGAATGAGAGAATCACGAAAAGAATCTTTTGCTTTCTTTAAAAACTATTCTTCTAATACTTTGGAGAAGCAAAGAGTTTGCTTCTCTGTAGACGAAATCTGCACTCAAACATCCATGGACTATGTCCTCATGTTACTATAATCTAATCAAGTTTGAAAGCTCCAAAGCTCATTGTTAGGAACCCAATCTGTTGTAGCTGCTTCAAACTAGAAACAGTTTTAACAGATGAAAGAATCAGGGATACAGTCATCTCAAAGTAATTATTCCATGTTCCCCAGTTTAGAAAAATATAAGTCATAAATTACAACCAGTTTACTCTATGTTTCATTTAGTGTCCATGAATCAAACTCTTCTGTTTTTCTAGTATGTGAGAATATTTTTAGAGGGCTAAGATTCTTCTTTTTATTAATAAATGCATTAGCAAGTAAGAGGAATGTATTTTGACAAAGCCTCAAATACACAATTTGCTATGGTGCCATTTCAGGATGTTTCATCACAATAGGTAGAATCAGAATAGGTAGAATCAGAATGGCACAGTAAATTAGAAAAAAAAAAAAAAAAAAAAAAGCAGTTGGGCAGACCTTATCCCAAACATCTTGAATCCGAATCTCTGGTTGAGAAGTGTGCAGGGGGTAGCTGCTGGAAACTCCTGCTTCTTTAACTTTTCCCTGAGAGTCTACTGAGAAACCCAGTTTTGAACTTACTGCTAGATCATTTGGTAAACTAGATGCCACTGGAAGGCGACACCAAGCTAGTAGCAGTTATGGCAAAGGAAAAGCGATGATGCTGTAGGATGCTTTGGCTGTATCCTGTTTAAATAGTGCTTCGCAGGATGATCCCAAATCAAATATCTTTTCAGAATTTGAACTGGTAATGTGTCTTCCTGTTCTTCTTATGTTTCCATCCCCATAAGTTTCATCTACGTCCCTTTTGATTAATGTTAGGAAAATGTTTATTTAAAAATATAAAAACATTTTTCTGTGCAAATAATTCAAGCAATTAAAGCTAAAAAATGAATATATTTTAATGTCTCTAGACTGAACAGTGAGGACTAATGCAGAAATTAATTATAAATAAGAAAATCTTTTAGGTGCTTCTTTCAGATTCTAGATCTTGAAAGTGTCTTTAAAATTTTAACTCACAACTATAGAATATATTATCATATGTGTATAGGGAATAGTGGACCCAATGTCTTTATTAAAATAAAAAATACCCTAAGCCTTGGAAAATTTCACTTCTATAACTTTGATTGATTTACCCAGTGAGTTTCCACCTCTCACAACTATATAATAAAAAATACTAAGTGGCTTAAAAAAAAAACTCAGTTACATAAATCTAGATTATTACTTGGAAAGAAAATTATATAAAAGGTCTCAGTGAGATAAATTGTAAAAGGATAAATTACTTTTGTTCCTATATTTAAAATATATGTGATCAGGCTCCTATCAAAAAATTGATACATCCAAGAACTTAAAAGTCTACATTATAACATTCAGTTTCTTACTTTTTTAAATCAACATTCCTTCCTACTTTTGCTCAAAATACAGCTTTGCTTTTCAGTATTTGGGATTTTCTTTCGTTTTTTGTTTGTTTGTTTTGGTTATAAGTAACTTAGTTTCTATCTCAGCTCATCCTATCCTTTTGCCAGAAAGCCATTCCCTACTCCTAGCACTGTCCATATTTCCCTGCCAAATGCAACACTTACTTTCATTGGATCAAGGATTTGAAGAATGGAAGAACCTTAGAGATCCCTTCTGAAAAAGATTTAATTCAGGGATCCTCTCTCCAACTTCCTTGTCAGAGGATGGTCCCAGCTCTATAAAACATTCCTGGAGTATTCATGGCCCCTTGTGGCAGCCCTTTCCATTGCTGGAGAGCTTTCATGGATCAAGAGGTTTTCCTTGTGTCCAGGCTAGCTGTATGATCCTAAACAAATCACAGCATCTCTTGAGTCTATGTTTCTATACAGTAAGAAGAGGTGATGATTTCCAAGGTCACACAAATCACAGAATTCTTCCTAATTATTTTAATGGCAGTAAGCAGAATAAAATGCTTGCTTGTAACATCTTTGACTCTGAAGGATATTGTCTAAAGGGTGAGGCTGGTGTTTAAGGGGCAAGGCCAGTAATTTTTAAACACCATCCAATAAGGACTTTTCAATGCTACCGAGCAGCAGGTCTACATACTGTTCCCTAAAAGGACACCTCCTGGCTACTTGTTCCTTAACTTCCCGCTCCCTAGTCTGCCACTGAAAGCCCCACATGGCATTTAGGGAACCCTCACCATGCATCCATTATTATCGTTATTACTATTATTATTACTGATTTGTTCACAGAAAACCATTACTGCCAAAGTCAGTGGTTGATCTTCCATCCTTATCTACTTATCTGCAATATTTTTCACTGCGCCCACTCCCATCCTTTAAAAATTATCTTCTTTCTTAGCCCCAGGAGAATCAATCTTTGATTCTCCTTTGCCATGTTTTGATCACTTTTTATGCCCATCCCTTGAAAAGGAGTCGAAAGTTTCTTTGGACCTCTGATCTTCACCAGGGAGAATGCTAAACTCTAGCTCTCCTTCTATCCCTGCCACTGTTTGACCTTACAAAGTATTCTCTCTGGGCCTCATTTGTCCCCGAGAAAAGAGGAGGAGCTGGAGGGATGATGTGGAACATCCCTTTAAGCTATACACTGCTGTGCTAGTCATCTTAATCCCATTCTGCATTCCTTCAGTATGTGATAGTTTCAGAAAGCAAGTATAGGCCTGTGATGATGCTAAGACCACCAAGAGATCATTCATTCCAGTATGGGGAGTGATGGGGTGTATGGGGAGAAACCTTAAACACCATCTGGTCTGAAACCTTTGTTTTACAGCTGAGGGAACCTAGGTTCAGAGAGGGGGCACTTGATTGCCTCAAAGCAGAGACAGGATAATAAGGAGGTCCCCGGGCTCTCACTTGTTGCAAATTAAGAGTTTAAGTGTTTTCTGGATCTGGTTAAAGTGCGTAATGATATCAGAGTAAAACGTCATACACAAGGTGTAAATTGATCTAGAACACATTCAAGCCTTCCCCTCCCCCTTTAAAAAAATCAACTTTACTATTAGAATTTTGGAGAGATTTGCTGTCGGTGGTGCTTTATACAAAATAGCATAATCTGATAACATAAAACACTTTAGATTTGTTTTTAAATAGCCAAATAAAACAAAACATCAAGTCACAGATTACATATATTTACATTAATTCAAATGTCCAAAGCACAGTGCAGTAGTGTCTATTTAATAGTTCACATAATTTAAGATTTACATATACACAAGCCACATGAACCAATATTAGTTTGCTAGTACAGGGATTTAAGAAGTCACTCAGACATTTTGGTATTGACACTTACATATTTATGGCAACAAATTATGATGACTTTAAATTTTCAATGAGATCTTTTGTACAAGGATACAGAATGGAAAGAATGTACAAAATGAAAAGACAGGCGAACAAATGTACTTTCCTTGCACTGTTTCTATAACATCATATAGGATATGGCATTATCCAGTACATTTTATCAGTGTAGTCTCTTCATTGTGGTCTGAAATGGTAATTTTGGCTGAATAATCCCCAAATCTAACTTTGCTTTAGGCTTTATAATTGATGCTTGATGCTTCTTTCTACATCTTTTAAAAATGAAATTGAACACTAGTGTTTTTCTTTAAAATAACTCAACTTTGGTACTAGTAAGTTAGCAAAGTCTATTTTTAAAGGACACTAATACATAAAGTTTATTTTTTCTTTCAATATCCTAAATAAAGGGACAATGGGAGTCATATCACATCTGGGCCTGCTCTGAAATTATCAATAGTGCTAAAGACTAAGATATTGTTATCTAGAACTTAAACTTTGGAAAACAACCCCATCTTTCTCTGGCAGACTGAGGAACTAAAGTGCTTTACCTCATTTCCTACCAATCATTTTAAGAGACCATTTGGTTGTATTTCAAAGAACAAAACAACACAATTTCTGTCCTGTTGTTTATTTTGCAGACCACACACAAAGTTAAATATGAAGAGATTAAATTATGACATCATACAAATATAGGCACAAATTAAGTGGACGCCACAAAAGGTGTGTCAGAAAACACTGAATTGACTGAATCTGAGTCAGATTTCCCCCTCGTGGACTTTAGGATGCCCTCAGCTATCACTGCCTCGCTGGGAAAGAGCCTGACTTTCCCGTTCTGACCTGCTGCAGTATCCTTCAGGGGTTCCAAAAACACCACTCTTTTACCTGCACCTGCCTTCCGTTCATCAGCGGAGGCATCACCAGCAGGGCCAGGACTGAGAATCGATGAATGGGCATTGCTTTGGTGTAGCATATTTTTCTGTCTCTTGGTTTTACACTTGCAGGGACATGGAGTCAGATAGAGGTATAAAAGTACCAAAACGATACTGGCCACGCAAGCAGCAAGAGTGGTAAAAGCTGTGTTAAATGCCTCATGAGCATGGGATCTGCTTACAGTGAAATTGCTCACATTTATTGTGACGTCCACAGTTTCATTTAACAGGCGTTGCTTATTCATTGCGATACAAGAATACACTCCAGCATCCTCAAAACGAGGGCTTTCTATAACCAGACTTCCATTGTGAAACACGTGAAAGTTTTCCATCTCCTTATCTGGCTCTAGCAGTCTGTTATCTGGACCCATCCAGATGAAATCGGTATTTGCATTACCCGTCTTGCTGTCACAGTGGACAATCAGTCTTTCCCCGACCTGAGCCTCATGAATAAAGCCAAGCGCACGAAAGGAACCATTGATGATGCTGTCAGAGCAATTCATAAAGCTATCCTGGAGCAGAAGTACCTGACGCGAGTGCCTGGAGTCAGACCACAGGCGACAGGTGTAATCGTTCTTAAAATCCATCACTGAGCTAAAGTGCCTACGATACCAAAAGACCAGCAAGGAATACAGGGAACAGTCACAGACAAATGGGTTTCCATGAAGGTAGATACCTCTCAGTTGTTTTCCTGGCACTAAATTTATATGGTGCATTGGCATGGAAGGAATTCGGTTATAAGAAACATCTAAAAACATCAGTTCTGGCAGCTTGAACCTTCCAACATACAAATCCATTGGAAACTGTGTGAGAAAATTTCCACTTAAGTAGAGTTTCTGCAACTGGGACAGCCCTCCAAATGCTGAAGGATCGAGATAGGATATGTGATTGTTGTAAAGCAGAAGCACTTCCAGAACCTTCAACTCTTGGAATACAGCATTTTTCACTGTCTTCAGTTTATTGGACGATAAGTCAAGACACTTCAAATTTGGAGTTGTGGAAAAACTGCCCGTGGAAATGCTGGTGATGTTGTTATGACGAAGAATTAGGGTGTTCAGCTTTGCAAATGATACTGGAATCCACTCAGAATCCAGAAGCCCAATTCTGTTATAACTCAGGTCCAGTCTCTTAATCAGTCTGAAAAGGTTCCCAGGCACCTTGGACAGGTTTTTGTTGGTGCAGCTGACGATGTCAGTGGCACAGATGCAAGCGGTGGGGCACACTCCAGAGGCGCCAGGGCCCACAGTCACTGTGATCATCAGCAAACACAGCAGCTCCCTGCAGCCCGGTCTGACGGCTCCAAGCAGGGTGGGCAGAGTGTGTACACGTAACGACATTATGGTCGCCTCTGAGTCTCTTCCCGGTGTCTTTTCCACCGGCTCAGACTCCCACCAGTGAACCTGGCAAACAATTAATATTTCAGAGGGAGTAAAAAGCAGAAACTGACTACCACTAGTTAACCCATAAGAGCCATACCTCACTTTCTTTCCAATAACTTTTGAAATGGATTTTATTTCACAATAGGGAGCTCTGTGTTGCCTCTTCACTGTTAAATGTATTCTTTCGTCTTTCCTGGGTTAGTCCTGCTTGTAAAAATTTAGTCACATTCTCTCCATACCACCGTCTCACCCACCATCAGAAACTCAATTTTTTCCTAAGGTGCATCCTGCGTTGTTGTTGTTTTTTAACTCCCTCCAACAAACACAACTATACGCAAACGTAGCCTACAAACAATTAAACGGAAATACTTAGCAACCACCCATCCATAAAACAACTCACGGAGCTGGGGAGCCTCGCGGGCTCCGGGGAGGCTGCCTACGCGGTGCCTTCCGAAGGTCTGCGCGTCCGTCTGTCCGTGTCCGTCACTCTTGCACCTTCCGACTTCCTTTCCCTCCGGCTCCCGGCGGGCGGCAGCCTCTCGCCGGCTCTCAACTTTGAGGAGTTTCAAGCAGCCGCAGCGGCAGCAGCAGCCCTGGACGCAGCAGCCAAGCTCTTCGCTGGCTCCCGGGGGCTCTCCCGGGCTCCTCTCATTGCAGGCTGAAGGTACCGCCTCGGCGCTCTGGCCGCCGTGTGCCCGTGCGCGGGGCGCCCCGCTCCCGGAGCCGGGGCCGCGGGAGGGGGCGCAGGCAGCTGGGCGGCAGCGGGCGGCTCCGCCTCTCCGCACTCGGGAGGCTGCAGGACCCGGGGTTCCCGCGCGCCCGGGTCCGGGAGAGGGGCTGGGGGGCCGGTCCCACCCCTGCGCGTCCTGCCTCCTGCGGGCAGCAGCTCGCAGCCTGCGGGAGGGAGCCGGCTGGGCGCGTGGTGGGGGGCGCGCGGTGCGGAGGGGGCGGCGGCGCAGCCAATCCGAGAGGCGGCCGGCGCCCCCTCATACCGCCCCGCGGCCCCGCCGCCTGCACCCGCCTTCCTCCTCCAGCGCCCACCCGGACCTCTAGAACGGCCGCGCAGAGCGGGAAGGAGGCAGGGGTCCACACCAGAGGCCCAGACTCTCGTCCTAGGGTCAAGACGCCCCAACCCACTCGCCTACCAATTACGTGCCTTCGTCCAGCTCCAAGCCGGGCAGTAACGGGGTCCAGGAAGGCTAAAGGGGACACGCCCAACCACTGAGGGAGGGGTCTCACCTTTGGAGACCCATTTCGCGGCGGCCGCACAGGTCACGTCTCTCTCCCCACCCAGGCCAGAGTCCCCGGACCTCTTAGAGCTTTGCTTTGGGGCGAGGGCCAAGGAGGCTTTCCCGGCGCCCAGTGCAGTTGACTGTCTGGGTTTACAAAATAAACCCAGAAGCAGCCTGACGTCTCCGCTCGCATCTGGGGAGGAGGTCGCGGGGAGGGAAGTCGGGGACGTTTCCTCTCCACAGGGATCTCTGCCGGGAGGAAGTAACCGGAGAAATCGCCTCGGGGACACCCCTCACCTCCCTGGGAAAGTTCTATCCCTTTCCTAACTCAGGAGGCGGCAACAGGGATGGTGTCCAATTCAAGAAGGAGGAGGGCAGGAAAGAAGGCTTGAAGCCGACCTTCCGGCTGGAATGCAAAGATAAGGGTATTAACCCAAATAATAATAATAATAATCCCAGAGCAGACCTTTTTTTCTTTTTCTTTTTTCTCTCTTTTCCTTTCCCTCTTCTCTTTCTCTCTCATTTCCTCTGTCTTTGTCTCCGCCACCTCTGCGTCTTTTGCAAGCGTGCTCGTGGCGCCTGCGGGACAGGGACGTAAGGGGCGTGTGCGCGGAGGCTCTTCATCCCTTCCAGAGATGCTGCAGCCGACCAGGGCGCTTTGGTTTGGCAAGCACAGAAGGTGCAAGCCGAACAAGGCCATTCAAAAATGAGGTGGAGGCTATGAGGCTGATGAGCTCTACGATTAAAAATCCATTTTTGTTTAATTTCAAGATAAGTTTTAACGATGGGATTTGAGTGAGCCAAATGGCCCTCTTGGCCATTATATCCGGATTAAAAGAAATAAATTACTGCCCTGACAAAAGATGCCAACCACAGTGGAATGAAAAGCAACCAAATTGAGAGAACAGTTGGGGCAGGATAGATAAAAATGATGAGTACAACCAACTCTTCCTCCCCTCCCCTGCTCACCTTTTCACTTGAGCAATCTGGAACTTAGTGAAAGTTGTTTCCTACACGGTCCATGAGTCATTGTTGTGGTCAGGCAGATCTGTTAGAACAACGCCTAATTTAAATGGAATTGTTTGTGGATTAAAGCCGAGCTAGCACTAATAAATCTAGACATTTTCAGATGAAAACAACTTGATGCAGATTAATTTATTTCATGAAAAGTTGAATTTTATCATAAGAACACAGCCTAAAATGCTTCATGCAAGCCTTTCTCACTGTGCACTTCAAGGGGAGAGGCAGAAGTTGAGATTTTCTAGTATTAGGCCACACTTCCTGGGGTTCTCAAAAAAACTTGGTCTCCAGGCCTTCAATTTTATAGAGTTTGGATAGTTAATACAGAGGAATAGAATTAAAATTGCTCGGAGGAATATTTTTTAAATGACTAATAAATGACCAGGTTTTTGCAGGATTTTACTAATTAATTAACATAGTATTTTAAGGAAACCATGAAGGCAGAAGAAAGACCTGTATTTAATGCAAAAATAGTCTAAAAAGAATAAGTGATTCAAAAAAATTGAAACAAGAAAGTTATAACTACAGGCATACTGTAAAAACATTATGCGGAGATTACACAGCAAAAGTAAACTAAATGCACTCAAAATCCATAGACAAGGCTATTTATGAAGACCTGATTGGGGGGGTTTCACATGTTTGTGAGGGGGAAGAAGGTTGTAAAAAGATTGAGTTTACCAACTGGGAGGAAAGAAAGGTAATAGTTGATCTTAAGGTATAAGATGTGACCTTATTTTGTGGAGGATAGCATTTTTATCTTTCTAGCATCCTTTCTCCTTCTTCTAACAGATTCCCTCTTTTCACTAGAAGATAAATTCCAAGAGGATAGCAGTTTTATCTGTTTTGGGTATTACTGTATTCTCAGCTCCTAGAACCCTGCTTAACACATTCAATAAATTTTTGATAAATGAACTGATGAACAGGGAACCTATTCAAAGTGGTTAAGATAACGGTTTACGCCACCTGAATCTGCTGGTTGCTGTCCTGCCTTTTATGCTTTGAAAGCTTGTCTTAAAAATGAAGGGGAAGAAAGAGAAAGAGGAAGCCTGTAAATGTTATTTGAGTCCTGGATCTGGTAGTACCTGAAGGCCACTGCATACTTTTACTTCCTTTTTAATTATATTTTCCACCCCACCCCCCTTTTTAGCTTAAATTATTTTGACTTGTGAGTATGTCGCTTGTGACGGACAGACTACTAACACATGTAATGATGGTGATAATAAATATGTACTGAGCCATTATTATATGCCAGACACTGAGCTATGCGTTTTACATGCATTATTTCATTTATTGCTCACCACAGCCCTGTGACATTATATAATCCTATAACCCAGATGGTAAACAACTGTGTTCCAAATTATTTGAAAATGAAATGGGATGCAATTATCTCGAGGTTCTATTTGAAGGATTTAGATTGAACAGAAGAGAGACGTTTCTGCCAGGGTGGTTCCAACCTGGAATGGGTTGCCAAGACAGATGGTTGAGTTGCCTTCTTAGGAGTTTAAAATAGGATGCGATAGATATTCCTCTGGCCTCTTCCACATGACATAATACATTGGTAGTTTTGACCATTCAGTAAAGACTCCAAGGGATAGTAGAATGTGGCTTGACACTTGACATAATTCTGAATCTAGTGTACTGAGAAGGGTGTGTGGTCATGTGAGTGTCTAACTGGGTTTGGAAATACCTTCTGCCTGAGGCAGTAATTTGAGGTGATGAAATCACAGGAGTTCTAGCCCTGTGATTTCCATAATTTCTCAGGTTATAATCAAAGATTTAAGGAATTAGAGATATGAGATAGCACATGTTTGATGATTCTAAGTCATTTTTACTAATAATTAACACTTCAATAGCACTTTATGTCCTAAGAAGGACTTTCACATTCTTTATCTCCTTTGATTCTACCCTGCGCCCTGTAATCAGGTGGAATTGATGCACTGGCAGATACCTTGTTGCCTCTGTTTTTGGCGTGAGGCACGCTGAGTGTTCTTTGGAGATGGAGCTCACTGGGTCACTGATTGCTGCATAAGGAGCTTCCTGTGGCGTCTCCTCACTCTGGCGGGCAGCACCCTTAATAGGATGTTTACAGTGTGACTTAGCTTGAACCCACAAGAAAAACATACCTTTGCCCAGCAACTATGGAAGTGCACTCAGCTCCTACAGCATCCTGTTCTCTTGGCCTCCTCCAGTTGGTTTTTGTAAATTGCCTAAGATTTTTTATAGAACCAGATCTCTCACCCAATCCTGTGTCTTTCGTTATATGGAGATATATTTTCAGGGAAAACTCAGACTCCAGCTCCTGTGCTTTCTGAACTCCAGGAGGCATGTGTCAACTTGTGGCATGTTTCTCTGGACGCTCCCTCTACTTGGCTGGAAATGGAGGTATAGAATGGGAGTATTCTGCAGGAGGTACTGTGTGTCCTCCCCAGGAAGAGCTCACAATGGGGCTACTCTTTAAGCAATCTCCACTCACCCATCTGGTGGTTCTGTCTCTTATCTTCATTGACATAGGCTGGACAGTTTTTTGTTTTTTAATTCACTTGAGATAAAATCCACATGACATAAAATTCACCATTTTAAAGTGTGCAGTTCAGCAATTGTTTAATCACAATACTGTGCAACCATCACCACTATCTAATTATAGAATACAGATGCTCCTCAATTTACAACGGGATTACATTCCAAAAAAAAAAAAACTCAATAAATAAGTTAAAAATCATTTATTACACCTAATCTACTGAACATCGTAGTTTAGCCTAGCCTACCTTAAATGTGCGTAAAACATTTACATTAGCCTACAGTTGAGCAAAATTGTCTAATACAAAGTCCATTTTATATTAAAAAAAAGTGTGGAATTGCTCATGGAATTTATTGAATACTGTACTGGATGTGAAAAACAGAGTGATTGCATGGGTACTTGAAGTATGGTTTCTACTGAATGTGTATCACTTTCGCACCATTGTAAAGTTGAAACATCCTAAGGCAAACTGAATCATCATAAGTCAGGGACTGTGTATTTTCATCACCCCAAAAAGAAGCCCTATGCCTATTAAGCAGTTACTCCTATTTTCCTTTCTCTCAGCCCCTGGCAACCACTAATGTACATTCTGTTTCTATGGATTTGCCTATTCTGGACATTTTATATAAATGGAATCATTCAATATGTGTTTTTTTGTGTCTGGCTTCTTTCACTTGGCATGTTTTCTAGGTTTGGACGGGGATTTTGAGCTAAAGACTGCAGAATCTGTTAGGAGCACGCTGTTGAAAGACTTGCATAGGTTAGCCACACTTGAACTTGGAATGTGGTTGTGGGGACCAAAGTTCCATTTATCCAGAGTCTTGAATTATAAAAGTGTTAAACCTCTGTGTGGTTGCAGAAACCTACCAAAATTACAAGGTGAGGAGATTTAAGAGGCCATCTAAAATTTAGCTTCAGCAAAAAACATTTAGATTGGGCTCGGTGGCTCATGCCTGTAATCCCAGCACTTTGGGAGGCCGAGGATAGTGAATCACTTGAGGTCAGGAGTTGGAGACCAGCCTGGCCAACATCTCTACTGGAGAATCCCCGTCTCTACTAAAGTTACAAAAATTAGCCAGGCGTGGCAGCACACGCCTGTAATCCCAGTTACACAGAAGGCTGAGGCACGAGAATCGCTTGAACCTGGGAGGCAGAGGTTGCAGCGAGCTGAGATCACACCATTGCACTCCAGCCTGGGTGACAGAGCAAGACTCTGTCTCAAAACACAAAACAAAAAACCCATTTAACCTCTCCAGGAACCTTAAGAGTTAGTTGAGGATATAACAATTGCCTATTTCTAAAGTTCTTTTCCGCTTCAAAAAATTAACTTGATTTTCTGATAACAATGTGTCCTCTGTTGCTCAAGTACCGGGAACCCTGGGTTTTGTTTCTTCACCCGCCAGTTAGCACTGCCCTGGGCAGACACAGACTCCTCTTCTCTCTCCAGTGAATGACGGTCAGTCCCATTGCTACTTCAGGAAAAGTAACTTAAGGCAAGTTCTTTATAGTTGAGAGATCACTTTAATCTATTAAGTATTCTATTGTGATGGGTATCACATGTTCATTGCAGTATTTTCTTAACGTGCAACAGGGATGTGAGTAAATAAATTCATGTACATACATCTGGTATATACATTCTTATTGAAATAATGTGGCAAGGGACTATCTGGTGATAAAGCAAAAAAATTACAAAATGGTATGGTTCCAGTTTTTGTAAAAGAAAAAAAATGTATGTTAATTATATGGTATGCATAGATAATCATCTGAAAAATTATGTACCTGTGCCATAGCAGTGTTTCTTTTAACATATTTCTTCTCTTTCCTTATCTGTACATTCTATTATTCTAGAGTCCTTTGTGAGAAGAAAAAGTACAATGAAAACTTAACAGTTTTTAAAGTCATGTGCATCAATGTTTCTGCTTAATTTGGTTCCTACTTCGGAATCAACTACTGTACTTTCAGAGAGAAAAACCCTCTTCTGGCTTCTCAGGCAGGAAGTGACTCAGACCTCCCCTGTTTTGAGGCATGATAATTGCTGTCCTGCTTTAGCTCTGCATTGTTTATTTGGCGGATATTTACTGAGCACCCACTGTGTGCCAGGCGCTATTCTTTAGACTGAGAATTACCGCCATGCATAAATGCTGCAATAGCCATACAAGTCTGACTAAAATTAGGCACATAATAGACATTTACGTATTTCTTATTGCCCAGTTGTCCACATTCCCATGTTTAGGGTTCAACAACCTTGGGTGTGACCAACTTCCAATAGCTATGAGTCCTCCCTGATGGCACATTCTTAGTCCAGCCTTGGTGAAGGTGGCATGGCCCCCTGCCCACACTGCTTTTGGTTTTTCAATGAGAAACAAAAAGAAAAATAACAACTAAAAATTTTTTTTCTAAAAGTTCTGTACTATGTGCTTACGGAAAAAAAAAAAAAGAAGTTATAGGAAAAAGAATCAGAGAATGCTGTTTACAATCTCCCTGGTAAGTTACAATTTCTGCTCAAATAATAAACCCATTGAAGTGAGGAAGCTGAGAAGTTTGCAAAAGGATGGTCTTTTTTCTTTGTCATAATTATATAATGAGAGAAACAAGCAGACCTCTTTTTAAATACTTTAATATTCTCAGCTTTAGGAATAACATAAGCAGATGAAAATTTGCTTTAAAAAACTCAGTGTGTCAAAACTATGCATCTAGCATTACAGTTATCTCTTGAGATTTTGGTCATAAATGGCAGGTGTTCTAGTTTTTATTTTGCTCATTGTTAGCCTGAAGAGATCATCTGATTGAATTCTTAAATGCTATTATATCCCTCAAAACCGGGGTTAATTTTGCCTCTCTGATAAATACGGGTAATATTTAACAAACCCAGTTTAGAGAACTATCTGAAGCATTCAGAGTCCTATTTTATGCCCTTTAAAAAGTTTGATTTCCTGTAGCAGTAATTAAATTATCATAGCTTTATAAAGGGAATCTAATTATTCAAAGTAATATCTAATTTGAAGTAGCCATTATTCACCAACCAACGTTAACACTAAACAAAATAAAATTGAGAAAAGAATCAACTCTCTCCATTATACAGTCAGCACTATTGCAAATACTTATTCAATTATTTTCAGCAAACACAAGGCCCTCTGTGGTGGCTGCTCCATGGGCAATTTGCTCTGGAACTCTGATCTTTCAGTTTGTGACAGTGAAAAGAAACATCACATTAATATAGGAGAAGACAGAAGGACGTCACGAAAGACCCAAGAAAGTGGTCTTGATAATAAGACCTACCACTTATTATATTCTCACCATATACCAGGCTTCTCATTTAATTCTTATAAAGGGCTTTAGAGATGGGCATTAGCATCCCCATTTTCTAATGAGGGCCATGGGGCTTAGTTGGTTTATATAACCTGCCCAAGATTAGTGGTAGAAGCAGATTTCTCACAGAAGTCTGCCTTGCTCTGGATTGATGCTTAACAATTAGTTCTAATGCTTCCCATTTAGGGAGTAGCAAGGTCAACCATAATTTAAATTCCATTCAGCAAATATTGTTAGTCCTGGCCACACTCCCAGAGCCATGATATGGTTACTCTCCTCTAGGAATTTGTAGTATTATTAGAAATAATTATAGGATATAAGGTAGTGTAGAATTCATTTCCAAATTGGATAAAACCATGAGCCAAAGTATTTGCAACAGAAAATATCTACTTTGGGCATTCAAAAATTCCAAATATTCCAATTCAAAATTTTAGATCTTACTCACTTTGTTGGAAAAGAATCTGATTCAACAAAGTAAATTGTATGCAAATAAAAATATAATCTGGGGAAACCCATTAAATGGTCAGAGATGAAAATTATCTCTTAGAATTAAGCAATACTAACATGAATCCCTATCGGTCATCTTTTCTGTGGCACTCACAATAAACAATTATAAGCAAGGAAAGTAGTGTCTCTCTCCTGCACATACCAAGGAACTGAAACACTTAATTAAATGCCAAATAGAGTATTTAATAAAAAATCAGATTCCTGGATTTTGTTCCAGAACATCCATTTATTATTAACTGTATAACCCTAGGTAAATGACTCAACCTTTTGGATTCTCAGCTTCCCATTTGTAAGATGGAAACACAGTACTAATATGTGCACTGTTTAATTTCACAAAGTTGACTGAGATGAAACATGTAAAAAGTGCTTTGGTGAATTATAAAGCTGTAAAAGAGTACTGCCTTATTGCCCTTATGCCTTGGATGTGGTCTGACACAGCACAGATGTTTAACAAATGTTTGTTGAACCTAATGGCTAGGTTTATGTGCAAAATAAACAGAGCTGGAGAGGTGTCTCAACACAATGTTTGTACTAATTATGTGGCTCCCCCGAGCCTGGCTGTACCAGAGTCCAGCAGGTCCTCATTTCGCTCAGCTCTGCCTTACTCTCCATGGTGCTCTCTCTCAGCTGCTGCAGACTGGAATGAGTTCACGGGTCTGCATGCCTAGGATTCTCAAAACCCCTAGGGACTTGAAGGTGGCATGTTGTGGGGAGCAACCTCAGTGACCTTTAGTAGAGAGTAAGGGTCAGCAATCTCAAAACACACTGGAGAGTACCCAAAGGGGTTTTGAACTACAGGGAAAGCAAAATAAATAAAAAATAATAATAATCACTTCCTCCAGAGAGCAGTTTTGACATGCTGCTACTTGTCTCTTGCATTGTGATAAAAATACATGGTAGGAAATCAATGTAGGTTTCCTTGGCAGCTGTTGTATAGAAGAGGTCAGGTGCAAATCTGAACAAGTTGCTGAAGGATGAGTCTGCTCACAGACATTTCCTGCTTCATGGAAACAGCCAGATGATAGAAAACGTGCTTAATATGACGATTGTCCATGTATATCTCAAAGTAAAATTTTCCATTCACTCAATATTTATTAAAACTCCTAGATGTCTAAATTCCTCTTGTCTCAATTTCCTTTCCTGGGAAGGCTCTGGGAACCTTGGCTCCTTGGCTGCATTTTTAGAAACAGAATATGCATTGCCCCAATGAACATTAATGTGTTTGTTTGTAGGGCGTATCTGGGTGAAAGATAGGCAATAGGATCTTCAGACAGGGCCACCTTTATAACATTGACTTAGCCCAGCTTGACAGGTCCAGAAACTTGGTATTTTTGGTGTCCCAGGGCTAATTTTGTAAATGGAGAGGGACTTAAAATATAAACCAAAAGGCCAGGCACGGTGGCTCACGCCTGTAATCCCAGTGCTTTGGGAGGCCAAGGTGAGCAGATCATGAGGTCAAGAGATGGAGACCATCCTGGCTAACAAGGTGAAACCCATCTCTACTAAAAATATGAAAACAAAAAATTAGCAGGGCATCGTGGCAGGTACCTGTAGTCCCAGCTACTTGGGAGGCTGAGCCAGAAGAATGGCGTGAACCCGGGTGGCGGGGCTTGCAGTGAGCCAAGATCACGCCACTGAACTCCAGCCTGGGCAACAGAGTGAGACTCTGTCTCAAAAAAAAAAAAAGTATATGTATATATACACACACACACACACACACACACACACACACACACACACACCAAAAACCATACCTACCTATCTGGCATTTATTCTCTGGCTGCAAGAAAGCTTTGGGAAGCCAAGTATGTTTGGTGAATGTGAAATAATAAAGAAGAGTAATTCATTTGATGACTTGAATATTTAGTGGTATCAAGCTACTGTGCATGACAAATCCATTGTCACAAAAGAGTTACATTTGCCAATAAGACCAAATATTTGGATGGGCTGGATAAGACACTGTCATCCCCAGGCAGAAGGCATGAAGCAGTTAATCAGTGAAGTCTCTCTTTATTTTGAGACAGAGTCTTGCTCTGTCGCCCAGGTTGGAGTGCAATGGCGTGATCTTGGCTCACTACAACCTCTGCCTCCTGGGTTCAAGTAGTTCTCCCACCCCAGCCTCCTGAGTAGCTGGGATTACAGGCACACACACCATGCCCAGCTGATTTTTGTATATTTGGTAGAGACAGGGTTTCACCATGTTGGCCAGACTGGTCTCGAACCCCTGATCTCAAGTGATCCAGCCACCTCTGCTTCCCAAAGTGCTGGGATTGTAGGCGTGAGCCACAGTGCTGGGCCTGAAGTCTTAATAAACAGGAAATACAATGGCCCCATGATTCTGCCCAAATCAGAAAATTGCCCATTCTATTAAAGATAATCTCTCTCTATTCGTTTATCAGCCCACTAACAGAGAATGCAAAGACAACACATCATAAATATGGTAGAATGGTGATCACACACAAGAGAGGCAAATGGACAAAGAACAGAGAACTCCTATCAGAAAGACATTATCAGACAGCTGAGGAGCCACGTGGAGAAAAAAGCCAGTGCGCAGAAGAATGTCATGAGATGCAGGCATTTTGCAGAGCCTCAATAAAATCAACATAAATATGTATATTGAAAGTGAACTGAACAATTACATAAGCAGAAATTAAGTTCTGTCCAATCCTTCTGATGGAAAAAAAAAATCCAGCAAAGACAATCATGAGGCAAGAATCATGTACCATGCATAGAAGCGGAGTAGCAGAGCAAAGGCAACCACACCCTTGTAACCATCACCCAAATCAAGAAACAGGACATTACTAGCTCTCCAAAAATTTCCCTCTGTTCCCTTCTAGTCACTCATTTCCCAGTGGTACCCATTCTGCTGACATCTAACAACATAGATTAGCTCACCTATTTTTATACTTTGTATAAATGGAGTATATACTCTTTGGTGTCTGGTTTCTACTGCTCATCTTTATGTTGGAGAGATTCATCCATACTTTCGTATGTAGTTGTAAATCATTCTCACTGCCATCGATACAGCCCAAATTCTGTGACTATATCACAATTGGTTTAACTATTTTGTTGTTCATGGGCCATTTTGTTGGAACAATATTGGAATATTTGGAACATTGTTCCAACCGTCCAACAAATGGTTGTTCCAATTTTTGTCTACTAACAAGTACTTTTGCCGTGAACATTCTAATACATGTCTTTTGGTGAACATATGCATACATTTCTAGGGGGTGTATGCCTTGAAATCTGTTTGCTGGGTTACAGGTTATGCACATGTTCAACTTTAGTAGTAACTCCCACTTCTCCAAAGTGGTTGTATCAGTGTATTATCCCACAAGTGGTATATGATAATTCTTACTCCTTCACATCCTTGCCAACACCTATTATTTTCCATCTTTTTCATCTGAGCCATTTTGGTGGATAGCAAGTGTTATTTTATTATGGTTTTAATTTGCATTTCCCTGAGAATTAATAAACAATTTTCTGTATGTTTAGTTACACATCCTCTTTTATGAGACTTTTCCCATTATGCTGTTGAGTTGTTCAGCTTTTTCTTATTGACTTGTAGGTGTTCTTTATACATTCTAGATTTGTGTTTTTTAATCATATATGTGTGTGTTTGCATTGGATATAAATTAATATATATTAATATTTTTCTCTTACCTTGTGGGTTGCCATTTCACTCAATTTGGGGGAACAGAAGTTTTTAGTTTTAATGTAGCCAAGTTATCACATTTTTTCCTTTTATGATTAATGCTTTTTCATTTGCTTATTTTCCATTTAATAAAGCATTGCTGACTCCAAGGTCATGAAGATGTTCTACTCCAGAAATTTTGTTTCATCTTTCAATTTATTTCTGCAGCCCATTTGGTATTGACTCTTGTGTGTAATGTGAAATAAACATTAGAATACCTTTTTTTCCACTTGAATGTTGAATTGACACAGCACAATTTATCTAAAAGATTATCCTTTTCCATACTGCATTGCAGGATCACCTTTATCATAAATCATGCCATCATATATGTGCGGATCTACTTCAAGATTCCCTGTTGTGTTTCATTGGACAGTTATCTGTTCTTGCACCAGTACCACACAGTTTTGATTGTCATAACTTTATAATAATAGTTTCTGATATATCATAGTGTAAGTTCTCTATATTGATTCTTCAAGAATGTCTTGGTGATTTCCAGCTTTTACATTTTATATGAATTTTAGGAAAACTTGTCAATTTCTGGAAAAAGAAGAACCTATAGCTTAGACTTTGACCAAAATTGCATGGATGAATGTACTAATTTGGAGAGAACTAACATCTTTACAATATTGAGTCTTCCAATTATAATGATGCATATGCTTCCATTTATTTATCTCTCCTTTAATTTTTCTCAATAATATTTTTTAGTTTTCAGTTGGAGATCTTGCACATCTGTAATTAGATTTATTTCTAGGTGTTTGAGTTTTTTGATGCTATTGTAAATATGTTTTATTTTCTATTTGTTTATTGCCAGTATAGACAAATACAACTAGATTTATATGTTGACTGTATATCCAGTTCCCTTCCTATATTCTCTTATTAATTCTAAGAATTTATCTTTATATTCTCTAGAAATTTTGAATGTGCATGATCTTATTGTCTGGAAATGACAATTTTATTTCTTGCTCACCAGTCTCCATGACATTTATTTCTTTCTCTGGCCTTTTGCATTGGCTAGACCTCCTTCTACAATGTTGGATTGAAATGATGACAGTGGTTATTCTTGACCCAGTTCCAATCTTAAGGGGAAGTTTTCAATGTGCTACCATTAAGAATGATGTTTGCTGTGGATATTTTGTAGATATTCTTTATGAGATTAAGGAAGTTCTGCTCTTAATTGATTACATGTTTTCATCACAAATGGATATTGAATTTATCAAATGCTTTTTCTGCATTTGAGATGATCATATGATTTTACTCCTTTTTCTGTGAATTACGTTTATGATTTTTGAATGGTAAGCCACACTTGCACACTGGGACTAAACTTGTACTCCACCTAATATTTTGTTAAGAATTTTTAAGTAATGTTTATGAGAAATATGGGCTTGCAATTTTCTTTCTCACAATGCTTGTCAGGGTTTAAAAATCAAGCTTATGCTATTATAATTTTTTTTTAAGTCTGGAAAGCTCACCTTCTGTTTCTGTGTTCTGGAAGAATTATACAAGACAGCTGTTAATTTTTCCTTAAGTGTTTGGAAGAATTCACTGATAAACTCTCTAGGCCCAGGCTTTTCTTTTTTAAAATAATGGCTTAATTTTAAAAAAAATACATCCTAAATTATTGATATTTTCATCTCTTCTCCTGTCAGTCTTGGTAAATTGTGTTTTCAAAGAGTTTGTCTATTTCATCCAAATTGTCAAATTTATCAGCATAAAGTTATTTTAAGTTTCCTTTTATTGTCCTTTTGACGCTTGTATGATCTATAGTGATATCTCCTTTTTCATTGCTGTTGTTGCAAATTTGTTTTCTGTATTTTTTTTGTATCAGTCTTCTTTAGATTTTGATGTTTTTAAACAACTGACATTGGCTTTATTGTCTTTCTTATATGTTTGATTTTTATTTCCTTGGTTTTTGCTTTTATCTTTACCATTTCTTTTTGTAAGTTTGATTCCTGCTTTCTCTACTTTCTTGAAATTAACACTTAAATCATTGATTTTCAGGCTTTTTCCTTTCTAATATGGAATATAAGACTATATATTTCCTTCTAAGCACCAATTTTAGTTTTTTCACATGATTTTTCCAATGTAATTTTTATTATTTAAGTTTAAAAACTAATTTTTGGTTTTTTTCTTTATCCCATGGATTATTTAGAGTATATTGCTTAATTCTGAGCACTTGGGTTTTTCCTATTGTTGTTACTGATGTTTAGCTTAACTTCCATTGTGGTCAGAGAAGACGTTCTGAAAGATTTCAATATTTTGAAATTGTTGAGACTTTTTTCATGTTCTGACATGTTGATTCTAATAAATGTTCTTGTATACTTGAAGTGAATATGAAGTGGTCATTAGGTGCAATTTTGCATACATGGCATTAGATTACATATGTTAACTATACTGTTCATATTTTCTATATCCTTATGAATTTTTTATTTTTCACTTTTTCTGCTACATGTTTGAAAGAGATGCACTAGTGCCTGCCACTGTGATTGCTGATTTGTACATTTTTTCTCATTCTGTCCATTTTTGTTTAATTTATTTTGAAGCTGTATTATTAGGTGCACAAAGATTTGGGATTGTACTCATTTCCTATTGGACTTATTTATTTATAATTATGAGCTGTCTCACTTTATCTCTAATAATGTTTCTTGCCTTAAAGTTCACATTGTCTGATATTAGTATAGCTAGACAACTTTAGGAGCAGGGGCAGGTTTGTGTTTGCATGGTATGTTTGGCTTTCCTTTCACATTAAACATTTCTTTTTATTAGATTTGAAGATTTGGGTTTGTTTTTTATCTAATGTGACAGTATTTTACTTCAAATTTAGCTTATTTACATTCAGTGTAATCACTGACATCACTGGGTTTATAGCTACCATCTTATTTTTCATTTTCTGTTGAGCTCTTTTCTTTTATATTCCTTTTGTTGTCATTCATGCTCTTTTTTTGCCCTCTTTCCTCTACTTTTTTTTATTATTCAATGATTTCATTCTAAAAACTTGCAAGTTTTACTTCTTTAATTCTAATAGTGGCTATCCCAGAGATTGCAATATATGTCCTTGATTTATTACAGAATTATACAAATTATTTTTGCCACTCTTCTGATACTATTAGACCCTTAGACCTTTTAAATGATTTATCCCTCCTGATTTTGTTCTTCTTGCCACATATCTTAGTTCTACATATATTTTATACTACAAAGTACGTTATAATTACTGCCTTTTGTAATCAATAGTAACTTGCAAATATCCATGTTTACCCTCACCAGTGTTTTTTATTCCTTCCTTCATTTCCATATTTTTCTGTCTGAGATTCTCTTTTCTTTCTCTCTCTCTCTTTTTTTTTTTTTTTCTTCTTTTTTTTTGAGGCAGGTGTCCCACTCTTTGTCACACAGGCTGGAATGGAGTGGCAGAATCATGGCTCACTGCAGTCTCAACCTCCTGGGCTCAAGCAATCCTCCCACCTCAGCTTCCTGAGTAGCTGGGACTACTGGTGAGTGCTACTGTGCCCACTTTTTTTTTTTTTTTTTTTTTTTTTTAGAGACAAGGTCTTGCTTTGTTGCCTAAGCTGAGATTATTTTCCTTCTGCCTGAAGAACACCCTTTAGTTTTCCTGAAAACATCTTTATTCTACTTTCATATTTGAAGGATATGATTGCAAGATATAATTCCAGGTTGGCAATTATTTTCTTTAAGCACTTAAAGTTGATAGTATTTTCTTCTTACATCTATATGTTGATAAATCAACTGTGAATCTTATTGTTGCTTCTTTGAAGCTAATTTCTTTTTTTTCTTCTGGCTGTTTTTTTATTTTTCTCTTCATCTTTGGTTTTCAACAGTTTGACTATGATGTGGTTAGCTACAATTTTGTTTATCTTGCTCCTTGTTCTTACATCAATACATAGATAATCTTATGCATTATCTCTTTGAATATTGCTTCTCCTCTATTCTCTCTCTCCTTTTTGGAACTCCAATCATATATATGTGAAAAGTTTCATATGTATCTTGTTCTTGCCATTGTTTCCATTCTTTTTTCTCTTCGTGCTTCAAAAGTAGATACTTTCTATTTATCTAGGTTCCAGCTCACTGATCCAGCCCATTATTCACTAATTATGCTGTGTGTCATCTGCTGTAAACTTATCCATTTGAATTCCGAATTTCAAATATTTTTTCAATGTTTAGAGTTCTAAAATATATATGTAATTTTTTCACAGTTTCCAACTTTCTAGTGAAGTTTTCCTTTTTATTCATCATTTCACTATTTATTTTTCGTATTAATCATAAGTATTATAAATTCTTGTTCTGGTAACTCCAATTTTTGGCCCATTTGTGGGTCAGACAGATCTGAGAAGCTTGGTTTTTTCACTCTGTCTCAGATACTTTATATTTAGTGTATACATTCCTAGCCAGAGAAGCATTTATATAAACACTCTCTATATTTAATGATTCAGTTTAAGAAAATGCTTACAATAATCGAGTTCTCCTTGTTTCTGAACCAAGTTTTATATCAGAAGACCACATTCTCATCTTGGGGAGAAGAGCGAGGAGAGTCGGTGTCTAAGCATTCCTAGCACTACGTCTGTGCTTCAGTGTTCCAGCCCCATGAAAAACCCATTTCTGTACAGCATCATATCCCATAGTTA
The DNA here is from genome assembly GCF_043159975.1 of Macaca nemestrina. Lineage (NCBI taxonomy): Eukaryota > Metazoa > Chordata > Mammalia > Primates > Cercopithecidae > Macaca > Macaca nemestrina. Next base: position 86,470,994 of record NC_092134.1, on the reverse strand, counting down.
GTCATACTTTTAGATTTTTAGGAATATTTTAGTGTCATTGCTATTTAGAGATTATCTGTATCTTATGTTACACATTAGATAAACATGCTCTGATAATATAAATGTTATTTGAGCTAATTAGATAAACTTTGATTTCAATAATTGTTCATCTTTAAAACTGATGTAGCTTTATCTTAGGACTAAAGGATTACTTATCTTCTTTATATATAATACACGTTATATATTGTATATATTATATATAGATATAATAATAATAATGTAATGTGTACAGTTGTTCACATAAATTAATTCAACTATATTTAGCTTCCCCTGTATCCCGTCCTCTTAAGCTCATTGAGGGCAGAGGCAGTTTTCTTGTATCTTGTCACTCTGCAGCACCTAACACAATACCTTTCATAAACATAATCTGGGCTTAGCTTAGCAAGTCTGTGGATTGGATTCACTTGCAAAATCTATCTATTGCTTTAAGAGAAGCCAATATTTAAAAGTAGACTTTTCATTAAAAGGATATTACAGATACTACTTGCTTTGTTTAATAATTACCTGCTTTGGAGATGTGTTTGTATTTTTAACAAATGGAGATGTGAATGCTTTAATTAGCTTCTATTATATATATTAGAAAACAATCTTGGAATAGTGCCACTATGTAAGTTAACTATGCTGGTTCAAAATATATTTGAGATGGAATTTGATTAAATAATTACCAAAAATAGATATGTAAGACTGTATATGATTTCTTTAGTAGAAGATCAGGCAGCAATATTGATTTTTTCAATTAAGTACTGAATATACCCAGTCAAATTCAAACACTTACTAAATGACATTTTGCAACTTTCAAAAAGCCCTGACATTTAACCCCTCAGTTGATTCCCTTCATAACTTGGTAAATTAGGCAAAAAAAGCAAAGAAGGAGAGGATCATGGGCAGCAAGGGATTTACCCACATTTACATTTATATTGGCAGAGTCAGGGCTTGAACTGAAGTCTCCTGAGGCCTAATTTGATTCGCTATCTGTATCAACTAGAAATACCTAAAATAACTCTTATGTCTATAAAGATAAATGTACCTGTAGAAAATACATCCCTCAAAACACACATTTAATTACAACTTCTTAAATGAACACCCTCTTCCTTTTTCTTACAGCTCCTTATCCCTAGATTTTAAAGAATCAAAACACATATAAACATCTGCCTAGAGCAAACACACGGAGTTTCCTCATGACTGGAAGCCCACATTAAAGCCACGCCTAAGGGAAGAAGGGAAGGCAGGGCTGATAATATTTTGTTTATTTTAGTCCTTCTGCTTAGTTTTGGTTTGCAGGCACTGGACTGAACTTAGTTTTCAGAGCCAGAAATTGTCATTGTTTGTGTATCTAAATTTGTTAATACTCTGCTTTTAGAAATTTTTATGTACAATGGATTCCAAGAGTATTTTGGGAACTTCTCAGTGGTGAAATCTAAATTGTGGTTCAGTGAAGAGCCAACAAACACAAACTGCAAAGAGCAATTGGCACAGTAAACTTTTGGAGGATATACGACTCTTCTGCTCTTCTAGCGCAAAGCACAGAGTAGGTGCTTGCTACAGTTAATCGGATGAATGAATGAAAAGTACCTTAATCCCTAGCATTGTCTCCTCAGTTCACCCAAAGATTCCCTGTGATGGCTGTGCCACCATTAGAGCAGCAGTTTATTTTCTGTGCAATTTGTAGAAGAAAAACCAGAAACCAAATTGTCACCCATGCTCCAAATTGTTATCCATGCTCCAAAGACTATCCTTGGTTTTATGCCATAGCATTTAAGGTATTGCCATTTCCAAGTAAGTCTTGCCCCATACCAGTCTGTGAACAGGAGGCATTTGCTTTTGGGTAGTAGTTGACATGCTTTGGGGAGTTTATGCTGCCTCCCCAGCTCCCATCTCAGAGAATTCCTGCTATTCACAGTCACTGCTGGAAAGGACAGGCCTAAGTGGCCCTGTCCCCACCCCATGTCTGCCTTGCCCACCCCGATGAGACCAGGGGTAGACTCGTGGACCACAGCATCAGACTCTCTCTTATGATTCTGAGCCAAGCTACAGAAACTACAGTCAGTGACTGTGGACTGCAGCTGAGAGCTCCCATCCAGCCAGGGCTGAGGTTGGTGCCAATGCAAGCCAATGCCAAGAACAACCAAAGCTACTTAAGAGCAAGATTTTAAATAAACAGACGAAGCCAAAGTCTGTGGACAAAGGAAATCAGACCAGCTTTTAAAAAGCAAAGAGTATGCAGCACTCACAGGAAATTAATAATTTTATTTATTTATTTTATTTTTTAATTTTTTTTATTTATTTTTTTATTTTTGAGACGGAGTCTCGCTCTGTCGCCCAGGCTGGAGTGCAGTGGTGCAATCTCAGCTCACTGCAAGCTCTACGTCCCCGGGTTCACATCATTCTCCTCCCTCAGCCTCCCCAGTTGCTGGGACTACAGGGGCCTGTCACCATGCCTGACTAATTTTTTTGTATTTTTAGTAAAGACAGGGTTTTACCATGTTAGCCAGGATGGTCTTGATCTCCTGACCTTGTGATCCACCCACCCCGGCCTCCCAAAGTGCTGGGATTACAGGCGTGAGCCACTGCACCCGGCCATAATATTTTTTAAAAGCAAAGAGAGTCAAAAGAGAAAGAGTCAAAAAACAGAGGAGAGAAAGAAAGAGTCAGAGACTAGAGACCAATCGACTTAAGTTTCTGACTCTCTCTTTCCCAGCTTTGGTCGCTAGGAAGTCTAGCTGGACTTTGTTTCCTGCTGGTGGATGTCTGCAAAATTGCTGGCTTAATCTTTCCAGTTAACTCCTGTTTTTAATTTGAGTTAATTTGAGTGAGATTCGATTGCCAGCAACCAATCATCTCTGACCAATGAACTTCCCCGTCCCCTTCTCCCCTGGGAACAAGGTGCTTCAGTTTGGCCCTTCTCTCTCCCATCAAGAAAGAATGGGATCTGAAAAACTTTCACACTGTCAAATACTGAGTTTGCTGACTTTTCCAGTAACACTTTAGAAGAGCACAGCAGTGAGAAGGCCACATAATACAGCAAGGGATAACAATTCACGATACCATTTTGGGCATCAGTCGTAATCTATTTCAGGAGGAGCACCGGAACATCTGCTATTACCTCAGTAGCAGATCACTTACTATCCCCTTTTTGAGGGCTACTTACCGTCACACATAAAGCTTTTCCTTGCTCTCACACTCCATACACCAGATGCTACATAAGTTCTTCTGTCCATTGTAAATGCCTTGAAAGCGGGGATTGTCTCCACTGTGATGTTATATAGCAGTGACAGCATTCATTTGAATGGATACACGTTCTACATATAATTTTAATAGATATTCCTTCTCCCTCTCTCAGAATGAATATTTTGAAAACTTGTGGGGCTAATATTCAGATAACATCTCCTCAAAAACCTTCCTTTTCCTTTTTGCCACTCCCTCTGCACTTCCGGGTGTCCTTGCACTTCTATGAGCTCTCCTAAAACTGAAGAGCATGAGGAAGACAGGAAATTACTATTAGCTTTTCCTTAGTCCAGGAAAAAAAGACTTAGAGATGGCTCCGTCATATTCATAAAGTGTTGATTAAAGAAGCCAGTATCAGCAATTGAAAAGGACTTTCTAGTTTAGCCCTGCTTCCCATTCCATCTGGGCACCTCCAGCATCAGCCCACAATTTCTCAGGCTCCAATCCATTCCATGCCATTCATTAAGCTGACTTTCCGATGAAGACACAGAAGGAAGAGAGCACATTTGCATCAATGCAGGTACAGGTGTATAAACTCAGTGGCTCCAAGTGGCTGCACTGAACAATGTTCACTTACTTGGAAAAAGGGCCATTCTCACAGATTCTATTTAAGGCCAATGAGGATAATAGAAATTCTTGAATCTAGGACTATTCATAAATACTGTTTTAGAAGAATTTATTTTGATTCAGAAAGGACCACAGTTCCTGGCAGACTGTGATTAACGTTTTATTTCCTTTTCCTATATCATTAAAGGCAAGGGTAGTATTCAGAGCACTCAAAAGACATATACAGAAAGAAAATAAAATTATGTTTTTGACATGCTTGGATCTCTATCATATTATGTTCTTGTCTCTTCTGGTACAATTGTAGGATTTATTTTCTAAACATTCCAATTTTACAGCATGAGTCATTGCTAATGTAGAAACCAACTGAATCATCCATCCATCCATCAATGAATATTCTTGTCTTCTTTTTTCTTATATGTGCTTATCATTATACTAAAAAAGATATTAGGAATTCTTGCATTTAAAGCACTTCTTCTCCCTTTCACTTATTTTGCTTGGTTCACAGGTAATATAGTAAAGCTATCATTAACTTTGTGTTGGTTCAGATTTCCATTCAAAATATTGAGTCAGAAACTGAAATCAAGTGTACTCTTAAGTATCTCAAATCTGATGTCTTCCATACAGGAGGTAAACATAAAGTCTAGAAAAAGTAGTATAGAAAAGAAATATTTTCATAGTTTCTGGCCCTAAGAAAGACCAATCAGACTGGATTGTGGTAATAAGTCTATGTCTTCTTCACTTGGCCTTTAAAAGTTGACTTTAAAAGTTATTTGACTGGCCAGGCAAGGTGGCTCACGCTTGTCATCCCAGTACTTTGGGAGGCCGAGGTGGGCAGATCATCTGAAGTCAGGATTTTGAGACCAGCCTGGCCAGCACGGTGAAACCCCGTGTCTACTAAAAATAAAAAAAATTAGCCGGGCTTGGTGGCACATGCCTTATAATCCCAGCTATTCAGGAAGTTGAGGCAGGAGAATCGCCTGAACCCGGCAGGTGGAGGTTGCAGTGAGCCGAGATCGCGCCACTGGACTCTAGCCTGGGTGACAGTGAGATCCATCTCAAAAAAAGAAAAAAAAAGTTATTTGATCATCTTGTTTCAAATATGAAGAATCTATTTTATTCCATTCCATCTTAAATATATCACCTAGGATACTTGGTATTGTAATATAATTATTTGTTAGGCACATCTTTTATTATTATTATCTATACCAGATGGTTTCAAGGAGAAGACATGTTTACTTGGAACCAACCTATGGTTTGGGGTGGGGCTGGGCGGTGGGTAGGAGCACTGGTCCAGGAGTCAAGAGAACCAAATGCTAGTCACTGTGATACCACCAGTGAGTGAAGCTGTCACTTATTGGGCTTTCTTGTTCATTAGTTTCTTTTTCAGTAAAATGAGATTCCTTCAGTGCCTGAAATCTCATTCTAAGACTCAATGACTGAGCCTTTTTCTATTGTTTATCTTTTGCCCCAAAACTTGTAGCACAAAGTCTCCCCAATTTTTATGTACTTAACAACCCACTGTTCAGTAACCATTCTATATTACATACAATTATTATCATGAGCCCCCTTTCCCATTCTGACGATGTGGAGATTATATAGGGAAAACTATAATATGGATCACATGGAAAAAACTGAATTAAAAGGAAGATTTGGTCTGGGCATGGTGGCTCATGCCTGTAATCCCAGCACTTTGGGAGGCCAAGACAAGCAGATCAGTTGAGGCTGGGAGCTCGAGGCCAGCCTGATCAACATGGAGAAACCTCGTCTCTCCTAAAAATACAAAATTAGCTGGGCGTGGCAGTGCATGCCTGTAATCCCAGCTACTCGGGAGGCTGAGGCAGGAGAATCGTTTAGACCCAGGAGGCGGAGGTTGCAGTGAGCCGAGATGGCGCCATTGCATTCCAGCCTGGGCAACAAGAGCGAAACTCCATCTCAAAAAAAAAAAAAGAGGAAGATTTGAATTTATTATGTATTATTTCTAAGAGAGAACTCGAAAAATCATTTGTCCTAAACAATAGCTTTTATCTATTGACTCCCAAGTAGTTCCCAAGAAACTAAATTGCTCTTACCAAATTATCCTTTTAATACATCCATGTTATAGACTCATCAACTACTCATCATTAAAACACATGGCCTACCAAAATTATATTTTAACAATTAAATACTAGAAGTCATTTCAATGCTTAGAAAACTCTGGTGAGCATGATTACATGTGGAAACTTTCAGATAGAATGTATCCAAAAAAGGAAGTATATTAAAAATGTAAATATATTTCAGATAGCATGTATCCAAAAATGTAGATATATTGACAGGCTTTGCCACTTTTTTGCAGTTTCACATCATGTCTTTACTTGTAATAATAACAATAATTGCTGCAAAGATAATAAACTACATTCCCATTCTGCTATCCCTCTACCCCCAGTACTGTATCTCCAGTTTTCCCTGCAACATGGTGGCAGTCTACAAATAGTCTTTGTGACATCAGGAGGATAGTCTAGATTTCCTTCCAGGGCAACATATTTTGGTATTAGGTTGAACCATAAAATTGCCATTTTTTGTCAGGATGATTGACTACTGGTGGTTTCATATGGCACAAGCTAAAGAGCCTTCCTTGGGTTTGGGTTACAGTCCTGAGAGTCACTTGTGTGTCCAATGGGCCAGTCACTTAACTGCTGAGTCTTGGTGTGTGAAATGGTAGTAACACCTAGTGCATAGGATTGATTATTAACTTAACATTGAGGCTTAGCAATGACATACAGGAGCACCATGCCTGGAAACAGTTATTGTTCAAGAAATAGGTAATAATACAATATAATTATCGGTATAAGTAACTTAGAAGAGTTTCCTCACTTTCCCTTTAGCCATTCTTGCGTACATGGTGAAGGTAATGGTTGCTATGGTAGAGAGAAATGGAAAATATTTGTGAAGCAAGCACAGTTTTTAAAACCCCAATAATGTTAAAGGCCTTCCACTCCTGTCTTGTATGCTCTCTTATGTCCTAGTAAGGGCACAGATAAAGTTTGACACATACTCGGTGGAGTATCTAAATAGAAAATGTACTGATGCAAACCAAGAACAGAGTTTTAAGAAAAAAATCAAAGCACTAAGCAAACATTCTGAACTTTTGGCAGAGGAATTGGACTGTCTGAATCCCCATGACTCTTTGGAGTTATTAATAGTGACGCATTTTGCCATATTTTGAGCAGACGCATATTTATAGGTCACGCAGTATCTGTGTGGGGAGACTTTCAAGGCTTTATGGCCTTTTAAAAATGTCTTATCTTGGAAGAGAACAGGGCAAGGAGGATGCCATTTTGTCATCTGTGCAGCACCAACCACCCTGTGCTCATTAAATATTATGGGAAAGACGGGCACTGCAGCAGGGCCTGGAATGTGGCTCCCATCTGCTCTGCCAGAAGCCACGATGAAGTCACGAGTTGCACAACAGTAGTAATTCACAGCTATTTATGACCATTTTAATAGCAAAGGTCTAGATCAGAAGGCTGTGTTTACATGCCGTGCAGCAGAATAGTTCATGAATCATTCCCACAGCAGCGTTTGGTCAAACCAATCAACCAAGTAATGAAAAATGAACCAGTTGTTCTTGAGGTTGTGATTAATAGATCTCTATATTAGCCTCTACTTTCCTCATGCTCTTCCATACCTGAGACAGAATTGACTCCTGCCCCATGCCCACAGACTCTCCTCCTCTGTCCTCCCGGCAAGCCACAGCCCTGTTACCCTTTCTCCACCCAAGCTCAAAGCCCTAAGACATCAGGTAAGTTAAAGGAGCTTTGAAAACTCCTGTAGAGCACCTGTGCACATAATTAAGGAAATATTATTTTTAGCACATGTTTATTTTCTCATTGTCATTGCTCCATTATGTGACTTCAGTTAGTGACCCCGATGGCCCCTTTGCATCCAGATCAGTAAAATCCTTTCACTTGTCTGCTTAAACTGAGTGGAGGTTTTAGTGATTATCACTTCCATGCAGCCTGAAGGTCGAACTATTTCCTTTTGTTTCACTAGACAGTTAATCCCCTCATTAAGAGTGATGGAAAATGAATAATTAAACATGCCATTTTTGCATTTCAGGTAATGAGAGGCCCTAAGATCCCAGAGGATGCCGTAAGAGGAAAAGTCAGGGGAGTGTTGAAGACTCTGCTTCCTATAAATATGTGAGTTTCTCTCCCCTGGCTTCATGGTAGAAAAGGTTTGGCGAAGGCTCTTCCTCTAAGTTGAAACAAAAGAAAGTGAAAACCTTAGTTATTGGGCTGTACTCTAACACTTAGTAGCTGTGTGACTTGGGGCAAAGCAGCTAATCTTTTGACACTAAAAGTGTTCTCAATTATATAACTGGAATGATAATGGTAAACATTATATTGAAGGTTTATGAGCTTTAAAAACATGAATGAGTGACAGTACTTACAACAGTGTCTACCAGATGGTAAGAGCTCTGTAATGTGTTAATTATATTATCATTTTCGTTATCACCCAGGCGAGTCACCTGAATGCTGTGGGTATCAGGCCTCAGCCAAACAACCACTTGCAGAGTGTCAAAAAGCTCCCTTTTGCCTATTAGAACAAGGATTAAGAGTAAATTATGTTGTACCCTGGAGGGAAAAAACCCAAGTAGCCATACCTTTAGGGCCTTAGGGAATTCAGCTTTCACCAGACTTCTTCTAATTACTCTAAAAAGATTTTTTGAAGGGTGGAGGTGGTAGAAGGTAGAAAGCCACAAGAGTTGGGACTCAGATGACCACACTTGGTGAGTGAAGGTGAAGCCACCCACACAGCCTCCACTGGTGCAATCTGAATTCCTGCCTTCAATCCCAGGCCCCACAGCCTCTGCCCCTTCCTCACGTTCTCCAACTCCCAGGAAGCCGGCTTGCCCTAGGCTTCCCCAGCCCTGTACCGCGGAGACTGGGCAGGGACTCCTTTTGTACTCTGACTCCTGTCTCATCTGACCATGTTTTAGGCAGACCTTATGCTCATGCCGACTAAAAATGGACTCACCCTGCTAAGGAAATCCAAGCCCCACTGGGAAATATCGCTGAGTCTAATTTGATCATTTCTTTTGCCGCTTCAGGCTGTGGACCTTACAAAGCAGAGATAGCACCCTTCAAGATGCAGAGTTCAGGGAAAGCTCCTATACAGAGGGGAGTGGGGGTCTCCCCTGAGTTTGGAAAGATGACTAGGGTTTGATTGACAGAGTGAACGGGGGGCGGGGTGGGGGAGATATTTCAAGTAAGTGGGGAGGGTCTGGAATGTGCCGAGAACAGGGAATCTTCTGAGAGGCTGAAACAAGCTGTGTAAGGGAGTGCAGGTTGCTCAAGCTGCTCAGAGAGACACAGACCAGTGCGGAAAGAAAGGTCTGAGGGTTCATCAAGGTATTGGACTTTATTCTGCGTAAATACAGATGGTGAAGGGTGGAAGCAGTGTTTTAGAAAAGAAAAAGTGTGTAATGCTGTGCATGCAGCATTGGTAGAAATGGGCTTGATGGGAGGAAAATTACTTAGCGGACTAAGGCCTGAGGTCATGGAGACCTATGCAAAGGAAAGTAAAATGCACGAGGGTGACTATATGATTATGTGCAGAGGGGGTGGAAACTGTTGCTCAAAACTGTATCTTAAAATTTGTTTTGTCATTGCTTTACCCAAAATAGTCGATCCTAGTTGGATTTTTGTGGAGAAAATATTTTGCCCCTTTTAAAAAGATTCTAGTAAGAAGCAGCTTTAATGCTATTTGTGGAAGGAAAAAGTTACCAGGAGAAAGAGTGAATACAGTGCATGATCAAAGGAGTGATGGAAAGTGACAGTGGCTTTCAAAAGAATGCAGGTGAATTAACACGTATTATGACAAACGCAATCTTACAGCCACTTCATTTTCTTGTCAATGTTGGGAAATACTTTCTAGATATTCTAATAATGATGCCATTAGCATTGTACAATTTTTAATTAAAAAACTTATAACACAAATAGAAAGTTAAATCCAGAGGGGAACTTCAATATCCTTTCATCATGTTACAGAGGAGTTCACAAGACCAGAGAGTAAACAGCTTACACACGGTCACCCAGCAGGTGTGTGACAGGTCCATTGCCAGAAGGTAAATGCTTTGCTCCTGGTCCAGTGCCCTTTCTGCTTGGCCACAGGAGTCCACAAAGACCAATTTATTTATTTCTTTTTCAAAATACAAAATTTTATCAAAAAAGGGCCATTTTTATAGCTGAAGTAAGACTTGGTGTTTTCCATTTTCTCTTTTTAAAGTCAAAAGCTGTTTTCTCAGATAGATTATTCACATTTCCCTTTACTACGGTAATTTTCTTGTTTGTAGAATTAAATAATTAACCTTGAGGTAATCTTTGTGTTGAAGACACCTTAGCCTAGGGGTGCAAGTTGCTTAATGGGAAGAAAAGTAGGTGCCTAAGGGAAAGTACAGACTTCTAGGTGTTCCCCAGCTCCCTCGGAACAGCCCTCTGACCTGGTGCTCAGGATAAGGTGAAGTCACGGAAAAGCATCAGCAAACGTGCCTCTCAACCTGCCTTGCCCATGATGACCGTCATCCCAGGCCCCAGAGTGGAGGCGTCGAGCCTCCTCACAGGGTCCCTGGGTGCCCATCTCCTCGGAGGGGGCCCCTTCCCACAAGGGACCCATCGGCCTCACTTCTCTGTTCTCCCTCCTCCCCACTTCTCTATCTTTTCTGTAAAATGTTTAAAAGAAAAAATAAATCTCTCCTGTTAGAGCATGTTCCTTTTCTTTTACCTCCAACCTTTTTTTTTTTTAATTTCTCAGCCTCTGCCTCTCATGCAGGTGAACTTGCTTTCCTCCACCTCGTGCAAACACACATTAGGGCTTTGCTTCCTCTGCTTCCGGGGCCCGCAGCCTTCCCTTTGTGGCACCTTCTCCCCAAGACCTGTTCCTTTCTGCCTCCTAGGAGCCCATTCTGGACAGGGGATGCCCCAATAATGTCAGAGGGCTCCTGTGGATGGTCCCCTACCCCCATCCCAGTTACCAGGCCTGGGCTCAGGCGTGGGAAGTCCTGAAGTTCTGATTTTCTTGGTTAATCTCCTTGAAGCAATTCTTCATGATACCAAGTGCCCTGATTCTTTGTTCAAAGTTAGGGGTGGGCCAGTATCAACCTTGATATTTTTCACTGTTGATTCATGTTCATGAAAGATTCTCCTCAAGTTTGATTGGTGAATGCCTGGGCCAAGCACCATAAGCCTAGGTGCTCTGTGCCACATCCATATCAAGAGACTGGGAATCTTGGTGGGGTCAAAGTCTCTCCTGTATCCATGAACTATTGTATTGCCTCTCCTGGCAAGTCTATGAGAGAAGGGACAGCATAAACTCTGCCATAGGAGGAGGAAAGCTTCTCTCTTCTTCTCCATGGGACACAGGGAGGGAACTGATAGATGGCAGCCCTAAGGGCCCAAATTTAAGAGAGTAAAGTGGGGTGAACATGTTGAAATTGTGACCATTTTCCCAGAAGAAGCAGAGGGTATAATGCATCAAAGTTAGAGCACTAGAAGGGCCTTGGTATGGCCCCTGACACCAACTTGGACAGAGAGGCCAGACTCCAGCAGGTGGCAGCAATGGCAGTGGAGGTGGCACAGGCACCAACATGCAGAAGGGGCTGGCAGTGACCCTGGCAGGGAAGGATGCAGTGCCTCAGGGATAAGAGGATGCCAGCTGGGGACTCAGGCTCAGGTGCAGGTGTCACTAGACCTGGGCTAGCCTCCCACCCACTAGCCAGTTCCACAAGAATCTGTTCAGATACAATGTCCCCCTAAGGAGGAAAGTGGTAGAAAAGTAAATACGCCTTAATTCCCCAAACTACTCATTTACATCTGGGTAAGACTCCTAAACCAGAAAAATGAGGATCTTTATTGCTAATTACATGCTGGGTATCCTTAGGAGAGACATTTAAACTTTCTGGACCTCAGTTTTCTCATATATAAAATAAGGATGTAAACAATTATTATTTTGTAGGATTGTTGGAGGACAAAATGACAATATGAGCAAGTGAAATGCTATACCTAGTACTATGCCCTCAGTAAACAGTAGGCAGCAACCAACCTGGTGGGAAGTCTGCTATCCAGGAGGGTAGGGCTTGTTGACTTGCAAGATGATAAGGATTTCCAGATAGACCCGGCTGAGTAAGCATTGCTTTTTCCAGTTGGATAACCCTGAGATCTGCTGCTGGAGTGGACTCTGGATGTGAGCAGGAGGCAAAACACAGGGAAAGTAGCCCGAGTGCTGCTGAGCTTCTCAGGTGCTGATTTAGAAAATGTCCATGCTCACTACACAAGGACCTAAATATGCTGGCTCAGCTATCTAAATGGCAATGACAGTTGATGACAGATGTTTCCCAACGACTTCCTCTCCCAGAATCTTTTGCATCCTACACGTTCCTGTTGTTCAGATTCTTTCTGGAAGCAACACAGTTCCCAAATGTACATCAGATTGTGTTTTTCCCCACATCTCCGCCAGGCTTGTGTGATCATCTTTTTACTTTTTCTTAATCTTTTTTATTAAATTGCAATTTAATTTTTATTTTTCTGACCACTGGTGAGACCTACCATCCTTTCACATATTTATTGGCCCTTTGCATTTTCTCCTAAGCTTTCATTACTTGAGTTTTACAACAGAAGGGCATCATCTTTAGAATCAGTCCAAGGCCAGCATTCATTACAACCACTCCTATTATTTCATTTTGTTTTCTTCTCTTCTTTAAACTTCATGCCTCTGATTAATCTGTTTAATTTTAATGGCTAGGCATGGCAGCTTACATCTGTACTCCTAGCACCTTGGGAAACTGAGGCAAGAAGATTGCTTGAGAGCAGTCTGGGCAATATAGTGAGACCCTGTCTCTACAAAAAATAATAATAATAATTTTACAAGTATATAATACTTCAGGGCACACACCGACTTTTGTTTGTCTTCCTTTGGCAGAGTCCTCACCATAGATAGAATTTTTTCGTCTTTTGGATTAATCATGATTCAGGTCTTGAAATGAAAACTAAAATAAACTTGCTAGTTGACCTTTAATCCCAATTTGGAATTATTCTAGGTTGAATGAAAATCACCTACTTGATAGTACTCTACTTGTGTTTTTGCACTTTCTATAGAACAGAATTGGAGGCAGAATACTGTAGAAGAAATTTTCAAGAAGATTCAAGTACTAGATTTAGGATGTAGAAGTCCCTGCTTGCATACTGCTGCCAGTCTCCTTGCAGCTTTCAGCAAATCACTTTCCTTCCTCTCTCTGTAAATGAGGCAGGCAGCAGGTTGAGCTATATCAGTGATTCTCAACCCTGGCTACATAGTACAAGTACTTGAAAAACTTTTTTTGTTGTTGTTGTTAGTTTTGGTTGGTTTATTATTGTCTTTAAAAGTCTTCACAGGCAAAGCCATCCCTCCTTGTCTCTATCTTACACCCTGCCTGGTGATTTTAGTTGAGGATTCTGGGAAAAAGAGACTTAGAGTGATGATGAGGAGATTTGACATTTTAGGAGGAAAATGGGAAGTTTCTGGAATTTCAGAAATTTTCAAACTTCAAAAATTGTCATGGTTGTTTCTGGCTCTTTATTTTATTCCATCTCTATAAAATTCCATATGTGGAAATAATGTGTTGCCTCATATTTATCTCTATTCAGTCATGCATTTAATACATATTCATTGAAAACTAATTATGTGCCAGACCTGTGCAAGGAGAGAAGGGAATGCAATAGAATTACCTGAAAAACTTCTTTAAAGGCTATTTAAGAAATTAAATAAAAAAACTTTTAAATAATGCATCCTAAGGTCAGTTAAATAAGAATCTCTGGGAGTAGGATCTATGCATTAGCACATTGTAAAAGTGCTAAAAAGTGCCTCAGGTGATTTTCATATGACACCAAGAATGGGAATCACTGAACGTGATGATCTCTGATATCCCTTGTAGTAAACACCTCTATGATTCTATAACATGTTGAAATTTGGGCAATATATCAAACTCTTTAGTGATTTTTAAGTTAGTAAAATGGAGACTCTACTTCATGTTCCCACACACAGCAACGGAGTTTAGAATTGGCCTGAATGGTTGGCTTGGAAGATGTTTGTTAATGGCCAGAATCATTCATGAATCTTCTTGCTTTTTCCTCTCCTCCTATAGTGAACATGTCTCTAAATGAAACAAGATGTGCTTTTGTTGAGCTGAAAACTGGATGAACTGAGGGTGTAAAATGAATGGACAATTAATCCTATAAATCACTAACCCAGAGGACAGCCAGCAACCACTTCTTCTGTCCCCACTTTGAGGTTAAAAACAAAAATGCTGTGTTTGGAGGCCATAATGTGAGCTTTTGTCAACAAAGAGGAAAGTGCAATACAGTTATAATAAGACCCACTTCAATAAATAATTTTTTATGCAATCCGTAGCTATTCGGCCAATCAATTAATTATGAATTGCAAACGTATTTCACCCAGGAAGTGTTTGCTAACAGTTTGTGGTTGACAAAGACAATGTGTTCAACATAGGATCTAGTCCAAATTTACTAACAAAATATGACATTTTTACTGCAAAAGTGACTTAGGAGACATTACTGGGGAGACAAAAACCCTTAATACACAAAGATACTCTGTAAAACTTTAATTGCATGGTGGAATCCATAAATGCAAGAGAAGCAACCTCATCTAGAATTTCAAGTGAGAAATGTTTTGGGAGCCATCTGTGTCCCTATTCAGAAATATAATCAATGAAAGGAGTGAGGTTCCCTGAGAAGCTGCTTTGATCATGCAAACATGAGCTTCATTTTTAGATGTAACTAGTATCTTCTTTCAGGTGGTTATTGATCAGGTTCTTCTCTGCTGAGTCAATGACAAACACACACAAGGCTTGGTCCAACATGAAGTTTGATGTCCCAGGTCACAGTTGCAGGGAAACTTGAGGTCATAGCACCAGAGGTTTGAGCTCTTCAGTTCAAAAACCATATGCAGCATGAAAGAATGCTCTGGTGTTCTTTGAAGTTTGATGTATATAACTTCAAATCTCAAAGAGAAATACATTTCTCCTCCCACTGAATTCAATTGCTTTGTAAGTGGTCTGATTTCTGAAAAATTGATTTTTGGTGCAACTGAAGAGTCTATTTAACATTTGGGTTGCCTTAATAATAGAAGCCCAGGGATGCTATGACTCTCATCTTCAAGGACCTTTGCAAAGCCACAAGGACATAAAGATCAGGACGACATCACTCTGCCCTAGATGAGCTCACTTTCTAGGGGAACCAACACCTATATTAGAGTGTTGGAAGACTGCCTTTAAATGCTTCAAAATGCATCTGCTATTATTTTATGATGGGAGAAAGATCACCATGGTTTTTACTGATCATCAGAAGAAATAAGTACTTACTAGATTTTTATGTCTATATTGTTTATATATTTTGAAATTGTGGTAGAATACACATAACATAAAATTTACCATCTTAACCATTCTTATATGTACAGTTAGGGGCCTTAAGTACATTCACTTTGCTGTGCCACTGTCACCACCATCCACCCACAAGACTCTTTCCATCTTGCAAAACCTAAACTCCAAACACATTAAAAAATAACTCCCCATTCTTGGCAACCTGCCCTCAACCCCTGGCAACCACGTTTCTACTTTCTGTCTGTGAATTTGTCTCCTCTAGATACCCCTTTTAAGTGGAATCATTCTGTATTTGTTCTTTTGGTTGGCTTATTTCACTCAGCATAATGTCTTTGAGATAAGTTTTTTTTAAAGAGCCAATAAATACTTCCAAGTGTCTCATCAGCAACTAACTGTGCTTGTTCTAGCTGAGGTGCCTCGGTTTATTTACAGATCTTATTAGAAAGTCACTTCTTCTCATGGTAAAGGGAGCCGATGTCATTTTGTACATCTTTGAAGGAATTCAGTATCATTCATGGATTATCCATTCATGGGTTCTCTGAGCGCTCAAAGGCACCGGCACTGCCCCTAGTAAGCTGTTGGTGGGGCTTGTGCAGCCCCACCACAAGACGTCCAGAGACAAGGCAGCCCACCTGACTCAGAGCTGCCAACCCCCAGCCCACGCGAGCTCTGTGCTTGATTATGGGTGTATATTACCATCTGGTATGTGGGTTTAGCAGTAAGAATGGGAGAATCAATCAGGCTTTCCATGTCATATGTTGCTATTATTTTATTTAACACTTGTTCTATGGCCAATACTGCACCAAGCGCAGCATAAAACCTGGAATTACTTGATACACTCCCTCTCTATTATCCAAGGGAAACTTCTGCCAAACTTGCTTCAGGGTGTTCCTCTCAGTCCACTGAAAAGTGGCTTTATTTCCTAATGCCTTCCAAATACAGAGTCTTGATTGTTTAAAGACTAAAAGCTGTGCTTTAGAATTTTAAGTAAGATCCATTTTAATAAGAGTCTCAGCAAATTTCTGTATACTTCATTAAGTTTCTATCCTGGAGGAAAATATATCTCTCCATATTCCATGATGTTAGTGCAGGAAATGAAGCAACCACTTCCACTCACTATTTCCCTGGCTGTTTCTATTTAACAAAACTGTGATTTTAGCTGAAGCTTTATTTGTGATTTTAATCACAATCTATATGTTGGACCTCAGTAATTAGAAATTTGAGTGTTTGTCATAAAAAGCTACTTCCAAGGTACATTACTTTACCATAATGCCTTCCAATGTTGTGGTCTCTTAAAAACTCTGTAAGGTCACATTATTTGCCAGTGTTTGTAATAGACGTGATACCTGGCTTCCTCTTATGCCCTTTGGAAGACTCTCCAGTTCTTCCCTGGGCTCCAGGGAGTACTGGGATTATTCAAGTGCTTCCTCCCTTCAGCTAAGAGACTAAAGTTCCATTTTTACAGTAGAGAGCCTCAGCCTGCAGAGAGCAGTAACAGCTTCCTGGGCATGTCAGCCCTCGCACATACGACTACACTATCATCAGTATGGCAGTCTCTGGTTCTAAAGGATATTATAAATGATGACGCTCCTGCTTCAAATCCTATTCCCCTGTTCTATCCTCACCTCCCAAAAGGAGGAGAAAGATTGAGAGGCTTCAGACAATCAGATTTTACCAGATTTGTACTGCCTTTTAGTTTGCATCAGAAATCTGTGGGACCTGTATGCAGAGAAACATATATGTCCAAAGTGTAGCAAAAATGCAATTTTTTTTTTTAAAGGATGTAACTTTAAGAATCACATGGCCTGGCACGGTGGCTCATGCCTATAATCCCAGCACTTTGGGAGGCCAAGACAGGTGGATCACCTGAGGTCAGGAGTTCGAAATCAGCCTGGCCAACATGACGAAACCCCGTCTCTACTAAAAATACAGAAATTAGCTGGGCATGGTGGCAGGCGGAGTTTGTAGTGAGCCGAGATTGCACCCCTGCACTCCAGCCTGAGTGACAGAGCAAGATTCCATTAAAAAAAAAAAAATCACAAAATTTATTTAGAGGCACGCAGTGGGGAAGCCCTTTGTATGTTTGCATAGTTCTTTCTTCTTCTTGTGATTCCAGTTGGAAATCTAGGACTTAGATAATTGACTTCAGATTTACTGGGATAGGGGAAAGGCACAAAGCCATAACACAGGAGCACACTTGTACAGAGAGAGCAGCCATCAGAATTCAGATTCAGCACACCTTCATGAGTATCCACTATGTGCCACTCAGAGGCTTATCTTTTACACTTTTATCTTCACACCAAACCTGCGAGTTGGATGCTAATCTCTCCCATTTGACACATGAGGAAACTGAGCCCATATAGAAAGTAAGTGATAGAGTTTAGATTCAAACTCAGGCTCTCTGCCTCAAGTCCAACTTATGACTTGAAAGCAGAAATATTTGAAGTCTGGAAAGAGGCTTTTCACTTCATTAAAATCTGGCCTGTCAAAGCTGGACATGCAGCTTTCTCCACACTCTGGTCTGTCGCCTTAGCACCCTGCACCAGAGACAGAGAACGTTAACCCTGGGAACAGCCCGGTGTCTGGCTCTTAGCACATATGCACATGCCTCAATTCTAGCTCAAAATTACATTGCCCTGGTTTAGAGGTGGCTGCCTCCCCACTACTTCTGCTACTGCTTGATCTGTAGAGCTTTCTTAAGATAAAGCAGATGTTCCTAGCCCAGAAGCCTTAAGGTTGCTGGCACCAAGCCCTCCAGCTGGAGCAGGAATGAAGGTCCCCAACACCAGAGACTGCCAACAAGGTACAGGCCTCAGAGTAAGCCTTGAAGAGTTAGCTAATGGCAGCATCTGGCTTTCCATCGTGATCATCTTGCTTCATGACACAGCACATTTTTAGGAAATTACACTTTCATTTTTCCTGCTGTCCGTTAAACAAGGTTTAATAACATAGTCTGGAAATACAGGTGGGAAGTAGATTTGGGAAGTTAGAGTATATGCAAATTAAAACCATAATTAGGTCTTAATTTGTTTGAATTACTCCAAAGTTGGTATCTTTTTCAAAAATAATAAATAACAAATATAGCAAATTACTCAGTATGGTCTGAGTAAAACAGGGTATTACCTGTTTAAGTATATAAAAAGGTATATATTAAAGCCTGGCACACAGGTTATCGGTAAATGCTTATATAAATGAATAAATGTATAGTGATTTTAGGATCTTGCCAAAACCAAGAGTGACAGCCTTCTTTGAGTTAGGCCTAATTTTCAATCCTGATACTAAGGGTGGGGGAGTTATGGTGGCAAACAGTTGAAAGTGTCTGCTGCTCCTTATTCTCTGCCCAAAGGATATTAAACCACCTTTGCATGGTATCTTCACTGGGCTCTGACTTCTGCTAGTGTAGTTTCTTTCCTCCTTGCTCCCCTGCCCCTCCCCCAATGTCTGTGGACTATCTGGACCCCTCATTTTTTTTGTCTTAAAGCTGTAGCCACACTCATGAGGTACAACCGGAAACTGCTTCAATAAAGGAAGGCAGTATGAACACTTTGATACCTCTTCCCCTCCCTCCATTCTCCTTGCCTTCCTCCCTCTTCTTCTTCCCCTCATCTTTTTCTTCTTCCCCTATTTATTCTAGAAATGTTTCAGATTAGAAAATAATTTGTTACTTTGCTGTTTTAAAAAGGTGATAATGTAGTCTTCTTATCTTAGAGATTAAGTTCTGTGTTCACCTAATGTACAAACATTTATTCTCTAAGCGAGGTGATGACATGATGATGGTCTACAGCAGATTGGAGGCACCCTGTAAAATTAACATGTCTTACATCTTCCCATAATTCTTTTATGTGTAAAGCATTTAATATGTACAATGAAAAAGAATTGTATACAACAAAGTGAACTGCTATGCCAGGCTCTGATCCAAAGAAATTGTATGGATTGGTTTTTGGCATCTAAGGGCACTTTAGCCTTTGCTTCATATCAGTGAAACTATGTTCCTTTAAATTAGCTCAATAGAAATCTATACTAATTAGAATAATGAAAACTTGAAATAAATAAGGTATATAGAACAAGAAAATATTCCTGATTCAATTGTTTCATAATTTCTATTAGCACATTACACTGATGTTTTGTTTCAAAATATGATGGTTACTTTCTCAACATGTTTCTATTTTAAAATGACCTTTACTATTAACATATCTACATGGTGTCAAGTAACTGGAAAGCAAAAACAAAATTCATATAAATATTTGCAGAGACACCCTCAGTGTGATGAGCCTTGACTACAAAAAAGATGTTGATAAGCTCTGTCCTCACCAATAATTATTTGTTCCTTTTGGAAAGGTACATAGTCTATCAAAGCACCTGAATTATTTCTAGTTCACAAATAAATTTAATGGAGCAAATGCTTTCTAGGTCACAGTATGGGAAAGGTGACATTGTTACTATGGAAAGAGTGAAGGTCTGTTTTTTGATCTGCTAAAAAAAAAATAGATTGGCATAGAGTTGTTTTCTAGTCACAAAATTGAATATTTTGTTTTGAGATTTTAATTTTCAAAAATCACCATCAGATAAGAAAATGAGTTTTTGTCATACACATTTTGTCCCAACTTTATAATAATTCATTACTAGTATAGCATAAGGTTTTAATAGGTAGTTAGATCATTTGAGCCAAATTATTTGCCAATCTATTAATTATTCATTTATTGAAAATGTCAAAGTTGTGAGATCCTGGACAGTGTTAATCATGAGTGTTTTTAAAACCTTATTTTTACAAAACAGCAGTATTGGTATTGGCATAAGGATAGTCATACAGATCAGTGGAATAGAGTTGAGAGTCTAGAAATAAACCCACATGTCTATAGCCAGCTGATTTTCAACAGTGTTGCAAAAACATTCAATGAGGGAAGAATAGTCTTTTCAACAAATAGTGCTAGGACAACTGGATAACCACATGCAAAAGAATAAAGTAAATAAATATATTTACCTCACACCAAATATAAAAATTAATCCTAAATAGATCAAAGGCCTAAACTTAAGAGCTAAAACTATAAAAATCCTAGAAGAAAACAGAATCATAAATACTTGTGACCTTAGATTTGGTAATAATTTGTTAGGTATGACAACAAGCAACAAAAGAAAAAATAGATAAATTGGACCTCATCAAAACTAAAAGCTTTTTGGCTGGGCATGGTGGCTCACACCTATAATCCCAACACTTTGGGAGGCTAAATTGAGAGGATTGCTTGAGCCCAGAAGTTCAAGACCAGCCTGGACAACATAGTGAAACCCTATCTCTTAAAAAAAAAAAAAAGAGAGAAAACTTTTGTACTTCAAAAAACACTATTAGGAAAGTGAAAAGACAACCCATAAAATGGGAGACAATATTTGCAATCTGGCAAGAGACTTGTGTCCAGAATATATATGAACTCCTACAACTCAATAATAAAAAGATTAGGCCAGGCACGGTGGCTCACACCTATAATCCCAGCACTTTGGGAGGCCGAGGCGTGTGGATCATCTGAGGTCAGGAGTTTGAGACCAGCCTGGTCAGTATGACAAAACCCCATCTCTACTAAAAATACAAAAATTAGCCAAGCATGGTGGCAGGCGCCTGTAATCCCAGCTACTCAGGGGAGGCTGAGGCATGAGAATCGCTTGAACCCAGGAGGCAGAGGTTACATGAGCCAAGATCACACCACTGCACTCCAGCCTGGGGGACAGAGTGAGACTCTGTCTCCAAAATAATAATAATAAAATGATTAATTGCTCAATTAAAAAAATAGAAAAATGATATTAATAGACATTTCTCCAAGGAAGATACACAAATGGTCAATAAGTACATGAAAAGATGCTCAACGTTATTAGTCATCAGAGAAATGCAAATCAAAGCTACAATGAGATACCACTTCACACCCACTAAGATAGCTAAAAACAAAAATTCAGATAACAAATGTTGACATGGGTGTGGAGAAATTGGAATCCTCCTATGCTGCTAGTGGAAATGTAAAATGATGCAGCCACTTTGGAAAATAGTCTGTTTTTCAAGCAGTTAAACAAGGAGTAACCATATGGTCCAGCAATTCTACTTCTAGGTATATACTCAAGAGAAGTGAAAGCATTTGCCCACACAAAATTTTGTATGCAAATGATTATAGCAGCATTATTTATAATAGAAAAAGGTGGAAACAACTCAAATGTCCAACAACTGATGAATGGATTAAGAAACTGTGGTATATCTATATAGTGGAATATGTTATGACCATCAAAGAGAAGAAGTACAGGCCAGACGCAGTGGCTCATGCCTGTAATCCCAGCACTTTGGGAGGCCGAGGTGGGCGGATCACCTGGGGTCAGGAGTTCAAGGCCAGCTTGGCCAACATGGTGAAACCCCGTTTCTACTAAAAATACAAAAATTCGCTAGGCATGGTGGCCAGTGCCTGTCATTCCAGCTACTCGAGAGGCTGAGGCAGGAGAATCACTTGAACCCGGGAGGCAGAGGTTGCAGTGAGCAGAGATCATGTCACTGCACTCCAGTCTGGGTGACAGAGTGAAATTCCATCTCAAATAATAATAATAATAATGATGATAATGAAGTACAATACATGCTACAACATGGATTGAAGCTTGAAAACATTATGCTAAGTGGAAGAAGCCAGTCATAAAAGATCACACATTATATGATTCAGTTTACGTGAAATGTTCATAACAGGAAAATCTATGAAGACAGAAGGTAGATTTGTGGCTGCCTAGGGGTGGAAAAATGGGGGTATGGAAAAGAGACATAGCTAAAGGGTATGTGGTTGCTTTCAGAGGTGATGAAAAATGTTCTAAAATTGTGGTGATGGTTCCACATATCTATGAAAATACTAAAAACCATTGAACTGTACATTTTAAATGGATAAATTGTATGTTATGTGAATTATTTCTCCATGAAGCATTAAAAATGAGTGAAAAAAAATCTTATTCTTTAAACACTAGGAAAGAAACAATCCCGGTGATATATTGTCAGGGACAGTTTATAAATGAGACTTTGGCAGAAGGCAAGGGTTTCTCCCTTGTTTTTGCATGGTTCCTTTTATTGCTACAAAGTTATGAATCGTTAGTGGGTACTCATTGCCCTGAAGAAGAGAGTCTGCTCTAAAAACACTGACTCATTCAGAACCAAACCACTTCAGATCTTAAAAAAATGAAAACTAAAATGAAGCCCAAAGCAAACTAAGTATTTTAATTAATTTAAAATGTTGGAGGCTTTTAAAGAAATCTCCTTTGCTATTTTTCTCCAATGCGTAGAAGTAAGAATGCATCTTTAACATGTTCTAATACATTTTTTAGTAGAACAATAATTTAATCTAATTAAATGTCCAAAGAGAATTTTCTAGATGTTGACTTAAGTTGGCTACTCTGCCTTAGGAAGCTCCTGCTGATGGGAGTAGTAGAGAAGTGATTAAGAGTACCATGGAATTAAGCTTCTTTCCTGGCTCTGTCAAAATAAGTGACAAAAGATGCTCTGAGCCAGGTGTGGTGGAGCTCACACCTGTAATCCCAGCACTTTGGGAGGCGAGGTGGGCAGATCACTTGAGGTCAGGAGTTCGAGACCAGCCTGGCCAACATGGTGAAACCCCGTCACTACTAAAAATACAAAAATTAGCTGGGCATGGTGGTGGGCGCCTGTAATCCCAGCTACTCGAGAGGCTGAGGTAGGACAATCGCTTAAACCCAGAGAGGTTGCAGTGAGCTGAGATCATACCACTGCACTCCAGTCTAGGTGACAGAGCGAGACTCCATCTCAGAAAAAAAAAAAAAAAAGATGCTCTCAACTTCCCTTTCTTTTTCTCTAAAATTGGTATAATTATAGTTTGGTCCTCATGAAGTTATAAAAAACATTAATTGAAATAATAAAATGGACACATTTAATACACAGTAATCACTCTAAATGCTTACCATTGTTATTTTAAATTAGGCATTCATCTCTTGGCCTAATTACACATTTTGTTGGAGAATGTGTATACAATCTAGTGATTCACTCTGGCTTTTTTTGTTTTGTTTTGTTTTGTTTTGTTTTATTAAGCACCACAGCAGATTTACCACTGACATACAGGTTTACACCACAGAAAATTTGCTTCACTCATAATTGCAGCCAGCGTGTCTCCCTAAAGATGGGCAGAAAGCCGACTGGATCCATATACTCCCTTCATCCAGAACTTTGTATTTCACATTGTCTGGATGTGACTTACATCATAATTGCTCAAACTGTATTTTGTTATGTGTGAAAAACAAATGTCTTCTTATGTCCTCAGTAATAGAAAATCATTAAATATCTTGCAGCTGCTTAATCTTTTACTCAAGATATTTAGTATCGAAAACTAGAGTAATGGAGGCTTTCTTCTTTCAACTCTTTACTCTTAGCCATTATCATTCTTTCCTAAAAAATCAACATTTTCCCAAGGCATTGAGCATCTTTTCTGTAGGCTATAGTTGAGTCTTTCACATCTGGAAAATAAGAAATTGGAGATGGGTACAAACCTTGGCACTGATGCTAGGTGATTTACAAGTGTGTCTCGCTCCCATGTGCAGAGCTTGGCTATACAGTGCAAATCTTGTCAAAAATCTGTTCAATGATTAAAGATTTATTAAGCACTCTGCAATGTCCTATCTATTTTTGAGAACTCATGAAAGAATGTCACCAACCTCCTGGAGATTATAATCCTCTAAATCAAAACCAAAAACCATTATCTCATTTTCTTCTGCTACTTTCTCATTGCAGCAGAGATATCTGAGTTTCATGGGAAGCGTACCATAGGGTAGGAAGCAGAATGCAGAAAATAAGGCTTTTAGGTTAGAATTCATAATTATTTATCATCTGCTTAATGTAGAAATTCTACTTTCTAGCATAATTACATGGTTATGTCACAGCTGAGATTATTTGACAAAATAAAATAATGTTAGTTACAAAACAAGGTAATTAATATCTTTGATAGCAGTTATGTTGAAGAGATCCACATTCAGTTACAACTAGTGGTCAAAAAATATTTCTTTCAAATTTTGTTATGTAAAAAAGTGCTTTCACGTTACTGAACACTAAAAATTGTTCTGTAAGATATAACAGACATTACTTGAGCTCTAATTGCCCCTTCTAGCCAGTGTGTGAACATAGTCTCATATAAATCCAACTCTACCCAAGCATAGTTGTCTTTTATCCATGCAGAGTTCAAACAGATGTGCTCAATTTTTTATGACATCAATTATCTATAGAGAATAGAGATTGCACAGACATTTTCCTTTAAAAATTTGATATATGGTTAAGACATATACACTTTCATAAAATCAACAAAACAATGTACCAAAATTCTATAGTAAGTCCACCAGTATACCAAAAAAATTAATAACAGTTTATTTTCCCTTTACTTAATGTATTTTATATTCAAGTAAAAACTCAGTGGATATAAGAAGGCAAGAACAAAAGTTGAATATACATAATTGTTACAATGAGTGTTCTAAACACAGGTGATAGAGCCAGGGCATCACAAGCCTTAAGTAACTTTTTTCTTCTCTTTTTGTATCTATTATACTTTTATTTTACAAAATCAGTATCATGCTTATCTACAATTTTGAATTCTCTCTTTCATTCAAATTTTCATTGTAACTTGACCCTTCTCTCGTGTTATTGAGTATCCTCTGAAAAAACTTTAGTGGCTAATTGATATTTTATGAATGCATCATTATTTACTTATCTACTCTCTATTTTTAGAAATTTTTTTGTTTCTATTTTGGGCTACTATAAAAACAGTGGAATGAACATTTTTGTACTTACATTTTTAGCAACTTCACTGATGCATAATTGACATACAATCAACTGCACGTAAAGTGTGTAACTTGACAAGTTTTCATACATGTGTACGGCCCACAAGGCTATCACTACAATCATGATAATGCACATATCTATCATCCCAAAAACTTATCTCATGTCCCTAACAGTCCCTCCTTGCTTTTCACCCTCATCTCCAGGAAATCATTAGCTGCTTTTTACCACTATAGATTAGTTTCAATTTTTTATAATTTTACATATTGGAATCTCATAATATGTACTCTTGTGTCTATTTTTTTCACTCAACATAATTACTTTGAGATTCATGCATGTTGTTTTATGTACGAGTAGTTATTCCTTTTTATTGCTGACACTATTCCATTGCATGGACATACCAAAATGTGTTTATTCATTCACCTGTTGACAAGCATTTGTGTTTTTCTAGTTTTTTGCTGTTACAAATAAAGTTCCTATAAACATTCATATGCAAGTCTCTGTATATACATGAAGTTTTTTTTGGTATACAATTGAGTTTACACTTTGTTCTTGTATCCTGCTTTTATTTCTTTGGGGAAGATAACTAGGAGTGGAATGGCTGGGTCATGTGATAGTTGTATGACTTTTTAAGAAACAAATTAGCAGTATATGAGCATTCCAGTTGCTCCACATGCTTACCAACACTTGTTATGATCAGTCTTTAAATTTAGGCATTCTAAACAGAGTGTGGTAATATCATATTGTGTTTTTAATTTGTATTTTACTAATGATTATAAGCAAACTTTCATATCCTTATTTGCCATCTGTATTTGTCTTTGGTGATGTGTCTGTCCAAATCTGTTTCCCTTTTTTAAAACATTGAATTGGTTTGTATGATAGAGTTGTGGGAGTTCTTTACATATTCTCAATATGGGTTCTTAACAGGTAAGTGATGAGCAAATATTCTCTCCCAATCTGTGCTTGACTTTTCAGTCTTTTAACAGTGACTTCTAAATAGTAGATATTCTTAATTTTGGTGAAGTCCAACATACCAAGTTTTGTTGTGTGGAGGGTATTTTTGGTGTCAAACCTGAGAAATCTTTGCCTAACTCAAGTTCATAAAGCATTTCTCCCATGTTTTCTTTTAGAAGTTTTATATCCCTGTGTTTTACATTTTGGTCAATGACTCATTTTTTGTTAATTTTCTTACACTGCCCAAGGTATGGAGGTTCCCTTTTTTGTTTGTGTATTGATTGCACACTGTTCCATTACCATTTGTTGGAAAAAACTGTCCTTTGTCTGGTAAATTCCCTTTGTACCCCTGCAAAAAACCAATTGACTATATATGTGTGGAGATCTAGACTTTCTGGTGTTACTATTCTGTTCTATTGATTTATTTGTCTATCTGATGGCAATACCATACTATTTTGAGTACTGTTGCTTTTTAATACATCTTAATGTCAAGTAGTATTAGCCCTCCACTTTTGTTCTTTTGCTTTTCTTGACTACTTTAGGTCTTTTGAATTTTCATATGAAGTTTATGATTAGCTTGTCGACTTTGACAAAAGGCCTGTTGGGTACATGATTGAGATTGTGTTCAGTCTATACATCAATTTGAGTTTAATTGACATCTTAATAATATTGAGTCTTCTGAGCCATAAACATGGTATATCTTTACACTTATTTAGATCTTTAACTTTTCTCAGCAGTGTTTTGTAGTTTTCAGTGTACAAGTCTTGAATAGTTTTTGTCAGATTCATTCCTAAGTATTTCATATTTTTGATGCTATTATAAATGGAATTATGTTTTATATTTTAATTTCTGATTGTTCACTGCTAGTGCATAGAAATACAATTGAGTTTACATTTTGTTCTTGTATCCCACAATTTTGCTTAACTCATTTACTAGTTCAAGTCATTTTTAAAAATATATTTCAAAGGATTTTCTACTTATAAAGACATCTGCAGATAAAGACAATTTTATTTCTTCCTTTTCAATGATTTCAAAAATTTCTTTCAAAAATGACATTTTTTTTTCTTATTGCATTGCTTGATACTCTAGTATAACGTTGAATAGAAGTGGTAAGAGTAGACTTTTCTTGCCTTGTCAATCTTACAAAGAAAACATTCAGTCTGCCTTTCATAATTAGGTATGATGGTAACTGTAAGGCTTTTCTATAAAGAAAAAAAAATTTTTTCAGGTTGAGGACTTTTCCTTCTATTCCTAGCTTAATGTGAGTTTTTATAAGGAATGCATGTAGGATTTTGCCAAATGCTTTCTTTGTATCTATTTAGATGATCACATGTTTTTCATTTTAGTCTGTTAATATGAATTATATTGATGGTTTTCTAATGTTAAAACTACCTTGTATTCCTGGGGTAAACCCACTTGTTATGAACTATTATCCTATTTACGTAATGTTACATTCAATTTGCTAAACTTTTGTTGAGCACTTCTGCATTAAGTTTCGCAAGGGATATTGGTGTGTACGTTTCTTTTCTTGCAGTGTTTTGGTATCAACATAATGCTGGCCTGCTATGAGTTGGGAAGTATTTATTCCTCTGTATTTCCCCTGAAAATTTTTGTAAAATTAGTATTATTTCTTCCTTAAATATTTGGTCAGAGTTGCCGAAGAAGCCACCTGAGCCTGGAATTTTTTTGTGGAAAGGTTTTAATTTCAAATTTAATTTATTTAATGCATATAGGATTATTTAAGTTGTTTATTTCTTCTTAAATGAGCTTTCATAGTTTGTGTCTTTCAAGGAATTCATCTATGTCATCTAAGTTGTCAAATTTATTTGCATAAAATTCTTCATAATATTCCCTAATTATTCTTTTTACACTCTGTTGAGTCCTTAGTGCTGTTAGCTTTTCCATTCTTGATGCTGGTCACTTGTTTCTTCTCTCACTCTTCTTTTTTGTTGTTTTGGCTAGAGGTTTATTCAATTTAGTTGATTTTTCTCAAAGAACCAGTTTTTTGTTTCATTTATTTTCTCTGTTTTTTTTTCAGTTTTCTGTTTCACTCATACTCATTCTGATCTTTATTATTTCATTTCTTCTGCTGATTTTGGGTTATATTTGCTCTTTATTTTCTAATACTTCAGATCCTTCTTCTTTTTGAATATAGTCATTTTAGCACTATAAACTGTCTTTTATGAACTGCATTGGCTGCATCCCATAAATTTTGATACACATTTACATTCAGACTAAAATATTTTATAATATTTTGTTTACATTTACATACAAATTGAAATATTTTATAATTTCCTTTCGATTTATTCTATTACCCAGGGGATGTTTAGAAGTGTGTTATTTAGTTTCCAAATACTTGAGAAGTTTCTAGCTATCATTCTGGTTTTTATTTCCTTTTTTTTTTTTTTTGAGACAAAGTCTCACTCTGTAGCCCAGGCTGGAGTGCAGTGGTACGATCTCAGCTCAGTGCAACCTCTGCCTCCCGGGTTCAAGCAATTCTCCTGCCTCAGCCTCCTGAGCAGCTGGGACTACAGGCATGTGCCCCCATACCCGGCTAATTTTTTGTATGTTTTAGTAGAGATGGTTTCACCATGTTCGCCAGGATGGTCTCGATCTCCTGACCTTGTGATCCACCACCTCGACCTCCCAAAGTGCTGGGATTACAGGCATGAGCTACCGCGCCTGGCCTCTGTTTTTCATTTCTAATTTATTTCGATTTTGGTAAAATAGTTTACTTTATAAAACTTAAATTCTTTTACATTTATTTAGATATGTTTTATGGCTTAGAATGTTGTCTATCTTGGTAAATGTTCCATGTGTATTTGAAAGGAATGGGAATTCTGCTGCTGTTGGATGGAGTGTTCTTTAAGTTCCAGTCAGGTCAAATTGATTGATAGTGTTGTTCAAGTCTTCAATATACTCACTGATTTCCTGTCTATATGTTTTGATTGTTGAGAGTGCACATTCATTTTTGCATTACGATACCATTTTATGCTTCATTAAAGTTTTGTAGGAGAACAGTGCTGTCATGTGACTCAGCCCAAGTGCAGCATTGGTACTGCAATAAAACCTAAGCCATGACCTTCTGAGGCTGGAGAGTAATATCCCCTTAAATATCAGCATCACTATGAAAGGAGAACCAAAATCTAACTGGTACAAATATCTAGCCAATGTTTGTGGAATTTTTGAAAGTTAAAGAGTCCTTTTGTTAAAGATTATCATTCAAAACATAGTACATTCAAGGGGAGAAAAGGATGATATGGCAATCTCATAACACTGATACATAGTTCAATATACTATTCTACTTTAATATGCTTAACATTTTTCATATGTAAAGCTTAAAAATATATAATATAATTGTCCCCTGTTTCTTACAAAGGGGACTGTGTTTTCTTTACATATAGTTCCATAAAATAATGCAAAGTTATTTTAAATCATGAAAACAAACATTATTTCGTAACTATTTTCGTATATTGGTAAATCTGCGCAAAAAATTTTGGAATTCAACCCTTGACAAGCTAAACTAAAAGAGGCAACATGATGTCTACAAACACATTTTCCAAGTATTTCAAGGTCCATGATTTCTGTGGTAGGGATTGTACTCAGAGACTAAAGACAATTCTATCCCTATCCTAGAAGGATTTGATGTGATGGATCCTCTGATGTGGCATCCCTTGTACAGGGCCCTGAAAAAACAGAAATAAAATCTATACATGTTCGGACCAAAAGTAGTCATGTAATGTTCAGTTCAATAATAATGGTTTAGGCTTAATTATAGGAGTGGAGCAAGGTGGGAATGGTGGGTATATCATGCCCATGAGACTTGAAAGAATGACTGTGTCAGATGTGGGTTGAAGCCTGATAATCTCATACTAACTGAAAACTGTTTAGAGTGTGCACTAATAAAATCCTGGTGCATATTAAATAAGCCACAGCTCAAACTGTGTTTAGTATCACAGTATGAGCAAAAATTATACTCAGATATATTACTTGTCAGGGCAAGGGAAAGAAAGGAATCCTAGTGGTGACTTTTAAGATACTATTTCCAGCAACCAAGGTCCTTGTTATGGACTGAATGTTTCTGTCCCCTAAAAAGTTTATATATTGAAATCCTAACCCCTGATATGATAGTATTATGAAGTGGAACCTCTGGGAGGTGATTTGGGCTCTAGCCTCATGAATGGGATTAGTGCCTTTATAAAGGAGACTCCAGGGAGCTCTCTCCCTCTCTTTCTGCCTTGTGAGGATATGAGAAGATGGCAGGTTGCAACCTAGAAGAAAACCCTCACCAGAACCCAACAAGGCTGGCTCCTGATTTTGGGCTTCTGGAACTGTGATAAATGAATTTCTGTTGTTTATAAGCCACCCAGTCTATGGCACTTTGTTAAAGTGGCTCGAACGAACTAAGACAGCCTTTGACTGTATTATGATGTGAATAATCAATCCAGATGTGAGAGTATCTTCAGATTCCCGAGGATACATTCCGTGACATGATGGGCATTTTGTGCAACACTCAGAGAATGAAAAGGAGATTTGGAAAGTGCAAGGCCTTTATGAAATTAGTACAGGAGATTTCAAAATTTACTTTGTAGATATAATTGTGTGTTTGTATTCCCTTATCAACATGAAACTTTTTCCTTTCTTCTTTTCTTCCTTTTGTCCTTCCTTCCTTTCTTCCTTCAATTATTTTTCTTCAATTCAGTGAAATGTAGAGAAGATATCCCTTGTTAATATTTAAAACAAACAAACAAACACAAAATACATGTATCTGGCTAGAAAATATTAACTTTAAACAGGGCAAAAATATACAAAATAGAAATTGAAGCTACCTCTCCCCACCTAAATGACCCTTTCCCATCTAATCTTTCACCTCAAAGAAAATTGCTATTTAACAAAGTCTTAGGCCGGGTGTCATGGCTCATGCCTATAATCCCAGCACTTTGGGAGGCTGAGGCAGGCGGATCATGAGGTCAAGAGATCGAGACCATCCTAGCCAACAAGGTGAAATCCCGTCTCTACTAAAAATACAAAAATTAGCCAGGCGTGGTGACGTGCGCTTGCAGTCCCAGCAACTCGGGAGGCTGAGGCAGGAGAAGTGCTTGAACCCGGGAGGCAAAGATTACAGTGAGCCGAGATTGTGCCACTGCACTCCAGCCTGGTGACAGAGCGAGACTCCATCTCAAAAAGATACATATATGCATATACATGTGTTCAGATATATTTTCAATCTATTTTTCTTATTTGCTAATCCATAGAACAGAGCTCACACTATACACACCTCTTCACTCATTTTTTTAACTTATTACCAAATACTGAGAATCATTTCATATACGTATATTACCTTACCCTTTTTAGGGACCAGTATTTACACTGATGGATTTAACTGTATTTTATTTCACCAATCCCTACTGATAGGAATTGGTCATTTAGTTTGTTGCCATTACAAATAATGCTTTAATTAATGAGTTTGGTGTCCATGTCCATAGATCTAGGTCAACTTCCATCACTATATTCCTATAGTAAGTTTCATACAATGGGCTTGCTCCTTCAAAGGATATATGCAATTAAGATTTTTATCCCAAAGTACCAGCTAGTATATTAAAGAAAGTTAATTTTTTTTTTTTCACCAGGAACACATGCACTTTATTGAATGACATTGTAGAAAATTGTGTGAGGATAAAGGGCTGATACAGGACTGGGTTCTGGGGGCAGGGCAAGGAATGGAAGGTGGAGTACATGGGAGACACGTTGTGGACAGAGCTCCTGGCCTGGATGCTGCCTCCTGTTCTATCGATAGACTTGGAAGATCAGCACTGAGATGAAGATGAGCAGAATGGTCAGGAGGATGCCCAGAGCCAGGGCTCAGATGTTCAGGCACTTGGCAGTGGAGACACAGGCCTGGGCCCCAGTCAGGTCGCCAACCACCTTCCTGTCCATAGACTTCCTGTCCTAGACTTCACGGAGTGCTATGAAGTCCAGGCAGCAGGAGCTCATGAAGAGATGTTGAATAGGGACCAGATGACGTGGTCAGGCACGGAGGTCTCACTGCAGATGTGGATCACGGTGAACATCGGAGAAACAGGGTTGTGGGGCGCCCCCAACACAGCCACCTCATGCTTCTCCTTGAGCGTCTCATAGTTGGTGGGGTGGCCAGTGTTGGTGGGAGTGAAGAGGGTTTGGACAGTGTGGTTCACGGTATCCAGGGAAAACCAGCTGTGTTTGGGTTGCTGGGATGGTTCTCCAAAAAAAAAAAAAAAAAAGATTTTTATAGATAAGAACAAATTACTCTCCAGGAAAGCATTCAAAGTTACACTTCCACCAAAAGGGTATAAGAGTGTTTTTTCCTCCGTACTTTTGCCAGTACTCACCATTCAACTTCTTTCTTTCTTCTTTTTTTTTTTTTTGCCAATTTGATAGATATATTATGTTTTGGTATTCATTTCCTTTATTATAATCATCTTTTACATCTTTCTTCCCCATTTGTACTTTTGCTCTGTAAGATGGATGATCTTATCTTTTGCCAATTTTTCTATTGATTTGCTCACCTTTCAGTTCATTTGAATGAGCTCTTTGTAAATCAAGAAAATTAACCTGTCCATCTGTCAAAAGTTTCTAATGATTGAAATAAATTATTTTCTTCCCTTTATCTTAACAGATAGACTTCTTAAGCCCTCTTATACAAAGAATTTCAGCCTGATTTCACTTTAAAATGAGATATAGGCAATAACAAAAGCCAAATTGTCACCTACTTTAAAGGATAAGTGAATAATAATAAGGCAGCATGATGTACCCAAGGGAAATTTGAGTGATCCTAGCTGGAAAAGAAACCAAATATTCATGCCTTTATACTCTGCACAAAACTTGCACACCAGAACTTTAAAAGATGACTCTTTGAAAGTAGTTCCTCAGTGTCTTTCATACTCCTTGATCTTCCAAATTTTAAGTGACGCTGTTGACAAACTTTAATTTTCATTTTAATCATCTTAGCCTCATTATGAAATAGTGTTATGCAAATATTTAAGTATAAATGATATCTACATATGCTAGAAGACAAGTCATAGTTCAGCAAGAGAAGCATGATATAAAAAGGCCATTATGATGAGAGTCAGTGGACTTGGATTCCAGATGTGCCCCCGTCACTCCTTTGCCATGTAACCTTGGGTTACATGGGTAACTCCCTCAAGTTTCTGTGGTTCTATTTTCTCATCTATAAATTGTAAATAATAATAACTTGTATTCCTAGCCAATACCTTGTTTTGCTAATTAAAAGAACTCATGAATTATTTTGCAAACTATGCAACACTCTCGATTACTGTAATCATTGGGAAGTAACATATCTGTAGATTACTTTCAGCAATGTCTTATTGCCATTCTCCAAGTTGTGAAAGGTTCTGGTACTGATTACAAAATCTATTTTGAAAATTTCCCATGGTGAATATAAACAAAGTCTTAATTTCATTTTTTATTTCCTTCACATTTAAATAATTAATGGCATATTTTGATTAAACATGTTAGCTTCTTATTTCATCATGTCCAATATATGTCTTCAAATATAGAGGTGATTAGAGTTGGAATCATCAACAAATCCAAGGCAATCCTTACAAAAATAATTTATCTGTTATGGGAGACAAAATATTTAAGCTATATAATGTAAGACCTAAAAGAATGCTATTAAATTATTGCATAAGTGTTTCTAAGATGTTTCTATCCTAATTTCTAAACATTTAGGGAAAGCTATTCTGTCTTTCAAAAAAGGAATCATTTCAGCCTGGGCAGCATGGCAAAATCCCATCTCTATGACAAACACAAAAATTAGCTGGGCACGGTGGTGCACTCCTGTAGTCCCAGCTACTTGGGAAGCTGAGATGGGAGGATCACTTGAGCCTGGAGGTTGAGGCTGCATTGAGCCGAGATCACGCCACTGCACTCCAGCCTGGGTGACAGGGTGAGTGAGGCCCTGTCAGGAGAAAAAAAAAAAAAAAAAAACCAAAAAACAAACAAAAAAGATATAATTTAAATACTTAAAGTTTACAAGGCTTAGGTAGTCCCAAAATATACATCACTTCCAGAGATGTTTACATTGAAGCTAAGAGATGTGAGCCATTTTAGTGATTTGAAACTTTATTCAGAATAACTTCTTGTCATTGAAAAGGACATTATTAGTTAAGTGCAAATGGTCGACATTTTTGAAATTGCATATGAACAGTTCAAATAATCTGAGAAGCGGCCCTCATTCTGGAGTTTCACATAGCATACAAACTCAGGTTACTATTTCTTAAAAAATTTTCCTTAAAAAGATGATGAGTTGGGATAATTGTACCAGACATGGTAAACAGGACATACTGTTCAATAGGTAGCAATGCCTCCAAAAGATGTCTGTTCTTTCCTCTTTTACACACACATGCATACAAACACACACACACTTACTCATATTTCCATTTGGTGCCTGCTTCCTGAATAGAACCTCAAACATGAGAAGACAGAGGGAGTTTCTGAGATGCTGGTAGGTTATTTTCTTAGGAGCCATTGCTTCTTGGTCTCTTTTTTTCCCAGATCAGATCTGCCCTTCTTAGCCTTTGTTTTGCTTGGCCTCTTCTCATGATGGCAGTAGTAGACTTCGATCTTTCCAGAATAAGTATACAACTGGACATTATTAGGCAAGTAATCTGATTTTGGTCTCGCCTTATGCATGACCGCTTTTGACTTCCTAACTTTCAGTAGCCTGGCTCATGTTTTTAGAGTATTAATTATTTTCTTAGAAGATTCTATATGTTCCTGGCTTTCAGATTAGCTCTATCCACTATCAGTACCTGACATTAACAGGAGTATCTAAACTCTATGATGCCTCATTGTATACAATGCTTTGTATGGATCCAGTGTGTATTTCACCATTATCTTAACTGCAGTTATTGTCACTGTGAATGTCATTATAACATATAAAGGTCTACACCATCTTTGCCTTGAGCCAAGACTCAGAAACCATGCCTCCTTTTCAAGTCCAAATGACCCCCTAGCTAAGCCTTCTGCATTTGCAAACCAGGATGCCACTTGTTTACCATCTTGAATAAACAGATGCTTTAACATCTGAAGAATTTCCAATAGACTGTATGTCCTTGTGCCTTTTGGACAATGTTTTTCAACTATTCTTGGATCTTTCTTACTTCTACCTCCTTTTCCCTCCTTGTTTTTTTCTTTAAGCATTAATCACTACCTGACATTATTTTATATATTTGTTTGTTTATTATCTGTCTCCCTAAATAGACTGTAAGTTTCATGAGTTCAAAGTCCTTGCCCTTCTTGTATCCCTCTGATACCTAGTACCAAGAATAGTGACATAATAGATGTTTACTCAATATTTGCTGAATGGATGAATGAATGATTTTTGTAACCTTGGACAAGTTACTTCTCTTTTTGAAGCTTCCCTCTTGTTGTTTGCGAAATGAGGATGTTAGACTAAATTAGATGATTTCTAAGAACCGCTTACATTTTATGGTTGGAATTCAGAATACAGGTAGCTAAGTCCAGTCAGGACAGTAATGGAGAGCAGCAGACAGTTGCAGAGAACAAGTGATCTGGGTGCTATCCTGCACTGGGGGAGGGTCAGGGAAAGGATCTCTAAGGAAAAGGGAATATACCATGTGCACATTCAAGAAAAGAGAAGTTCGGGCAGAGGGAACAGCAAATGCCAATGGGCTAAGACAGAAGTGTGTTTGGTGTGCTCAAGACAAGGCAAAGAGGAAGGTGTAGCTCAAGTACAGTGAAAAGGGGAGAGTTGGAAATAAGGTCAGGAAGGC
Organism: Macaca nemestrina; assembly: GCF_043159975.1. Taxonomy (NCBI): domain Eukaryota; kingdom Metazoa; phylum Chordata; class Mammalia; order Primates; family Cercopithecidae; genus Macaca; species Macaca nemestrina. The sequence goes on along the minus strand of NC_092134.1, from coordinate 86,435,209 downwards.
AGCCAATGGCCAGATTATGTGGGATATATGTGTATGTGTGCTGGGTATGAAAGGGAATGTAGGTGTGATGTGGTATGGGTAGTGCATGTGTGGCAAAGTATTGCGTTTGTGTGGTGTATGTGCACATAGTATGTATATGTGTGTGGTATGGTATGTGTGTACATGGGTTTGATGTGAGAGGTATGTGTGTATATGCTATTGTGTGTGTGCTATGATGGCATGTGTATAGCATATTTTTCTGTGCTTGATGGAGAGGAGAGTATACATATGCAGCACGGTATTTATGTATGTATCTGTGTGGTGTGGCATGTGTATGGTATATAGTGTGTGTTTGATGTGGATAGGGAATAAAATATTAGATGATGTGTGTGTGTGGTATGCATTGAAGTTACTGCTCATGTTACAACAAAAGCTGATTAAAACTCATCCTACCAGGGTAATTGAAAAACCCAGCTTGAAAATAAAATAAGCATTCCATTTTTTGGTGCTTCCTTCTGAACAAGCTTCCAGGATTAAAAGACTCCCTTGCATGTGTTACTGCACATTAATGAGGAATTTTGCTTATCAGATAGCCTAGATTTTTAATAATGGATTGATGCTTTCTGAAAAAGAACATTGTTTTGCTTTTGCTACATCATCCTGATCATTGAAATCTAATCTTTTTCAACATTGTAAATATATAATGCAGCAAAGCACAGATTCTAAAATAAATCCATAATTTAAATAAGTACAGAGTTTTAAGATTCATTTGGTTATAGTTTTGATGTAAAATGTGGGTTTGAAAACCCAGGGATTCTTGACCTATATTATCTAGATTTTTATGCCCCTGGCATCTTGAACTGCCAAGAAATATATATATCAAAGTGTCAGGGACAGCAAAATATGTTGTCACTTTCAACTCTGTTTTATGCATTAATATTTGTACCTAAAATCTCTCTTCTCATTCGATCAATGGAATGGGATGATATACTGTCTCCATTCTGACCCACATAGAAAACACAACCAAGATTGAAATACTAATGATTTGCTTCACTGCTGATATTTCAGTTATCTCAGACGACAGTGAAAATGCCTCACGTCTTGACAAAAGATAGGACAGAATTTTCCTCTAATCATAATTGTAGTGGTTGCACGCAAAAAAAGAAAATATATCCAAAATACAATGAATAAACAGGGAAAGATGCAAAGGAAGTGAATCTCCCTTCTCTATTTAATACAGTTGACTAGTTTGTCCCTATGTGTACCAAAATATGTTTACCTACTGAATATCCTGAGCAAAACAAAACAAAACCTTCTTAGGTAAGATGAGTGTATTCACTGAAGTGGTCTTCAACTAGGGATCATTTCTAAAACATTCTACGTGCCTTTAAGTTGTTTCATACTTAAGAAACTGAATTCATTGGAGGTACTTAAAAGGATGAGGCTGTATAATGGTTGATCACTTCAGCTGGGCAAGCAGAAGATCATGATTTGAGTCCTGGCTTTGCTCTTTACTAGTTATAGAGCCTTGAGAAGGCTGCTTAATTTGTTCCTCACTAAGTGTCTGTTTACGATATAACAGGGAGGAAAAAATGAGGGAATAGGAGGTCCCTTGATCATATTTCCCCAGAGCAACAAGAATTTGGTAGCCATCCATGGACAAAAGTGCCTTTGTGGGAGCTGTGGACCCCAGTTTGCAAAACCCAAGCACAGCCTAAGACCAAAGATGGCTCCTTTGAAAGGGCAGACTCACACCTAGGTGGTACGCTCACCAACTATGGTCCTGTGACAGAATCAGATACATTCTGTTCCTCTGTGGACTCAGCTACAGCCCCATTTGGCTTTGGTCCTGCCACCAGAGCCATCTACCAGGGGATCTGGGAGGACTCACACCCACCTGTGCTTCAGGTGACAGGCCTGTGACCTGGCTGTGGATCCTGAAGCAGCTTGGGACCCAGCTCCAAGCTCTCTTGGCTGTGGTCTGAGAGCAGTCCTGCTCACACAGGAACCTGCTGGGAAACATGCCCATCCATGCCTTGAGAGGCCCACCTGTTTGCCTGCATTCCACAGCAGACCTTCAAAGAGCCCTAAAACTTGCTTCCAGGCCCTCTCAGCTGCAATCGGACTGCAGTCCTCCCATCCCAGGGATGTGCCAGAAGACATACCCATTTATGTCACTAGAGGCAGACTCACTGACCTAAGTAAATCTTAGGCCAGGTCTTGAAGCAGCCCTGTGACCCAGCTTCAGCACCACTCAGCTGCAGTCCCAGGGCAGTCCTTCCCAACAAAGGACCCAGGAGGAGGCACCTTCATCCGTGACCCAGGAGGCAGGCCTTGAGCTTGTGTGTGGACCCTGAAGCAGTCCTGTGACTCAGTTTTAGTCCCTCTCTTCTGCCCAGTGAACCAGTGGGAACCCTCCCTGAGACCCTGCGAGAATACCAATCCATGCATCTGGCAACAGGCCTGCCAGCTGTAGACCAAACTTTGAACCCTGAAGTGGACCCTTGTCCCAGAACCAGACCTACTGACCAAAGACTTAGAGACAGTTGATTTCACTCAAGGACCGGAGAGGATCCATTCTCACTTGAGCCTCTGGTAACAGGCCCACCAACTTCAGACCCCACACTGGAGCCAGCAGCAGTCACATTGCCCAACTCCAACCCCATTCAACTGCAATCCTGGTGGCAATTCCATCAGCCCATGGACCTAATAAGAGGTCCTTACCTGCTGAAATCAATCTATAAAGACTGGAAAAGGTGTTTGCTCCTTCAAATGCACAGACACCAATGCAAAGCTACACAGATCAAGAAGAATCAGGCAAACATGACACCAAAAGAAACTAATAAAGCTCCAGTAACCAACCCCCAAGAAATGGATATGTATGAATTGCCTGACAAATGATTCCAAATACTTCCTGACTGTATCTTTAAAAAACTCAACGAGATGCAAGAGAACAAAAACAGATGCAATCATGTAGACAATCCATAAACAAAATGAGAAGTTTAATAAAGAAATAAAAACCATAGAAAAGAACCAAACAAAAATCTTAGAGCTGAGGAATATAATGACAGACCTGAAAAAAAAAATTCAATAGAGAGCTTCAACAACAGAGTTGATCCTGCAGAAGAAAAAAATCAGCAAATCAAAAATAGATTATTGGAAATTAGCCAATTAGAGGAACAAAAACAAAAGAAGAAATTAAAAGAATTAAGAAAGCATAAAGAAGCCATGAGACACTATCAAGCAAATGAATTTACAAATTGTGGGAACAGAAGCAAAAGAGAGAAAGAGGCAAAACACTAATTTTAAGAAATTCATACACAAATCAATACATGTGATACACTATATTAACAAAAATAAAAATAACTGTATGATCATTTCAATAGAAGCAGAAATGCATTGACAAAATTCAACATCCTTTTATGATGAAAACTCTCCACTTATTAGGTATAGAAACAATTTACCTCAACATAATAGAGGTCATATATAGTAAACCCACAGCTAACATCATACCCAACTGTAAAACACTGAAAGCTTTACCTCTAAGATCAGGAACAAGGCAAGGATGGATACCCATTCTTGCCGATTCTATTCAGTATAGCAGTGGAAGTCCTAGCCAGAGCAGTTAGGCAAGAAAAAGAAATAAAATGCATCTAAATTGGAAAAGTAAAAGGTAAATTGTTTCTCTTTACAGATGACATGGTCTTGTACATAGCCAGTCCTAAATATTTGACCAACAAACTATTACAGCTAATAAATGAATTTAGTAAAGTTACAAGACACAAAATTAACATACAAAACTCAGCTGTGTTACTATACATGAATGACAAGCTTACATGAATAAAAAACTATTCATAAAAGAAACTTAGAAAACAATTCCATTTATAATAGCATCAAAAAATAAAATATTTAGAAATAAATTTAACCAAGGAGGTGAAAGATATGTACACAGAAAACTATAAGACATTGGTGAAAGAAATAAGGAAGACACAAACAAATGGAAAGATATCCCATGGTCATGGAATCAGAAAAATCATATTGCCAAAATTTCCATTTTATTTGAAGCAAGCTACAAGTTCAGTGTAATCCCTATCAAAATTCCCATGGCATTTTTCACTGAAAAAGAAAAAATCCTAAAATTTACTTGTAAACACAAAAGACCCTGAATAGTTACAACAATCTTGAACAGGAAGAACAAAGCTAGAGGATCATACTTCCTGACTTCAAATCATGTTACAAAGCTGTAGTAATCAAAAGAGTATGGTACTGGTGTAAAAATAGGCACATAGATAAACAGAACAGAATAGAGAGCCCAGAAATAAACTTTACTAGTCATTGCCCTAGTGGAAACTCTCTATGGCAGCTCTGACCCTACATTTCCACTTAGCATTGCCCTAGTTGGGGCTCTCTGTAGTTACTCCACCCCTGCAAAAAAATTTTATCAGGGACCCCAGGCTGTTTATGACATCCTTTGAAATCTAGGTAAAAGAAACCGTGCCCCCACAGTTCTTGCTGTGGGGCACTAAAAAATTAGCACCACATGAATGCCACCAAGATTTATGGCTTATACCTTGTAGAGTGGTGGGTTGAGCCACACCTGGTCCCACTTGAGCCATAGCTAAGACAGCTGAGGAGCACTGCACTGAAAAGTGGGAAGGAGACACCTAGGAGGCTCTGGGTAGAGAGCCCACAGAGGGTTCTCAGGATCATCCTTTGAAACTATTCTGCCCTCCTAGAGCTCTGGTCCTGTAACAGGAGACACAGCCTCAAGGATCTCTACATGACTTTGAGGTCATTCTCTTATTGTCTTGATGATCCTTTCTGTTCATACTTATCTCCTTAACAGTCTCTTGGTCACACACTTGGTTTGCTCTCCTGAATAGGCTTTTTTATTCTTCACATGGCCACGTTGAAATTTTTCAAAATTTTTCCGTTCTGCTTCTCCTTTATAGTCATACATTGCGTTTCTAAAAAGGGCATTGTCAGGCAATTGTGTCATCATCTGAACATCACAGAGTATACTTACACAAACCTATGTGATATAGCCTACTACACAGCTAGGCTACATGATGGACCCAAGGGAACACAATGGTAACTATTTGTGTATCTAAACATATCTAAATAGAAAAGAAGTAAGGTGAAAATAATGTATTATCATCTTACAGGACCACCAACAGCAAACTTAATCAACAAACGTTGTGTGTGTTCTGTCTGCTCCACCAAGTGGCCATTCCCCTGTCTCAAAATCCCTTGGGCCTTCCTATTCCCTGAGACAACAATATTTAAATTAGGTCAATTAATATTTCTACAATGGCCTCTAAGTGAAAGAAAAAGTCACAAGTCTCTTACTTTAAACCAAAAGCTAGGAATGATTAAGCTTACTGAGGAACCCATGTCAAAAGCTGAGATAGGCTGAAAGTTAGACCTCTTGTGCCAAATAGTTAACTAAGTTGTAAATGCGAAAGAAAAATTCTTGAAGCAAATTAAAAGTGCTACTTCAGTGAACATACAAATGATAAGAAAGCAAAACAGCCTTATTTCTGATATGGAAACTATTTTAGAGGTCTGGATAGATGATCAAACCAACCACAGCGTTCCCTCAAGCCAAAGCCTAATCCAGAGCAAGACCCTAAATTTCTTCAATTCTATGAAGACTGAAAAAAGGTGAGGAAGCTGCAGAAGAAAAGGTTGAAGCCAGCTGAGAGACTGGTTCATGAGGTTTAAGGAAAGAAGCCATTTCCATTACATAAAAGTGCAAGGTAGAGCAACAAGTGCTGATGTAGAAGCTGCAGAATGTTATTTAGAAGATCTTGCTAAGATAATGGATGAAGGCAGCTACACTAAACAAGATTTTCAATGTAGATAAAACAGCCTTCAATTGGAAGAAAATCCCGCCTAGGACTTGCATAGCTAGAGAGAAGTCAGTGTCTAACTTCAAAGCTTCAAAGGACAGGCTGACTGTCTTGTTAGGTACCAATGCAACTGGTGACTTTAAGTTGAAGCTAATGCTCATTTATCATTCTGAAAATCCTAGGGCTCTTAGGAATAATGCTAAATCAACTCTGCCTGTGCTGTAGAAATGGAACAAACCCTGGATAACAACACATCTATTTACAGCAAGGTTTACTGAATATTTTCAAGTCCACTATTGAGATCTATTACTCAGAAAGATAAATTCTTTTTACAATATTACTGCTTATTGACAATTCACCTATTCACTCAAGAGCTCTGATGAAGATGTACAAGGAGAAAAATGTTGTTTTTGTGCCTGCTAATACAACGTTCATTCTGCAGCCCGTGGATCAAGGAGTAATTTCAACTTTCAAGTCTTGTCATTTAAGAAATACATTTCATAAGACTACAGCTGCTATAGACAGTGATTTCTCTGATTGATCTGGACAAAGAAAATCGAAAACTTTCTGAAAAAAAATTTACCATTCTTTGATGCCAGTGAGAACATTCATGATTCATAGGAGGAAGTCAAAATATCAACATTAACAGAGTTTGGAAGGAGCTGATTCCAGTTCTCATGGGTGACTTTAAGGATTCAAGACTTCAGTGGAGGAAGTAACTGCAGATGTGGCGCAAATAGCAATAGAACTAGAAATAGAAGTGGAGACTGAAGAGGTGATTGAATTACTGCAACATCATGATAAAACTTGAACAAATAAGGAGTTGCTTCTTATGGATAACCAAAGAAAGTGGTTTCTTGAGATGGAATCTACTCCTGGTGAAGATGCTGTGAATGTTGTTGAAATGACAACAAAGGATTTAGAATATTTAGTAAACTTAGCTGATAAAGCAGTGGCAGGTTTTGAGAGGATTGACTCCAGTTTTGAAAGAAGTCCTACTGTGGGTAAAATGCTATCAAACAGCATCTCATGCTACAGAAAAAAAATCTTTCATGAAAGGAAGAGTTAATTGATGAGGCAAACTTCATTGTTGTCTTATTTTAAGAAATTGCCACAGCCACCCCAATCTTCAACAACTACCACCCTGATCAGATTAAGGCAAGACCCTATACCAGCAAAAAGATTACAGCTTGCCGATGGCTCAGATCATTATTAGCATTTTTAGCAATAAAGTGTTTTTAATTAAGATATGTACTTTTTTTGGATACAATGGTATTGCACACTTAATAGACTAAAGTATAGTGTAAACATAACTTTTATATGTGCTGGCAAACCCAAAAATTCATACGATTTACTTTATTGTGATACTTGTTTTCTTGCAGTGGTCAGAAACCAAAGCCACAATACTTCTCAGATATACCTGTATGTGATTGGTTGTTGACTAAAACATGACTATAATTATAAATTCCATCTCTGAGTCATTTCTTTCCTCTTGCATCTTACTGTATGCAGTTTAAAGTAGCCTAATAGCTTCTACAATATTTTGTTTAGAAATTTATTTAGATATCCTAGTTCATTGCTCTTTTTTTTTTTTTTTTTTTTTTTTGAAATGGAGTCTTGCTCTGGTGCCCAGGCAGGAGTGCAGTGGTGCAATCTCAGCTCACTGCAATTTCCACCTCCTGGGCTCAAGCAATTCTCCTTTCTCAGCCTCCTAAGTAGCTGGGACTATAGGCATGTGTCACCATGCACGGCTTATTTTTGTTTTTTGTTTTTTAGTAGAGACAGGGTTTCACCATATTGGCCAGGCTGGTCTCAAACTTCTGACCTCAAGTGATCTGCTCGCCTCGGCCTCCCAAAGTACTGGGATTACAGGTGTGAGCCACTGTGCCTGGCCTCATTGCTCTTAAATGTCACCTTCCATAAAGCCCTCAGCCATAAACACAATTCAGTCATATTCTTTGCAGTTATATAACAAGCATGGGCTTTACTTCAGTTTCCAATTCGTTGTTCCTCAATTCCATCTGAGATTTCCTCAGAATGGCCTTTACCATCCGTATTTCCATTGATATCTGTTTACCATCCATATTCTATTTCTATTGATATCTATTTACTATCCATATTTCTGTCGATATCTATTTACCATCCATGTTCTGTTTCTATTTGTCTATCCATTTTCTATTTGTCTATCCATATTCTATTTACCATCCATATTCTATTTCTATCTGTCTACCATCCATATCCTATTTCTATTGATATCTATTTACTATTTACTATCAGTATTCTATTGATATGTATTTACCCATCCATATTTCTATTGATATATTGTATTCTATTGATATTCTATCACTTAAGTAATCCCTAAGAAGAATTAGGCTCTCCCTAGTTCTGGAGTCTTCTAAGCCCTCACCAGAATTGCCTTTACTGCTTTATTCATGCCAAACTAGGCTTTTTCTGGCCTGCCCTTCCAAATTCTTACAACCTTTACTCATTATCCAGTTCCAAAACCACATCCATGTTACCCATTATTTGTTATAATAACAGCCCCACTTCTGGATACCAATTTTCTTCATTCCTTTTGTGCTGCTATAACAGAATACCACAGGCCCAGTAATTTATAAATAAAGGAAATTTATTTCTCATAGTTCTGGAGGCTAGAAAGTTTGATGTTAAGTTGCTGGCATGTTGTGAGGGTCTTCATGCTATGCCATCGCATGGTGGAAGACAGAAGAGCAAATGAGGACAAGAGCAACAAACAGACAGCACCAAACTTACTTTTATAACAACCCATTTTCACAATAATGAACCCACTTCCACAATAATGACATTAACCTATTCATGAGGGAGCCTTCATAGCCTAATAACCTTTTAATGGTCCCATTTCTTAATACCATCCCATTGATAATTAAATTTTATCATGATTTTAGAGGGGACATTAAATCCACAGCAGTTAGTATAATCAAATTATAACACTTGGAAATGAGAATGGGACCAGCTATTCCTAATGCCCATGGTTTCTTGAAAAAGTGTGGATACTAGAAAAAATTTAGAGATTTAGAGTTCTGTTAGAAGAGAGTGAGTACGGACTAGCTATAGGGCAGGCAACCAAAGGTATCTGCTACAGCAAATTTACAGGCAGAGTAGCACAACATGAGAAGCAATTCACCACAGCCCCTGAAACTCCCAGTCTTAATCCAGGGTTTATTTGTGTCGCCTCAGTTTTCTAGAGTTAAATGACTCCTAGGAGAAAAAAAAAAAAGACCCAAAGAGCCAAGTTTGATGTTCATACAGGCTTTATTTTTCAATACTTTGTCCAGTTGTTCACCACAAAGGAAAGCCTTCTCTACTCTAGGAAGGAAATGCACCCTTAGTTTTACAAATTTATTCATCATTATTTCAGATGTGCCTACTCCATCTTCCAGATTTTGGTGCTGCTGACTAGAGTCTCTTAAATTGTTTGAGTATCTCTGTTACCAGAGGGATCATAGCTGTTTTCAACATTTGTCACCCTTAAGAATCTTTTCTCTATTTCATGGGATTTTACAAAATTAGCACCTGTTGTCCCCTTTTTTTCTCCTTCCCCATCTCCATTTCATTTTCCACTGTCCTCACTCCTCTAGGCTTGGTAACGTTCTAAGGGAAATGGCACTGCTGAGAATCTTCCCCAGGAAGCTCAGTGGAGGATACCATTAGTCTAACAATCCTTTTGGCTATTTCCAGTCTTTTCAATTTACAGAAATAAATCTGTGCTTTCAGCAAATGGAAACGACTTTCTAGCTGTTATTTCTCAGTTTAGACATGACTCAATTACTTTCATAATTTGGTATTTTGTATCTAGCTTCCAAATACTCTAACCCAGAGCTGACAATACACTTCACTTACCTTAAGTGCTTTCCCTCCAGAGTTATCCCCACTTCATTGTGTGTAAACTACAGGAAGAAACATTGACATCCTCACCCCAATTATGGCTCCATTCTCTCTCCCTTTGTCTAATTCTCTGAGAAGCATCACAATAGTTGCCTCACACTTTCTGCTACCTGTTATTAGTTCCTTATTCTGCCGGTCCCTGTTAAGTGATTTGAGATAACTGTCTTTTTCAGGCTGGCTTACACATTAGTAAATGGCCTACCTACAGGTGCACTTATGTTTCAGGGTAATTTTTTCAGACAGGTCTTTAAAAGTTGACTCTGAAGCCTGTCAACTTGAAGGGTGAAGAGTTAGGAGTATCACAATCATTTTATGGCAAAGATTTATGCTTTAACATGTGAGCTTTTTGTTTTAATAGCTTTTTCTTTTTCTCTGATTACAAAAATAATACTTATTCATTGTGGAGAATTTGGGAGAAAACATGTTTCATTTATATAAGGACAGGCAGCTGTTAGAAGAGATGCGGAGGAGTATATTGAAGGCAAACATTCTAATGAATAGACTAAATCACATTCTGTACTCACACAGTTACTGTAATATGGATTCAAGGCAGAAATACAGATTGTCAGTCCTTATGCTGGCAGTTTATCAGTTGACACTTATTATTAACAGCTAAAACATCTTAAGATATTTCCTTTTTTAACCCATCCCCTCAAGCATTTATAAGATATTTCTTAATGAAATATGAATTTTGTTAATTCAACAAATGTTCAGTATTAATTAGCTTGATTGTAATAATAATTTCACAATATATCTATATATCAAATCATCATATTGTACATCTTAAATGTGTACTATTTTCATTTGTCAATCATATTTTAACAAAGTTGGAGGGGGAAAATGTTCAATAACAAATATATACATATGTATTTAGTTTCTGCTACTAGAATAGTTCCAGGCACTGGAACTGTTACTTCAGGGAGTATGACAGTAAATAAAATAAAGCCCTCATGGAGCTCATATTCGTGTAACTAAGGCAGCCAAAGAAATACGCCGGGCACAGTGGCTCAAGCCTGTAATCCCAGCACTTTGGGAGGTCAAGGCAGGAGGATCATGAGGTCAGGAGTTCAAGACTAGCCTGGCCAACATGGTGAAATCCCGTCTCTACTAAAAAAGAAATACAAAAATTAGCTGGGCATAATGGTGGGTGCCTGTAGTCCCAGCTACTAGGGAGGCTGAGGCAGGAAAACTGCTTGAACCCGGGAAGCAGAGGTTGCAGTGAGCCGAGATCGTGCCACTGCACTCCAGTCTGGGCAACAGAGTGAGACTCTGTCTCAAAAAAAAAAAAAAAAAAGAAAAAGAAAAAAGAAATAACTCTATAAGATGCCTCTTGAACAGAAGCCTGAAGGAAGTGAGGGACTCACCCATGTTGATACATGGGGGAGAGCATTTCAAGCAGAGAGAAGAGCAAGTAGAAAAGCACTGAGGTAGGAGCTCATGGGGTGTGTTGAGCAACGAGGAGCTCATGAAGCAGCACGGAGGCCAGTGTGACCTGACTGGGGTTAGGAAGAGTCTGGTAAGGAGATGGGGTTAGAGAGGCATAATAGGGTCAGATCATGTAGGCTTAGGCCATGTGGAAAGGACTTCTAATTTGACTTTGAGTGAGGTAGAAAGTCCTGGAGAATTTTGTGCAGATAGGATAGGACTTAATTTTTTAAAATTAATATAAATGGTAATAAGCGAACAATTACAAATGAACAACATGACATAAAGGGAGCACAGAGGAAAAGAATTAACATAAGTAACTTTGGAAGATAGTATTTTGACTGTATACTGTGTTTTATTCTGAGTTCTCCAGAAAAGCAAAACCAATAGGATATTATTATTATACATATATACTCTCTCTATATATATGTAATATATACACACATACATATGCATATATTTATAAATATACAGTCATAGGCTGCATAACAACATTTTAGTCAACTATGGACTCCATATACAACAACAATCCCATAAGATTAAATTGTATTTTTACTGTACCTTTTCTACATTTAAATATGTTTAGATACACAAGTACTTACCATTGTATTACAATTGCCTACAGTATTCAGAACAGTCACATGCTGTACAGGTTTGTAGCCTAGAAGCAAAAGGCTGTACCATATAGCCTAGGTGTGTAGTAGGCTATACCGTCTAGATTGTGTATGTGTAGTCTACGATGTTCACACTAAGGCAAAATCACCTAATGACACATTTCTCAAAGCTTGTCCTGTCATCAAGCAATGTGTGACTGTATATATAAAGAGATGTATTATAAGGAGTTAGCTCATGTGGTTATGGAGGCCAGGAAGTTACAAGATTTACCATTGACAAGCTGGAGTCTCAGGAGAGGAAATGGTATAATTCCAGTCTGAGTTTGAAGGCCTGAGAAGCAGGAAAGCTGATGGTATAAATTCTAGTCTAAATTCAAGTCTGAAGGCCAGAGAGGACCAAGGTCCCAGCTAGAGGACCATCACATAGAGAGAAAGAATTCTTTCTTACTTAGTCTTTTATTCTATTCAGGCCTTCACCCAAATGAGATGAGACCCACCCACACTGAAGAGGGTTATCTGCTTCACTCAGTCTGTCCACTCAAATGTTAACCCCATCCAGAAACACTCTTACAGACACACCGGAAGTAAGGCTTAATTGAGTATCTGGGAACCCTGTGGCCCAGTCAAGTTGACAAGTAAAATCAACGTCATATACTGTAAAACAAAGACAACTGATATACATAGATAACTGAATAAGTTATTTATTCATGTCTTCTTTACAGTAGAATTCCAATTTATAAATGCAGACAGATGGTAGAAATAGAAAATCACTCTTTGGTAAACACTATAGTAATAACTGTTACAGGCTAGCAATGTTGATGGATGTTTACAATTAGTAAACAAAAATGTGATGAGAAATAGGATATTTGCAGAGTCTCAGATTATCTCCCCACAAGATAATTTTTAGTTACAACAGGGAAAAAATCATAAATTCCAGGTGGAGAAACTTGGTCAAGACCACATAATCAAAGTCAATATTGCTATTTGTAATATGAGGTTTATTGAAATCATGCACCTCCTGAGATGTACACTGAGAAGGGCACAATATTGCTTCTGGAGTCTTCTTGCCAAAAATTGATAACCTCTGTTGAATCATGAGAAAACATCAAACAAACCAAAACTGAAAGACTCTTCAAAATATTAAGGTAATAGAGAGTAAAGATAAAGGAATTGATCCAGATGGAGGAGAATAAGGAGACAGGAAAATTACACACAATGTGGGATCCTAAATTAAATTTTAGAGCAGAAAAAGGATAATTGGAGAAATTTGATTAAGTTCTACAGATTAGGTAATAGTATTGTATCAATGTTATCTTATAAAATAACATTAGGGCTGGGCACAGTGGCTCAGGCCTGTAATCCCAGCACTTTGGGAGGCCAAGGCAGTTGGATCACCTGAGGTCAAGAGTTCGAGACTAGCCTGGCCAACATGGCAAAACCCCGTCTCTACTAAAAATACACAAAAAATTAGCCAGGTGTGGTGGCGCACACCTGTTGTCCCAGCTACTCGGAAGGCTGAGGCAGAAGAATTGCTTAAACCTGGGAGGTAGAGGATGCAGTAAGCCTAGGTCGTGCCACTCCACTGCAGCCTGGGCAATAGAGTGAGACTCTGTATCAAAGAAATAAAATAAAATAACATTAGGCTGCCAGTTAGTAAAAGTTATTTAGAAAATGATTATTACATAGAAGACTATAATGAAATGTAATGATTCTAGGAAAAGGAGAACATGTTTAGAATATAAAAATTTAGAAATTCAAGTTGTAATGAATTACACAGTTTAAAAATCATACAAAATGTTCCAATCGATTTGATATGCATATTTAAAATAATTCAAGTTCCATACATCTTAAATCTGGCAACTTTATCTCCCAATTCAAGTCCTTTAAATATAAGGACAAAGAACTGTGAACTGTTAGATATAATCAAAGGAAAGGAAAAGTCATCTATACAGAAAGAGGAAAAAAATTAGCTCTCCATAACTAAACTTTGAACCTATTATCTCTCTATAACTAAACTTTGAACCTATTAGCTCTCCATAACTAAACTTTGAACCTTTGCATTGCCTTTAGGGAAAGACTTTTCCAATTACTACACTTTTAAATAGTCAGTTTTATTCTTTCCTCTGAATTATGAAATACATAATATGTATGTCTCTGAACAAAGAATAAAAGAACAATTCTGTTTCCTTTGTCCTATTTCCTTCTCCATGAATTGACCTTTTCATTCACGTTCATTTCCATGAGAAGACTAGACCTGCTGTGCTCCAGGCTAGAGCTGGATGGACCATGTGGACTTTCTAGATAGTCTACAGTCTGTGCCCCTTTATACCAATATTCTTTCTCTATGTGTTTCAATATGTGTTTGTTTAGTGAGGTGGGACCTACTATGCTATATTCCACTATGTCACATGCATTTAACATATTACATCATTGATGGGAGACAGTTCTCCAGGGTCTCTACACATCTTGCAAGCAAGGCTCTGACTGCCCTTTGTTCCAAACCATTTGACCCAGGAGACTCGTATCTTCTACCAGCCTCCATGAAACAGTAGCAGGCTAATTTGTTAGCTTGCAAGGAGAGTGACATGGTAGGTCCTTGGCAGTTTCTGGTAGTCCTTTTAACTTACTACAAGTATTCATTTCAGGCACAGAATTTCAGGATTGGTGGCTCATCCCATAAGTGTACCATATGACTTCCTTATGATCACTACGAAAACACTCATTTGAATCATGCTTAGCACCTGAGGGAGCTGGGGTTTTGTTTTGTTTTGTTTTGTTTTGTTTTTAACCATTTCTCCTAGAGGTCAGTGTCTCCTTTCCAGGTAAAGGACCAACTTTATGTTTCAGCCACCATGTACAGTCACTTTCAAAAACCTCACCGGTTTTTGCTTTTAAAAATCTTAGTTGGTATCATAGTCCTAATTTACGCCAATGATATTTTAACACTTCCGTAGATTTATTCCCCAGTCAAGTGCCTCCTAACCTACTTATAATCTGGTTCTGCTACCTAAAAGAGTAAATGTATGTGTGTGGGCCTCCTGTTTCCAAGCAGGTGACAACAGCAACTCTGGGGTCCCAACTACTCATATTCCCTTAGAGCCCTAGTTCTGGGGATTGTCACATGAAGTCTCAAGGCAGAAATATGTAGTGTAGGACAGAGGGGTGTGTGGGTGGGTGTGTGTGTGTGTGTGTGTGTGTGCATCTTCCTACTGCCTCCCCCAACAATAAGACTGTGAGTAGCCTGTTTCTGCAAGCCTGTAAAATTATATTCATTACATTCTTGCCTGGTTCCATTTTAGAAACAACTTTGAAAATCTCAAACTAAGTATTTTTTGTTTTGTTGTGTTTTAGCAGGAATCCATGGGGTGTGGAGAAGAAGGGTGAGGAGATGCAGAAAGAGGGCACCAGATGGTATGGATCACATAGGAGACTGAGTGGATGGATGATTCTGACATGTCTTCTCTTAGGAACAGATGTGTTGCCAGGTTGCAGTAGTTCAGAAAGATGAGATGAGTACTTGCCATGAATCTTATCTTTTCTGTCAGAGATATATTGCATAGAAATTGGATTTGGCTCCTTCTTTTATTTGTTGGCTTATAACCAAAGTAAAATGCTCCATATGCTGAAACGAGCTACCCTATTTCATCTAATCTAAGGTTTCCTCCATTGTAAGACACTCTATTATTTTATGATCAACTCAGAAAGAAAAGTCACTGCCAATTAACTATGACACATCATATGTTGTGAGAGACATCCCAGTTTTAGAGATGTGAAAACATGAAGTACCTTGTGTTGTAGAATTGATGAAATATGATATGTAAATCAAGGGTTCCAAAACTTTTTGCCGAAGCCATTTCATGGTGTTTCATGATCTGAATTATCATGAGTCTGTGACCCTGAATAAATAACAATAGCTATGACCAATTATTGAACAAATAATATGTTGCTTGTCACAATTACATTCATTATTTCCAGTCCTTTCAACTACATTGCAAGGAAGAAAGTATAAATTCCATTTTACAAGGCAGGAGGTTGAGCTCCTAGAGGTTAGATAAAGTATGAAGGTGAAGCTGCCAGGAGTGAGAGCTGAGATTGGAACCCAGCTAGGTCTCCCTTCAAAGCTGAGATGCCTTCAGTTACTCTACGGAATTGCTCTTTTTGACGAAGCTGCCTGATTTGGGAATGCCTTTGAGAATGGTACTGTTATCTAAATATTTGTAGATTGTTTTAGAAACAAGTTCCCACCCATCACACAGTTGTCACCCAGTAATAATAGTGAGACTGGCTCCTCTGTTTCAGCTAGAGTTAAAAGTGAAAGGAGGGGAGAAGGGGTAGCTATTCACCCCCAAAGAAATCATGACAGACAATGGGGCTAATGTTTTGTGAAACTGCAAAGTGCTGCATCATTGTTTACCTTCTGCCAAGTCCTTATTCATAGCAGGGAGAAAGCCCCTTCAGAACTCCTGAAATGTTAGGGCTTCAAGTTCTTAAAGCACATGCATAAAGTATTTCTAGTACATTATTCAAAATATACTTTTTCTTTTTGTTTTTTTCTGTAATTTGAAAAAGTCTTCACCGTAGCCAAGAACAAAATTTTAACTGATGGCAAGAATATAAAGCCTTGAGGTAATGTTTAATCGCTATTTATTATTGTATCCAAAGAAGAGGCCTTGACAATATTGGCTGCTGCTGAGTTGCCATGGCAGTAATCACTCAAACAGGAATGGGATTTTGCAAGCCTATTAACCCTTTTTCTTACCCAGCAGTGCAAAGCTGATAGAAATATTTTCATTTTGCACGATACAAATCGTGCAAATCAGATGAGGCAAATATGTCCCTTTCTAACAAGGTTCCAGTCTTGCTCCCTGCTTCCCAAGTCATCACATTCCCTTGCACCCTTGCTCCATCCACACTGAACCACTTGCATTCTTGAGTGTGCCACAGTCTATGCCTTTGGGCTCAGGGCACACAGGGCTGCTTCTGCTTGGAACACCCTTTAGAACCTATTCTAGCCCCAACTCCTACTCCTATTCTGTTCTGTGACCATACCACCTCCTCCAGGAAGCCTTAAGCATCCTTTCCTCCATTCAGTATGAGTTAGGCACATATTCTGAGTGCTCTGATAACACTCTATCTTAGCACATGTCACCTTGATCATAGTTGCCTGTGGCAATCTTGGTAAAGAACATCTGGAGCTGGTCTGCCTGAGTCTGAAGCTCTCCTTCGTTACTTACCAGCTGTTATCTTGGCCAAGTCATTTGACCTCTCTAAGTCTCAACTTCCCCCTATGTAAAAGGACAAAAATAATATCTACTTCACAGAATTACTGTGAAGATTAAGTGAGATGATCTAAGTAAAATGCTTAATGCTAATGAGTTCTCAATAAACATTATAGTAAAACTTGTCTCCTTCTAGAGTCTAAGCTCCGTGAGGACAGAGACCATGTCTTTTATTTTTGAATATTCAGGACCTCACAAACATCAGGCACACGGAGAGCATTTCCTCATTGTCTAACACAATATGGTTAGACTGTGTTAGGAATGGGTTTCTCTATATAATTTTTCCTGTAGGTGGAGCTTACCCCTGAACACACAAAAAATAACATCTTGTTAATTATATTAATTACAAAATTAATTCATTGGTGAAAATTTGGAATATACAGAATTATAAAGACAAAAACCATCTGTGGTTGGGTGGGATGGCTACACCTGTGATCTCAGTGCTTTGGGAGACCAAGGCAGGAAACACCTGTAATCTCAGTACTTTGGGAAACCAAGGCAGGAAGATGGCTTGAGGCTAAAAGGTCAAGACTAGTCTGGTCAACATAATGAGACCCTGTCTCTATGAGAAATTTTAGAAATTGGCCAGGCATGGGGTGTGCCTGCAATCCTACCTACTGGGGAGGCTGAGGCAGGAAGATCACATGAGCCCAAGAATTCAAGGCTGCAGTGAGCCATGATAAAGCCACTGCACTTCAGCCTAGGCGATAGAGCAAGGCCCTGTCTCTTAAAAATATTATATTGAAATATTCCAATTTAAATTTTTTTCTAATGTTTTTCATTGTGGAAGTATATATAACATAAAATTTATCATCTTAACCATTTTTTAATGTATAGATCAGTGTAAAGGTGTGTTAAACACACCCATAATGTGCTACTATCACCAGGATCCAGCTCTATAACTATTTTAATCTTGTAAAACTGAAACTCTGTACCTGTTACAGAATAACTCTCCATTCCCCACTTCTTCTAGTCCCTGGCAACCACCATACCACTTTCTGTCTCTATGATTTTTGACTTATAAGTACCTCAAATAAATGGAATCATATGATATTTGTCTTTTGGTAACTGGCTTGTTTTACTTAACACAGAGTCCTCAAAGTTCATCCATGTTGTAGCATGTGTCAGGATTTCCTTCCTTTAAAGGTTGAATAATCTTCAATCATATATATGTACTACATTTCACTTATCTATTCATTTGTTGATGAATATATTTGTTGATGAATAATAGGGTTACTTCCACGTTTTACCTGTTATGAATAATGCTGCTATGAATGTGGCTATAGAAACATTTCTTTGAATCCCTGTTTCAATTCTTTTGTCTGTGTTCCCAGAAGTAGAATTTCTAGATCATGGTAATTCTGTCTTCGGTTTGTGACTGTTTTCCACAGCAACCATATCATTTTACATTTCCACCAACAATGCACAAGGGTTCCAATTTCTCCATATCCTTGCTTAACATTTGTTATTTTCTGGAATTTTTTGTTTTGTTTTTCACAGTAGCCATCCTAATGGGTGCGAGGTATTCTCCCTTTGCGGTTTTTGATTTGCATCTCCCTGATGATTAGTGAGGTTGAGCATCTTTTTATGTCCTTACTGACCATTTGCATATTTTTGAAGAAATGCCTATAAAGTCTTCTGCCCGTTTTTGAATTGGGTTGTCTGCTATTTTGTTGTTCAGTTTTATGAGTTCCATTTATATTTTGGATATCAATCCCTTATCAGATATATCATTTGCAAATATTTTCTTCCATTCTGTGGGTTGCATTTTACTCTGCTGATACTGTCTTTTGATGCACAATTTTTATTGATACACAATATTGGTACATATTTATGAGGTACAGGTGATATTTTGTTACATGCGTAGACTGTAGTAATCAAGTCAGGGTATTGGGGTGTCCATCACCTCAAGTATTTATCACTTCTATGTGTTGGGAACATTTCAAGTCTTCTAGCTATTTTGAAATATGCAATACACTGTTATTAACTATAGTAACCCTACTCTGCTATTGAACATTAAAACTTATTCCTTCTGACTGTGTTTGTACCCATTAGCCAACCTCTCTTTATCTCCTGCCCCCACCCACACATAGCCTCTGTTATCTTTCTACTCTCTACCTCCATGAAATCAACTTTTTTAGCTCTCATGTATGAGTAAGAGCATGCAATATTTGTCTTTCTGAACCTGGTTTATCTCACTTAACATCATGTCCCATTCCATTCATGTTGCTGCAAATGACATGATTTTATTTTATTTTATTTTTTTAAGACAGAATCTCACTCAGTCACCCAGGCTGGAGTGCAGTGGTGCAATCTCGGCTCACTGCAAGCTCCACCTCCCGGATTCATGCCATTCTCCTGCCTCAGCCTCCTGAGTATCTGGGACTACAGGTGCCCGCCACTACGCCCTGCTAATTTTTTGTATTTTTAGTAGAGACAAGGTTTCACCATGTTAGCCAGGATGGTCTCCATCTCCTGACCTCGTGGTCCACCCACCTCAGCCTCCCAAAGTGCTGGGATTATAGGCGTGAGCCACTGCACCTGGCCCCAATTTTATTATTTTTTTACAGCTGAATAGTATTCCATTATGTATATATATACACCACACTTTCTTTATCCATTTATCCGTTGATGGACACTTAGGTTGATTCCACATCCTTGCTGTTGTGAATACTGCAATAAACATGGGAGTGCAGATATCCCTTTAATATACTGATTTATTTTCCTCTGGATAAACACCAAGTAGTGGGATTGCTGGATTGTATGGTAGTTGTTCTATTTCTAGTTTTTTTCAGAAATCTCCCTACTGTTTTCCACAATGGCTGTACTAATTGATATTCCCACCTACAGTGTATAAGAGTTCCCTTTATTCTTCATCCTTGCCAGCATTAGTTATTTTTTTGTCTTTTGATAATAGCTATTCTAATTGGGGTGAGATGATATCTCATTGTGGTTTTTATTTGCATTTCTCTGATGATTAGTGATGTAGAGCATTTTGTTGGCCATTTGTATGTCTTCTTTTGATAAATATCTATTCATGGTTTTTGCCCACTTTTTAATAGTAATTTTGTTTGTGTGTTTTTGTTTTTGTTTTTACTGTTGAGCTCTTGGATTTCCTTGTATATTCTGGATATTAGTCCTTTATTGAATGAATAGTTTGTAAATATTTTCTCCCATTCTGTGGATTGTCTCTTCACTCTGTAGATTGTTTCCTTTGCTGTACAGAAGCTATTTAGTTTAGTAGAGTTACATTTGTCTATTTTTTGTTTCATTGCCTGTGCTTTTGAGGTCTTAATCATAAAATATTTGTCAGAACCAAAGTCCTAAAATGTTTCTCTTATATTTTCTTCTAGTAGTTTTATAGTTTCGGATCTTATGTTTAAGTCTACAATCCATCTTGAGTTGATTTTTGTATGTGGTGAGAGATAGGGGTCTAGTTTCATTCTTCTGCATAGAGATATCAAATTTTTCTAGCACCATTTATTGAAGACAGTGTCCTTTCCTCGGTGTATGTTTTTGGCACCTTTGTCAAAAATCAGTTGGCTGTATATACGTGCATTTATTTCTGGATTCTCTATTCTGTTCCATTGGCCTATGGGTCTTTTTGTATACCAATATCATGATATTTTGGTTACTATAGCCTTGCAATATATTTTGAAGTCAGGTAGTGTGATGCTTCTAGCATTGTTCTTTTTGCTTGCAAAATTTTTAAATGTTCATGAAATCCAATTTTTTTATTTTGTTGTTGTTGTTGGCTATGTTTTCCTTTACTTTTCTTTTTTTTTTTTTAATTTTGAGATAGGATCACTCACTGTCACCCAGGTTGGAGTGCAGTGGTGCAATCACAGCTCACTGAAGCCTCAAACACTTGGCTTCAAGAGCAATCCTCTTGTCTCAGCCTCCTGAGTATCTAGGATTATAGGAATGCACCACCATGTCCAGCTAATTTTTTAAATAAATATTTTTGTAGAGATTGGGTCTTACTCATTGCCCAGGCTGGTTTGAACTCCTGGGCTCAAGTAATCTTCAATGTTTCAGCCTCCCAAAGTGCTGAGATTATATGTGTGAGCCACAGTACCCAGCCAGCATCTTTCATGTCTTATCCAAGAAATCAGTGACAAATCCAAAGTTTTGATGCTATTTTCATGTTTTCTTCTAAGACTTTTACAGTTTTAGATTTTACATTTAGTTATTTGCTATGTTTGAATATGGTTTTTCACCGCTAAAACTCATATTGAAACCTTGATTCCCTGTGTGGCAATTTTGGCAAGTGAAACCTCTAAGAGGTGGAGCCTAGTGGGAGGTATTTGGGTCATGAGGACTCTGCCCTTGTGTGTGGTTCGGTGCTGTTCTTGCAGTAGTGAGTGCACTCTCATTCTGACAAAATTGAATTGCTTATAGCAGGAATGGATTAGTTCCTTCAGGAGTGAGTTGTTATAAAGCCAGAATGCCCCTCAGGTTTTGCCTCTTGACATGTTTTCACTTCCCCTTTGACCTTCCACCATGTGGCGTTGCAACACAAAAGCCTTCAGCAGAAGCCACATGAATGCTGGCGCTATCTTTCTCGAAGTTACCAGCTTGCAGAACCATGAGCTAAGTAAACTTTTCTTTATAAATCACTCAGTCTCAGTTATTCTGTTATAGCAACACAAAGAAGTCAAAGACAATCTTTGATCCATTTTTAGTTTTGTTTTTTGTGTTTTGTTTTTTGAGACAGAGTTTCGCTTTGTCGCCGAAGCTGGAGTGCAGTGGCATGATCTCTGCTCACTACAAGCTCCGCCTCCCGGGTTCATGCCATTCTCCTGCCTCAGCCTCCCAAGTAGCTGGGACTACAGGTGACTGCCACCATGCCCAGCTAATTTTTTGTATTTTAAGTAGAGGTGGGGTTTCACCATGTTAGCCAGGATGCTCTCAATCTCCTGACCTCTTGATCTGCCCACCTTGGCCTCCAAAAGTGCTGGAATTACAGGCATGAGCCACCACGCCCAGCCAGTTAATTTTTATATATTGTGTTAGATAAGGTGATATATAGTGTCAGAAAACTGGGTGTTCTTTTATATGTGAATATCCAGTTTTCTAGCACAATTTGTTGAAAAGATGGTGTTTTCCCCATTGAATGATCTTAGTACTGTTATTGAAAATCATTTCACCACATATGTGAGGTATGTTTCTGGGCTATTTTATTTCATTGGTGGATGTGTGTGACTTTATGCCAGTACCACAGTGTTTTGATTACTACAGCTGTATAGTAAGTTTTGAAATCAGGAAGTGTGAGTCCTTTTATATTAGTCTATTTAGCGTTTCTATAAAGAAATACTTAGGTTGGGTGATTTATAAGGAAATGAGGTGTATTTTGGCTCACAATGCAGAGTGTATAAGAAGTCTGTTTTGCATTTCTATAAAGAAATACCTGAGATTGGGTGATTTATAAAGAAATGAAGTATATTTTGGCTGACAATTCTGCAGTGTGTACAAGAAGTCTACTTTGCATTTCTGTAAAGAAATACCTGAGGTTGAGTGATTTATAATGAAATGAGGTTTATTTTGGCTCACAGTTCTGCAGAGTGTACAAGAAGCATAGTGCTAATATCTGCTTCTGATGAGGGCCTCAGGAAGCCTAAAATCACGATGGAAGGCAAAGGGAGAGCAGGCATGCGACATGGTGAGAGAGGCAACAAGAAAGAGAGAGAGGAGGGAGGGGCCAGACTCTTTTTAACAAGCAGATCTTATGGTAACTCATAGAATAAGAACTCATTCATTACTGCAAGGGAGGTACACCCATGACCATTAATAAGGGATCTACACCCATGACCCTAACACCTCCCATCAGGCCCTACCTCCAATATTGGAGATCACATTTCAACATGAGATTTACAAGGGACAAATATCCAAATTATATTACACCCAGCTTTGTTTTTTTGCAAGATTGCTTTGGCTATTCAGGGACCACGTAAGATTGCCTGTGAATTTTAGGATGGGTTTTTCTATTTCTGAAAACCTATCTTTGGAATTTTAATAGGGATTGCATTGAATCTGTTGATGACTTGGGGAAGCACTGACATCTCAACAATATTAAATCTTTCCATCCATGAACATGGGATGTCTTTCTATTTATTTATGTCTTCTTTAATTTCTTTTAGCAATGTTTTGTAGTTTTCAATATTTACATTTTTATTTTCTCACTTAAGTTAGTATCTAAGTATTTAATTCTTTTGATGCTATAGATGAGATTGTTTTTATAATTTTCTTTTCAGTTGGTTCATTTTTAGTGTATAGATATGCAACTGAATTTTATGCCTTGACTTTGTATCCTGCTACTTTGCTGAATTTATTACTTCTAACAGTTTTTTGATGAGTTAGGGTTTTCAACATATAAGATTATATCATCTGCGAACAGAGACAATTCTACTTTTTTCTTTCTGATTTGAATGTCTTTTATGTCTTTTTCTTCCCTGAATACTGTGTTTACAACTTCCAGTTCTATGTTGAATAGAAGTAGCAAAAATAGGCATCATTGCCTTGTGCTTGATTTTAGAGAAAAAGCTTTCAGTCTTTCACCATTGAGTTTTATGTTCATAGTGAGTTTTTTCACATATGGCTTTTATTATACTGAGGCAGTTTCCTTCTATTCCTAATTTGTTGATTTTTTTTTTAATTATGAAAGGCTGTTGAATTTTGTCAAATGCTTTTTCTACATCAATTGAGATAATCATGTGTTTTTTTTTCCCTTTGTCTTGTCTCAGTCCATTTGGTGTTGCTATACCAGAATACCCATGGCTGGATAGTTTATAAAGAAAAGAGGTTTATTTAGCTCACAATTATGTAAGTTGGGAGGTTCAATAACATAGCACCCAACTTCTGACAAGGCTACAGTCTGGCTAAAAACATGGTGGAGAAGCCGAAAAGTGAGCAGGCATGTGCAAAGAGATCACATGGTGAGGGAGGAAACAAGAGAGTCTGGGAAGCAAAAAACTCGCCGCTGTAACAACATGCTTTCTGGTAAATAATTCCATTCTGTGAGAGCAACAACTCACTCACTCCTATGGAAGGGCATTAATCTACTTATGAGGGATTAATCCTTATGACCCAAACACCTCCCACTAGGCCCCTCGTCCCTACAGTGCCAAACTGGGGATCAAATTTCAACATCAGTTTTGAGAGTAATAAACCACATCTAAACCATAGCATTTTGTCCCAGGCACCAAAAGTCATGTTCTTCTCACATACAAAATAGAAACATTTGCTCCCAATAGTTTCAAAAGTCTTAACGTGCTCCATCACCAAATCAAAAGTCCAAAGTCTCATCTGAGAGCCTGTGAAAATGTTTTTAAAACTTACTTTCAAGATACAATGGTGGGACAGACATTGGGTAAACATTCCCACTCCAAAAGGGAAAAATAGGCCAAGAGAAGGGAAGAACAGGCCCCATAAAAATCTAAAACCAGCAGGGCATACAATTAAATCTTAACACTCCAAAATAATCTTTCACTCCATATGCTGCCTCCTGGACACACTGGTATGGGGATTGGGTCCCCAAGGCCTCAGAAAGCCCCACCCCAATGGCCTTGTTGCATGGGTTGGAGGCTAGTGCCTGTAGCTTTCCCAGGTAAATGTTTCACACTGCCAGTAGCTATACAATTCTGTGGTCTTGACAGTGGCCATGTTTCCACAGATCCACTAGGCATCACCCCTGTGGGAGCTTCTCTGGTGGCTCCACCCTTGTGGCAGGTTTCTGCCTGGGGTCCCAGGTTTTCCATTACATCCTCTGAAATCTAGGTGGAAACCTCCACATCTCCATCACTCTGGCATTTTGCATGCCTGCAGAATTAGTGCCATGTGGACCCGGATGCTGCCAAGGCTTATGGCTTGTACCCTTTGGAGCAGCAGCCCAAGCTGTATATGTGGCTAGTTGAGTCACAACGGATTGGCTGAAACAGCCAGGATGTAGTGAGCAGTGTCCTGAGGCAACCCTGGGCAGTGTGCCTATGGGGAATAGTTGGAACTGTCCCCTGAAACCATTCTGATCTCCTAGACGTCCTCTGGCCTCCTCTGGTAGCTGGTCAAGCTGGGCCTTAGGAGACCAATGTTGGCCTGCCCAGGTACTGCTCAAGAGTTTTACTCTAGAGGGGCTCCTTTGAGCTCGGGTTTGCAAATTCCCAACTGGAATTGTTTTGCTCAATTTTCATCTTAGATGATCTATCATCATCTTCTAAGTCCAAACTGTGGTTTGTAATAAGACACATTTTTTTTTTCCTTTTGGACTTTCAGCGTACAGTATAGAACAAACCCCACCAGAGACATATCTGAGTTAGCAAAACATTTACTCCATTTCCCTACAGCAAATTATTCCACATAGTACTGCTTGTGATTGCAAAGATACCACTGTTTTACAGCCAATAATGAATGAATGATGGGCAATTTTACTAGAATTGCTTTTCATTTTTGTCAGCTTTATAAAAGTTTTCACATTTTCACGTATATGTTTCCAAAGAGTGAATGTGCATGGGGAAAGATTCTGAGAATTAATTTCGCACATATTTTAACAACTCAAGAGAGAACATATATCATTTATTGTCGGTTGTTTCAATAATGTTTCTACAATGAAAGAATTCACAAGGCTAAAAAGTTATATTCTGTATTTAATTTACTTGTGCAAATGTCTATATAGGCTTTTATTACTAACTCCATGATTTTCTATCATCAATTAAAGCTAATGGACAAATGTTGACTATTTGACACAAAACCTTGTTCTTCCATTTTAAAAAGTTTTTTCAAATGGTGGATTTAAGGCTCTCTTTGGAGCCGATTTTATTATTCTGTTACATAAGAATGTGTTCAGGGACAACAAAGGCATAATGTGCAAATTAGTCCTCTATTCAATTAAAAGTTCAATACACAGTATTAATTTGACCTTATATTAGTAGGCAAAATTATAAATTTAGTGACCAAGCAGAATCATATGTCAACAGCTATAATATTAAAATCATTACTGTAGCATGATTTCTTTAGGCTACATCTGAGAACTGTTCTTTCCTGTCATCACAAATGATTTTGTCATTCCCACTCCCCCACCAAGAGACTTGATTAAACGCTAGCATAGCTCAAGGCCCTGACCTGGGATCAACCCAGCCCTCCTCAAGTTCCTGTCTGGGACATCTCAAGGTTGTTGAAAAATTTACTGTTTGCTCTAGCCAACATCTGAAGACTTGGCCCCTGTCTCCTAGGCTCTGTGGGAGGGTAAGAGCCTAACTTCAATAAGCACTAGTTAACAAACCCAGATGGTCTAATCACATTGGCCAACCCCTTTTACCCAATTATTGTAATTTTTCACTTTCGTGACTTTGGTTGAGACAGGCTGTTTCTGTCTCTTCACTCTCTCATTTTCCCTTTAAAATGCCTGGTCGTCTCTATATGGATTGGAGTTGAGCTCATTTCCATACTGGTTTGTCTTCATAATCTTTAACTAGTATCTGGCTTTGTTTTTCTTTAACACATTTAGCCAAAACTTGAGCTAAACCAATTAAAATACAGAGGCATAGAAACTTTTCACTCACCTGAGAAACATGTCAATAGCAATAGTGTATGAATTAAGTATAGTTGAACGGCAGCTGGCCACAGTCATGACAGTAAGTGATTTACAATCCAGTCTTGTGAGAGAATTTGAAATAATGCTCTGCTCATCTCAATCATTCCCACTATAAAACAAAAGAATCAAAGAGGGAAGTCTTTCTACAAACAAGTAACAAATCAAGATGAGGTGTAGTAAAAACAATGATAATAATAAAAGCATCTCCTGTGTCAAAGTATTAATTTTTCTATTGGTTATCAGAGTAGAAAAAAATACATTTTTTTATTTACCCCTTTTAGGTTTATTGGCTTGGAGTCCATGAATCAAACAAATAACAGACAGATTAACAAGAGAAAAAAACAGTTTTAATTATGTACATAGCTATGTACGTAAACACCAGAGTTTATAAAGAAAAATGTTCCTCAAGGAGGTAGCCAGATGGTTAAGGCTTTTACAGTATTCCATTTTTAGCTAAACAAAGGAAAAGGAATTTGGGACTTCTAGGTTAGCAGGCAAGTTATAGGAAGGTGACCAAGAAAAGTATGGTAAACAAGGATTGTTTAGTGCTTTCTCCACTGATAAGAGTTATTGAGTCCTCTTCTCCGTAAGGGAAAAGGAGACACCTTTAAAGATGGAAATTTTCTAAATTTCCTTTATTAAAGGAAAATTTGTGCCCTACTTTTAAAGCTTTTTCTGTGTCTGTTGGTCTTGATGGCCTTTAGCTAAAATATTCAACGTAACAAAAAGGCATATTTTGGGGGGTATAGCATATCTTGGTACCCTTTGTGGTGACAAATTCCATTTCTGTTGGGCATTCCTAGGGGTTAGTGCTAGATTTCCCTGCTGACCAACTGGGA
Organism: Macaca nemestrina; assembly: GCF_043159975.1. Lineage (NCBI taxonomy): Eukaryota > Metazoa > Chordata > Mammalia > Primates > Cercopithecidae > Macaca > Macaca nemestrina. Next base: position 86,407,711 of record NC_092134.1, on the reverse strand, counting down.
AAATGAGGTGGGAACAGAAAAGGGCATGTGGCTGTCTCTCTAACAGTCTTTCCTCAGATGATCACTCAAAGCCAACTGTCCCCTACCTGTGATTGGGCTAAAGAAATGTGAGATGTTTTCACCAAAGTTGTCAGGGGAAAGAGCCAGTTGTCTTTGAATCCTGCACATGGACAAGGACACACGTGTACCCAGTTTTGCTGGTAGCCATATTATGACAATGAGGAAAAGCAACCCTACAACGAAGTGAGTGTCATAAATAGCAGCACGGAGAAGGAAGCTGGATTCTAGATGATATTGCTGAACCATGGAATCGATTGAATTACTTAAGATAATAAATTCCCTTATGGTTTAGGACATTTTGAGTTCGTATTCTGTTACTGGAAGCCTAAAAACAACAGAGCCCACGGAAGGAGTCAGTGTTCTCCATGGAGGGAAGGTGGGCCTTCTAGCTCAAAGGAGCACCTCTGGAGTTAAACTCTCGAGCAGTACCTGGGCAGGCCAACATTGCTCTCCTAAGTCCCAGCTTGACCAGCTGCCAGAGGAGGCAGACATTTTGATGAGGGAAGGTGGTCAGCAAGGGGGCAAGGAGCAGTGATGTTGAAACCAGCAAGTCTATGAAGTCAGTTAAATGTGCCAAAATATTTGGGTGAGGTAGATGGGGAGACGAGCATTAAAGAGAGGAAAAATGATGAAGAGAAAAAAGGAGAGGCCAGAGATTGCTTTTTCTATACTCTGGAAAAGTACCAGTTCCATATGAATTACCTGGTTTACTTGTTTGTTTTTAAAGATCAGCTAGAACTTACCTCTGAATCTGTCTGATTCTGGTAATTTTTTAGATAGTAGGTCTTTTAAGCTTCCTTCTGTCTCTTCTGTAGCATTTGATCTATTCAAGTTTTGTGTTTCTTCTTGGGTCAATTGTGTTAGTTTATATTTTGCAGGAACATCATTTATTCCCTCTAGGTTTTTTGAAATCTTGCCATTGAATCTAATATTCTCTTAGAATGTTTTCAGTGTCTTATCTTTGATTGTCTCTCTCTCATTTCTTATCTTGTGTATGTTTCTCTTAGTCAGCCTTCTATTGACTTTCCTTTTTAGGTTTATTTATCCTTTCTACTATTTTACTTATTATTTTGCTTTCCCGTTCATTATTTTCCTTCTTCACTATTTTAATCTTTCCACTTTTGTCTGGTTTTGTTTTCTTTTTCTAATTTCTTAAAGATGAGTATTGTTCTTTACTTTTCAGCTCTTAATCTTTAATGGCAAAGGCACTTAAAGCTACAAATATTCCTCTCATACATTTCCATATGTCTTACTGGTTTGACATAAATAGTAGCTCTTGCCATTGCTTTGAAATCATTTTTAATTTTGTTTTTTATTTTCTTTTTGACCCAGAGCTATTAAAGTGTTGTTACTTTATTAAAGTGTTGTTGTTAATTCATAAGTGTTTAGAATTTTTGTCATTCTTTATTTCTTATTTCTGAGTTTTATTAAAGAATATGACCTGTAAAATTGACCTTTAAAAAAAAGTTACGTTTTTTCAACCAAGAGTATGGCCAAATGTCATAAATACTCCATGAACATGCAAAACTATGAATATTTTCTACTTAATACTTTCTACTCAAAGGATATATGGTTTAATATTGTAGGGTAGGAAGAATATCTTCTCACTTCTAAGTTGTTTGCTGAGGCTGTAAGATAGAGATTAACAAGAGAAAGTATACAACTTTATTTAAAATCTGTTTTACATAACACAGAAGTGGAAATGAAGACCCAAAGAAACAGTTAACCCTGAGTATTTTTATACTAGGTTTGACAAAGAGTAGAAAGTTGTCGAAAAATATGATGGGGCAGAGAGGGTTTGAGCTAGGATAGCAAACTGGAGGAAACTCAGCAAGGCTTATTGGTTTAAATTACTTTCAACATCCCTCCATCTTCCCATCTTCAGTGTTAAAGATGTGCTTCTCTCTGAGTATCGAGAAGGTACCTCTCATGTGAGGGTCTTATGTCGTATTTCAGGGAGAAGAAAGAGTCAGAGTGTCCTTCCTCTACCTGCCGTTTTTCAGATTCCTTCAGCTTGAAATATTCAATATGGCAAGCTGCCATATTTTGGGGTAGTATATCCTGAACCCCATCATTTCAATAGTTTTAAAATGTTTAAATTCTGCTTGTCATTATTACTATTTTTTGCCCCGTTGGATTTGGATGATTCTGAAAGATGTATATATTTCTAAATGAAGTTATCCTTGCATTTCTAACACTTTATATATTTATCTGCTGTATCTAATACATACAAAGTAATGACTAGTATATCTTTTACCTAAATTGTACTTTTTAGCCTAGGATGGTGACTGATGCCTGTAATCCTAGTGTTTTGGGAGGCCAAGGTAGGAAGATCTCTTGAGCCCAGTAGTGCAAGGTTGCAGTGAACTATTATCATGCCACTGTATTTCAGCTTGGTCAACAAAGTGAGACCCTGTCTCAAAAAAAAAAAAAAAAAAAAAAAATTTCTTTTTATCATTATGTATTATTCATCTTTAATTTCATTGGTGGTTTTAAGCTTAAATTCTGCTCATCTGGTATTAACGTGAATTTCTGCTTTCTCTTTGTGATATCTCTTTGTCCATTTCATTTTTCAGTCTTTAAAAAACTCACTATTTTAAGCATTAAAAAACAATAAACAGTGTATTGCTTGATATTGTTATTTAACTCAACCCGCCAGTCTCTGTTTTTCAATAGAAAAGTTTAGCCCATTCATATTAAGTATAACAACTATTTTATTCATTCTATTTTATTTAATATTTATCTTTGGTCTTACTTTGCATTTCCTCTTTTTTCTTTCTTCATTTTTGCTGATTTGTTCAGGTTGCTCTACATTCTCATTTTCTTATTAATTACCTTCCCTTTATCATCACACACAAGTGTCTGGACTATCATATGAAATCCTCATGCTTTTTCCTTTCAACCAAATCACTCCTTTTCTCACTGTTCCCACCAATAAATGAGACCTTTGAATACCTTTACTTCTCCGTTCTTCCTGCCAGGTTACCTTTAAATTTTTACTCTACAGAATAGAATCTATTCTACTTTCTTTTTTATTTTATTTTATTTTTTTCTTGAGATGGAGTTTTGCTCTTGTTGCCCAGGCTGGAGTGCAATGGTGCCATCTCAACTCACTGCAATCTCTGCCTCCCGGGGTTCAAGCGATTCCCCTGCCTTAGCCTCCCGAATAGCTGGGATTACAGGCACACATCACCACGCCCAACTGATTTTGTATTTTTAGTAGAGATGGGGTTTCTCCATGTTACTCAGGCTGGTCTAGAACTCCAAACCTCAGGTGATCCGCCCACCTCGCCCTCCCAAAGTGCTGAGATTACAGGCGTGAGCCACCACGCCCGGCCCTATTCTACTTTCAAATACCTTTTTTGCTGATACGGCTTAATACTTTGGGTTCTAGGCTATTATTAGATTTCTCTTGCAGTAAATTCTTCTTTTTAAGATTGCTTATTTAGCTATTATATTAATCTCACTCTGTTAACACCTATTTGCATCTAACTTTACTTACTGCAAGCTATACTGCTTACCATTCTTGTTTCCTCTCTTCATCTTCTACTCTGACCTGGTTTCCCTAAGATGGAATAGGAGGATGATATTTTCTATGAATTCCTGCATAGCCACAAATACATTTTTTCTAATGATAAAAGTATGATAATATCTTGCCTCAGATATAAAATTCTTAGATTGTAGTTCTTTTCTCTCTGATATTAGTAATTTTTATTAGCTCCTGAGTTGTAGATGACACAGTCCTGTATCAGTCTAATGTTTCTCCTCCTTCTCCTTCTTCTTCTTCCCCTTCTTCTTCTTCTTCTTCTTCCTCTCCTTCTCCTTCTCCTCCGCCTCCTCCTCCTCCTCCTCCTCCTTCTTCTTCTTCTTCCTCTTCTTTTTCTTCCTCTTCTATATGTGTGTATATATATATATATATGTGTGTCTATAGACAGATATTTGCATACTTGATCTTTCTTTCTCTGTATTTATAAGATTTATCTTAATCCTTGGAGTTCAGAAATCTTACCAGAATATGTCTAAGTGTGTGGATCTTGGCAGTACATTTCCATCTGCTGACTTGAATAAATCTAATTTTAACTAATTTTGCCTCTCCTCAATCTGTGCTCTTACGTTTTTCTAATATTTACATGTAGGTCTCCTGGATCTTTCTTCCAACTCTGCTATCTTTTTGCTCATGATTTCTACCTCTTTGAATTGTTGCTCCTTATTTTGAGATACTTCTTCCAGTTGTGCTTTCAGGCTACTAATTTGAACCCAACATAAATCATCTTCTTCAGTTCACCCACTTGCTTGTTCAGTTAAAAAGTCATGGGTTGCTCTTTTTTTTTTTTTTTTTTCCAGTCATTGTTCAGTTATTTTGTTATTGTTGTTTGGGTTTTCATTTTTTATATTTTTAAATATTATAAGTAATACCCTTAAGTTCACTTTTAATTTTTTCTAGATCAAGTTGTTGCCTCTCTCCTCTAGCAGTTATGTTTTGCATGGAACTCCTGCTGTGAAGGTTATGCTATTTTAGCCTTAGAGCATTTATTCTCTAAATCAGTCCTTCTCAAACTTTAATGTGTATATGAATCACTCAGGAATCTTCTTAAACTGTTGATTCAAATTCCGAATATCTGGAGTGTGATCTGAGTGTCTGCATATCTAACAAGTTATGCCAATATTTCTACACCTATTTCTAACAGGTGATGCCAATGCTACTGGTCTATGGACTACACTTCCAGTAACACAGCACTCAAACATTAGTATACATCAGAACTGCCTAAAGGGTTTATTAAAATGGGATCATTGGTTCTACTCCCAGCGTTTCTGATTCAGTGGGTCTCAGATAGTGCCTGAACATTTGCATTTCATTTTCATGTGTGTGTGTGCTGTGTGTGTTTGTGCGTGTGTGTGTAGATAGTAGGTATATATATTTATGAGGCACATGAGATATTTTGATACAGGCATACCATGTGTAATAATTACATCAGGGTAAATGGGGTATCCATCATCTCAAGCATTTATCCTTTCTTTGTGTTGCAAACAATCCAATTCTACTCTTTTAGTTAATTTAAAATGTACAATAAATTATTGTTCACTGTAGTCACCCTATTGTGCTATCAAATACTAGATCTTATTCATTCTATATATATATAACTATATATAGATATTTGAATACTTGATCTTTCTGTCTCTGTATTTATAAGATTTGTCTTAATCCTTGGAGTTCAGAAATCTTACCATATTTTTGTACCCATTAACCATCACCACTTTCTCCCCCACCTCCGCCAACTATCCTTTCCAGCCTCTAGTAACCATCATTTTACTCTCTATATTTATGAGTTCAATTGTTTTAATTTTTAGCACCCACAAATAAGTGAGTGCTAAATGTGAAATTTGTCTTTCTGTGCCTAGCTTATTTCACTTAGCGTAATGCCTCCAGTTCCACCTATGTTGTTGCAAATGACAGGATATTATTCTTTTTTGTGATTGAATAATACTCGGTTGTGTATATATACTACATTTTCTGTATCCATATGTCTGTTGATGGGCACTTTGGTTGCTTACAAATCTTAGCTATTGTGGGTAGTGCTGCAATAAACATGGGAGTGAAGATATCTCTTCGATATTGCTTTGATGTACTTACTTTTGGGTGTATATCTAGCAGTGGGATTGCTGGATCACATGGCAGTTCTATTTTTTATTTTTTGAGGAAACTCCAAACTGTTCTCCATAGTGGTTGTACTAATATACATTCCCACCAACAGTGTATGGAGGTTCCCTTTTCTTCACATTCTCACCAGCATTTGTTATTGCCTCCCTTTTGGATAAAAACCATTTTAACTGGGGTGAGATGATACCTCACTGTAGTTTGTATTTGCATGTCTCTGATGGTCAATGATGTTGAGCACCTTTTCACATACTTGTTTGCCATTTGTATGTTTTCTTTTGAGAAATATCTATTCAGATTTTTTGCCCATTTTTTAATCAAATTATTACATTTTTTCCTGTGCAGTTGTTTAAGCCCCTTATATGTTCTGGTTATTATTCCTTTGTCAGATGAATAGTTGGTGGATATTTTGTCCTATTCTGTGGATTGTCTCTTCACTTTGTTGATTGTTGCCTTTGCTGTGAAAAATTTTAACTTGATGCGATACTATTTTTTCATTTTTGCTTTGGTTGCCTGTGCTTTTGTGGTATCACTCAAAGAATCTTTGCCCAGATGTTTTGGAGAGTTTCTTCAATGTTTTCTTTTAATAGTTTCATAGTTTGAGGCCTTAGATTTAAGTCTTCAATCCATTTTGATTTGATTTTTCTATGTTGCTAGAGATAGCGGTCCAGTTTCATTCTTCTGCATACTGATATCTAGTTTTCCCAGCACCATTTATTAAAGAGACTGTCCTTTCCCCAATGTATGTTCTTGGTACCTTTGTAGAAGATGAGTTCACTGTAGATATATGGGTTTATTTCTGGGTTTGCTATTCTGTTCCATTGGTCTATGTGTCTGTTTTTATGCTAGTACCATGCTGCTTTGATTACTGTAGCTCTGTAGTATAAATTGAAGTGAAGTAATGTGATTCTTCTAGTTTTGTTCTTTTTGCTCAAGATAGCTTTGGCTATTCTGGGTCTTTTGTGGCTCCATATAAATTTCAAAATTATTATTTCTATGTTTGTGAAGAATGTCATTGGTATTTTGATAGGGATTGCATTAAATCTGTAGATTGTTTTGGGTAGTATGGATATTTTAACCATATTGATTCCTCTAGTCCATGAACATGAAATATTTTCCAGGCCGGGCGCGGTGGCTCATGCCTGTAATCCCAGCACTTTGGGAGGCCAAGATGGGCGGATCACAAGGTCAGGAGATCGAGACTATCCTGGCTAACACGGTGAAACCCCATCTCTACTAAAAATACAAAAAAATTAGCCGGGCATGGTGGCGGGCGCCTGTAGTCCCAGCTGCACGGGAGGCTGAGACAGGAGAATGGCGTGAACCCGGGAGGCGGAGCTTGCAGTGAGCTAAGATGGCACCACTGCACTCCAGCCTGGGCGACAGAGCAAGACTCTGTCTCAAAAAATATATATATATTTTTTTCCATTTTATAGTGTCCTATTCAATTTGAAACATCAATGTTTTATAGTTTTCATTATAGAGAGCTTTCACTTCTTTGATTAAGTTTATTCCTATGTATTTTATTTTATTTGTAGCTATTATGAATGAAATTATTTTCTTGATTTATTTTTCAGATTGTTTGCTATTGGCAAATAGACAGGCTATTGATTTTTGTAGGTTGATTTTGTATCCTGTAACTTTACTGAATTTGTTATCAGTTCTAGCAGATTTTTTGGTGGAGTCTTTAGATTTTTCCAAATATAAGATTATATCATCTGCAAACAAGGATAATTTGATTGCTTCCTTTCCAATTTGGATGCTGATATGGTTTGAATCTGTGTCTCTGCCCAAATCTTATGTTGAGTTGTAATCCCCAATGATGGAAGTAGGGCGTGGTGGGAGGTGATTGGATCATGGGGGTAGAGTTCTCATGAAAGGTTTAATACCATCCCTGTTGGTGCTGTTCTCATAATAGTGAGGAAGTTCTTGTGAGATATGCTTGTTTAAACGTATGTAGCATCTCCCCACTCTCTTTCTTGCTCCTACTCTGACCATGTAAGATGAGCCTGCTTCCCCTTTGCCTTCTGCCATGATTGTAAGTTTCCTGAGGCTTCCCCTGAAGCTGAGCAGACGGCCAGCATCATGCTTCCTGTACAGCCTGCAGAACCGTGAGCCAATTAAACCTCTTTTCTTTATAAATTACCCAGTCTCAGGCATTCCTTTATAGCAATGCAAGAATGGACTAATACAGATACCCTTTATTTCCTTCTCTTGTCTTATTGCTCTAGCTAGGACTTCCAGTACAATGTCAAATAATAGCAGTGAAAGTGGGCATCCTTGTCTTGTTCCAGACCTTTGAGAAAAAGGCTTTCAGTTTTTCCTCATTTAACATAATACTATCTGTGGGTAGTCTGTCATATGTGGCTTTTATTGCGTTGGGGTATGTTCCTTCTATAAACAGTTTTGTGAAGGTTTTTATCATGAAGGGATGTTGAATTTTATCAAATGCTCATTCAGCATCAATTGAAATGATCATATGTTTTTTGTCCTTCATTCTGTTGAAATGATGTATCACACTGACTGATTTGCATATGCTGAACCATCTATGCATCCTTGGGATAAACCCCACTTGGTCATGATAAATGATCTGTCTAATGTATTGTTGAATTGAGTTTAGTAGTATTTTGTTGAGTATTTCTGCATCGGCCTGTAGTTTTCTTTTTTTGTTGTGTCTCTGTCTGATTTTGGTATCAGGATAATACTGGCCTCATAGACTGAGTTTGGAAGTATTCCCTTCTCTTCTATTTTTTGGAATAGTTTGAGTAGGATTAATGCTCGTTATTTATTACATGTTTGATAAAATTCAGCAGTGAAGCCATTGGGTCGTGGGCTTTTCTTTGCCCGAAGAATTCTTATTATGGCTTTGATCTCATTACTTGTTACTGGTCTGTTCAGGTTTTGGATTTCTTCATGATTCAATCTTTGTAGTTTGTGTCCAGGAATTTACCCATTTCTTCTAGGATTTCGCTTTTCTAACACATTCCCAAGTGATGCTGATGCTACTGGTCTGTGATGCACATTTTGAGATCCACTACTCCAGATGGAACTCAGGTCCAGCTGCTGGGGCACCTTATGTGTACACACTCAAGCCAAAGGTAAGAACCACAGTTGGCTCTACCAGGGAGGTAGGTGGTATACAGCAAGTTCAGCAAGTTGCTGGCTCTTTTTCAGAGCACTGGAAGAACATCCTGGTGGTCTTCTTGCTACAAAGATCAGTGGCCTTTCAGCCTCGGAGAAGGAGTAGATTTGGCCCATTTGTTTAATTCTCCTGCCAAAGAGACCAGCAGGCTTTTCAGGAACACCCACCTGTGCTAGTGCCGTCTGTCTCTGCACAGAGAGCTACAAATCTCCTCAGAGCCAATCTGATACTGGCCTCCAGGCTCTGATTCCAACTATAGGACAAAATTCCTGCCCCAGCTACCAGATTTCTCCATCCATCACTACTTAGATTAAGGCCATGCTCCACTCCTCCAGGCTCGGCCTGTCTTCCAACTGCAAGAACCACTGAGCTCATAAAGGAGTGCAATTGGATTGGTGCGATAGAGGAGGAACGAGGAACACTATCTTCCAAACTTCTCAAGTGTTTAGTAGGAGAAAAGCTGGAACTAGAAGAGTCAGAAAGGTCCTATGGAAGATGGACATGTTGAGCCTTAAAGAACGGGTAGACTTAGAACTGGGAAAGGAAGAGGTAAAGTAGGTACAGCCTACTTTAAGACATAAAATCAGGAAACCCTGTGTGATGATTACCCTGAATGGAATTTCTGGGAGTCATGGCACATAAAATTGGTTGAATGAAATTTGATTCTGGCAGGGAGCGGTGGCTCACATCTGTAATCACAGCACTTTGGAAGGCAAAAGCAGGCGAATCACTTGAGGTCAGGAGTCCAGGACCAGCCTGGCCAACATGGTGAAACCCCATCTGTACTAAAAATTCAAATATAATTAACTGGGCTTGGGAGTGCATGCCTGTAATCCCAGCTACTCAGGAGGCTGAGGCAGGAGAATTGCTTGAACCCAGGAAGCAGAGGCTGCACTGAGCTGAGATTGCACCATAGCACTCCAGCCTGGGTGAGAGGGTGAGACCCTATCTCAAAAAGAAAAGAAAAAACTTGATTCTGATCAAGGAAATCTATGATTGCTAGACTGATAAATTTTGAGTTTCATCTTGAATATGGTAGAAAGCAAGATGACATAGTGAAATAGCATGAATTTTTTGGCTCAAAGTGAAAGAGCATGAACTAATGCCAACTGGGCATTTCCTAGCTTTATGAACTTGGGCAAACTGCTTAATTCTCTGACCTTGATCCTGTAAAATGGAGATAGCTATGCCTTCCTCCAGATCTCTTATTAGGAGGTCATATGTGTAAAAGATAAAGACTGGCACAGGACTGAACCTGTCTTCCTTTCCTGGTGGTATTGAGTTGGGGATGAACTGAGATCCTGCTCAGATCAGCTGCCTAGAGGAAACAGCAATGTTGTTGAGGGAAAGAGGTTAAGAATGTGACAAGGAGAAATCATTTTGAAACAGACAAGGCTGAGAAGGTACCAAAATGTATTTGTGTGTTTGTGAGGGCAGTTTTTTGAGAGACAAGTTGTTGAAAAGGCAGTGGGGAAGACAGGACAATAAAGAGGAGAAAATCAACTGAGACAGTGAAGTAAGAAGAAACTCAAGATTTCCTTCACATTTTTGACTCAAAGCAGCCATGTAGTAGACATAGAAAGTGTCACAGAATGACCTATCGGGCATTAAATCAGATGGTTAAACTATGGCGGGTAGTAGAAGGAAGAAACCAACCACCAAAAAAGTTGTAGATTCCTTCAGAAGCTGATATGTAACTTAAAGTAACTTTTTCGAAGTTCAGAATTATTTATCTCCTGTTTGTTTGTTTGTTTTGACAGAGTCTCCCTTTATCGCCAGGCTGGAGTGCAGTGGCACAATCTTGGCTCACCACAACCTCCGCCTCCTGGTTTCAAGCTGTTCTCCTGCCTCAGTCTCCTGAGTAACTGGGATTACAGGTGTGCGCCACCACACCCAGCTAATTTTTGTATTTTTAGTAGAGACAGGGTTTCACTGTGTTAGCCAGGATGGTCTCAATCTCTTGACCTTGTGATCTGCCTGCCTTAGCCTCCCAAAGTGCTGGGATTACAGGTGTGAGCCACCGTGCCCAGTCTTTTAGCTCCTTAACTCTACATATACACATACTTTTTTTTTTTTCTTAAACATAAAAAAGTGAAATGTCTATGATATTTATAACGGAAGTTGGGCCATCCTGCCAAAGAAGATTCATAGTCACTAATTTTAGGATGAATATGATTAATCTCTGAAGTACCAGAAGAAAAATGTAATGCCCAAATAAGAGATACTATCTTCATCAATTGTTTAAGTATTAATCTAAAAGGACAGATTTCAGATCTTTAAAAAAATGATTATACGAAGCTCACAAATATTTCTCAGGTATATCGTATGTTTTAAAAGGCTGAAGAAAATGTCTACGGTAAATGCTGCAGATGCTTTGAAGACTATTCTTACTCAGATCAATTAAAATAAATATGTATGCAAAAGTGTCTAGCATGATGGCCAGCAAACAACAAGTTTAATAAATGTTAGGGAGGGGCCAGGCATGGTGGCTCACACCTGTAATCCCAGCACTTTGGAAAGCTGAGGCAGGCCCATCACTTGAGACCAGGAGTTTGAGATCAGCCTGGGAAACATAGTGAGACTCTGTCTCTATAAAAATATATATATATATATATATGGCCTGGTGAGGTGGCTCACACCCATAATCCCAGCACTTTGGAAGGCTGAGGAGGGTGGATTACTTGAGGCCAAGAATTCAAGGCCAGCCTGGCCAACATGGAGAAACTCCGGCTCTAGGAAAAAATACAAAAATTAGCCAGGCATGGTGGCCTATGCTTGTAATTCCAGCTACTCGGGAGGCTGAGGCAGAAGAATCGCTTGAACCCGGGAGGTGGAGGCTGCAGTTAGCAGAGACTGTGCATGCCAACCTAGGCTACAGAGTGAGACTCAATCCGAAAAACAAACAAACAAAACAAACAAAATAAACAAATAAATAAGTAAATACAATGTTAGGGAAATCACATTAAGCTCTTTAACCCAAATGTAATGTGAAGCACCATCAAGACTTCTGCTTCCTTTGGCTGTGCATTGGCACACTCTGCCTACTGGTCCTGGTAGGCCTCAGGTCCTCTTGCTGTTAGTGCCTCATCTATTCCAGCATTTATCTTTTTTAGACCCATGCCTAAAAGGAATGAATATGACAGTTCTGTAAAAGGATACAAAAGTAATTTATATACACTTTTGCACATCTGGAATTTAATTTTTTTAAGTGGTTCTCTGCCTTTTCTACCTCAGAGCATAGAGATGAAGTGCCTAACCCCTGGGGTCAGAGAGATGCAAGTTCAAATCCTGGGCCTCCCACTTAGACTATTAACTTGAGCAAGTTACTTAGCATCACTGAGCATTAGTTTCCTCATCTGTAAAATGGGAGTTAAAACTCTGTACTTCAAATGAGATAATGTAGGTAAAGATGTGGCAAGGTGTCAGATGCGTAGTAAGCCTTGATAAGCAATGCTGAGTATTGTGACTTATAGCGTGTGTAACTGTAATAACTATATACCATATATATCTAGATAATATACATCTATAATTATTTTTAAACACCCTTATAATATCCCTCCCTAAATTCCTATAATTCTGCAGTTTTGATATTTAGAATAGAAAAAGTGAATCACAAATTGTAAAAGAAATATAATTGGCCGGGCGCGGTGGCTCAAGCCTGTAATCCCAGCACTTTGGGAGGCCGAGGCGGGCGGATCACGAGGTCAGGAGATCGAGACCATCCTGGCTAACACGGTGAAACCCCGTCTCTACTAAAAATATAAAAAAAAAAAACTAGCCGGGCGCGGTGGCGGGCGCCTGTAGTCCCAGCTACTCGGGAGGCTGAGGCAGGAGAATGGCGTAAACCCGGGAGGCGGAGCTTGCAGTGAGCTGAGATCCGGCCACTGCACTCCAGCCTGGGTGACAGAGCAAGACTCCGTCTCAAAAAAAAAAAAAGAAATATAATTGCTAGTTGAGTAGAATATTTACAGTTAATATATGGTGCTGGCTTTATCTTAGAACTATAATCTAGCGATGTATATTGACTTTGAAAAAGATTACATTATCTTAGATACAAAGTGGAAAAGTGCTCATAATATCTGGGCAACAAAAACAAGTTGAATGTAAAAGTATTTATTCACTTTTGGACTCTTATATTAATTTGAATTGGCAAATTGATATTAACTTACACAGTATCTTTATATCCATGAATTAAATTAATTCAGAGCTTTTTTCCAAAGGAGCCAAACCTCATTAATAATTTTATTTGGTTGTTATCTAGAATGTTGTAACAATTTCTAAATGTCAGGTTATAGAAATTTCTAGTATACAGAAATCTCATTTCAGAATTCAGAAACCTTTTTGTTTACTTCTTTCAGTATGTATGTATGTATTTTGAGATGGAGTTTCACTCTTGTTGTCCAGGCTGCAGTGTAATGGTGCAATCTCGGCTCACCGCAACCTCTGCCTCCCAGGTTCAAGCAATTCTCCTGCCTCAGCCTCCCAGGTAGCTGGGATTACAGGCACCCACGACCATGCCCAGCTGATTTTGTGTATTAGTAGAGACAGGGTTTCACCTTGTTGGTCAGGCTGATCTCGAACTCCTGACCAGAGGTGATCTGCCCACCTCGGCCTCCCAAACTGCTGGGATTATAGGCGTGAGTCACCGTGCCTGGCCTATTTATTCATTTTTAATTTCATTTCTTTTTTTTTTTTTTTTAGAGACAGGGTGTTGCTACATTGCTCAGGCTGGTCTTGAACTCCTGGGCTTAAGCCATCCTCCCACCTCTGCCTCCCCAGTTACTGAGATTACAAGCAGAAGGCATCACACCCAGCTTGCTCCTTTTAATACTGGTATGCCCTAGCCAATGGTTCTTTAAATAATATTACTGCTCAATATCATCCTTATTAAAAAGTGGCTGGATTTCATACTAAAATCAGGAAAACATAAGGAAGAGAAGTACAATATTGTGATTTATAATAAGGAATACATATTTTGGTCTTTATCCTCAATTCTTGGCACAGAGCTCCTAAAACCCTTGTCATTTCCTAAGTAATAGGGGTGCTAGGTGCATCTTTGTTCCCAATATTTTTTTTCCCCAGTTCCTGATGCAGAGCTCCTAATCCCTTGGAAACCCCTGGGTGACAACAGTGTCTTTTGTTATAATGAGGCAACCCTCAGTAGGTTCTTGGATGAAGGCTGCACACCAGAAAAACCAAGCCATGATTAGAAGCTTGGAAACTTTAGACTCGTTCTCCATCCTCTAGGTTTCAGAGACCTTCTGGATTGCTGAACACCTGGAGGTGCTGGGAGGGTGGCATGACCATGCCCCATGCCCCATACCTTGTCCTATGCATCTCTTCCATCTGGCTGTTCATTTGTGTCTCTTAAAATATTTTTTCTAATAAGTTGGCAATAACAAGTAAACTGTTTTCCTGGGTTCTATGAGCCATTCTCATAAATTATTGAACCTGAGACGGAGTCATGGGAACCTCCAATTTGTAGCCAAGTCCAGTAGAAGTTATGGTAACCTGAGGATCTACTACTTGCAGTTGGCATCTGAAGTGGTGGATAGCCTCATGGGACTGAGCCCTTCGCCTGTGGGATCTGACACTATTTCCAGTGTCAACTGGTGTCGGAATATGGGTCAGTGTGGGGAAAAAAAAATCCACACATCTGTTCACAGAAGCATTGAATGTTGAGAGTACGGTAGGAAGAAAAACCAGATTTTTCACTAAACCGGAAGTCAAAGCTATCTCCAATGGGGATGGCAGGAAGATACAGTTGTGACTGAGTAAAGAAAGAAGTAGCGGAGAGAAAGCAAAAGGACTGTCTCCTTGGAATAAACTGAGCAGTCCCCCATGAAACGCCAGATGTGAACTCTGAGACGCCTCAGAGCAGGAGTGAGTAGCGTAGGCTGTGTTCATCGAGGCTCTGGAGGACAGGAAAGGGGATGCTATCCAGCCATACAGTGCCCAATCAACACAAATACTCATCTGGGGGCATATGAGGAAATGCTGCAAAGGGATGACTAACCCTCGGCACTGGAAGGACTAGCAGTGCCTACCTAAATGATTCACTGAGGGAAATTACCTTGTGTGTTGAGATTAAGATTGTCAGGTTTTATTTCATCATTGGAGAAATTGGAGAGAAATATCTCCTCATATAAGAGAGCATTTTGGCTGACTGACTGCTAATGTCGTGACTGACACATTCACCCCATTCCTCACTGTGTTTCCAATCACCCTCACACTAAACCCGTATGTAGCCTTTGATGTATATGGAGTCTTCTGCTTCGTGACTGATGAGAGGACATGAGTTTTGTTGAGAGAATGTCTCAAAAGACAGGGGAGAGATGATGATTATAGCACCTATGTTGTACTGATGCCTTAGTCCAGCCTGGTGGTGGGGTCGGGGGGGGGGAACTAGAAACTGGAGGAATGTCCCCAAAAGAATGTTTGAGGTTCTGGGCCGGTCGCGGTAGCTTATACTTGTAATCCCAGCACTTTGGGAGGCCAACGCGGGCAGATCACCCGAAGTCAGGAGTTTGAGACAAGCCTGGCCAACATGATGAAACCCCATCTCTACTAAAAATACAAAAATTAGCCCTGTATGGTGGCACACACCTGTACTACTCAGGAAGCTGAGGCAGGAGAATCGCTTGAACCCGGGAGGTGGGGGTTGCAGTGAGCCAAGATCGCGTCACCGCACTCCAGCCTGGGTGACAGAGTGAGACCCTGTCTCAAAAAAAAGAATGTTTGAGGTTTTGGCCATCGAATTAGTGCCAGATGCTGACAGATCTATTTTCTTGGGAGACTTTAAGGTTCTGGGAGAGGGTAAAGGCCAGAAGCTGGAAGAATAGAAAGGACTCTAAATGTAATCAGATCTGCTTAAGGGCCCACATGACCAAGGGTAGCAGAGAATTAGAAAGAGGCCTTTCTCCCTTCCTCTGTACAAAATCCCACACCACACTCATACCCGAGAATACAGCACCTTTGGCATAGACACCAGCATCCTCACCTCAGACAGTGGTGGCTGGCTGTGGTGGTTGGCTGTGGTAGGAACTAGATGGCGGACAGGCATCAGGAAGTGCAGCTGGAGGAGGACCCAGTGGATGCCATGTGCTGACTGCATTTGACAGACTGGTATGTGGACAGGTGCAAAGCACCCACTTGTAAAAAGTCCCCAGCATAAGTAGGGACACATTGTTGGGAGGCAGTGCTAAGTTACTACTTAAGCAGGTGGAGTGCTGCCTCAGGAAATTTCATGGGCTGGTGAGGACAGATAACATCAGGCTTATGCTTTCAAACAATGGAATGGCAACAGTCCAGGTAGCCTTTGTAGCTCTTGCCTCCATCTCAAAAAATAAAGGGGAAAAAAAGCAAAGAAAATTGGGACGAGACCCCAAATGTACCAGTGTCATGAACGTAGATTGATTCTCTTCATGCTGAATGTATAAAAATGCATTACCATTGTTTACAACAGGCCCTGAGGCAATTGTCTATCATTTTTAACTTTGAAAAGTAATTACATAAATTTGTGTCTAGATTATACAGATTGCAAATTGGAGCATTACCATAATTTGCCTTAATTTGCTTTGTAAAATGCCCAATTATCTACTGTGAGGTTGCAACCACAATTTAGAACCTAACAACTAATCTCTACCTTCCCCTTCTCTGTTTCTGATCTTCTACATCTCTGAAAGGCTCATACAAGACCTTCTGTGCCAATGTTATTTAGTTTGAATTAAGAAAACTAACATGGAGCTTAAACTAGGGAGGTCTGTTCTCAAAGATGACACAAGGGAACATCAAAGCTCATCAGAACATCTGGACATACTAGCCGAGGGGGAGATTTTCATAAAGCTTTATTATCAAATGCAAAATTTGCACCAATATAATAATTCATCCTCTCAGAGTCTGCATCTTTCTTCTTTAAATTTGAAGCCTCAATTAATTGCAAATGTGGACCATTCTGGCGAAATAATATTTCCGGTTAATCAACTTTCTTTTTAAAAAGCAGTATTTTGTCAGCATATTTCTAAATACTTTACAAAACAACTGCTCTGCTTTAAGAGGTACAGTTTCATTGGGACATGACTAATATTATGTTGATGATTACAGACCTCACAATGCCTCTGCTTCATAATTCTGAACATCACTTCTCATTTTTCCAGTACCAAACACAGTATTTTCATTC
Organism: Macaca nemestrina; assembly: GCF_043159975.1. Taxonomy (NCBI): domain Eukaryota; kingdom Metazoa; phylum Chordata; class Mammalia; order Primates; family Cercopithecidae; genus Macaca; species Macaca nemestrina. Next base: position 86,390,674 of record NC_092134.1, on the reverse strand, counting down.
ATTCATTTATTCATCAATCCATTTAACAAATCTTGACTGAATGCCAACTCTGTGCCAGGTACTCTTCTAGAGACTGAGGGTACAGCAGAGGCAAAACAGACAATAATCTCTTCTTCTATTGAGATTAAATTTGGGGTCAATATTATATATATGTTGACATATATATATCAATATGTCAGTGTCATATATATATATGAAATAAGACATTGGATTGACTTATTGAGAAGTGTCTGTTCATGTCCTTTGCCCACGTTTAGATGTTTTTTTTGAGTTAATTTTTTTCTTCAACTTGTATTTTAAGCTCTTGTTGCCCAGGCTGGAGTGCAATGGTGCAATCTCAGCTCACTGTGCAGGATGTGGAGGTTTGTTACATAGGCAAACATGTACCATGGTGGTTTGCTACACAGATCAACCCATCACCCAGATATTAAACCCAACACTTATTAGCTATTCTTCCTGATGCTCTCTCTCCCCACACCCCCAACAGGCCCCAGTGTGTGGTGTTCCCCACTATGTGTCTATGTGTTCTCATCATTCAGCTCCCACTTACAAGTGAGAACATGCGGTGTTTGGTTTTCTGTTCCTGCATTAGCTTGCTGAGGATAATGGTTTCTAGCTCCATCCATGCCCCTGCAAAGGACATGATCTCATTCCTTTTTATGACTGCATAGTATTCCATGGTGTATATGCCTGCACACCTACAACCGTCTGATCTTTGACAAACCTGACAAAAACAAGCAATGGGGAAAGGATTCCCTATTTACTAAATAGTGCTCGAGAGCTGGCTAGCTATGTGCAGAAAATTGAAACTGGACCCCTTCCTTACACCTTACACAAAAATCAACTCAAGATGGATTAAAGACTTTAATATAAAACCCAAAACTATAAAAACTCTAGAAGAAACTCTAGGCAATACCATTTGGGACATAGGCATGAGCAAAGATTTTATAACAAAAACGCCAAAAGCAAGAGCAACAAAAACAAAAATAGACAAATGGAATCTAATTAAACTAAAGAGCTTCTGCACAGCAAAAGAGACCATCATTAGAGTGAACAGACAACCTAGAGAATGGGAGAACATTTTTGCAATCTATCCATCTGACAAATGTCTAATATCCAGAATCTACAAGGAACTTAAACAAATTCATGAGAAAAAAAAAACATTTAAATGTGGGCAAAGGACATGAACAGACACTTCTCAAAAGAAGACATTCGTGCAGCCAACAAACATATGGGGAAAAAAAGCAGTTGATTTTTTTTTAAACACTGAGGTCAACTAGTTTTTTATTCAATACTTTCAGGAGACAGTATACATATACATACATACATATATGTATATAATGCTTCCAGGGAGTTAGGTTCCAATTAGTTAAGGTATTTTCAACTATATTCTCTTTTTCTTGCTTGCTTGCTTTTTTTTTCTTTTCTTTTTTTTTTTTTTTTTTTTTTTTTTTTTTTTTTTTTTTTTTGAGATAGGGTCTCACTCTGTAAGTGCAGTGGCACAATCATGGCTCACTATAGCCTCAACCTCCTGGACTTCAGCCTCCTGGGTAGTTGGGACTATAGGCACCTGCTGCCACGTGTGGCTAATTATTTGTATTTTTTGTAGAGATGGGTTTCTGCCATGTTGCCCAGGCTGGTCTTGAACTCCTGGCCTCAAGCAATCCTCTCACCTCATCTCTCAAAGTGCGGAGACTATACACATTAACCCCTGCACTTGGCCTCGACAGTATTTTCTTGATATATATTTCAGTGCAGTATTTTCGAATGTGTATCAGAAAGAACATTAGAATGAGATAGATTCTTTCATTAATTTTTTTTTTTTTTTTTTTGAGACGGAGCCTCGCTCTTGTTGCCCAGGCTGGAGTACAATGGTGCAATCTCAGCTCACTGCAACCTCCCAGGTTCAAGTGATTCTCCTGCCTCAGCCTCCTAAGTAGCTGGGATTACAGGCGTGTGCCACCACGCCCAGCTAATTTTCTTTGTATTTGTAGTAGAGACAGAGTTTCACCATGTTGGCTAGGCTGGTCTTGAACTCCCAACCTCAGGTGATCCGCCTGCCTTGGCCTCCCAAAGTGCTGGGATTACAGGCATGAACCACCCCACCTGGCTGAGATAGATTCTTTCTAATATATATTAGAAAGAATACTGGCTTTCTAAATTCTTTTAAATTCAGAACATTTTTCTTCTCAGTCTAATTTATCTCCTCTACTGAAAAAAAAAAAATGTAAAACAATTCAACATTTTGTCAGTACTAAACAAAGGACAACACATCATTACCAACCATCACAACCTTCTGTGATTCCAATCCTGTCAAAAGAAACATCCTGTAATTTCCCCCTTCAAAATCAGAAAAATCCAACAAGATCAGTGCAGAAGTGCATTCTAATAATAGCCCGTTCCTAGTCCTAATGGAAAGGCTGAAGGCTTCACAAACCTTTTCAAAGAACACTTTGATGTAATTTTGAAGTCACGAACAGTTCTGTTTCTCTAAGCAGGCATTTTTCAGAGGACTGCGTCCAGTTAGAAATCCTAAAACTGAAGAGCGCCAGTGAAACTTGAAGATGATTCAGAAAAGAACAGCTGAAATGACTGAAAGCCTGGGAGATCCTTCTAGTGAGGGGGTGCTTGAGGAACCAAATGTATTTACCTGATTTGGTTGGATAAGAGAGAAGACTTAGAATTCACTGTGAATCACTGTGAATCTAAGCAATAGACCTACAGTATTGAGAGAGCTAGAGTGATAAGAATACTACTGGCCTGGCACGGTTGCTCACGCCTGTAATCCCAGCACTTTGGGAGGCTGAGGCAGGCGGATCACAAGGTCAGGCGTTTGAGACCAGCCTGACGAACATGGTGAAACATCATGTCTACTAAAAATACAAAAATTAGCCGGGCGTGGTGGTGCGTGCCTGTAATCCTAGCTACTCGGGAGGCTGAGGCAGGAGAATCACTTGAACCTGGGAGGCAGAGATTGCAGTGAGCCGAGATCATGCCACTGCACTCCAGCCTGGGTGACAGAATGAGACTCCGTCTCAAAAAAAAAAAAAAAAAAGAATACTACTATGTTCAGTGCTTTATACCTATTATCTTTTTAATACCCTTTCAGTAACTCAGGAGGCAGATTATTAGTGCTATTACTCCCATTGCACAGTTGATGAAAACTGAGGCTTAAGTAACTTGCACAAGGCCACATGGCTAGTAACAGTTGAGCTGCAACTTGAACTCAGACTGGCTCCAGAATCCCAGCTCTCACTTGCCACAGCATACTGTCTTAAGAGTAGAAACATCCAACTGCCCATAAGGATATGCAAAAATGAGGACATATAAACAAACAAGATTTTAAAACTCATCACTCCAGAGAGTATAAATGCAAATGGAGTGTCTTACTGGGATAGACAGAGTTTAGTTCTGCCCAACAGGTAAAAACTAGATTAGAATGACTTCAGGGGTCTCTCTTTTTTTTGGCAATGATTAAAAGGATGGTTTTTATTCTTTATACCATTTGGCAAACAGGTGACATAAAGAGGATTAACATTCTGATCAAATAACATATCTGATATCTTGGGAGTGTTAGCTACCCAATTAGGGAATGAACTTTTGCCAGTTAGGGAAAAATAGAGTGCTACAATTCAGGTACTCACAAATTCTAATAGTCAGGTAAACATGTATGTCATAGTGATTGTATATAGGTAAAGAAGTGGGCAGAATGTACATAGAAAACTTCCGAACTGTCTATCTCTTGCTGTCTAGGGATGGAATTTCTAAATGTATTTTACTCTAGTGCCTAATAGAAAATTACCTCAAGGAAGTAGAGACCTTTTGAGAAATCTAAGATGGCAATGTGCTGGTGTTTCCTAAAATGTGCTCTGTGAGACACTTAAATAGGCAATGCATCTCAAAATTGGATTCCATGCTCAAAATAGACTCCCACATATCAACATCATATTAAAGGCTCAGAGAAGTTTAATAATAAAGATTTCGATTTAACTTGGGTTAACCAACACTTCCCAAATATACTGGCTACAGAACCATTTCTTTTTTTTGAATACCTATATATCACCCCTTGAACCAGTATTTTACTGAACACATTACAGTAGACTGTTTAAAACTCACATCCTCGTAACTTTCACTACTTGAAATTACAAAGTGCTTTTGTTAATTGCATATTTTTGCTCAGCCGTCTTAGAATTGTGTGCCATATGAGGACAGGGACTCATCTGTCTACAGACTTCCCACACTCATAAATTTTTTGTGTGTGCTGTAATAGACTTTGATTCCCTCAGTGTTCTGATAACTATGGAATCTGTGATCATGACTCCAAGGAAGACAAGGGCCCCTGCACCCAGTTGGTGCTATGCTAGGCAGTGGGGATATTGCATTAACAGAACAAATATGGTTCCTGCTGAGGCAGAGCTGACATTTTACTGAGGAAAATAGACCATTAGGTACTTAAACCAGCAATGAGAGAGACTGTTTTTCTTTTTCTTTTTTTCTTTTTCTTTTTTGCAGAGAAAGGGTCTCCCTGTGTTGCCCAGGCTGGTCTTGAACTCCTGGGCTAAAGCGATTCTCCCACCTTGGCCCTCCCAAAGTGCTGGGATTGCACCGCACGTGGCCAAGAATATTTTCCATTGTAAATGTATAAATTAGTAAATGAAGTTTACCTCAATTCTTTGTGTGTTTTAGTTGGTGTGAGCTGTACCTTGCATGCTTACCCTCTGGCTACTTGCAAGACGCAGGCTGGAGACAGTGGTGTGCTGGTAAACGACCAGCGGGGGAAGGGGAGGTGGTTTGATTTATAACATTTGCAGATTTCCATGATGCAAATACTCCCGCCACATTGGATTTCAAACCAGCCGGGTGATGCCAAGTAGCTTCCTGGAAATTTAACCATCTGCTCTTGGTAGCTGCTGCCAGCGGCTCCAGCACACACCACTGGTTCTAGCCCTTCAAAGCAAGTTTAACCAGCATTCTTCTCATCACAGACTTTTGAGTTTCAGAAGCTAAGTAAAAGAATTTTTAAAAATTAGAGAAAGACTAACTTTCTGAAATCTTTTTTCTTCTCTTCCTTCCTTTTTCCCTTCCCTTTTTCCTTCCTTTACCAAAGACACTAAAAAATAACAATTACAATCTACAAATACCATCATTTCATAAAAGAAAGGATATTTTAATTTTTAAAAAATGGGAACAACATAATTTCAGAATAAAGATTAGTCCTTTAAATTTAATGAATCCAGATCTATGAAAATTTTATTACCTTACTTATTTTTCTAATTTTATTATGAAGTAAGGAAAGTTTTGTGCATGCATTGCAATGTTTTTGGCTATAAGTGAAAGAAACCTGGCAGTGGGTTAAGTAACCTGGAGTTATTTTTCTTACCTAGCAAGAGGTCTAGAGGTGCATGGTTGCTGGGCAGTAGTTCAACTGTGCAGTGATGCTATCAGACTCCTACCTTTTCCTTAGCTTTCCTTTCCACCAGCTTTAGCTTGTAAACTTGTTTCCTCATGTTTGTAGCTTCATAGTCACAAGATGTTGCTGCATCTCCAGACAAATGAAAGGCAGGAGCAAAAGGCCTTTATATGGATTGAACTGTGTCCCCAAAAAAGATATGTTGATATCCTAACCCAGACACCTGTGAATGTAGCCTTAGTTGGAATGCAAATGTAATTAGTTAAGATGAGGTCATATTGAACCAGGGTGGGCCCTAATCCAATAACTGATGTCCTTACAAAAAGAAAAAACAGAGAGAAACACAAGAGGAGAATGCTATGTGAAGGCACAGACACACACAGAGGGAAGACAGTCCTGTGAAGAAGGAGGCAGAAGTTGAAGTATTGAAACTGCAAGCCGAGGAATGCCAAGTATTGCTGGTGTAGGAGAGGAAAATAATTATCTTTTCTGTACCCATCTTAGGTTCTCCAGCTAGGAAGAATAAGACTGTATATTAGAGTGGCCGGGCACAGTGTCTCAGGCCTGTAATCCCAGCAGTTTGAGAGGCTAAAGTGGGTGAATCACTTGAGGCCAGGAGTTTGAGACCAGCCTGGCCAACAAGTTGAAACCCCATCTCTACTAAAAATCCAAAGATTAGCTGGGCTGGGTGGCAGGCTCCTGTAATCCCAACTATTCAGGAGGCTGAGGCAGGAGAACTGCTTGAACCCAGGAGGTGGAGGTTGCAGTGAGCTGAAATCGTGGTAATACACTCCAGCCTAGGCAACAACAGAGCTAGATTCAGTCTCAAAAAAAAAAAAAAAAAAAAAAAAAAAAAAAAAAGATTATATATTAGACTGACAAAAGACAGATTAACAAGAGAAAAACAAACAAGTTTATTGAAATATGCCTTGCACAGACACACAGGAGTATTCAGTAATGAGTAATTCAGAGGAGTGATTAGAACTTGAACTTAGCCTGGCGCAGTGGCTCATACCTGTAATCCAGCACTTTGGGAGGCCAAGGTAGGCGGATCACGAGGTCAGGAGTTCAAGACCAGCCTGACCAACATGGTGAAACCCTGTCTCTACTAAAAATACAAAAATTAGCTGGGTGTGGTGGTGGGCTCCTGTAATCCCAGCTACTCAGGAGACTGAGGCAGGAGAACTGCTTGAACCCGGGAGGCGGAGGTTGCAGTAAGCCAAGATCACAGCCCTGAACTCTAGCTTGAGCGGGCGACAGAGTGAGACTCCATCTAAAAAAAAAAAAGGAACTTGAATTTACATAGCATTGAGCAAAGAACAATAATTTTGTAGAGAACTGGCAAGACAAAGGAAAATGACTTTGAGCTTCTAGGGGCAGCAAATTGTGGGAAGGCAAATATATGGGGAAACTTATGGTAGATGAGGGCTAGTTAATACGTTTTGTTTTTGTAGATTCCTCTGGATGACATCTTGTCTCCAGTGATAAGGTGTTTTCCCTTTACGTTATCCCTTTACATTATCCCTTTACTGGTAGGGGGGTGGAGGGCGACACTTTCACAAGGGGAGCTTATGTTCTGCTTTCAGGCAGATAGGAGGTGGACAGAGACCTCATCCTGTGTCTGCTTTTTCTCAGTTGCCTTCGGGTCAAAATAATCCATATGCCAGAGTGGCATATTGTGGGGTGGCATAATCCAAACCCCTTCATTGGCCAGTATCAAAAGCCAAGAAGAGACAAAAAAGAGGTTTTTTCCTCTACAGCTTTCAGAAGGAGCATGGGCCTGCTGACACCTTATTTCAGTCTGAGGGCCTTCAGAACTGTGAGACACTACATTTCTATTGTAACCTACCCAGTTTGTGATACTTCGTGATGGCAGCCCAAGGAAATTAACACAACACAAAATCTTGCCTTTACTTAGGTTATCTCCAGCTGATTTCTTTTTATAACCTATTGGCCAGAACAAGGTCAAATGTCCAAACCAAGAACAACAAATAGACAAGGGGAGAGAGATTTCCATGACTGGTTAGGCCCATCCTGGAGTCAGGGACCACTCTCCTTGGAAGCAAAATCCCTCCTCACCACCTGAACATACTGAAAGAAGGGAAAATGGCTCTTGGGGAGGTAATGGGTAGTGACTATCACACTTGAAGGTGGACCTTTGTGCTGTTCTGTGGACTTTAGAAATGCTACCCTACTTAACAGTGTTTGAGATTCATCTCAAAACAGATCTTTACATTCTCTCAGGAGTTTAGGTAAAGGATCCAGGTGGATAGCTCCAGGGTAAGAAGTTAGAAATGCTGACAGTATCTGAGAGGCAGTGTTCACAGGGAGAGACCATGGGATCTCATCTAAAACCAAGAAATGGATGGTAAACGTAGTGAAAAGAAAGTGTCAGGAAATTGGAAATCTCACGGAGGAGAAAAGGCAGGTGAAATGATCTGGTACTGATGAAAATCCCCCATCTCTACATCAAGGGGATTATTAACTCAGTTTCAAAAATAGAGAACAAGAGAGAAAAAGAGAAACAGGAATGCTCTTTTAACTACAGGTAGCAGCGTATAGTAAGACATATTTTTAATCTTTTATCAGTGAAAGTGTAAACAGTTAAATCCAGCACTAAATAATAAATGTGTTAATGTTTTAAAGTATATTTTTTCACAGCTAAAATTAGAACTAAACATGCGAATGAACTCAGCACCAAGGGCCAGAGGTGATGGAGAGAACATTTCATCTCCCAGGCAACTCCCAATTCTGCAAGTTCTAGAATTCCTAAACATTAAATTTTCTTCATTGAAGACGTATGTTGGAACTATACAGCTTCATCATAAGGCAACCAAGTCTTGTGATTTATGGGTTAAAGGAAAGTTATGCTTCTCCTGGGGTCTTCCTCCACATTTCAACCCAGAAGGGCCTGGGTTGTGTCCCCAAAAAAGATATGTTGATATCCTAACCCAGATACCTGTGAATGTAGCCTTATTTGGAATGCAAATGTAATGAGTTAAGATGAGGTCATATTTTTGCTCCGAGGAGAAGCAAAACTTTCACCTGGGCCTCTTCCACCTGGACCTATCCTTTATCCTACCAGCTCCAAGAACAGGATTTTAATTGGTCAACTGATCTACCTGCATCTTCCCAACGGCAACACGTTCTTTGCCCCATAGCTGCTTTATTTCCACAGTATGTCTTACCTGGAATCACCTCTTCCTTCTTGGAGTCCCTTCTGTCCCCCAGATATACTTTTGTCATGGCACCATGGCATTTTGTGGCTTTTAAAAATTACATGTCTTATCTCCCCTTACTAAGGACTTTGGGGACAGAGATCATGCCTTAGTTATCTTTGGGTTCCCAGCATCTAACACTGTTGGGGTCTCTTAAATGTTGGATGAATAAATGAATTATTAAAAGCTAATCTCGGCCGGGCGCGGTGGCTCAAGCCTGTAATCCCAGCACTTTGGGAGGCCGAGACGGGCGGATCACGAGGTCAGGAGATCGAGACCATCCTGGCTAACACCGTGAAACCCCGTCTCTACTAAAAATACAAAAAACTAGCCGGGCGAGGTGGCGGGCGCCTGTAGTCCCAGCTACTCGGGAGGCTGAGGCAGGAGAATGGCGTAAACCTGGGAGGCGGAGCTTGCAGTGAGCTGAGATCCGGCCACTGCACTCCAGCCCGGGCGACAGAGCGAGACTCCGTCTCAAAAAAAAAAAATAAATAATAAAATAAAAGCTAATCTCAAGGGGGAATAGAATATGTCACAAATTCCTCAGCTGGAACTCATAGGGATCAATGATGTCCCACACGAAAGCCCTATAGGGACAAGAATTCAGGAAGGGTGTTAGCTGCAAATCTTCCTGGCCTATGGAAAAGCATGGAATATACTGTGAGCCGTATATGTCCTTGAAGCTAATCTAATCTCTCTCAATGAAATTCTATGGTTAGGTATTGTCATCTCGCTTTCTAATGTGTAACTTTTGCTTTCCTTGGAAATTGAAAGGAATTGAGCCATTTCTTAGGTAGTTTCAGGACCATACTGCTTCTCAGAGTTAAGGACTTCCTTTCTTCAATGTGTACCTGAACATCCAGAAGTTAAAAACAAGAGTAGCAGAGTCTTGCAGATGCAAATATAGTACAGAAGATCTCATCCATTGCCCAAATTGAAATGTGAAATGTAAACTGTAGCCATGCAGTTCCACTGCAGTGCTGGAGCAGAGGAGAAAGGGAGTTGGGATGAATGTGAAGAACTCAGAGGACCATTGGGAGCATATTCATTTTACTCATTCTCCATAAAAAGCAGTCATGTTGCTGGTAACCTGGAGGTGCCAGACTCATGTTGCTTCTGCGTGCAAAATGTCCCCACATGGCATTTTGCCCCATTTTCATTTCTGCTCTTGATTAGGTCACTGTGAACTTTCTCTCCATGTTTACTCGAAGTACCAGAAATATGTAGGGACAGCCTCCACTTATCTCGAGACTTCCTACTGTTCATGATTCAGCTCACTTTGCTGTTCTTTTTCATTTCCTCTACTTTACATTTTGATTGTTTTTTATCTTCTTTTTCTTCAGCTTTATTGCTTGTTTCATTGGTTCTTAGCCCAGAGTCTGGAAGTGACCCTGAGAAGTTGTCTAAGCAGAAATGCATGCATTGTGTTTTTTGATTGTTCAAGACAGGGCTGCCATTACCCCATTGGATGCCTTTGTGCAAAGTGGAAAAATGTGTCCCTTTTTCTGAGGAGATGCAGCCCTACACTGGGGTGCATGGCTTGGTTAGCAGAAGGCAGACTGATTTCAAAACCAAGTCTATTGTGCATTCTTGTGCCATGAATGGAGAGGTACAGCTCTGTTTAGAGAAGAGCCCGTAATCTTGCTTAAATAAGTCACTACAGCAACTATTATCTCACAGTGAAAATGTTCCTCTTTAAAGGCCGCTTAATAAATGAATGACCTTGGACACACATTTATTTCCTCACTTTTCAGTAGTTTACAAGATCCCTGAACACCGTTCAAGGCTTATATCAGCGGCTTTCTGCTGCCACTAACACCAAATCCAAAACACCATGGACTTACTTGCAAGGTCTTATTCGCACTTTCAGCATAGCACCATGGACTTATTGGCCTGCTTTAGTGTTATGTTACCATCTCACACTTGTCTTCATTTCAGCAAACAATTCATAAACATGGACTAGGAGCCAAACTCTTGAAGCACAACTTTTGTTTATCTCCGGCTTGGCATTTTCACTTCATCTAACACTATTTACAAAATGCGTATCCTTGAAACTTCCAAACAGAAGACTCTGGGGATGTTTGGCAAACCCTCGGCATAACTTCTGCTGTTCCAGGCTTGGGATCCACAAAAGAGCTGCCTCTTGGGTCAGCTCCTCCAGCCCTGCTTGGCTCCTCCCTTGGCCACTCCCAGTCCCACAGACCCTCCTCGATGCACTGCGCTGGACACCTGCTTGAAGCGCACAGACTAGTTTAGTATCACTTGAGGGAATCTTTAGGTATAAATTCTACACAGAAGAAAAATGTTAATACTCTATTTGCATAGCGTTTTGCTCTTTAGGAAATGCTTTCACATGCATTAGCTCGTGTAATCTTGAATTGGAATAATCAGCCAAAAAGTGAAACTGCATACAATTCAGTCATCTTTCAGTCTATCCCACCCCGTTCTTTCCACGGTGCTGGTTGGTTCATAAAAGGGAGCAAGTGAAAGCCTGCCCCACTGTGGCCCCAGTTCTGGGCTTCAGTTTCCAAAATAGATACAGACCTTGCCCAAGTTCCATCTGTTCTGACCCACTTCCTCCTTGCCCTGGTCTCCAACCTTTGGCCCCCATGCATTCACTTTGGTCGCCTCTTTGAGGCCTTTCTTCCTCCAACTCCCTGCAGGCTAAGGATGAAGTGGTTTCTCTCAATTCCCTTTGTACAAGAAACACAAGGTTCTTTATGCCTACACCAGTTTCAGTGGGAAGCCCTCTTTATAGCAGCTACACAAATCCTGCTTCTGGGATACCCGTGACTCATTCACACAGAATCCTGATCCCTTCAAACAGCAACAGTAATATTAACTCATGCTTACTGCTTTCTGTGTGGCAGGCATGGCACTCTGTGCTCTCTGCATGCTATCTCATACTGTTGTAGATTTAGGTTGAGTACCTGATGCCAGTAAGCCAAACACTGACACATCAGTGTTTAGGAGCACAGAAAGGTCATTCAAATTGGCTACAGCATGAGGGTGCAAGAGGCACCTCTCAAACCCCATCTGCCTTTGAACATAACTGGGGGGCTTTTATGAGTAAGGTAGATATGTAGGAGTTGAGATTCTCTGATGATGAAAGCTGCTTGTGTCCCTCAGTCAATTGAACTTCTGGATGCCATCAAGGAGGTCTCCGTGACCTGAGGATCATTGTTCTTTAAAAGAAAAACCAGTTCTTTAATCTTGCAGGCAGCTCCTGGGGGTTAGGACATGAAGTTAATCACTTATTAATGACTACCCACTACCGAAATGACTATGTGCAAGCAAGCATGCATGGAAGAAGAAAAGGACAAAGAAAGAGGAAGAAGTAAAATGAACATCTTATGATTTTTGTAATATAGGCTTGGGGCCATCACTTTCCCAACAGACACACTGGGCTGCTATGAGTATGCTCATTTACAAATGAGGTTGAATTGAAGCAGTTTCCACAAAGAGACACCACTTACCCTAAAGCCCTGAGCTGTCTGTTTCCAGACTTTTTTCACTCCTTTACCTTTTGCCAGCTTTACAACTTCATACATTTAAGTCCTCAGAGACCACAATTTTTGTTTAAAATCTCTAAGTTTCTTCCTAATTCTATACCCCAGTGTCAGCATTCAGCCGTTCTGTAAGATCTCAAAAGATTATTTCTCCCAAATCCTCACTTTGTCCTTCCCCAGGCAAACATTCACGTATTCACAAGCCAATGCATTCACTTTACTCTTATCCTAGGCAAATTGGGGGAAGTCATGTTTCCATGGCAATCCGGAAGAAGAAATATTCACCGCAGGCCTGCCTCTGTCCACCCAGGACTTGGGCATAGTCATCATTCAGTCTTTGCTCTAAAGCAGAGGTTTTCAGCCCAGGTTGCACAATAGATTCCCCAGGGAACTTTCATAAAGCTGGACACCTGGGCTGCTCACCTTGAGGAACTGAGGCAGAATCGCTGAGGGTGCAGCCTGGACACAAAAGTTTTGGAGATTTTTTGTTTTTTTGGTTTTGTTGTGTTGTGTTTTTTTAGAACCTGGTGATTCTAATGAGAACCACTTGCCTGCCTTTCTCTTTGCCAATCTGAGTCCTTTACCATTTTCTTGGGCTAATTCAGACATCATTTTCTCCAGATACTCTATGGGAGCACCTAACACGGCGCTTGCCACATAAATGATTGATGTTTTTTTCTCTCTGTACATCCTCATTAGCTCCAAATCAGTAGAACATCAATTTAATTTGCCTTCTTTGTAAAAATGTATTCAATCCACCCCATATCACTGTAGAATATCTATACATTGTTCTAGAATTACTGTTTCCTTATTTCATATGGATCTGGTTTGCTTTAACTATTTCAGATATGGAGGCTACGTTTGTGTTTTTTTGTTTGTTTGTTTGTTTTTTGTTTTGTTTTGTTTTTGCCTCTTTCCATAGTGCCAGCAAAGAGCTTCTAAATCACAACAGACAGCAAATGCATTTTGCTAAAAGTAAAACCTATTTTTGCTTTCACTTTCCTTTGATATGAAAGTCAATGAAATAGGCTGCAGAGAACGGGAGTTTAAAAGGCTGAAATAGGAGAAATACGTAGCCTGGAAAAAACTGGAGATGCCCTCCCCCCTCAAAAAAAAAAAAAAGAGATACCCAGTAAGCAAAGTGAAATTGTATACTGCAGACTGATCAGCTCTATCCAAGTGGGTGCTCATTTTGGATATGAGCTCATACAAATGGTAAATGATTTCATTCAAAACTTTCCTTGGGGAAAAGTCACTTGGGAGTGTTCACTTTACATAAAAGAATCCAATTTAATCTTCAGTGGAAATAGTGGAATTGGATGAGGGAGAGCTCTCCTTTCATTTTAGAGCATAAAATTGGCAGCCTGGATACTGGTCGAGTCTCTGGTACTAACTAGCTGTGAGTTTGATACATCACTGAGTCCATCAGAGCTGACTGACTCCCAGGCCTCTCCAAAGTAATAATGGTAATAAAAATAGCGAACATTCATGGAGTTCTTGCTGTGTAACAGGCACTGTGCTGAGCATTTTTCATGCATTATTTCATTTAACCATCTTTCCTTGGGACAAGTACTATCATTAACCCCAAATGAGGAAACTAAGGCTCGGAGAGATTAATTTGTCTAAGATCACAAAGAAAATTTATTTTGGTGAAACTATTCATTCAAGCCTAGCTCCAATGTCCATTCTTCTTTCCTCACACCTACATGAGACCTTCCTTATCCCTACATTTGCAAGCAGAGTACATTATTCTGGGCTCACTGAATGCTTTATGCACACAGATATTTTAGCGCTTCTCCCACTGTGTCTTGTGAATTGTTTTTGCATGTCTCTCCTAGCTGACTGCAAACAATGAATTCAAGAGCTGTATTCTATTTGTCTTATTACTCTCAGCACTTACCGTAGGGCTTAACAATTAGTAGACTCTGATATGTACCAAAACATGAACTCTCTAATTTGTTATATCCTCGGAGAGGTTAAGTAATTGACTCATGTACACACAGGAAGTACAAAGTGAGACTGGATTTTGCATTCAGGCATCTGACCATCCCAGCTCCCTGTGAGCACAACTGTCCACTCAGTTGTTCAAGCCAATGCAGAAACCAGGGAACCATTCCTTATAATAATTCCCTGCTCCCAATTCCTGCCCCCTTCCCCCTTTCCACTCCAATCATTGTTTCAACCCATCACCTTCTTCCCAACCCTCAATCGCCATGGTAATTCAGATTACTGCCTTAACTCACCTGGATTACAGCAATAGTTAGGGTATAGGATTTTGGCTGACCCCCAAAACAAAAGATGAAAAATTATGGATGACTTTTATAAACTACAAGCCTGTCTTACAATTTCCCTTAGAGACAAAGATATACTTCTGCACACTCAGCCCTGAGCAGCTTCAATCATGGTTCTCTAGTAAGTTAGAATTATATTTTCTCCCTGTGACATAAATTTCAGTATGAGGATCAGCAACATTGCTCCAGTCCTATAAATCATATGAGGCAACCAAATAGTCTCCAAGATTCTAGCTCATTTTTTGTTCATCTGTTTTAAGATTGCATTTCACCAGTTTATTTCAGGGTGTCTGCCATTTTGGCCCCAGTTTTGATAACTGCAGATTGTTGTTATTTTAAAGCCATTTCATTGCTCAGTCTTGCTGGGACTGGGGCCCTGCCTTGCTCTTGCCCTCACTAAGCTGCATTCTGGTTTCCTGCCTGCCTCCCTTGATTTTGAATAAATATCACATGCTCTTGCTGTGCTTTTGCTGTGCTCTGCCACCTAGAGGGCCCTTGGTCATACTGTGTTGAGACCTCCCTGCAGGACTGGCTGCTTGCCCTTTGCAGCCAGCATTTTTCAGATAACTTCCCTCCATGCTCCCGAAACACATCTGTCTCCCCACTGCCTGCCTCCTCTCAGGGATAGGTTTTTTTTGTTTTTTTTTTAGATGAAGTCTCGCTCTGTCGCCCAGGCTGGGGTACAGTGGCATAATCTCAGCTCACTGCAACCTCTACCTGCTGGGTTCAAGCGATTCTCCTGCCTCGGCCTCCTGAGTAGCTGGGATTACAGGTGTGTGGCACCACGCCCAGCTAATTCACCATGTTGGTCAGGCTGGTCTTGAACTCCTGACCTCATGATCCGCCCGCCTAGGACTTCCAAAGTGCTGGGATTACAGGTGTGAGTCACTGTGCCTGGCTGGGATGGGTCTCTTTACAGGTACTGAAACTAATTTAGAACCATAAATGTCCCTTTGATAGCTACTTATTGCAAACACAAGAGAAATTTCCTTAGTTTAAAGAAAATCAGTCATTTTTGGCAAACTACTTAGACTTTCAACAGTGAAGCTTCTCAGAATATTGAGGTCTCCTGCTCTTCTGGGAACTGTGGGAGAAAGTACTCCAGTTAATATTCTCGGACGACCTGCCAAGAAGAAAGGTCACACCAGTAGGAGTTCCATGTGCTATTTAAAGAACAGACCTTAGATGGGAGAAGCAGCAATATGTGGCCAGGGTTTTAATGAGGAATAGAAAGGTACCATGTGGCTAAATTAGATAGTAAATGAAATTGTTGTGTTCAGAAACAACACTGGCCACTTATCCTGTTTCATAATTCCTCTGCTTTAAGGTTATTATCTTCATTTTGAGTATTGTGAATTATTTATTAGTATTATATATTTAACTTGTTAAATGAAGAAATGTGTTCTTGTATGAGAGGGGGGAAGTAAAGCCTGTTTTAGTCTTTTGGAATTCATCTTCAGAAATATTTCTAAAAGTAGGCCAGCCGTGGTGGCTCACGCCTATAATCCCAGCATTTGGGAGGCTGAGGCGGGTGGGTCATGAGGTCAGGAGTTCGAGACCAGCCTTACCAGCAAGGTGAAATCCCGTCTCTACTAAAAATACAAAAATCAGCCGGATGTGGTGGTGCGCACCTGTAGTCCCAGCTACTCCAGAGGCTGAGATAGAAGAATCGCTTGAACCCAGAAGACAAAGGCTGCAGTGAGCTGAGATTGTGCCACTGTACTCCAGCCTGGGCAATGCAGCAAGACTCCATCTCAAAAAAAAAAGAAAAGAAGAAATATTTCTAGAAGTGACAGCTATGTCTCGAGGGAGAAAATGAGGATCATGAGAAAATGAAACAGTTTTTCTCCGTATTAATTATGTGTACAATCCAAATCCATCTAATACTTGGTGACTATAAATTTATTCATTTTCCCTCTACCCACCCTCCTTCCTCTGATTATCTTTCTAAATTCACTTACAGGCAGCAACTACCCAAAAAAACCCACCATAGTAGAGTAGAGGAGTGATGGGTAATGTGTTAAGGAAGGTATAGTCCCTGTAAGTAACATGCTGCAGTAAGGGCCAAAAACAAGAAGATTGCTCACAACAGCCCCAGTAGAGTTTAATATCAGATATTGAGGTGAGTCAGGAAGATCTAAGAAAATCAAACCTGAGTCTACCAGAGTTGTCTGTTCCCACTTTTTCATTCTTCATTTCCTCATCCTCTGTTCACTTTTTATGTATAGTTAAATATTCATTATTCATTTTATTATGCCCATGCAGATAGCAGTCAGAACTTAATGTTACAGTATACTGGTTATGGTTATGTTTTATTAACCATTTGCTTTTTTCTTGAACTTAATAATTGCATTTTTAAAAAACTGCTTAGTTTTCTGGTCTCTATTACAGTTCTTCCCACACCTTCCAATATTCTATTAGCCGAATTTTCCAAAGATTAGTCAAACCAGGTGATGTATTAATTTCAGTTCCAAAATAAATGAATTCCTTTAACTTTGCAAAGACTATTACATATAACACTGTGTTACGAAATTTGAATATATAGACATTTTTAAAGTAGAGTGTTTATGTGTGTAACTTTTTAAAAATATGTAACCATAAAAAAGTAGGTAAATAATATCATTTTCAACTTAGAGTGCTTTTCTAGGAGGCAGTAGAACTTTGTAGTTAAGTGTCTGGCATTAGAGCAACTAGCTTCAAATCCCAGCCTTGCCACTTACTAGATGTGCCTACCAGAAACAAGATACTCAACCTATTTGCGCCTCAGTTTTCTGATCCATAAAATGGAGATAATAGTACCTAACCCAAGGATCGTTCAAGCTGAACTTACATAATACATATAAATCACTATGTTGCCTGACATACAGTAAATGCTCAGTAAATGTTAGGTATTATTTAGCACAGTAGCAAAGGAAGAAACAATTTAAAAACACTGAAAAACTTCATCTAAAATTTATATATGGGCCGGGCGCCGTGGCTCACGCCTGTAATCCCAGCACTTTGGGAGACTGAGGCAGGTGGATCTCCTGAGGCCAGGAGTTCGAGACCAGCCTGGCCAACATGGTGAAACCCCGTCTGTACTAAAATTGCAAAAATTAGCTGGGCGTAGTGGCAGGCACCTGTAATCCCAGCTACTCGGGAGTCTGAGGTAGGGCAATTGCTTGAACCCAGGAGACAGAGGTTGCAGTGAGCCAAGATCACGCCTCTGCACTCCAGCCTGGGCAACAGAGCAAGACTCCATCTCAAAAATAAATAAATAAATAAGTTTATATATGAAAAAATATGAACATAAAATTAACAGAAAAAATAATAAGCTGAAATAAAAACATTTGCAGCATAGATGGCAGGCCAAAATGTTAATACACTTAATTATGTAATACTCTAGATAAAATAGAAAAGTAGGCAAAGTACACAAATTGACAGTTTATTAAAAAAAAAAAAAAAAAAAAAACAGATGATAGACCAGTGTGGCCAATATGGTGAAACCCCATCTCTACTAAAAATACAAAAATTAGCCGGACATGGTGGCAGGCACCTGTAATCCTAGCTACTCAGGAAGCTGAAGCAGGAGAATCACCTGAACTTGGGAGGCAGAGGATGCAGTGAGCCGAGGTTGCACCACTGCACTCCAGCCTGGGTGACAGAGTAAGACTCTGTCTCAAAAAAAAAAAGAAAGAAAATAAAAAAAGATATAAAAACATATCTGCCCTCACTTGTTAAAAAAAAAAAAAAAAGCATATTAAAATACAATGATAGCCAGGTACAGTGGCTCATGCTTGTAATCCCAACACTTTGGGAGGCCAAGGCAGGTGGATCACCTGAGGTCAGGAGTTTGAGACCAGCCTGCCTACGTGGTGAAACCCCATCTCTACTAAAAATACAAAAAATTAGCTGAGCATTGTGGTGGACGCCTGTAATCCCAGCTACTCGGGAGGCTACGGCAGGAGGATCACTTAAACCCAAAAGGTAGAGGTTGTAGTGAGTCGAGAGCACACCATTGCACTCCAGCCTGGGCAACAAGAGTGAAACTCCGTCTCAAAAAAGTAAATAAATAAATAAATAATAAAATAAAATACAATGACGTACAAAAAAAGGGAAAAGACGTAAATTACTAATATCAGAAATGAAAAAGGGGCCATTGTTACTGATCCATGGACATTAAAAGAATATTAAAGGAATATTAGTCACAACTCTATGCCCACAAATATGATCATTTATATGAAAATAGAACATTTTCTAGAAGGACACAGTCTACTGAAACCCACACAAAGAGAAACAGATAATCTGAATTAGCCAAAATATATTAAAGAAATTTAACTGATAATTAATAACCATCTAAAACAGAAAGTACAAGGCCCAGATGGGTTCACTGGCTAATTCTACTGAATATTTAAGGCAGAAATGATACCAATTCTCTACTATTTCTTCCAGAAAATAGAAGTGAAGGAAACACTTAACTCATTCTATGAGGCTAGCATTAATCCTATACCAAAACCAGACAAAGACATTAAAAGAAAGGAAAACTACAGACTCATATCTTTCACAATCATAAATCCAGAAATTCTCAACAAAATGTTAGCAAATGAAATCTGACAATGTATAAGAATTATGCACCACTACCAAATGTATTTTATTCCAGGTATACAGAGTGGTTCAATTGATTAGAAAATCAATTAATGTAATTTATTATATCAATAGGCTAAGGAAGAAAAATTTATATGCTCATATCAACAGATGCAGAAAAGCACTTGACAAAATCCAGCACTCATTCATAGTTTAGAGAAAAAAAACTCTAAACAAACTAGGAGCAGAGGGAAACTGGATCTCAACTTCATAAAGGATAACTGCAAACTAACTATACCTAACATCATGCTTAATGTTAGGAAACTAGATTCTTTCTCCCTATGATCAAAAACAAGGCAAGGGTGTCCCCTCCCTCTCACTACTTCTATTCAGCATTGTACTGGAAGTCCTAACTAATGCAATAAGACCAAAAAACAAACAAACAAACAGACAAAAAGCAAGGTAAACAGATTGAGAAGGAAGAAAGAAATAAAACTTTGTTCACAGATGATGTGATTATGTAGAAAATCCCAAAGAAGCCAGGCGCAGTGGCTCACGCCTGTAATTCCAGCACTTTGGGAGGCTGAGCCAGGCGGATCACCTGAGGTCAGGAGTTTGAGACCAGCCCGGGGAACAACATGGTGAAACCCTGTCTCTGCTAAAAATACAAAAAATTAGCCAGACATGGTGGTGCATGCCTGTAATCCCAGCTACTCGGGAGACCAAGACAGCATAATCTCTTGAACCCAAGGGCAGAGGTTGCAGTGAGTTGAGATTGTGCCATTGCACTCCAGCCTGGGCAACAAGAGCTAAACTCCATCTCAAAAAAAAGAAAAGGAAAAGAAAAAAGAAAAGAAAAGAAAGGAAAAGAAAAGAAAAGAAAAGAAAAAGAAGGAAAATCCCAAAGAATCAACAACAGCAAAAAACCATCCTGAAACTATTATAGTAAGTAATTATAGCAAGATCACGTAACACAAAGTTAGTATACAAATGTAATTGCTTTCCTATATATAAGCAATGAACAACTGGAATTTGAAATCAAAAATAGACCATTCATATTTGCACCAAAAAATTACTTAGGTATAAATCTTAGGACCTATATAAGGAAAACTACAAAACTGTGAGGAAAGAAATCAAATCACTAAATAAATGAAGAGCTATTTTCATGCTCATGGATAGGAAGACTCAAATTCCTCATGCTACCAGTTCTTCCTGATAACTTGATCTATAGATTCAACACAATCTACATTCAAATATCAGCGAGTTATTTTATGAATATTAATAATTTTATTCTAAAGTTTATAAGAAAATGCAAAAGACCCAGAATAGCCAACATAATATTGTAAAAGAACAGAGGTGAAAGACTGACGCTATCTGGCATCAAGCGTTACTATAAAGCTATAATGATCAAGACAGTGTGGCATTTGTGAAGGAAAAGACAAATAAAACAATAAACCTATATAAATACAGTCAATTGATCTTTGACAAAGGAGCAAAGGCAATTCAATAGAGAAAGACTAATCTTTTCAACAAATGGTTCTAGAACAACAGGACATCCACATGCAAAATAAGAAAAAAAATTAATCTAACATAGACTTTGCACCTTTCACAAAAATTAACTCAAAGTGGATTATAGACTTAAACGTAAAATATAAAACTACAAAACTCCTAAAAGATAACAGGAGAAACTCTAGGTGACCTTGTGTTTAGTTGTGAATTTGTAGATTCAACACCAAAAGCACAATCCATGAAAGAAAAATTGATAAGTGAGGCTTCAATAAAACTAAGAATTTCAGCTTGGCAAAAGATACTGTTAAGCAAATAAAAGGGCAAGCCACAGACAGGGAGAAAATATTTGCAAATACATCTGATTAAGAAGTATTATCCAAAATATCAGCCTGGGCAACATGGTGAAACTGCATCACTACAATACAAAAAAATATGAAAATTAGCCAGGCATGGTGGCACAAGCCTGTAGTCCCAGCTACTCAGAAGGCTGAGGTGGGAGGATGACTTGAGCCCTGGAAGGTTGCAGTGAGCCAAGTTCACACCACTGCACTCCAGCCTGGGCTATAGAGACAGATCTTGCCTCAAAAAAAAAAAAAAAAAGTTCTATCCAAAATATGTAAAGTGTTAATATTCAACAATATGAAAGCAAACAACTCAAGTAAAAAAAATGGGCAAAAGACCTGAATAGACACCTCACCAAAAGACAGACGGATGGCAAATAAGCACATGAAAAAATACTCAATATCATATGTCATTAGGGAATTACAAACTAAAACAATGAGGTACTATTACACCCCTATTAGAATGGTTAGAAAATCAGAACACTGACACCACCAAATACTGGTGAGGATGTGGAGCAACAAGAACTCTCATTTGTTGCTGGTAGGAATGAAAAATGCCACAGCCACTTCAAAAGACAGATTGGCAGCTTCTTACAACATTAAACTTAGTCTTAACATAGAATCCAGCAATGGTACTCCCATTTACCCAAGTGAGTTGGCGTTTATCCAAATGAGCTAAAGACTTAACGACCACCCCAAATCCTGCATTTGAATATTTGTAGCAGCTCTATCATAATTTCCGAAACTTGGCAGCAAATGCCCTCACCAAATGCCTTGCTGATATTAGTGCAGTGTGCTTACAGAATTCCACTGCTTTGCTGGACCAGTAACGCTAGGCCATGTCAGTTCAGATCACTGCAGAGTAAGTGGAAAAAATAATAATGAGACTTAAATAATAACAGACGTATGCAATGTGGATTAAAAGACACAGTTGTTCATTTAAATTCTATTTCCCCAGTGTTCTAAAAAAACAATATAGATGTTTGTTTGAAGTTATTTGAAAGGCTTTTAAAAAGTTTCAGATAATATGGTTATTGACACTACCCAGCAGTATTTTATTGTTATTCCTTAATAAAGGAAGAATTTTTTTTTCTTTTTTTCTTTTTTTTTTAAGACAAGGTCTCACTGTATCATTCAGGCTGGAATGCAGTGGTGCGATCTTGGCTCGCTGCAGCCTCAACCTCCCAGGGTTAGGTGATCCTAGCACCTCAGCCTCCTGAGTAGCTGAGACTACAGGTGTGCGCAACCACACAGAGCTAATTTTTTGTATTTTTGTAGAGATGGGGGTCTCACCATGTTGCCCAGGCTGGTCTTGAACTTCTGAGCTCAAGTGATCTGCCCACCTTGGCCTCCCAAAGTGCTGTAATTACAGGTGTGAGCCAACGCACCAGGCCTGGAAGCAAATATTTTTAAGTCTGTCTTTGAGGAGTCGTGTGTGTAAACCTGAGCATCTATCTGAAAACAGGCCACTAAGCTCTGCCCAATTACGAAGAAATATTTAAAGCCATTTAGGTCAAGTACCACATTAGTTAGTATATTGATGTTACAAATATACAATTATCTATATTCATTGTAAGCACCACAAATAAAATATAAATATCACCTAGAGAATACTTATGAAGCATTCAGGCTTTGAGAACCTGATTCTAATGTGCTACTAAGATAATGAGAATTCATTAAGAGCTCTTTGCACATAACAGAAGGGTTAATATTTGCCACGACAGGGAGTTGATACTCAGTAGAACATTCTAAGCTTCCATTCCTGGATTGGTTAAAAGTCTGGAAAATTATGTCAAAATTTGCCCATCAGGAGATGATACTGCATTGCAGAAACACATGAACTTCCAGGTTATGCCAGACTGGATGTTGCCTGGGAAACCATTACTGGTTTTTGCTACAGCTAGAAGAGAAAGTCTGTTCCTAAGGCGAAGATAGTTTCAGAACTTTCTGTCTCTAGTTCTTCCATAGCTTCTGCAGTCCTCACTGCTCACATGTCTTCTACACACAGCCCCAGGTTGATCTGATTCTGTGTGGTCCCTGATTCCCAGATATTTGCCTGAATTTGACTCCTTCAGGTCTAGACATAAGTAAAAAAAAAAAAAGGAAAAAAGAAAAAAATTGCAAAGCTGCAAAACTGTTTGGTTTTACCTATGCAGTACCTTTTTATTTGAGGAAATGTTTAAAAATCGGGATACAGCTCATATATATATATATATGTATGTATATGTGCATATATATACTTTTTTTTTTTTTTTTTTTTTGAGACTGAGTCTCGCTCTGTCACCCAGGCTGGAGTGCAGTGGTGCGATCTCAGCTCACTGCAACCTCCACCTCCCAAGTTCAAGCAATTCTCCTGCCTCAGCCTCCTGAATAGCTGGGATTATAGGCACCTGCCATCATGCCTGACTTATTTTTTAGTAGAGACGGGGTTTCACCATGTTGGCCAGGCTGGTCTTGAACTCCTGACCTTGTGATCCGCCTGCCTTGGCCTCCCAAAGTGCTGAGATTACAGGTGTGAACCACCGCGCCTGACCAAACATATATATTCACAGTTTTTTTATTTTTGAAAAATTGGAATTTTGGCAATTTAAAGCCATATTCCCTCATGAAGTAATCTGCTAGAGCAGAGTGACCACTGTGCTCTTAAATGATACATGTGGTCTCCAGTTTGCCACAATCCTCACTAATCCCAATTGTTCCCAACACTGAGGCTATTAATTTTCATTTACCACCATACTTTCACCTCTGTATATTCTTTGTGATAAAGAAGTACTTCTCTTTTCTTTCTTTCTTTTCTTTTTTTTTTTTTTCTGAGGCAGAGTCCAGCTCTGTTGCCCAGGCTGGAGTGAAGTGGCATGATCTCGGCTCACTGCAATCTCTGTCTCTCGGATTCAAAAGATTCTCCTGCCTCAGCCCCCCGAGTAACTAGGACTACAGGCACCAGCCACCACGTCCTGCTAATTTTTGTATTTTTAGTAGAGATGGAGTTTCACCATGCTGGCCAGGCTGGTCTCAAACTCCTGACCTCAGATGATCCATCTGCCTCAGCCTCCCAAAGTGCTGGGATTACAGGCATGAGCCACCGTGCCCAGTCTTCTCTTTTCTTTTTTTAATTTTTAAAAATGTTTTATTTCCAACTTTTAAGTTCAGGGGTACATATGCAGGATGTGCAGTTTCGTTGCATAGGTAAACATGTGCCATTGTCATTTGCTGCACAGATCATCCCATCACCCAGGTATTAAGCCCAGCATCCACTAGCAATTCTTCCTAATACTCTCCATCCTGCCACCTTTCACCCTCCGACAGGCCCCAGTGTGTGTTGTTCCCTACCCTTGGTATCCATGGGTTCTTAACATTTAGCTCCCACTTATAAGTGAGAACATGCAATATTTGGTTTTCTGTTCCTGCATTAGTTTGCTAAGAATAATGGCCTCCAACTCCATCTCTGTCCTTGCAAAAGACATGATCTCATTCCTTTTTATGGCTGCATAGTATTCCACAGTGGATATGTACCATATTTTCTTTATCCAGTCTATTACTGATGGGCATTTAGGTGGATTTCGTTTATTTGCTATTGTTAATAGTGCTGCAATTAACATACATATGCATGTGTCTTTATAATAGAATGATTTATATTCCTTTGAGTATATACCCAGTAATGGGATTGCTGGGTCTAATGGTATTTCTGCCTCTAGTTCTTTGAGGAATCGCCACACTGTCTTCCACAATGGTCGAACTAATTTATACTCCCACCAACAGTGTAAAAGCATTTCTTTTTCCCCACAACCTCACCAGTATCTGTTGTTTTTTGACTTTTTAAAAGTAGCCTCTGCCTCCCAGGCTCAAACGATCCTCCACCACAGCCTCCCAAGTAGCTGAGACTACAGGCATGTGCCACCATGCCTGGCTAATTTTTGTATTCTTAGTAGAGACAGGGTTTAGCCATGTTGGTCAAGCTGGTCTAGAACTCCTGACTTTTAAATGATCTGCCTGCTTCAGCCTCCCAAAGTGCTGGAATTACAAGTGTGAGCCACCATGCCCAACCCCCATATGAATTTTAAATTTTTTTTTTCTAATTCTATGAAGAATGTCAATGGTAGTTTAATGGGAATAGCATTGAATCTATAAATTGCTTTGGGCAGTATGGTCATTTTCATGATATTGATTCTTCCTATCCATGAGCATGGAATGCTTTTCCATTTGTTTGTGTCCTCTCTAATTTCTTTGAGCAGTGGTTTATAGTTCTTCTTGAAGAGGTCCTTCACTTCCTGATACTCTTCCATGTTTAATATGCAAAGTGAATCTATGTACAAAGAACAAACACTGCTCATTTACTCATTTATATCTCATGTCTGGTCCCTACAGCCATTTAACTTTGCAACTCCTGGTCTCACTCACAGACCTCTGGGTGTTCTTGAAGTGTGTATTATGCTGTTAATTTACTCCCAGGGCTACCTTGTGCCTTGTTTCCTTAATCCTCCACTGCCTACAGACCAGGGGAGACAGGTCATGCATCTAAAAGTAAAGGTTCCAGGTGGCTCTTAATTACTCCTCTGAATTTGCCTTATTGTCTACAGATGGGCCATAACATTTCTTTCTAATTTAGCAATGAATACTATATACTCAGTGACTCTTAGTATAAGAGAATCTGGATACTCTAGTTCAGTTGCCTCCATAATCATTTAATTTTCCTCGTAATTGAGGTTATATGTAAATACTGTAACCATAAACTAATTTAGCCACTAGTGTAATCACCTAACAGGTTCTCCTTGCCCACTGCCTAGACAGAAGCAGTTTATTAAGACAGGGGAATTGCAACAGAGAAAGTGTAATTCATGCAGAGCCACAGTATGGGAGACTGAAGTTTTATTATTATTCAAATCAGCCTCTCCAGAGTTCAGGGATCAGAGATTTTAAGGATAATTTGATGGGTAGGGGGTTGGAAAGTGGGGAGCGCTGATGGATCAGTTCAGAGATGAAATCATGAAAAGTCTAAGCTGTCCTCTCGCACTGAATCAGTTCCTGGATGGAGGCCACAAGATCAGATGAGCCAGTTTATGGATCTGGGTGGTGCCAGCTGATCCATGGAGTACAGGGTCTACAAAATACTTCAAGCACTGATCTTAGGTTTTATTATAGTGATGTTATCCCCAGGAGCAATTTGGAAAGATTCAGAATCCTGCAGCCTCCAGCTGCATGACTCCTAAACCATAATTTATAATCTGGTAGCTAATGTGGTGGTCCTGCAAAGGCAGTCTAGTATTCAGGTAGGAAGGTGGTTTGTTTTGGCAAAGCGCTGTTATCGTCTTTGTTTCAAAGTTATACTATAAACTAAGTTCCTCCCAAAGTTAGTTTAGCCTATACCCAGGAATGGTGTAACAACTTGGAAATTAGAAGCAAGGTGGAGTCAGGTCAGATTTCTTTCACTGACATAATTTTCTTAGTTGTAATTTTTGCAAAGGCAGTTTCAATAGTTTTTTATGAATAGGAGGAAAGAAATAAAGAGAGGGAAGGAGGGAGAAGAGGACAGAGGAAAAGAGGGAGAGAGAGAGAGGAAGGAAGGAAGGAAAAAGAAGGGTCAATAACCATATGACCGCCTAAGGGGTTCACCTTGCCCACTACCTAGACAGAGCCAATTCACCAAAGTAAGGGAATTAGAATAGAGAAAGAGTAATTCACGAAGAGCCAACTGGGTGGGAGACCAGAGTTTTATTATTACGAAAATCAGTCTCCCCCAGCATTTGGAGAGCAGAGTTTTTAAGGACAATTTGGTGGGTCGGAGGAAGCCAGTGAGCTAGGAGTGCTGATTGGTTAGGGATGAAATCAGAAGGAGTCAAAGCTGTCTTCTTGTGCTGAGTCAGTTCCTGGGTGCAGGGCACAAGATCAGATGAACCAGTTTACCGAACTGGATGGCGTCAGCTGATCCATCACATGCAGGGTCTGCAAAATATCTCAAGCATTGATCGTAGGAGCAGTTTAGGGAGGGTCAGAATCTTGGAGCCTCCAGCTGCATGACTCCTATCCATAATTTCTAATCTGTGGTTCATGTTAATCCTACGAAGGCCATCTAGTCCCCAGACAAGAAGGAGGTCTGCTTTGGGAAAGGGCTGTTATCATCTTTGTTTTAAACTATAAACTAAATTTCTCCCAAAGTTAGTTCAGCCTACACCCAGGAATGAACAAGGACAGCTTGGAGGTTAGAGGCAAGATAGCGTTGGTTAAGTTAGATCTCTCACTGTCTCAGTCATAATTTTGCAAGGGCAGTTTCAACCATAGTCAGCACTCAATAAGTACTAACCATAATATTGTCAATGATTGGTATCAGGCTTAGTGTGTTTTGCTCCACCTCCTGCCTCCTTGGTAATTCCTCAGCCTGCTGGGGACAAGGCAAAAGTTCACTTCCATTTTTTTCAGTCTCTCTTTATATGAATTGATCATTTTTTAAATCCTAGATTTTCTTTGGGGGACTGAGGCAGGAAGATCACTTGAGACCAGCCTCGTCAATATAGCGAAACCCCATCTCTACATTCCCTTGCCCCTGAAAAAAAAAAAAAAAAAAATTCCAAGGTTTTTTTAAGGACCTTGTATGTTAAAAAGGAAAGTGAGGAAGTAGACCTGACAGTAGTTACAGACACTACCCTGTTTCTACCTTCCACTCTGTGCTCTCAAATCCCAACACCACCAACATAAATAAATGGTGATTAGATAGTTTAGCCAGCATTTGCTCTTGCCTTAGGTTAAGGCTATTCAAATGGCCAGGGACTTTGACATATGCATCCAACTGAAGCTGAACTCAACTTGGCTGGCTCTGCCCAGGTAGAAGGGGCTTTGAATGAGATTTTAGCAAACAATCAGATGTTACCAAAATCTCATTAGGAGAAGAGAATTATCCTGTGGTCTCTAGCTCAGGGCCTTGAGGGAATATCCTTTCAGGACCTAGATGGAGCCCCATGGTCAATGCACCAAGAAAATAAAGGGCTTTAGCCTGAAGGTGACAGATGGAGGACTAAATTACTTTAAATGTTTGTCCAAAATATGTAAAACAAATTGCTAGGATAATATCAGTGTTGGTTTGACTAGCCTGTTGGATTGGTTGAGATGAAGTGAGGAGCTGGCAGCTGGGCTCATCTGGTAGCACAGATAAGAACCTAATTAGGGCCGGGCGCGGTGGCTCAAGCCTGTAATCCCAGCACTTTGGGAGGCCGAGATGGGCGGATCACGAGGTCAGGAGATCGAGACCATCCTGGCTAACACGGTGAAACCCCGTCTCTACTAAGAAATACAAAAAATAGCCGGGCGAGGTGGCAGCGCCTGTAGTCCCAGCTACTCGGGAGGCTGAGGCAGGAGAATGGCGTGAACCCGGGAGGCGGAGCTTGCAGTGAGCTGAGATCCGGCCACTGCACTCCAGCCTGGGCTACAGAGCGAGACTCCGTCTCAAAAAAAAAAAAAAAAAAAAAGAACCTAATTAGCTCTATGAAAGAGAAAGCCCTGTGCCACCTCCCCTGAGCTGTCTGAGGCCCAGGGGCACACCTTCCAGCTAACTGAGGCTGCTGCCTCCTCCCAGTCCCCCTGAGGAAAGGAAGTGCTGTTTCTCTCCTGATAGGACAAGGATGACCCAGCAGATGGGCGTGTGGGCAAGCAGAGCTCTCAACTACCTTTTCTCTTAGCATGGGTGACAGTGTGTATGCCCACTGACGTCCCTTCCTTCCTCTTTGCTTTTGTGGACCAAGCAGGAAGGGGCTTCGATGGGATTTTAGCAAACAATCAGCTGTTACCAAAATCTTATTAGGAGAAGAGCATGTAGAGTTACCCTGTGGTCTCTAGCTCAGGGCCTTGAGGGAATATCCTTTCAGGACCTATTGTCATGGAAGGAAATGACAATAAGGAAATCTTCCTTACACAAATATGTAAGTATGCATTCCTCTTCGTCAGATACAATCACAACTTGAAGAACTTGCACCAGCCTTGTGATCTGGGTCTTGGCCCCTAAGACCTGACTAGAATCAATTATTCTTAAGACACCTGCTGAGAGAACTTATTCAGATAAAACATTTCAGGGCTTTTTTGATTTAAAGCTTTTCTATTTAAAGAATAACAAGCTCCTTCTCTAGTTTTCTTTAACAAACTAGGCATATGACAGGCAAAGGATACAGATTTTTCATAGCTTACTTCCTCCTGAAATTTAAATCTGGTTAATCAAGCTCTGTGAATGACAGTTTCTCCTTTGAACTTTGTGGGCTAACACAGCTCTCTGAACACCCATAGTTTGTTCGTTTTTTTTTTTTTTTTTCTCTCTCTCTTTTTTTCCTGAGCAGTGTAAACAATTGTAAAGCTTTAAATAAATGAGCTATAAGAAATTTTCCCAGGGTCTTCATTCTGTGATTCCACCAGGTGTCAAGGTCTCTGAAGCAGCTGCCTTAGACACATGCCTGAACTCAAAGCAGCCATACTGTTAAGGGACAGACTTGGTGCTGGGGGATAAACTTAGTGATTTCGGTTTTTGTTTGTTCGTTTGTTTTGAGACAGGGTCTCCTCTCCCACGCTGGAGTGCAGTGGCACAATCATAGCTCACTGCAGACTTGACTTCCTGGGCTCAGCCTCCTGAGTAGGTAAGTATAGCACACACTACCACCCTCGGCTACTTTTTTATTTTTACTTTATTTTTTTGAGACGGAGTCTCACTCTGTCACCCGGGCTGGAGTGCAGTATCACGATCTCGGCTCACAGCAACCTCCACCTCCCAGGTTCAATCGATTCTCCTGCCTCAGCCTCCAGAGTAACTGGGACTACAGGCATGCACCACCACACTTGGCTAATTTCTGTATTTTTAGTAGAGACAGGGTTTCTCTGTATTAGCCAGGTTGGTCTGGAACTCCTGACCTCAGGTGATGCACCCCCCTCAGCCTCCCAAAGTACTGGGATTATAAGCATGAGTTACCCTGCCCAGCCTATTTTTATTTTTGTATAGACGGGGTCTCGCTATGTTGCCTAGACTGGTTTCAAACTCCTGGGCTCAAGCAATCCTTCCACCTTGGGCCCCTAAACTGCTGGGTTTACAGGCGTGAGCCAGCCGGTGGAACCCAGCTTGCTGGCTGTTTTGATTTGACTTGTAGGGAACAAAGCCTGACACTGGCCGGGTGCAGTGGTTCATGGCTGTAATCCCAACATTTTGAGAGGCTGAGGCAGGCAGATTGCTTAAGCCCAGGAGTTCGAGACCAGCCTCGCCTGGTCAACATAGTGAGACCCTGTCTCTACCAAAAATAACAACAACAACAAAAACAAATGCCCTCCTTGACTTTGTCACAGTGTTTTAATTTTCATTTACATCACCCTTCTCTATGTGACACTGTGGGTGTGGCATCTGTGCTGCTCAGGACACAGTGAGGTGTCTGGTGTCAGGGTGAGCAAAGACCAGGGCAGGCAGAGAGACCTCAGATTCTGGCTTCACTGCTTAGTGTCAGCTGATTGGCTTGAGGCAGAACCAGCCCTCCAGGAAGTCCTTTCCCTTTTCTGGTATTCCTCACAGAGACAGTAAGAGCTACCCTGCAGGGTGGTTTTAAAGGTAACAATAGGCTCACCTGTAATCCCAAAGGCGGAAGGAACACCTGAGGAACACCTGAGACCAGCCTGGCCAATGTAGAAAAACCCCTCCTCCACTAAAAATATAAAAATTACTGGGGCGTGGTGGCACATCCCTGTAATCCCGGCTACTCGGGAGGCTGAGGCAGGAGAATCACTTGAACCCGGGAGGTGGAGGTTACAGTGAGCCAAGATCATGCCATCACACTCCAGCCTGCACAACAGAGAAAGATTTCGTCTCAAAAAGAAAAGGTAACAATAATGAATAAATGAATATGTGACACCTGGTAAAGTAGGCTCTCAATAAATGGTAGCAATAATGATTATTGTTGATTTTGTAAAAAGAGTTAATACACTTTAAATGCTTGGAATAGTATACTCAGTAGGTGTTCATTGTTATTGAATACTGTTATCAAAGGGAATCCAGATGCCTTATCAATTTGGGATCTTCAGGCTTTTTCCCAGTAATGCTATGGATTTTCTAACGTGTTTGATTAAGGCAATTTTTCTGGTATCTTCAGAAAAATTTTGACATGATTTAGCAGGTCAAATTCAGCCTATGAAGGGAAGTAAAATTATAAGATCTGTGTCTCAGAAAGAGCAAGACTGTGGTTTAGAGAATGGATTGGAGGAAGAAAGGAACATTAGTGGGAAGATAAACTTGGAAGCCACAGCACCACCACAGCAGGATTCTAGATTTGAACTAAAGCAGAGGCTATAGTTAGAGGCTATAGGAAGAGGACTGATCAAAGATTGGCTTTGGAGATAGAAGCTACTCTACTTGTGGCAGATGAAGAGGAAGGAGTCACAGATGATCTTGAGATTTCTGTCTTGGGGCAACCGGGTAGATATTGATTTCATTTTCTGAGAGGAGGAGCAGTTTTGGAAAATAACATGATTCGTTTAGAATTTATTTTAAATTGGAACCTTGCGTAGTCATTTTATTCAACCAGAAACAAAGACATTTCTTTACTCTTAGCTATTTTTGTCATGTATTTTTAAACTATCCCATAATTTAACCAGCATATATCACTAAGAATAAATGCATAGGTAGAAAATAACCACAATCAGTCTTTTGTCATGATACCAAAATATAAAGTGGCTGGGGCCACAGTTATGTAACACTTAGAAATCATGACTAACAAAATAGAATACTGACATATGATTCTAAGATTTACAATTATAGATTAATTAAACTGCACCAGATTCAGATAAATGAAACTAATGTCTGATTCTCCATCTTCATTTATTTAAATGTATTTCAGGCCGGGCTTGGTGGCTCATGCCTGTAATCCCAGCACTCTGAGAGGCCGAGGCAGGCAGATCACCTGAGGTCAGGAGTTCAAGACCAGCCTAGCCAACATGGTGAAACCCTACCTCTACTGAAAATACAAAAATTGACTGGGCGTGGTGGTGCATACCTTTAATCCTAGCTACTTGGGAGACCGAGGCACAAGAATCGCTTGAACCCAGGAGGTGGAGGCTGCAGTGAGCCAAGATCACACCATTGCACTCCAGTCTTTCAACACTCCGTCTGAAAAAAGTAATAATAATAAAAAATAAATAAATAAATGTATTTCAGAGAAGCAACAACAAACTACGTTAAGGAAAAGAGCACCCTAAAAGAAAAAGGAAGAGCAAAAAAAGTAAGCTGTAACAATATTTTTGTAAGTGATAATTGGGAAAAATACTTAAAAGCCTACTATTTTACCAATAAAATAGAATAGTGATATACGATTAATTTATAAAACAAAGGATGCAATGTGGGCCAATCGTATGTACACAGTAAATACTCATCAGAAAAGAATATGACTAGGAGCTACTTTTTATGGTGCTGTTTTCAGTCATTTTCACATTTTCAGTAGAATTTTAAAAGTCCCTTTTCAGTAATAGAGGTGATACTCTAACATAAAGCCATCAATGCACTCCCAACATTGAATTCTAATTATCTGCTTCTGTGTTTTTCCCTCCCTGCACTGCGAGCTACAGGACATAGAGAAGACCATATCCTACTCAACCTCATATCTCAGGTGCTAAGCACTGTGCCTGACCAAGGGAACACTTGATGAATGTTTATCTAATGAAGTAAGAAAGGAAGAATAACACACATCCAAAAATATTAAGTTATTTCCATCTTCCTTGACAAAACAACCTTATGGCCGGGCGCAGTGGCTCACGCCTGTAATCCCAGCACTTTGGGAAGCTGAGGCGTGTGAATCACTTGAGACCAGGGGTTCAAGACCAGCCTGGCCAACATGGTGAACCCCCAACTCTACTTAAAAAAAAAATAAGTAGCCAGGTGTAGTGGCACATGCCTATAATAACAGCTATTCAGGAGGCTGAGGCAGGAGAATTGCTTAAGCCTAGGAGGCAGAGGTTGCAATGAGCCAAGATCGTACCACTGCACTCTAGTGTGGGAGACAGACTGAGACTCTGTCTCAAAAAAAAAAAAAAAAAAAAAAGAACTGAGCATAGTGGCTCAGGTCTGTAATCCCAGCACTTTGGGAGGCTTGAGCCCAGGAGTTCGAAGCCAGCCCGGGCAACACAGCGAAACCCCATCTCTACCAAAAATACAAAAAATTAGCAGGGCGTGGTGGCTCACTCCTGTGGTCCCAGCTACTGGGGGTAGGTGGGGGACTGAGGTGTGAGGATCACTTGAGCCTGGAGGTGGAGGTTGCAGTGAGCTGAGATCACAGCAGTGCACTCCAGCATAGGTGACAGAGAAAGACTCTGTCTCAAAAAAACAAAAAGAAAAAAGGAGAGAGAACTGGAATTAGAAAACTAAACTGTGGTTTAAAGGTAAGGGACATTGCTAAATAATGTAAGACCCAATTCTTGTAGGGTATTAAATTATTCTCTGTGAAAGAGCTTACAGCTTTTTCTCTTACAGAGAAAAAAATTCATGAACTATGGCTCTGGAACTATGAGTCCGGTACCCAGGAAGCCTGGTCTTTAGTCCAAGCTCGGTAGTTAACCTGTGTGATTGAGGCAGCTGCTCAATCTCCCCGAGCTTCAACTTGACCTAACGATGATTTCTGTCATCTCCCTTCCACTTGCGCAGTCTCTTCCTGCAGTGATGGTGTCATACCAGCCCACGGAACAGTGCTCATCAAACAAGGTACTTGTCAGTATTTACATTTTTTTCTAGTGGTTAGTCATTTAAAGAACTATTTGGCATTACTAAAGCATGGATGCATGTATACCAATCCATGGAATAAAATGAGCATTTACTAAGTGCCAAGCAGTCTGCTTAGCACTTTGCATGTTTAAACTTCACAAGTAGAAGTGGGCCAGAGGGGTTGAGTATCTTTCCCAAAGTCACACAGCTTGTGGGTTATTAATTTGGGACTCTGAACTCCAGCTTTTCTGCCTGCAAAGGCCATGTTCTGAACCACTAAGCTACACTGGAACAGAATACAGAACTTGCATAAAACATAAGAATTCTAAGAATTTTGTGGAAACGTTTAAGAAATCCTGACAGAATGGGATCTTTTATAAATTGACATTTCTCATTCCCTCCATCCTGAATAGTGAAATCACTGATTTGGCTCTTCTCAGTCTGTAACATCTCAAATCCCAACAACTATTGCCTTGTTCATCAGCACAAAGTTTGCACGTACTTAGTGCAAAATTTAGTTCTGTTACTAAATCGAACTCATGAGGAGTTTTAATCCAGACTCTCAAAGTTCCTAATATGCTATCAGAGAAGATTTTGTACCCTAATGGAAACAAATTATTCATTATTCATATGTGCTTGAAAATACTAAATGTGAGTGCTTGGAAGAGGACTTATCAAAAATATGTGGACTGTTTAAGTCAGACAAGCAAAGCAAAAGCATAGTTTTGTTATTTGCCAAATTTGGCCCATTTGTTTAAGGCAGCCCGGGAATAGATTTAAGCACATACACACACCAGCCAACTGAAATTA
This sequence comes from Macaca nemestrina, assembly GCF_043159975.1. NCBI lineage: Eukaryota > Metazoa > Chordata > Mammalia > Primates > Cercopithecidae > Macaca > Macaca nemestrina. Next base: position 86,356,326 of record NC_092134.1, on the reverse strand, counting down.
ATGTATATATGTATATATTTAATGGGCTGATTTCCGGCCCACTTATAGGATTCCCAAGAAGATAAGAAAAATAATTGCATTCCTTAAGTTAGAAAATGTGGATAAAACGATAATGGCTTGCATAAAGAAAAGTTTAAATTTCTCTGTGGCTATAACTACTAACGAGCTGCTAATATTAAAGGATATCTGTGTGAAAGCACATTCACAGGGTAAAACATTATATGTGCATAAGTTGTCATTACTGTTTAAGAAAAAGCCAAGTTTGGTGGGTAAAAAAAAAAAGAGATGGCTCACTGAGCTTTGAAACATGCAATAGGGCCACAATAGCACTAGTAGCCAGAATAGCAATAGTAGCTGTCTACATAGAGCATAATAAGTTCTTGGAAGCCAGAAAATCAGTTGAAAATCTGTTGATCTCAAACAACTTTAAGTTTAAAGAGTATAAGTGGAATTATCATTTGCATTATTATAGCTCCTCTGTTCTCTGGTCTTGGGATGATTACAGAGATTGTTCTTCTATTCTCACAGTGCACAGACCAGCTGAAATCTACAGGACTAGGAAGATTTGCAATTCATTTATAGAATTGCTAGAACTAAATAATGGCAGATTTTCAAAGATATGTAATAGATTACTCTGAATTATAAAATATTAAGGCTATCAGTTGGGTTCTGCCTTGATTGTATTAAATTTCATGGTAATGACTGTACTAAAATTCATGGGGAAATGCAAGATAACAGTATTGATGGCCATAGACAAGAGGATGAAAACAATGCACAATGTATGGAATTAATTTTAAGCCACACACTGAGTAGACAGTGATGTAAAGTAAAATGATATTTTTCAAGGAAAGACAATTATGTCACATTATAATCCAGTTTACATAAATAGCATACCATTAAAAATAAACTAAGTCTTCAGAGCATGTAATTCAGGACTGTTTTGAAATCTCTTACTCTTGTTGGTTAGTTATTTTGTACTGTAAGGGAGGGAAAATGGCTTCTTCCATACTTCTAGGTTCTTTGACTGGGATACAAATTAAATTGACACAAAACAGATTAACAGAAGAAAAAACATTTTTGGCCAGGCTCAGTGGCTCATGCCTGTGATCCCAGCACTTTGGGAAGCTGAGGATCAAGGGAGGATCAAGGGAGGATCACTTGATCCCACGAGTTCAAGACCAGCCTGGGTGACATAATGAGACCAAATCTCAATTAAAAAAAAGAAAAGGAGAAAACATTTTTAATTATATGCACACACACTGGAATCCCACAAAACATGAGACTCAAAGAAAGGCCATATGATGGAAGCTTATCCTGAGCTACAGGAAGGAATAGGGACTTGGGGCTTGCAGAGAACTAGTGACAAGTTATAGGAGGGTGATGAGAAGAAATGGATGGTGAATAAAGGTTGTCTTGTTATGTAAATGAAAAGTCTCCCAGGTAATAAAAGTTGTCTGAGAGCAGGACTCTTCCTGATACAGATACTTTGACTAATGTAGATTTCTTTTATAAATATAAATTTATTTTACAAAAGGACAGCTTTTCAGAGATACCCCTGTGTCTGCAGTTGCTCAGAATAATCAGCTCGAAATACGCCAAATAACCTATATTTTGGGGTGGCATATTTTTTATTTTTGAGATGGAGTCCTGCTGTCGCCTTGGCTGAGGTACAATGGTGCAATCTCAGCTCACTGCAACCTGCACCTCCTGGGTTGAAGCGATTCTCCTGCCTCAGCCTCCCAAGGAGCTGGGATTATGGGAACCTGGGGGTGGCACATTCTGATCTTCTGTAGTCATGCATTGGGATCTTCTGTAATCATGCATTTTCTCTCTCTTTCTCTCTCTTTTTTTTCTGATTCATTATTTCCTTTTCTTTTTCATCTTGGTATTTGTAGGGAAAGTGATATTCCCCTCCCCGAAATCATATTATTCCAGACAAAAGAAAACAAATGCCTACACTTATCTAATCGATCAGAAGACCACCTCCTCACCCCCGCTTTTTTTTTTTTTTAAAGATGGAGTCTTGCTCTTGTCGCCCTGACTGGAGTGCAGCGGGGTGATTTCGGCTCACTGTAACCTCTGCCTCCCGAGTAGCTGGGATTACAGGCACCCGCCACCACGCCCAGCTAATTTTTGTATTTTTAGTAGAGACAATGTTTCACCATGTTGGCCAGCTGGTCTCGAACTCCTCACCTCAGGTGATCCAGCTGCCTCGGCCTCCCAAAGTGCTGGGATTACAAGCGTGAGCCACGGCGCCAGGCGAACAGTCTCCCTTTTAAGCACACTGTCCCCTTGAGTTACCTGCTGGTTTCAAGTGGAACACTAGGGGAGGAAGCAGAAAGTTCTTGTCTTGCTCTGCCACATACTGGATCTAGCTGAGGCCAGGGCTCAGGCCTGTGGTTTCCTGTAGTGTGGACTGGGCTATTTTTCCATCAAGAGGGCAGTGGAGAGATGAAGTGAAAGGATTTAAAAGCGGTTTGTGGCCTGGCGCGGTGGCTTACTCCTATAATCCCAGCACTTTGGGAGGCTGAGGCGGGTGGATCACCTGAGGTCAGGAGTTCACGACAAGACTGGCCAACATGGCAAAACCCCGTCTCTACTAAAAACACAAAAATCAGCCCGGTGTGGTGATGGGTGCCTGTAGTCCCAGCTTCCTGGAGCCTGAAGCAGCATTGCTTGAACCTGGGAGGCAGAGGTTGCAATGAGCCGAGACCACACCACTGCACTGCAGCCTGGGCAACAAGACCGAAACTCCATCTCAAAAAAAATAAATAAATAAAAATAAAAGTGGTTTGTAAACTGTAACACATTGCACAGAAACACAAGATTACTACTACGAAATATTAGTTAGAAAAGTAGAGTTCTTCTTACCATTTCCGTGTTTCTTCTCACTTCCTCCTTTCCTCTTCTGACCACCTCCTCAGCCGTGAACGCACCACACCAGCAAGAACAATAAGAGCCGAGGGTCTGAATTGTTTAATCAAAAGAAGAGTCAAAATAAGCTACACCCAGATTACTGAGAAAAGTGAAATGAAAACAAGCTCAAAAACAAATTCCAGGAAGATGCTGTCTTTGTATTGACTTACCATTTCATGTTTTCATACATGTCAAAGTCTTGAAGCTTCGGTCATTAGTCTTCTGCTTCCAAGAAGTAAATGCTGACTCGTGTCATTTGCCCCAGATGCCACCGGAAATGTCATCTTCTCCCCAGACGCTGGCTTGCAAGCATAGCAGCACCCAAAGGCTAACCTATTTCCCCTATAGCCCAAGCTCAGAGATCTCCCGTCTGGCCACAATGATCTACAGGAGAGGAAGAAAGCTATCTAGGGACGAATCTAGAATCAACTGAGAGAGGTGCTTAAACATCACCAGTTACTTTAATGAGTAAGTACTTTTCAGTTTTTCCATTTTATTTGAAACATTAAGTTGGCATTTCTGACCAGCCTTTCTTGAGACTGTCATTTTTGGGGCACTTACTGTAGAGAGGAATCAGTACCCTAGCCTCCTCCAGCCCACCCCATGTAACGCTAAAGAGACAACTGGTGCTTGGCAATAACAAAAAATTAGTGATTGATAAACTAGTAAATTTATTAAAATGGACAGTGAAAGGAAACAACCAATTTAGTCGTGAACTGCAGAAGGGACGTGAGGCATTTGTTGTCTGAAATCTTGTATGTTGTGGTTGACCACAAAGGCTTGGCATCAGTTTTTACTTCCAGCACTGCTTCTTATGAAATGGATGACCTTGGGCAGATTACTCGATCTTTTAGCCTTAATTTTTAAATGTATAAAATGGAGAAAATTAAGAGTATGTAGTCCAGGTGCAGTGGCCCACACCTGTCATCCAAGCACTTTGGAAGGCTAAGGCAGGTGGATTATTTGAGTCTAAGTTCAAGACCAGCCTGGACAATATGATGAAACCCTGTCTCTAAAAAAACCTATAAAAATTAGCCGGGCATGGTGGCACAGGCCTGTAGTCCCAGCTACTAGGGAGGTTGAAGTGGGAGGATTGATTGAGTCTGCAGAGTGGCTGCAGTGAGCCATGATCTCACCACTGAATTCCAACCTGGGCAACAGAGCGAGATGAAAGAAAGAAAGAAAGAAAAGAAAAGAAAGAATTTCTTAGGGTGTGTGTGTGTGTGTGTGTGTGTGTGAGACGGAGTCTCACTCTGTTGCTCAGGCTGGAGTGCAGTGGCGCTATCTCAGCTCACGGCAACCTCCGCCTCCCGAGTTAAAGTGATTCTCGTGCCTCAGCCTCCCAAGTAGCTAGGATTACAGGCACACGACACCACGCCCAGCTAATTTTTATATTTTTAGTAGAGACAGGGTTTCACCATGTTGGCCAGGCTGGTCTTGAACTCCAGACCTCAAGTGATCTGACCCCCTTGTCCTCCCAAAGTGTTGGGATTACAGGCGTGAGCCACTGCGGCCTTCTTAGAGTTCTTAAGAAGAATAAAGAGATAAACTGGTAAAACATGTAAACACATTTTGGAGGGTATACTAAATAATGCCACTAAATAATTAATATTGCTAAATAATAAGTTAAATGCTTCATTTAACTAGAAATCTCCCTTAACCACTAAGCCCACTTTCCAGATATGTTAAGGTTGCTCCGAATAACAATAGCAGTGAACATTTGTAGAGTTTACACAGCATTTCATTTGATTTCCACAGTTAACTCTAAGGTAGGCAGTGCAGAGCTGTTGACTTATTTTTGGAGCTGGAGGAGAAGAGAGAAGCGGAAACTCGGCTGGACACGGCAGCAGGGAGAAAAGCCCCTAGGTCCGTGTTGGCACTGAAGTGGGGAAAACCATGGCCTGGGGAAAGGCCTAATGTGAGAAGTTAATTGGTGTGCCTGGGAAATAGGACATTCATTTCACTAGCACAGATTCTTGGTCCTCAGCTTCCTTAGTCCCTGGACCTTGCTTGTCCTTTCTTCCACTCCAAGCCATGGAGCTTGAAACTGGCAAGTCCTCAGTTGCACTGCCAACAGGCAAAGCAGTGGGAACTCAAGTTTCCAGAATCCTCTACAACATAGTGTGAGTAAAAGCCAAGGCAGAGACGGTGTCTTGCTCTGTCATCCAGGCTGGAGTGCAGTGGTGTCATCACAACTCACTGCAGCTACAAACACCTGGGTTCAAGATATCCTTCCACCTCAGCCTCCTCCTGAGTAGCTGGGACTACAGGCGTGTGCCACCACATCCTGCTAATTTTTAATTTTTAATTGTTTTTGTTTTTGTTTTTTTTGTAGAGACACGGATGTAGCTTTGTTGTCCAGGCTTGGCCTGAATTCCTGATCTCAAGCAATCCTTCCTCCGTGGCCTTCCCAAAGTGTTAGGATTTCAGGTGTGAGCCACTCTACCTGGCTGAGACTTGCTCTTATAATCTCATTTTTAAATTCAAAAAACGTTTTCCATAGGTGGGCTATCTATGGAAAAAGGTGGCTCAGGCCTGTAATCGCAGCACTTTGAGAGGCCTAGGTGGGTGGATCACCTGAGGTCAGGAGTTCGAGACCAGCCTGGCCAATACAGTGAAACTCCATCTCTACTAAAAATAGAACAATTATCTGGGCATGGTGGCAAATGCCTGTGATCCCAGCTATTCCGGAGATTGAGGTAGGAGAATAATTTTAGCCCGTGAGACATTGGATGCAGTGAGCCAAGATCACATCACTGCACTCAAGCCTGGGCGACAGAGTGAGACTCTATCTCAAAAAACAAAAAGAAAAAAAATTCTTTTTCCATAGAAACACTATTACATGTAGAATTTAAATACTACAAAAATGGTAACAAGAATGATAGCAACAATAATAAAACAATATCCATTTCTAAAACTCTTTTGTGTAATCCCCTCAGAGGAGCATAGGTGCTATTTCCCCTATTTAATAAGCGAAAAACTAAGCAGCACAAAGATAAAGTAAGCATTAGAGGTGGAAGAAATCCAGGCCTGCTGACTCAACCCCGGGTTCTTGTTCTGAGTAAATGGACTTTTGTAGCTAGTCCTGGAGCAGAATTGTCACAATCCAACCTGTTCATCAGTTGAAAGCACTCGTCATTATTAGCTCTCCCATCGCCCTTGTTTTATCCATGGGAACTTTTAATTCAGCCACTGGTTAGAATCTAGAGTAGTCAGCATAAGCCTAAACATTTGAAACACAAATATAGCTTTAGTGCAGCACTGGGTTTTCCATTGGCTTTTAAGAAGACTAGCTAACAGAGTGATGAAAATTGAACTAAGTTATTTCACACCTGCTTTGTTTTCTCACGGAAAATTTTAAAGCTGTGCACAAAATATTATTTTGTTTTTCAACAGAGAATGACAAGGAAAGCTACATGCAAATATTTCTATCTAGATAAGATTATTTTTTTTTCTCTTAATTTAAACAAATATTTATAGCTGAGATTAAAAGCTCAGGCTTTGGAGCCATACTTACACCTAAAGAAACAAAAGGAAACCTTAAGCTTATCTAATTATTCGGAAGATTCACTGTCATTAATGACTGTGGTGGCATGAGCCCACCTACCCAGGAGGCTGAGGTTGGAGGATTAATTGATTGAGCCTGGGACGTTGAAGCTGCAGTAGTGGTGATCATGCCACTGTATTCCCGGGTAACCAAGTGAGACCCTGCCTCAAAAAAAAAAAAAAAAAAAAGAACAAGGAGAAGAAGATACATTGTCAAAAGAATAGTTCTGCCATTTACTAGCTGGGCAACCTTGGGCAATTTATTTATTTATTTTTAATTTATATTTTGAGACAGAGTCTCCCGTTGTCCAAGCTGGAGTGCAGTGGCACGATCTTGGCTCACTGCAACCTCTGCCTCCTGGGTTCAAGCAACTCTCTTGCCTCAGCCTCCTGAGTAGCTGGGATTACAGGTGTGTGCCATGACGCCGGGCTAATTTTTGTATTTTTAGTAGAGACCGGGTTTCACCATGTTGGTCAGGCTGGTCTCAAACTCCTGACCTCAGGTGATCCACCCACCTCGGCCTCCCAAAGCACTGGGAATACAGGCGTGAGCCACCATGCCCAGCCAACCTTAGGCAATTTATGTTACCTCTCCATGCCTCAGTTTACTCATCTATAAAATGGAGATAATAATGGTTCCTCCCTCACCGGGTTATGAGAATGGAGTAGGCCTGTCACAAAGTGAGTGCTCAGTGAGTGCAGATGATTATTAGGCACAGGCACTGGGCCCTGAGGGGTACAAACATGGGTAAGACCCACTTCTGCCATCCAGAACTAGCATAGAGTGGGATAGAATGGCACATGGGCAGTTAATTACAGAACAAAACAGAACCAAAGGTTAAGTAGAGGCATCCCTCAGAGGAAGGAGAGAGTTTTCTACTTGGGAGATTAGGGAAGGCTCTCTGACAAAATTGTCTTTTAACTTGAGTCTTACTGAAAGAACAGAATTTTAGTAAGAGGAAAGTGTGGGGGAACATTCAAAGGTGAGTCATAGAAACAAAGATAAAGACATGAGAAAAAGGCCTCTGGGCTTACACAAACCCTATCGTTCCCTGCAGTCTTTCAGAAGATCCCAAGAAGAAAGGATCATATCCCAAAATATAAAAAGTTTACAGAATGCAAAATGTTGGAATTATGCTAACATATTAAATGAATTTGAAATTTTAAAACTTAGATGATGAAGTTTTATGTAAGAAAACATATAAAACTAAAACTATACCATTTAAAAAATAATGTTTTAATCAAAGACAAACTTTTTAAAGACTAAGAAAAATTGAGGGAACGTAAAATATTTAACCATAAAGCCAAAAACAAATGTGACATTGATCACTGTGCTCAGCTTCCCAAAATATATTGCAACATTCCCCTCCTCCCTAAACTATATCTTGAAAATATATATATTGTTTCCAATATTCGTTAGACATCAAAAAAAATTTTTTTTTCTTTTTTTTGAGAAAGGGATATCACCATGTTGCCCAGGCTGGTCTCGAATTCCTGGGTCAAGTGATCCTCCCGCCTCAGCTTCCCAGAGTGCTGGAATTACAGGTGGTGAGCCATCACGCCCGGCCAACATCAAAAATTTTAAATGATTGCCTGGATACAGATCAGCTTAAGGATTTGTTCACAATTAAAACAAAATCAGTCATCAAAAATAAAAATGACTTTATCAACACATTTCAGAAGTAAAGTTTATTTCCACCCAATTATGTATTCCCAGCCAGTGCTTCAAGCAAAATTATACAGCAGCTCTCTGAAATTGCATGGTGAGAATGTGCTGCCATCATTCCCATTGTTGGTCAATGCAATATTTACCTTTAGGGAGACTGTTCAAAGGTCACGAAACAATTATTTGAGGAATTCAGCCATAGTTTGGTGGGAAGATAAATGAGTCTCTAGAGAATTGGGAGACTGGGCGAGACAATTATTTGAGGAATTCAGCCATAGTTTGATGGGAAGATAAATAAGTGTTTAGAGAATTCGGAGACTGGGCGCGGTGGCTTATGGCTGTAATCCCAGCACTTTGGGAGGCCAAGGCAGGAGGATTACTTGAAACCAGGAGTTCAAGACCAGACTGGGCCACAAAGCAAGAGCCTGTCTCCACAAAAAAACAAAAAAATAAATTAGCCAGGCATGGGATGCACACTTGTGGTCCCAACTACTCAGCAGGCTGAGCCAGGAGGATCGCTTGAACCCGGGAGATAAAGGCTGCAGTGAGCCGTGATCGCACCATGGCACTCCAGCCTGGGTGACAGAGTGAGACTCTATCTCTTAAAAAAAAAAAAAAAAAGAAAGAATTGGGAAGTGATAGGGGCCTGCATAGACTGCTTTTCCTACCTTCTACCCCTCAACCCCAGAGAACTTTTTATTCTCTCCACCTGAATATGTATGAAACTCAGGAGACAGGTCTGGGCTAGAGACAAGGATAATAGCTACATTCACTGAGCACTTAGAAATGTGGTGGTGTCATGCTAATAACTTTACATGTGTTCATTTAACCCCCACTTGTTAGGAAAACTGCAGTTATATTGTTCCCATTTTATTGACGAGGTTTCTTCAGGGCAGAGAGGTTGCTTGATAGGCTCAGGGACTCAAGGGCTAGTAAGCAGTAGAGCAAGATCTAAACCCAAGGGGCCAACCCCAGAGCCCCTCCCTCTCAGCCAATGTGCTTTATTGCCCCAATTCTCAGTCATCTGCATACAAATAGGAATTGATAAGGGGATGGTCCCTTGTTACCATCCAAACCAGGACTCTTAAGGGTTTGGGGTGCTACTAATCATTCTGGGAAAACAGGCGGAAACCAGAACTGTTTGGGGCAAATAGGGACATATGGTTACCTCATTTCCTGACACTCTGAAAATGGGTGGACACACGAGGATAAGAATGTTGAAGAAGAGAAGAAAGGACCCCTTCAGTGGGCCTTGAGAAAGACCGGGAAGGGAGGGAGAAATAAGAAAAAGAGAGAGAGAGAGAAAGACCAACATTTGGGGAACTCCAAGAGAAAGATAAACCCTCAAAAGATACTAGGGGCATTTGGGGAACTGCAAGAGAAAGATAAACCCTCAAAAGATACTAGGGAAGGACAAGATGCAAGGGTGTCACAAATACGTGGACTTGAGGGCTGGGTTTCTCAGAAGGAGCAGTCAGTCATGCCCCCACCCCTCATACTGTAAGAACCAAAAAGTGACCACTGAAAGGAGCAACAAAGAAATCATCGGCGATTTACTAACAAACATTCCTTTGCTTTGATGCAGTCAGAGCCAAATTGAAGTAAACGGAGGAGTGAGTGGGAGGTGGGGCCCAGACCTAGACCCAGTCAGTGCAAGCAAGTTTTGTTTTTAAATGTGGCCTTGGAGCGGAGGCAAAAGATAGGACTGTCCTGGAGGTGGAGTCAAAGATGTTTCCTTTGTTTTTCAAAGCAAGAAGCTAGAATGTGTTTAATGCTAAAAAGAAGGATCCAAGCCAAGTAGGGTAAAGAAAATGCAGAATGCAAATTATCCCCTCACTGGGGGATATCCGGGAGCAAAGTCCCTGAGCTGCTGAGGAAGCTTTACGCCTAAGAAGGTACCTCTCTGCCTTTGCAGGAGAGTGGGAAGCGGGGTGAGGATTTGAAGGTTTGAGGAGGGAGTTGAGGCAGGGTTCTGTCTGCAGGCCTGTGTTTTCTCTGGAATCATTGTGGGAGGGCTTGCTGAGTCAAAGGATTAGAAGGGCCTACTGCCTGGCAGGCCTTGTATTAGGCTCTTGATGTATGAGATCTCTTTTCATCTTCACTATTATTCAACGAGGTAGGTAATATTGTTCCCTTTTTACAGAAGAGGAAACTGGTTCAAAACTGTGGGCAACCGGCCCAAGAGCACGCAGCTGTCCAGGGACAGAGTCCCTGTCGGGCTTCTTTGCCTGGAGTTGAAAGCCAGATCACCACCTTCGGTATCTTTCATTTGTGTTAAAGGGGTAATAGGTAGGAAGTTAGCAAATATACTTTGAATAATGGATGCAAGACCATCATGTAGATGTTTACTATAGACTGTACTTGATTGAAATCGTACTTTTGTGTCTATGAAATGCTTTGATTATTTATTTTAGGGAATATTTACAAAAGGCTATAAAACAAAAGCTTAAAAAAGTGAGGTCACTGGAATTAATGGTCCATAGTTTTATCTTTTGTTTTTATAGAAGTTACCTGTATATCACTTATTAAGAACCTCCACTTCATTCATAAAAATGCCCTCTGCATTTCTTTCTGTAATTCATAGGAGTTGTTTATATTAGACTATTATTATGGGAAAATATGCTGCTTTAAGAATTTTTAAACTTGGTAATTTTCAGACTCAAAGTGTTTGGGATTCTTCTGTTGGTAATTTATTTTAAAAGAATTACAAATTTCAGATTGTGGCCTGGTAGGGATGATATAAATACAAACTGAATATACCCACAGTGATTCCTGCCTCCACAAAGTAAACCTGTGATTACATGGAGCCCAGTTTGAAGATCTTTATTCTAGTTTCCGTTTTTCACTTATCTTGCATGATTTTAGATGTGTTTAAGGACTACCTGGATAACGAACTTAGAAATACAGGCCTTATGGTGTGGTTTCATGATGCAGGGATTCATAGGGGAATCATGATCGATGTTGAGGGGTGTGAGCCAAATGTGCAGTAACAGCTGTCATAGCTGTAGATAGACACAGGTGCTCTCTACATTTTTACTCAATTAATTAATGGACTGCAGATCCGAGACCTACATAGCAAGTGAGGTCAATGTAGAAAGGGAATTCAAATCAGTTAACAATCTTTCCAGTGGTTATTTGGCAATTCTTTTTCTTTTTCTTTCTTTTTTTTTTTCTTTTTCTGACACAGTCTCACACTGTCACCCAGGCTAGAGTGCAGTAGCACAATCTTGGCTCACTGCAACCTCCACCTCCCAGGTTCAAACAATTCTGCTGCCTCAGCCTCCCAAGAAGCTGGGATTACAGGCGCGTGCCACCATGCCTAGCTAATTTTTGTATTTTTAGTAGAGACAGGGTTTTGCCATGTTGGCCACGCTGGTGTTGAACTCCTTATCTCAAGTGATCCACCCATCTTGGCCTCCCAAAGTGCTGGGATTACAAAATTGAACCACTGCACCTGGCCTGGCAATCATTTTTCTATTGCATTACTTACCACAGCATAGCATCTCCCAGTACTTTTCTGTATGTTTCCTTTGCTCCTAAAGCCGCTTTTGAAAATAGGCCTGCATTACTTCTTCCACTTTGGTGTTGTGTGGGTCAATGGATGTTCACTGACTGGCCTCAAATCAAAATATGAGTCTCTAGAGAATCCCCAGTCCACCTAAGTTTTCCTAAAGAAAAGTTCGAATTGTTTGCTTTTCTTTTTTCTCTCAGAACTGTATTGGCATGTAATTTAATTTTTGGCAAGTTTAAATTCACTTAGAAAACTAAGCAAATGCCAAGACATAGATAAATTATACAGGTGAGCGCATTAAAAATAATCCCTTATCTGTACCATCCAGTCCACTAAAATTTAACAGAATTTTGGAAAGTTCAAACTATTGGTTGGATCCCCCAATATTCCCAGTACGGTATTGTATTAAGATAGTCATATGCAAGAAACTTATAGTTACAAGTACTTCCCACAATGAATCAAAACATCTTGATTGTTAGTAACTGTCTCTGTGATTTAAAACTTCTCTGCAGGATCTCTAAAGCAACTGGCTTATTTCAATGTACCTCTTCTTGTCACTAAAGATCAATCAGAAAAGAAAAAAATCAACATAATTATTACAAAACTTCAATGAAAGATAAATGCTACGTGTTTGGTTTGTGATCATTGTAAAGCAATAGTCAATGAGTTGTAATTCATAGCTTATGAAGCTGTTAAAAAATTAATTATCCCCAAACAGGGAAATATAAACAAGATACCATAATTTATTGTGGTAGTAGACATTATTAATGCATATTTCTGTGACAGCGCTAGCCTCAGCCCAAAGTTTACTTTGAAAACAGAAAAACACATGGAACTATTTATAACTATGATTTTTTTTTTTTTCTTTTTTTTTTTGGAGACAGAGTCTTGCTCTGTAGCCCGGGCTGGGGTGCAGTGGCGCGATCTCGGCTCACTGCAAGCTCTGAATTCCGGGTTCACGCCATTCTCCTGCCTCAGCCTCCCGAGCAGCTGGGACTACAGGCGCCCACCACCACGCCCGGCTAATTTTTTTTGTATTTTTTTAGTAGAGACGGGGTTTCACCGTGTTAGCCAGGATGGTCTTGATCTCCTGACCTTGTGATCCGCCCGCCGGGGCCTCCCAAAGTGCTAGGATTACAGGCGTGAGCCACCGTGCCCGGCCATAACTATGATTTTTAAAATTATCTCGAAACTTTAAAAAAAAATTATGTTTTAATTCGAAGTTGGAATCAGGTTGCAATGATCATAAACCTCCCTCCTCTGGCTTAGACTCTTGGAACAGTCTCAGGTACTTCATTTACATACATCAATTTTAGCAGCCTGCTCTTTAAGTGCCGATTTTCCCACCCCTCCTCTTGAGAGAAGAGATTGCCTCTCTTTTTTTTTTTTTTTTTCTGAGAATCGCTCTGTCCGGCAGGCTGTAGTGCAGTGACACGATCTCGGCTTACTACAAACTCCGCCTCCCGGGTTCACACCATTCTCCTGCCTCAGCCTCCCAAGTACAGTAGCTGGGACTACAGGCGCCCGCCACCACACCCGGCTAATTTTTAAAATATTTTTAGTAGAGACGGGGTTTCACCATGTTAGCGAGGATGGTCTCAATCTCCTGACTTCGTGATCCACCCACCTCGGCCTCCCAAAGTACTGGGATTACAGGCCTGTGCCACAGCACCCGGCCGAGATTGCCTCTGTTTTTTTTTTTTTTTTTTTTTTTTTTTTTTTGGAGACGGAGTCTCTCTCTGTCGCCCAGGCTGGAATGCAGTGGCCGGATCTCAGCTCACTGCAAGCTCCGCCTCCCGGGTTTACGCCATTCTCCTGCCTCAGCCTCCCGAGTAGCTGGGACTACAGGCGCCCGCCACCTCGCCCGGCTAGTTTTTTGTATTTTTTTAGTAGAGACGGGGTTTCACCGTGTTAGCCAGGATGGTCTCGATCTCCTGACCTCGTGATCCGCCCGTCTCGGCCTCCCAAAGTGCTGGGATTACAGGCTTGAGCCACCGCGCCCGGCCTGCCTCTGTTTTTGATACTTGTCTCGCTTTGTCGTCTAGCCTGGAGTGCGTTGGTGCGATCTCCGCTCACTGCAACCTCCGCCTCCCCGATTCAAGCGATTCTCCTGCCTCAGCCTCTTGAGTAGCAGGGATTACAGGCGCGTGACCACACCCGGCTAATTTTTTATATTTTTGGTAGACACGGGGGTTTCAACATGTTGGCCAGGCTGGTCTTGAACTCCTGATCTCAAGTTATCCGCCCACCTTGGCCTCCTAAAGTGCTGAGATTACAGGTGGGAGCCACTACACCTGGCTGAAATTGCCTTTTCATACCTACTCCTTGCACCCAGTGCACTATTTGGCTCTCTGTGATCTTTATTAAGTGAATGAGTGAATCTATAAAATAGCTACCAAAATGAGTAAGTGTGCTTATCAAATTTGAAGCAAAGAAAGATGCCTAGGCTATAAAGATCACTGATCTGGCCATTTCAAATCCTTTTTATGTTTTATTTTTTATAAATAAAAAGAGCTCTGAAAATGGATGCTATCGACCTTTTTTTAAAATCAGAAAAGGTTTATGTCTCCAAATTATTCTTCTCTACTCACTCCCCTAAAAGTGTCATTTTGGTTTTGTTAAGTTTTATTTTTAATGCTTGGTCTCTTAGCTTAAATGATTCTTTCCCAAAATGATAGTCTTGAGGGTGTCAGATTTCATTAATCCTGTTACAGTTACAGTGCTCCTCTTTATCAAGAATTTCATTTCCATTTCAGGTTTGTTTGTTTGTTTGTTTTTGTGTTTTTGTTTTTGTTTTTGAGGCAGAGTCTCGCTATGTCACCCAGTCTGGAGTGCAGCAGCAAGACAGTAAGATCTCAGCTCACTGCAATCTCTGCCTCCAGGGTTCAAGCGATTCTCCCGCCTCAGCCTCACGAGTAGCTGGGATTACAGGCACCTGCCATGATGCCCACCTAATGTTTGTATTTTTGTAGAGAGGGGGGCTTTCAGCATGTTGGCCAGGTTGGTCTTGAACTTCTGACCCCAGGTGATCCACCCACCTTGGCCTCCCAAAGTGCTGGGTTTACAAGCAAGAGCCACCGTGCCTGGCCCCATTTTGCGTTCTAACTGGAATACTTCTTCCCAATCATTTTCCTCTCTCTTTCCTTCTCACCATCATAGCTGCATGTTCCATTAGAGAAGAATAATAAGGCCAGGCACGGTGGTTCACACGTGTAATCCCAGCACTTTGGGAGGGTGAAGTGAGTGAATCGCTTGAGACCAAGAGTTCAAGACCAGCCTGGCCAACACGGTGAAACCCCATCTCTACTAAAAATACAAAAATCAGCTGGGCATGGTGGCAAGTGCCTGTAATTGCAAGTATCTGGAGGCCAAGGCACGAGAATTGCTTGAACCTCAGAGGCAAAAGTTTCAGTGAGTGAGATCTCACCACTGCACTCCAGCCTGGGTGACAGAGCAAGACTCTGACTCAGAAAAGAAGACATTCTCAGGTAAATGTTTTTGTCAGATATTGGCCCTGAGCTCTTGTAGCAACATTTGGGTGGGTTAAGTTAACTGGTTAGGATATAGTACCTCCAGAAGTCCTCAGACACTATGAGGTTGTCAGTCTATAGAACTGTGTTTTGGTTTTTCTTCGCTTTTTCTTTACTTTTTTTTTTTGAGACAAAGTCACACTCCGTTGCCCAGGCTGGAGTTCAGTAGTGCAATCACAGCTTGCTGCAACCTCCACCTCCTGGACTCAGGCAATTCTCATGCCTCAGCCTCCTGAGTAGCTGGGATTACAGGCGTGTGCCACTACACCCAGCTCATTTTTAGTATTTTTAGTAGAGATAGGGTTTCACCAAGTTGCCCAGGCTGGTCCTGACCTCAGGTGATCTGTCCTTCTTGGCCTCCCAAAGTGTTGGGATTACAGGCGTGAGCCACCTCACCCTGCCTGGGTTCTTCTGAATTCAAAGTCTTTATGTGCTTTTATGTCTCCTGCTTGAGATTAGGATATGGGATTATACTCATTCACCACCCATCCCCTCCCTTCGTGACCACCTCTCCTGGGCAAAGGAGAGGGTTGCCTGACTATGAATAAGAAAAAGATAGGAAAAGATGCTTCTTCTATTAGAGATAGACTTTGGACTAAATCTTAGCTCTATCACATCGATATCTTTCCCTGTAAAATGGGAATAAGAGTTATCTCATAAAGGGCTGGGTGTGGTGGCTCACGCTTGTAATCCCAGCACTTTGGGAGGCCAAGGCGGGCAGATCATCTGAGGTCAGGAGTTCGAGACCAGCCTGGCCAAAATGGTGAAACCCTGTCTCTACTAAAAAACTACAAAAATTAGCCGGGCGTGGTGATGCGCACCTGTAATCCCAGCTACCCAGGAGGCTGAGGCAGGAGAATTGCTTGAACCTGGGAGGCGGAGGTTGCAGTGAGCCGAGATTGTGCCACTGCACTCCAGCCTGGGCAACAAGAGTGAAACTCCGTCTCAAAAAAACAAAGGTAATGTTGGTAAAGCACCTGGGATCTAGTAGCATTCAATAAACATTAATTTTGTTTTAGCCAAAATATTTCACTTGCATCATCTAATTTGATCTTCATAGAACCCTGACAAACAAGCAGAACAAATATTGTAATCTCTCCTTTATTGATTATTAACCTGGTATTCTCAAACTTCCTAAGTACGGGTTGAACATCCTTTATCCAAAATGCTTGGAATAAAAAGTGGCTAATACCTGTCATCCCAGCACTGTGGGAGGCTGAGGATGGCGGATCACCTGAGGTCAGGAGTTCGAGACCAGCTGGCCAACATGGTGAAACCCCATCTCTACTAAAAATATAAAAAATTAGTTAGGCGTGGTGGGCGCATGCCTGTAGTCCCAGCTACTCAGGAGGCTAAGACAGGAGAATTGCTTGAACCCAAGAGGCAGAGGTTGCAGTGAGCTGAGATTGCACCACTGTACTCCAGCCTGGGCACCAAGAGTGAAACTCCTCAAAAAAAAAAAAAAAAAAAAAAAAAAGGAAAAAAGAAAAAGAAGAGAAATCAAAACAAAAGTGTTTTGGATTTCAGATTTTTGGGTGATTTCAGAATATTTGCATGTATGTGGCGATGCCCATACATAGGCTGGGATGGGACCCAAGTGGAAACACAAAATTCGTTTATGTTTCATATACAGCATATACACATAGCCTGAAGGTAATTTTATACAATACTTTAAATTTTGTGCAGGAAACAAAGTCTGTGTGCATTGAACCATCAGAAAGCAAAAGTGTCACAATCTTAACCACTCATGTGGACTGTGGTTGTTTGACGTCACCATCATTTCTGACTCAGTTTATATGTTTAGAGGCAACTGACAAGTAATCATTTTCTTCTCTCTTTTTTTTTTTTTTTTGAGATGAAGTCTCTCTCTGTCACCCAGGCTGGAGTGCAGTGGCGCCATCGTGGTTCACTGCAAACTCCGCCTCCCAGGTTCATGCCATTCTCCTGCCTCAGCTGCCCGAGTAGCTGGGACTACAGGCACCCGCCACCACACCCAGCTAATTTTTTTTTTTTGTACTTTTAGTAGAGACGGGGTTTCACCATGTTAGCCAGGATGGTCGCAATCTCCTGACCTCATGATCTGCCCACCTCAACCTCCCAAAGTGCTGGGATTATAGGCGTGAGCCACCGCGCCCAGCAAGTAATCATTTTCTTACACTTATTAACACGTAAGCACTTAATAGTAGAAAATATGACATACTTTTCTCTCATTTTTTGAGACAGAGACTCACTCTGTCGCTCAGGCTGGAATGTAGTGGTACGATCTTAGCTCACTGCAACCTCCGCCTCCCAGGTTCAAGGGGTCTCCTGCCTCAGCCTCCGAGTAGCTGGGATTACAGGCATGTGCCACCATGCCTGGCTAATTTTTGTATTTTTTGTAGAGACAGGATTTCACCATGTTGGCCAGACTGGTCTTGAACTCTTGGTCTCAAGTGATCCACCTGCCTCGACCTCTCAAAGTGCTGCGATTACAGGCGTGAGCCTCCTCACCTGGCCAACATACCATTAATATAGTGAAAAAGTAGGCCGGGCGCGGTGGCTCAAGCCTGTAATCCCAGCACTTTGGGAGGCCGAGGCGGGCGGATCACAAGGTCAGGAGATCGAGACCACAGTGAAACCCCGTCTCTACTAAAAATACAAAAAATTAGCCGGGCGCGGTGGCGGGCGCCTGTAGTCCTAGCTACTCAGGAGGCTGAGGCAGGAGAATGGCGTGAACCCAGGAGGCGGAGCTTGCAGTGAGCCGAGATCGCGCCACTGCACTCCAGCCTGGGCAACAGCGTGAGACTCCGTCTCAAAAAAAAAAAAAAAATATATATATATATATAGTGAAAAAGTAATGTGTTCAGTGTAACTTGGAGCATCATGTTGGCTCTCAAAAAGTTTTGGGTTTGGAAGAACTTTGGAAGTTTGAATTAGGGATGCTCAACTTTTAATAATAATAACTAACTCTTATCAGCACTTACTACTCGTTAGGCATTATTTTTTTTTTTTAATTTTTATTTATTTATTTATTTTTGAGACGGAGTCTCGCTCTGTCGCCCAGGCTGGAATGCAGTGGACGGATCTCAGCTCACTGCAAGCTCCGCCTCCTGGGTTTATGCCATTCTCCTACCTCAGCCTCCCGAATAACTGGGACTACAGGCGCCTGCCACCTCACCCGGCTAGTTTTTTGTATTTTTTTGTAGAGATGGGGTTTCACGGGGTTAGCCAGGATGGTCTCGATCTCCTGACCTCGTGATCTGCCCGTCTCAGCCTCCCAAAGTGCTGGGATTACAGGCTTGAGCCACCGTGCCCAGCCTCGTTAGGTATTATTATAAACAGTTTACATTTAATCCTTACATCAGATGTATGAAGTCTACTAATAGGTCCATTTTACAGATCTGGAAAATTAGGGCAGAGAAAGGCTAAATAACTTTCCCAAGTTCAAAATGCTAGCAAATAGGAGAGTTAGGATTCAAACCCAGGTAGTATGATTCCAAACACAATGCTCTTTGCTAGTACTCTGTAGACGGGGCTATGGATAGCCTCTAGCTATCTTCTTAAGTGGATCTTCTTAAGTGGGGTCTTCGGGTGGGCTTGGAACCAAATTAATGCAAGACAGATTAACAGAAGAAAAGCATGTATGTTTTATTAATTTTTTACATGAACATGGGGACCCTCTTAAGAGAGTGAAGACCCCAAGAAATGGCCAAAGCAGAAAGCTTTTATACCTTTTAGACAAAGAACTACACAATTTGTGAAGAAATGACAGGACAAAGGGGTATAAGCAAGGGGTAGTAAATTCCAGGAGAGTCGCTAGGAGATAAATGGAAGGCGGGTATAAAGCTAGTGGAGGATAAGGGGTTTTTTTGGTCAGTTTATTTATACAGCTCCATTGCAGCGGTCACTTCTTAAATCACTGGAAACAAGGGTTATCTTCTCGCCCTGGTGCAGAGAAGGCCGCCTTTTCACAGGAATTTTTATGGCTTGATAAGAAAGAGCAGATCTGGAGGCCCTTTCTGCCACCGCTGATTCTCAAGCATCTTCGCTCAAAAATATTTATATCAGAGAGGCATATTTTGGGGTGACATACGCTAGTTTCCTTCAACTCTTAAGTGCCTCCGACAGTCTTTAAGTAGTGGACTTGAAGTTAATATCTCTCCAAGTCTAGGGCACTTGGCTGGCAGAGAAGGAGCGCATTAGGGAATTCCATAAGCAACACTGTGGCAGAGACAGCACTGAATAATTATCAGATCTGCCAGCTTCCGGACAGAACTGTGTTAACGGGGAGGTGCATTAGGGCACAGATTATGGCCAGAGTGCTGGCCCAGAGAAGGCACAGAGAGCTGGGCTGGCACAGGAGCCCTGAAAACACAAAAGGAAAGGGTTTCCGTCTTCACATTTTGCACTTTGGAGACTTGAGTCTAGAGTGGGAAGGAATACGTTTCCCAAAGACCCCTAGACTTTCACAGTTCTTGGCCCTTACCACTTTCTACATGATAATACAGCTATCAACCAGTATTTCTGGTCTGCTTTTTGAGGGCAAGATCATATTTTACTTATTTTTATGCTCCCTATGTGGAGCATATGGTAGGCACTTATTAAGTGTGAGTTGGAGGAATACATGAATCTAAAGAAATGAACATGCTTGAGTCCCAAAGGGATTTGGAGTTTGCTTCAGTTTTGTTTCGTTTTTCTTTGCTTTTTTTTTTGGAGATGAAGGTCTTGCTATGTTGCCCAGGCTGGTTTCAAACTCCTGGTCTCAAGCAATCCTCCTGCCTCAGTCTCCCAAAGTGCTGCGATTACAAACATAAGCCACCGCACCCAGCCAAAACTTTTATTCTGATAGCAAAAATATTTTAATGAAGATTCTTTGTGGGGAAGATGTCAATATTTTCAACTGTTCTCTTATGAAACAATATTCTACCTATTTTAATATTTTCGTTTTTGTATTTATATCCATTTAAAACTAAAATAGGATATATAGCTTTTAAAACTTGAATGTGTAGTTTAATAATAGCTATCCACCCACACCTATTAAAATGTTTACTAATGCATAAAATCTTACAAGTTTCAAGCTGCACCGGATTTTCATGGCTTTGTGTAAGTAGATGAAATGGATGCCATGTTCCTCCCATTTGCAATCTCTAGCAGTATTTTAGTGTTTCTACTATTTAGTCATCTGTGGATATGAGTTGTAAATGGCAGCTTGAAATAATCTGAAGTTTTGAGGATGAGTTTCACAGCTTTTAACATTGCATCCAATGTGCTGGAGAGAAAAAACTTTTTCTCTACTCTTTTAGCTTCAGTACCTGGGGGCATACAGATTAAACTAACAAAAGACAGATTAACGGGAGAAAAGGCATACAATTTTATTTATTTTGTGTGTGTTGCCAAGATACAGATCTAGACATTGTATTTGTTTATGTATTTATTTATTTAGAGATAGGGTCTCACTTTGTGGCCCAGGCGGGAGTGAAGTGGCTGGAACACTGCTTACTGCAGCCTCAACCTCCTGAGCCCAAGCCATCCTCCCGCCTCAGCCGTGCGCCACCATGACTGGTTAATTTTTGTATAGAGATGGCGTTTCGTCATGTTGCCCAGGCTGGTCTCGAACTCCTGAGTTCAAGTGATCCCGCCCACCTTGGCCTTCCAAAGTGCTGGGTTTGCAGGCGTGAGCCACCGCGCCAGCCACAGTTTTTAAATTAATATTGGCAGGCAGGGAGTGCACCAGAAAACAGTGAAACTTAGGGCTTTGGGCTTTAAGGGATGATGAATTGTGGGGAAGTGACTGGGAAATAAATGGGGGGAGCTCATGGAAGATAAGGGCTGTTATAGTAAGGTCTATTATGAAAAATCATCTTGGTGTCTATTCCCTGTCTTCGGTGAAAAGGATGATAACCTGTCTGATTGATAAGAGTTGCTCTTGTTTCCCTGGTTGGGGGAAGGGTGTTTACCTTCCTCAAAGGGAAATATATGCCCTGATTCTAGGGCAGATAAAAGGAGGGCAGATAACTTCCTGCATCTGTCAATTTTCAGTTGCTTTCTGCTCAAAATAATCCTCATGCTAAAGTGCACATTTTGGAGTGGCATATTCCGATTCTCTTCAAATGTAAAGCAAATAATATTACAGCTGAAACGTATTCAAATTATTTCGTTTTATCCTGATTTTTTTCAGTCCTATTGATGAGAAACAGCTACTTCCTTATAAAATAAGTCTGTTTTTACGGGTTTTTTTGTTTTGTTTTTTGTTTTTGTTTGTTTTCTGAGACGGAGTTTTGCTCTTGCCCAGGCTAAAGTGCAATGGCACGATCTCGGCTCACTGGCAAATTTGCCTCCCGGGTTCAAGCGACTCTCCTGCCTCAGCCTCCCAAGTAGCTGGGATTACAGGCATGTGACACCACACCCGGCTAATTTTGTATTTTTAGAAGAGATGGGATTTCTCCGTGTTGGTCAGGCTGGTCTCAAACTCCCGACCTCAGGTGATCCGCCCGCCTTGGCCTCCCAAAGTGCTGGGATTACAGGCATAATCCCACTGTGCCGGCCTGTTTTTATGTTCTTGACCTAGCACAGGTACTCTTTCCTTGTGTTACCTGTTGCATTTCATTTAATTCTTTTAAAGCTATAGCAAGCAATTTAAGACTATAAAGGATATTTACAAAAATAAAAGGGAAGGGAAGTCAACCAGAATCCTATTCTATGAAGATACATTTTTACATATTTCCTTTCAATGTTATCTATGCATATCTCTTTTATATAGTTTAAGTGATGGAGCATTCAGTATGGGATGTAACTTCTTCCACTTAACATTACATCACAAACATTCTCCATGTTCTTGCATACTTGGGGTCCTCATTATCTAACAGTGGCATAGAGCTAACCATCTCCACTTAGGCTTCTGGGCTGCTTCCAGGCTCTTGGCTAGGCATCCTGCTAGCACTCTCAGCCCTAGGAAGGGTGGATCCGTACTTGGCTCCTCCCCACCAGGTGGAACCTGAGCCTCCAACAGCAGCCTCAGGCCATTCAGAGGTCAAGCCCCAGGCCGAAACTGCGACTAGACAAAGAAGGCTTTTGGCTCTCTCGCCCATCTCCCAGGTCCAGGCTTGGTGGAGCCTGCTATGCGGGCATTCCAGGTCCACCCCCTCGGGGCAGAGGCCACTGCGCCATCCCCTTCCCCATGGTCTCCCTACCCCCGACCTGCACTGGGCGCTCCGCCCAGAGGTGAGTCCCTCCCAGCCGTTCTCTCCTTCTGTCCTAGCCATCCGCAGACCCACCCTGTGCAAGGGAAGGAGCTAGGCCGTGCGCCCTGGGCGTCATGATCCTCCTGAGGGCCTCCGAAGTGCGGCAGCTGCTCCACAATAAGTTCGTGGTCATCCTGGGGGACTCTGTGCATAGGGCGGTATACAAGGACCTGGTACTTCTGCTGCAGAAGGACTGCCTGCTCACTCCCCAGCAGCTCAAAGCAAAGGGGGAGCTGAACTTCGAACAAGATGAGCTGGTGGACGGAGGCCAGCGGGGCCACATGCACAACGGCTGTAACTACCGTGAGGTCCGCGAGTTCCGCTCCGACCACCATCTGGTGCGTTTTTACTTCCTCACCCGCGTGTACTCCGACTACCTCAAGACCATCTTGAAAGAGCTGCAGTCGGGCGAGCATGCCCCCGACCTGGTCATCATGAATTCCTGCCTCTGGGACATCTCCAGGTATGGTTCGAACTCCTGGTGGAGCTACCTGGAGAACCTGGAGAACCTGTTCCGGTGCCTGGGCCAGGTGCTGCCGGAGTCTTGCCTCCTGGTGTGGAACACGGCCATGCCTGTGGGCGAGGAAGTCAACGCGAGTTTTCTTCCGCCCGAGCTCCGGCAGCAGAAGGCCACCTTCCTGAAAAACAGAGTGGTCGAAGCCAACTTCTATAGCGCCACCGAGGCACGTAAATATAACTTCGATGTACTGGACTTGCATTTTTACTTCCGCCACGCGAGGGAGAACCTGCACTTCGACGGGGTGCACTGGAATGGACGCGTGCACCGCTGCCTCTCCCAGCTGCTGCTGGCCCATGTGGCTGACGCCTGGGGTGTGGAGTTGCCCCAGCGCCATCCTGTGGGAAAGTGGATCAAGAAGAAAAAACCTGGCCCGAGAGTTGAAGGGCCGCCCCAGGGCAACAGAAATCACCCGGCCTTACCTCTGTCCCCACCCTTACCTTCCCCCACATACTGCCCCCTGCTTGGGTTCCCACCCCAGCAATTGCCGCTGCTCCCGCTCCTGCCCCCACAGCCTCCTCCTCCCATTCCCCTTCACCAGGGAATGCCCCGGTTCCCACAGGGTCCCCCAGATGCCTGTTTTTCATCAGACCATACTTTCCAGTCAGATCAATTCTATTGCCATTCAGATGTCCCCTCATCAGCCCATACAGGTTTCTTCTTCCAAGACAACTTTGCGATTGGTCCCCAGCTGCCTATGCCCTTCTTCCCCACACCCCGTTATCAGCGGCCTGCCCCTGTGGTCCATAGGGGTTTTGGCAGGTATCGTCCCCGTGGCCCCTATGTGCCCTGGGGACAGCAGCCTCGACCTTCAAAGAGAAGGGCCCTAGCCAACCCCGAGCCAAGGCCTCAATAGATGGACCTAGGCCTTATTTCCTCTTTATGAACATGGATTGGACAGATCTGACACTTCCTTTCCATTGCTTGGCCTGAACAGACTGACCTTGTTAACTTAAGCCTGGAGTCCATGCCTGGTCTTCTTTTTGTTCATTGCTGTTACCAAGAAAGCCAAGGAGGAGCAGTCTGACTCATTCTTCTTGGCTGCAGCCTCTTCCCCACTTCCTGGGGTTGACCCAGCATTATTCCTGCCTCCCCACTCCCTATTCTCTTTGCCTTTGTGTAAAACTAAAATTGAAATAAAGAAGTTGCACAAAAGTAGTTGTGGGTTTTGCATGTCTATATTTAATGGATGCCTCTCCATTAAACAATTAGTTCTCAGTATGTTTTGGCTCTGTGTCCCCACCCAAATCTCATTTTGAATTGTAATAATCCCCATGTGTCATGGGCGGAACCATGTGCAGGTAATTGAATCGTGGGGGTGGTTTCCCCTATGCTGTTCTCATTATAATGAGTGAGTCTCACCAGATCTGATGGGTTGTTGTTGTTGTTGTTGTTGTTTAGACAGAATTTTGTTGTTGTTGCTCTGGCTGGAGTGCAATGGCGCGATCTCAGTTCACCGCAACCTCCTCCTCCCAGGTTCAAGCAACTCCCTTGCCTCAGCCTCCCAAGTAGCTGTGATTACAGGCATGCAGCACCACTCCTGGCTAATTTTGTATTTTTAGTACAGACGAGGTTTCTCTGTTGGTCAGGCTGGTCTCAAACTCCCAACCTCAGGTGATCCGCCCACCTTGGCCTCCCAAAGTGCTGGGACTGAGCCACCGGGCCCAGCCACCACTTCTCTGTTTTTAAGAATGTTAACATAACTAAGACCGTTTAAATGCTAGGCTCACTGTATCACTCAACTAGTGAAATGTTTTTTTGTGGTTTTTTTTTTGTTTTTTTTTTTTTTTGAGACGGAGTCTCGGTCTGTCGCCCAGGCTGGAGTGCAGTGGCCCGGATCTCAGCTCACTGCAAGCTCCGCCTCCCGGGTTCACGCCATTCTCCTGCCTCAGCCTCCCGAGTAGCTGGGACTACAGGCGCCCGCCACCTCGCCCGGCTAGTTTTTTGTATTTTTTAGTAGAGACGGGGTTTCACTGGGTTAGCCAGGATGGTCTCGATCTCCTGACCTCGTGATCCGCCGGTCTCGGCCTCCCAAAGTGCTGGGATTACAGGCTTGAGCCACCGCGCCCGGCCATGAAATGTTAATACTTAGATAAAACAGTCAAATTCAGATGTGATTAAAATTGTTCAAATAATAGGATTTTTCATTGCATTGATTTGACTGGTTTGTAGCTCCCCAATACCACCATCCCTAAATTTGACAAGAATTAGGACATGCTGTCTTGCAAAAATTAGGTTCATGAAGTCACAAGAAATTGGTGAAATTATATATATCTACAGAAGGAATACATTAGCAGCTTTTAATCCATTAAAAAAACAAGATTCTTGGAGAATGGGACCTTTATCTTATCTCTGTGTCTCAAATCTTAGCACAACGCCTGGCACTTAATAAATACTGAATAGCATTTCTGGATGAATCAATGAGTGAATAAAGAGATGGCTTATAAATAAATGTTTCTGATGAGACTACAGTCCAAATCTCTAGAGTTACCATAAATCAACATTTAATCTTTGTAACACATCTGAAGGAATATTATTGAAATAGCATGATGATGGTCTTTAAGGATTCTAGAAAGGGAGTGATGAGTCAGAATTTGCCAGAATGTCCCAGCATCGTCAGGTGAAAGAGAACCTGTCTGGTCAATGTAAATGTTCTAATCCCATGGAGATTAGGGCAGCAGACTATGAGATTTGGTAACATTTGCCATCAAGACGAGCTAGCTGCCTTCATTCTGCCTTTATGTTTCCCAGTCAACACCAAACAGTGTTTAGCTGCTGATCTGAGTAAGCTGACACATTTAGCGTTTCTATTCCCATGAACAAGGTAATACATTGGTGTTCTGGTTTATAACTCTCTCTTGTGAGTTAGGTCAGTACGTCTGAATCCTTAATCTGATGATGCCTGATGAACCAAGGAGAATGACTTATTAGATATACAGTGCTGAAGATCAGACGCTGAATCAATGGTGAATCCACAATATTATGGATGAAATTGCATCAACTACTCAACAGAGAAAGTTCTGTTTCTCTCCGATGGGTAGGAGTGCAGGGAGACTCGAACAGGGGAAATCTTTTCCTTCAAAGGTGTATTAATTTCCTGTGGCTGCTGTAATAAAAAAACACCACAGACTTGGTGACTTAAAATAACACATTTATCTCCTAATTCTGGAAGTCAGAAGCCTGAAATCCATCACTCCAAAATAAAACCCTTACTATGTCCTCACCTGTATAACATGATCAGGCTTCTACCTGCCCTGGCAATGTCATCTTCTGGAACTCTCTTTATTGCTCTTTATTCTTTGAACCACACAGGACTTCTTTCCATTCATACAGCACAACAAGCTCTTTTATAACTTGGGTCTTTGCACTTGCTGTTTCCTTTACCGCATTGTTCTATATCCCGTACTTCCTAGGTCTTTTAATTCCTAACTCATCCTTCCATTCTCACTTTGCAAGTTCCCTCCTAAAAGGCCTTTCAGGACCATTTCATCTGAAAGTACCATGATGTTCTGTCATAGCACTCTTTACTTTCTTTGTATGGCTTACCTCACTCTGCAATGGCTTCAGTAGTTACTTGTTAGCCTCCCTACTAGAATGAAAGTTCCATGAGTCTTGTTTACTCTGGACTTCCCAAGGCCTACTAGCACAGTGCCTGATAAAGAGGTTTTCAAGTATTTATGCTTTAGTTAAATATTCAAGCACATAATTCACTCACATTCAGTAATCAACTAAGAATGCAATTTGTATTAAGATTGAGCAACATCAGCCCAAACAGCTATTGTGAAAAAATAATAATTGAGCAGCATTTGATTACTTAGAAAATGTCTACAGAACATTCCCACAACTTTACCTAAATTATGCTGGCTAGCTAGCCCTCTTCCCCACCCCACCCCTCCACCCACTGGGAGTAAGACTCAGACAGCACATTCAGTGAATGCTTGCCTTTAATTTCATACATATCCTGGCTTTTATCTTCCAGCCTAGGGCTTTCTTCTTTGCCCATATTTGCTATTTTCACCTTGCTCCTTAAATGAGGAAACCTAGCAAAGCAATCAAGCTCTTGTCTGGTAAAAAGAACCAAAACTATTCAGCATCCGTGAGAGAAATTATTGCTCCACTGTTGAGGTTTAGAATGCAGGGTTCATTTGGCCTATTTTCCATCCTCAAGAAACAACAGCACTCACAGATTTACATACTTGAGTCTCGTCTTAAATTTCCTGGAAAAGTAAAATTAATGATTACATTGACATCAGCGAAGCAGCATGTTTCTCACAGGATTCTATACTAATATATTATACCAAAGGCCAGATTTTAAAGCTGTAACAATATTTTTCCATATGTACAAAGAAAGCAAGGTCCAGCATTTGAAAACAAAACAAACCTTCCCTCCCAGAGTAGGATTAACAACAGCCCTTCACGGTCAGCCACGGTCAGCTCTTGCTCTCGCTGCCAGGAGGCAACATTCACGGCTAAATATGGAGTTGTACAAAGCGGCAGCCCCTCTCTTCGACAATTTTATGTTCACGACTTCTGCAAAGGTAAGTTGTTTCAAAAACTTAGATCATTAAGATGCATGTGAGGCCAGGCGCGGTGTCTCACGCCTGTAATCCCAGCACTTTGGGAGGCCGAGGCGGGCAGATCACGAGGTCCGGAGACGAGCCCATCCTAGCTAACACGGTGAAACCCCATCTCTACTAAAAATACAAAAACTTAGCTGGGCGTGGTGGCGGGCTCTTGTAGTCCCAGCTACTCGGGAGGCTGCGGCAGGAAAATGGCATGAACGTGGGAGGCGGAGCTTGCAGTGAGCTGAGATCGCCCCACTGCACTCCAGCCTGGGCGACAGAGCAAGACTCCGTCTCAAAAAATAAAAAAAGGTGAATGTGAGAGAAAGAAATTACCGTTGTTTTAAACTATTGTATGTTTGTTTCCATAAACTCCAGGAATAATATTCTCATTCTCATAACTCAAGAAAGAGCTCTACCATGGCATGCTTAATTTTATAGATAAACAGTGGCATGCTTAATTTTATAGATATACAAACAGTCTCTGACTTACGAACTTTCAATGTACGATTCTTCAAATTTACGATGGCGGGAAAGCAATATGCATTCATTAAAGAGTGGTCTAAAGGCCAAGTGTGGTGGCTCACGTCCGTAATCCCAGCACTTTGGCAGGCTTGATCCCAGGTTTGAGACCAGCTTGATCAACATAGTGAAACCCCCCATCTCTATACAAAAAATTTTAAACAATTAGCCAGGCATGGTGTCAAGTAACTGTAGTACCAGCTACTCAGGAGGCTGAGTTAGGAGCTGAGGCTTGAGCCCAGGAGTTGGAGACTGCAGTGAGCTATGATCATACCACTGTACTCCAGACTGGGCAACAGAGTGAGACCCTCTCTGAAAAAAACAAAACAAAAAGCCCAATGATCTCTCTCAATGCTGAGCAGCATAGCCACAGCAGCTCCCAGTCAGCCATGCCATCACTAAGGTAACAACTGATAGATACTCTACAGTGTCCTGTGTTGCCAGATGATTTTGCCCAGTTGTAGGCTAATACAATTGTTCTGAGCACATTTAAGGTAGGATTGACTAAGCTATGATGCTCAGAAGTTTAGGGGAACTAAGTGCATTTTTGATTTACAATATTTTCAGCTTATGATGGATCATAAACTCTTTGTAAGTTGAGGAGCATCTGTAGTTTTTATTGGAAGATTTAACCCCTTTGTAAGTTGAGGAACATCTGTAGTTTTTGTCACAAGACTTTACCCATTTAACTTTAAAGAAACATTTCCTAAAACATGTGACTTTGCCCCTTGGTTTTACTCCATATGCATTCTATAGGCGAGGATGTTTGTAAAAGGATTCTTTCTATAACTGCTTTACGTGGAAATTCACAATGACCTTTAATAGATTAGAGGCTCTGAGAAGTTCTGCATGAAATAAACTTGACTAAGTGTGTTTAACTTAGTATTCCCAAGATGTATTTAACCCAGAACCATTTTCATACATTGTGTCTTTATTTATTTATTATTTTTAGAGATAGGATCTCACTTGTCGCCAGGCTGGAGTGCAGTGGCATGATCACGGCTAACTGCAGCCGTGAATTCCTAGCTCAAGTGATCCTCCTGCCTTAGCCTCCCAAGTAACTGAGACTACAGGCGCCACTCCCAACTATTTTTTTGTTTATTTTAATTTTTCTTTTCTTTTCTTTTTTTTTTTTTTTTGAGACTGAGTCTTGCTCTGTCGCCCAGGCTAGAGTGCAGTGGTGCTATCTCGACTCTCTGCAATCTTCACCTCCCGGGTTCAAGTGATTATCCTTCCTCAGCCTCCGGAGTAGCTGGGATTACAGGCGCCTGCCACCAGGCCTGGCTAATTTTTGTATTTTTAGTTGAGACAGGGTTTCACCATGTTGGTCAGGCTGGTCTCAATCTACTGACCTTGTGATCCACCCGCCTTGGCCTCCCAAAGTGCTGGGATTACAGGCGTGAGCCACTGTGCCCGGCTTGTTTTAATTTTTCTAGAAATGGGGTCTCATTGTGTTACCCAAGCTGGTCTCGAACTCCTGGCCTTAAGTGATCTTCCCTTTTTGGCTTCCCAAAGTGCTAGGATTATGGGTATGAGCCACCGTGCCCAGCCTTAGCATCTTGTTAAAAATGTATTTTGGGAAATAGTAGTCTAGAGAATGCCAAATAAAATGGTTAGGGTAAGTGAAGAGAAAAGAAGGTTTGTGAGTGATATTTTATATATGAAGCCCTTTTCTGATGTAGCAGTGCCCAAACAGGAGCTAATATTTGTTAGGTAAGCCTGGGACAAGTGTGGAAATGGCTGATTAGCTGAAGTACGATAAACTGGACCAAAAATGATTGCCCTCATCTTCCTCTAAAATGGGAGACGGAGACAGCCAATCTTTATAATAAGTTCTGGGCCAATTCCAGTCCAGCCTGTGGAGTGTGGTGTGCAGCAGAAGTGTTCCAGCCCAGGTATTCAATGCTTGGCACAGGGTCACAGAATATCCCAAGACATATCCCAGTGGAACATGGTAATTGGGAAGTAGAGAATAAACAGTGTTCCGAGGCTGAGCAGAGAGTCATTCAACAGCAGCACACTCTATCAACACTTAACAACGTTGTTAGGAGCAGACTCCAGTCCCTAGGAAAGGGCCTATCTTAGAAAAAGGAGAGCACCAGCAGGAGCTCCTGTAGATAAGCTAGACATCCTTGGAAGAAAAGACATAACCAGCCCATGTGACCTGACAAGTCTCATCTAGACTCTGGGCAAAGTACCCTCTTGTGCCCTGTAATCATGATACCTCTTTGACTTGACCATTTGCTGGCTTCTTGAGCTGGACTTGTCTTTACTTCTTACTCCCATGTCTACGTAGCATGGGCTAATTTTTGGCAAGTAGTCTTTGATTTTGTATTTCCTCTGGATAATGATGTCTCACCACCAGATTGATTCCTTCCCTACCATCCACTCTTCCCTACCTGCACCAGCCCTAAGGCGGTGGCTCTCAAACTCTATTTATTGTGCATCAGAATCTCCGGGTGGACTTGTTAGGACACTGCTGCTGTCCCCCAACCACCCCACTTCCCAAGTTTCTGACTCAGTCTAGAGTAGAGCGCTAGAAGTTGCATTTCCAGTAAGTTCTCAGATGAGGAGGACCACACTTTGAAAACCACCACTTTTTTTTATTCTTCCAAAGAAACAAAACATAGAATCGTGTAGCCATAACCCAGATTTAACCATTGTTAACATTTTGCCAGTTCATCTTTTTTCTGAAGTATTTTAAAGTAAATTAGTTCATAATATTTCATCTATAAATATTTCATATGTTGGAAATAAGGACATTTTCCCACATAACTGCAGGATTAGTATCATATCTAACAAAATTGACATAAGTTGCTGATATTATCTGATACTCAGTCCCAGAAATGTTTCCTGCATCTATTCAAACTGGGATCCACTAAAGAATCACTCATTGCATTGGCTTTTATGTCTCTCAAATCTCTTTTAAGCTAGAATAGAATCCAACACCACTGTGTCTTTTTTTTCTTTTTTTCCAAGACATTAACTTGTTGAAAAGACTTATCCTGTAGAATATTCCACTTTCTGGGTTTGTCTAATGATTTCTTCATGGTGTTATCTAAATTTTATTTTATCCCCTGTATTTCTTCTTCTTCTTTTTTTTTTTTTTTTTTTTTTTTTTTTTTTTTTTTTTTGAGATGCAGTCTTACTCTGTTGCCCAGGCTGGGATGCAGTGGTGCGATCTTGGCTCCCTGCAACCTCCGCCTCCTGGGTTCAAGCAATTCTCTGCCTCAGCCTCCCAAGTAGCTGATATTACAGGCTCCTGCCACCATACCCGGCTAATTTTTGTATTTTTAGTAGAGACAGGGTTTCACCATCTTGGCCAGGCTGGTCTTGAACTCCCGACCTCGTGATCCACCCGCCTCAGCCTCCCAAAGTGTTGGGATTACAGGTGTGAGCCACCACACGTGGCCTATCCC
Source organism: Macaca nemestrina (assembly GCF_043159975.1). Classification (NCBI taxonomy): domain Eukaryota; kingdom Metazoa; phylum Chordata; class Mammalia; order Primates; family Cercopithecidae; genus Macaca; species Macaca nemestrina. The sequence goes on along the minus strand of NC_092134.1, from coordinate 86,324,917 downwards.
CTGTATTTCTTATAAAGTGAATGTTAGATCTTAAGTTTTGATTAGATTCAAGTGAAACATTTTTGCTAGGATATTTCATAGGAAAGACAGTGTACTTCGCATTGCACCACAACCAGAGGCACATGAATGGTTTTCCCAGAATTAGATGCTAAGATTGATCACCAAGTAAAAAGGAAAACAGCCAGAAGCCTCTACTTAAAAGTTTTGTTTAGGGGAAGGCGTGGTGGCTCACGCCTGTAATCCCAGCACTTTGGGAGGCCGAGGCAGGCAGATCACAAGATCAGGAGATCGAGACCATCCTGGCCAACATGGTGAAACCCCGTCTCTACTAAAAATACAAAAAATTTGTCGGGGGTGGTGGCATACACCTGTAGTCCCAGCTACTCAGGAGACTGAGGCAAGAGAATGGTGTGAACCTGGGAGGCGGAGCTTGCAGTGAGCCGAGATCCCGCCACTGCTCTCCAGCCTGGGCAACAAAGCGAGACTCTGTCTCAAAAAAAAAAAAAATTTCGTTTGTCCAGTTGCAACCACCAAGCATCTTGTGGGGTGATACATTGGTACCATATACATATTTCAATTCTCCATCAATCTTTAAAAAAAAAATAAAAGTAGAGATGAGGTCTCGCCATGTTGCCCAGGCTAGTCTTAAATACCTGGGCTCAAGTGATACTCCCATCTCAGCCTCCTGAGGAGCTGGAATTGTAGGTACGAGCTAACACGCCTGGCTTCCTATTCTTTCACATAACTGTTTTAGCACCGATTGATCATTCTTGTTTGAAACAATGACTTCATTAGGGGTGGGAAAATGTTCATTTTTCTCATTTTACCATTCCTTATACATTTCTTAGCTGCCATTCTCTTGTAAAGAGATTTTTTGCCAGGCGCAGTGGCTCACGCCTGTAATCCCAGCATTTTGGGAGGCCGAGGCAGTCAGATAACCTGAGGCCAGGAGTTCAAGTCCAGCCTGACTGACATGGCAAAACCCTATCCCTACTAAACATACAAAAATTAGCCGGGCATGGTAATGGGCGCCTGTAATCCCAGCTACTCAAGAGGCTGAGGCACAGGAATCCCTTGAACCCAGGAGGCGGAGTTTGCAGTGATTGGAGATCACGCCATTGCGCTGCAACCTGGGCGGCAAAGTGAGACTCTATCTTGGAAAAAAAAAAAAAAGAGAGAGAGAGATTCTTTTTGTCATCAACTGGGGCTATTTGTTTACCCCAAGATACACTTCTTACAGAAAGCCTGGCTACCATGAAGTATGACAGTGGGTATAACAGGACTGTACCCTCAGACTGCCCCTCCCAGTTAGTTGGGGCTCTATTGACTATGACCCAGGCAGGGGAAAAAGACATGACACTCATCTGAAATGAGGTTTTATTTAAAAGTTGGTCTTTGAAACAACCCAAAAGCCCACTATCAGCATGGGGAAATAAGCTCACAACTGGACAGACAGCAGAGATGTACATCAATGGTGGAGATGAATCTGCACATAGAGGATAACTGGTCTTGGTTTCAAGGATGGAAAGAAGCCAAAGATTGGGAATTAGGTATGGCATTTGAAGGAGTTAAGGATGATCCACTCCCAACATATGCCAATTTGATACATTGATTATTTCAAGCTACAAGCACTTGAGAAACTGTAATTGCAGAAAGAATTATTTGATCTGTCTTTTCCTTCATGTGGCAAGCCATAAAAATTCCTTTGAGGAGATTGCCTTCCTCACACTGTGGCAAGAAAATAACCCTTACCTCCAAAGACTAGGAATTGCTGCTGCAATGGATCTGTACAAATTAACTTATTGAAGAAACCCTTGTCTTCCACTAGCTTTACACACTCCCGTAGGTCTCCTAATGACTCCCCTTGAATTTACTGCCCCTGGCCCATCTCTTCACAAATTTATGATTCTTTTTCTAAAACATATAAAAGCTCTCTGCTTTGGCCATTTCTTCAGATCTTCACTCTCGTGAGGGTCCCCAAGTACACATGTAAAAATAATAAAACTGGGCCAGGCTCAGTGGCTCATGCCTGTAATCCCAGAACTTTGGGAGGCCGAGATGAGTGAATCACCTGAGGTAAGGAGTTCGAGACCAGCCTGGCCAACATGGTGAAACCCCGTCTCTACTAAAAAAAATACAAAGAATTAGCTGGGCTGGTGGCACATACTTGTACTCCCAGCTACTCGAGAGGCTGAGACAAGAATGAATGGCTTGAACCCTGGAGGCAGAGGTTGCGGTGAGCCGAGATCGCGCCATTGCCCTCCAGCCTGGGTGACACATCGAGACGCTGTCTCAAAATAATGATAATAAGAAGAATAAAACTTGTATGTCTTTGTTCTGTTAATCTGCCTTGTGTCAATTTGATTCCTAGATGCAGCTGAAGATCCTTCTTAAGAACTAAGACAGGTAGAGGTGATCTTTAGCCTCCCTATACTTTATAAACCTAGCCCATTGGGCCAGTTAGTAAAGGCAAAAGGTAAAAACACTCGTTTGCATGCTGAGTCATCTTCACTTTGGGATTGTGTCTTTTATAATCAACCAATAAATAAATGTTTACACATCAAGGTGAAGTTATTTGTGTATCTTTGAGTTGACAAATGATATACTGGTCTCTTATTTGTTTATTGGCAAGTACATATTTGTTAACTCAACAAAAAATGTTGATTTTGTATGGGGAACTTCATAAAATGTTCATGGCTAGATAAAAAGATTTAATAAGAAAACCATTATTATAAGAGTATTCAAGAAAATTGCTGTCAGAGTGTATTTTTCTTTTTTTTTCTTTTTGAGATGGGAGTCTTGCTCTGTCACCCAGGCTGGAGGGCAATGGCACGATCTCGGCTCACTGCAACCTCCGCCTCCCAGGTTCACGCATTCCCCTGCCTCAGCCTTCCAAGTAGCTGGGACTACAGGCTCCCGCTACCACAGCTGGCTAATTTTTGTATTTGTAGTAGAGACAGGATTTTGCCATGTTTCCCAGGCTGGTCTCGAACTCCTGACCTCAGGTGATCCGCCCGCCTCGGCTTCCCAAAGTGCTGTGATTACAGGCGTGAGCCACCACACCGGGCCTTATCGGAGGGTATCAAATTAAAAGTGCTTTATTGAGTAATTCCTTAATACCAGGTTCTCACACAATTCCACTGAAATACCTGTAATGGTGGAAATGAAACCCATATATATAGGAGGTCTGCCTGCTGCAGCCACTCCAAGGATTAAATTAATTTCAAGCCTCACATAAAATATTAACTGAAATTCTCTGTTTACTTCATGCAGCATCCTTTGTTTTATAAATAATAATAATCATAATGCCCTTCAAAACATTGAGTAAAATCAGTGCAAAACATTGAGCAAAAATGCAGTGGGATTTAGAGTCCTAATCCATAAAATAGAGGGATGATAGCATCTCTTATAGGATTATTATGGACAACTAAAGTAATATTTATAAAGCCCTTAGAATTGTGACTGGCACATAGTTACTACTATAAAAATATTTGTCCATCAGGTGCAATGGCTCACACTGTTAATCCGAGCACTTTGGGAGGCCCAGGTGGGAGGATTGCTTGAGGCCAGGAGTACGAGACCAATCTGGGCAACATAGGGAGATCCCATCTCTACAAAAGATTATTTTTTAATTAGGATCCCTTGAGCCCAAGAGATAGAGGCCACAGTGAACTGTGATTACATCACTGCATTCCAAAGTGGACAAAAGAGACTCTCTCAAAAAATAGGGCTGGGCATGGTGGCTCACACCTGTAATCCCAGCACTTTGGGAGGCTGAGGTGGGCAAATCACCTGAGGTCAGGAGCTCGAGACCAGCCTGACCAACATGGAGAAACCTCGTCTCTACTAAAAATACAAAATTAGCCGGGCGTGGTGGCGCATGCCTATAATCCCAGCTACTCAGGAGCCTGAGGCGAGAGAATCACTTGAACCCAGGAGGCAGAGGTTGCGATGAGCTGAGATCACACCATTGCTCTCCAGCATGGGCAACAAGAGCAAAACTCCATCTCAAAAACTAAAATAAAAAAAAAAATAAAGATTGTTCCAAGTTCATGCTATTGTTTTAGCTACTACCATGTAATTGCCTCTCAGAGTATTAGCAATCCCGTTTGAATGTGATTTTAATATTTAAGGACATAATTATGGATTGAGCAGGAGAGAGGGGAGATTGTGATTCTTTATTTGAGCTAAGGTAGAAAAGGGATCAAAGAATGGATGGAAATGGCACGAAGCCCAGGGTGTTGGCAGAGGGCTGCCAGAGTGACCAGGCTGCTTGGTGCAGTCACTTAACACACATTTCAGAGCACTGACCACAGGCCCAGTGCCAGGCACTACAGACTGTGGAAACTATAAGCAGTTGCTGAGATGATGTGATGCAGTATTTCTTAGACCACTTCCATCAGAATCACTAAGATGTTTGTTAAAAAAAAAACAGTACCAGTGCACAGGCCCCACCCTAAAAACATTAAATCAGATTCAGAATCAGAAATTCTGAGGGCAAAAACCTGGAGACAAGTGTATCTAAAAGTTCTCCAGGTATTTCTAATGTGCAACCAGGATTAAGAATCACTAATGCCAGGCGCGGTGACTCATGCCTGTAATCCCAGAACTTTGGGAGGCCAAGGCAGGTGGATCACGAGGTCAGGAGTGCGAGACCAGCCTGGCCAATATTGTGAAACCCCGTCTCTACTAAAAATACAAAAACTAGCCAGGTGTGGTGGCACGTGCCTGCGGTCCCAGCTACTCGGGAGGCTGAGGCAGGAGAATCACTTGAACCCAGGAGGCGGAGGTTGCAGTGAGCCAAGATTTCACCACTGCACTCCAGCCCGGGCAATAGAGGGAGACTTCATCTCAAAAAATAAATAAATAAAATAAATAAATAAATAAATAAATAAATAAATAAATCACTAATCTGGTTCGGCCTTTTCATTTGGGAGACGAGAAAACTGAGGACTCAGAAATTAAATAACTTGCCTACGATGGTAGAGCTCTCTTCAAACAGGTAACTATAAGATAGACTGGCTATGCACTAGTACAGTAGTTTTCAAAATTAAAGTAATGCTTCATTAGTAAATTGTAAAAATAAATTTAGTGCATCCTGACCAGAATTTCTTTGGAACAGAATAAAAATATCAGAGTACAAATCAAGTAATAATGATACTATTCCATGGCATGTGTGTGTGTTTGTGTGTGCATGTGTGTGTTTATGTGTGTATTCTGTGACTAGAAATAAAATATCATTATTATTATGAGTTGTTGTTGAAAAAAATTGAAAAGTCCTGCTCTGGAGTTTTCTTAAAATTTGAATATCTAAGGTTAGAAGGTGACGTCTGCATATAGGAGTGATGTAACTGCCTCTGCTATCTGGTATGTAGCCCACAGAGAGGGTATGGATGGTATCGAGGTTAACATGGGCTTGGGGATGCACACATCTTGAAGAAAATCGAGTCTATGCCCTTTATTGGCAATGGGAGCTTTGCAAGAACCTCAAACTCTTTTTTTTTTTTTTTTTTTTTTGAGACAGAGTCTTGCTCTGTCGCCCAGGCTGGGGTGCAGTGGCCGGATCTCAGCTCACTGCAAGCTCCGCCTCCCGGGTTTAGACCATTCTCCTGCCTCAGCCTCCCGAGTAGCTGGGACTACAGGCGCCCGCCACCTCGCCCGGCTAGTTTTTTGTATTTTTTTAGTAGAGACGGGGTTTCACCGTGTTAGCCAGGATGGTCTCGATCTCCTGACCTCGTGATCCGCCCGTCTCGGCCTCCCAAAGTGCTGGGATTACAGGCTTGAGCCACCGCGCCCGGCCTAGAACCTCAAACTCTTTATAGCTCAGATACCTAAACTTTAAAATGAAAATAAAAACACACACCTCACAGGATTGTTAGTTTAAAATGCCATAATATCTGTAAGGCACTTGGCATAATCTTTGGCACATAGTAAATAGTCAATAAATACAAACAATTAAAAATGCATCCATGATCTATCATTTCCTGACTCAGAGAGGAAAGGAACTAAAAATGTACTAGGATCAAAATGGTTTCTGGAAGGATGTATATTCTTGGGACTAATGTTTATTTTAGAAAGACAAAAGTGAAAAAATAGCTGAATAATTGCTTTAATGGGCAACATATTTACAAAACCTTTTTTTTTTTTTTTTAATTTTCACAGAACCAGAAATTATGGTGCTACAAAAATACCTGCTTATCTTAGAGCCAAAACATTTCAATTTTTAAAAAATGGCCTTGTATTGCAGATACATAAGTCAGGTATGCCACCCCTGGGATCATATCAGATGGGAGGCAGGACTAGATTACAGCTCCAGACAGGGTAGCATGCAGAGGCTTGCATTGTGAATTTTAGCTCCAGATCGACTGCAAGAACAAACTAGCAATCCTGAGAGGATCCACAGACTCTCTGAAGGAAGCAGCCTGCTCCTGCAGGACCCAGGAGATCCCCAAATCCTGTGAGTGCCCCAACTGCAGAAGTGGGAAAGGGAGAGCCTCCTCTCCCGAACACACACCCACTGGAGAAGCTGAAGGTCGGTTTGTGGGAGAAGTTCCCGACTGTGCCTGAAGCTGAGTCAAGTTAGAGAGCTAAGCGAAAAACAGGGGTAGAGGAAGCAGCAGAAAGGCCCTGGGAGCTCGCTGGGTGCCCATGTAGCCCATTCCTGCCTGGCACCACAGGGATCCATTGGGAGGGTGGCCAGAGATGCAGGGGTTAAAACTCCACAGGGAGAAGGAATGCTCTGGCCAAAATTTCTACCAATTTAAACACGGTGAGAAGCCTCCTGGCCAGAACTCAGGGGAGGGCATGAATCCAGTGTGCAGACTTCACACACAGGGGAAGAACTAAAGCCCTTTTCTTTCACCACTGAGGCAGATATCCTTGGGCAAGTTTTAAAGCCCATCTCGCCCTCTGCCTGGAAACAGACTCAGGGCTGTTGGTGGGGACATGGTGGGAGTGAGACCAGCCCTTCGGTTTGCATGAGAGCTGGGTGAGGGCTGTGACTACCAGCTTCCCCCACTTCCCTGATAACCCGCATGGCTCAACAGAGGCAGCCCTAATCCTCCTAGGTACACAACTCCAGTGACCTGGGAATCTCATTCCCATCCCCCACAGCAGCCACAGCAAGACCTGCCCAAGGAGAGTCTGAGCCTCCTGAACAGAGTCTGAGCATGTGCCTAGCCCTGCCCCCACCTGATGGTTCTTCCCTATCCATGCTGGTAGTGGAAGATAAAGGGCATATAATCTTGGGAGTTCTAGGGTCTCACCCACTACTGGTCCCTCTCCACACTACTACAGCTGATGTTTTCTAGAAAGTGCCACCTCCTGGCAGGAGGCCAACCAGCACAAAAATAGAGCATTAAACCACCAAAGCTAAAGACCCTCAGTAAGTCTATTGCACCCTTTGCCACCTCCACCAGAACAAGTGCTGGTATCCACGGCTGAGAGACCCATAGACAGTTCATATCACAGAACTCTGTGCGGACAACCTCCAGTACCAGGTCAGAGCTGGGTAGACTTTCTGGGTGGCTAGACACAGAAGACAGACAACAATCACTGCAGTTCAGCTCATAGGAAGCCACATCCGTAGCAAAAGGGGGAGAGTACTACATCAAGAAAACACCCTGTGGGACAAAAGAATCTGAACAACAGCCTTCAGCCCTAGACCTTCCCTCTGACAGAGCCTACCCAAATGAGAAAGAGCCAGAAAACCAATCCTTGTAATATGACAAAACAAGGCCCTTCAACACCCCCCAAAAATCACACTAGTTAACCAACAATGGATCCAAACCAAGAGGAAATCCCTAATTTACCTGAAAAAGAATTCAGGAGGTTAGTTATTAAGCTAATCTGGGAAAGACCAGAGAAAGTTGAAGCCCAATGCAGGGAAATCCAAAAAATGATACAAGAAGTGAAGGGAGAAATATTCAAGGAAATAGACAGCTTAGAGAAAAAACAATACAAAATTCAAGAAACTTTGGACACACTTTTAGAAATGTGAAATGCTCTGGAAAGTCTCTGCAATAGAATTGAACAAGTAGAAGAAAGAAATTCAGAGTTCAAAGACAAGGTCTTTTTTTTTTTTTTTGAGATGGAGTTTCGCTCTTTCCCTCTTGCTGCCCAGGCTAGAGTGCAACGGTGCTATCTCCGCTCACCACAACCTCCACCTCCCAGGTTCAAGCGATTCACCTGCCTCAGCCTCCCAAGTAGCTGGGATTACACCATGCCCGGCTAATTTTATATTTTTAGTAGAGATGGGGTTTCTCCATGTTGGACATGCTGGTTTCAAACTCCTGACCTCGGGTGATCTGCCCGCCTCAGCCTCCCAAAGTGTTGGGCCATGCCCGACGACTAGGTCTTCAAATTAAACCAATCCAAAAAAGACAAAGAAAAAAGAATAAGAAAATATGAACAAAGCCTCCAAGAAGTCTGGGATTATGTTAAATGACCAAACCTAAGAATAATCAGTGTTCCTGAGGAAGAAGAGAATTCTAAAAGCTTGGAAAATATATTTGGGGGAATAATTGAGGAAAACTTCCCCAGCCTTGCTAGAGACCTAGACATCCAAATACAAGAAGCACAAAGAACACATCGGAAATTCATCACAAAAAGATCTTCGCCTAGGCACCTTGTCATCAGGTTATCCAAAGTTAAGATGAAGGAAAGAATTTTAAGAGCTGTAAGACAGAAGCACTAGATAACCTAGAAAGGAAAACCTATCAGATTAACAGCTGATTTCTCAGCAGAAACCCTGAGATATATAGATATAGATATAGATATAAATGTAGATATAGATATATAGATATGTAGATATAGATATACAGATATATCTGTATATCTATATCTATATATATATATATACAGATTCCAAGGAATGGAATCTGAGGTCATGCGGTGAGTGTTATAGCTCTATTAGAAGCTGTGGGTCATGGAAGAGAACTGTGGAACCCAGTGACTAGTGATTAGGACGAACCCCGGCACTTAGCCCTGCAGGAACAATGGCAAGCCTTTAGCCTGATCAGGAGTGGCAGTGGGCGTCTTGCTGGATCAGGAGCACAGTGGACACCCTGCTGGATCCGGAGGGATGGAAGTCAGCGGCAGGTCTGCGACGGCTGCAAACAGCAGTGGTAGATGGTGAGAGAAAGCTCAGCTCCAGCCTCAGCTCCAGCCGTAACAACACAGACCAGAAGAGAGTGCAGTTGCAAGATTTAATAGAGTGAAAACAGAGCTCCCATACAAAGGGAGGGGACCTAAAGAGGGTAGCTGTTGCTGGCTCAAATGCCTGGGTTTATATCCCCATCGTTGTCCCTCCTGCTGTGCTCTCAGGCAGTAGATGATTGGCTATTTCTTTACCTCCTGTTTTTGCCTAATTAGCATTTTAGTGAGCTCTCTCTATTATCTGATTGGTTGGGTGTGAGCTAAGTTGCAAGCCCTGTGTTTAAAGGTGGCGGTGGTCACCTTCCCAGCTAGGCTTAGGGATTCTTAGTCAGCCTAGGAAATCCAGCTAGTCCTGTCTCTCAAAACGAGCCTCAATAAATTTAAGAAAATTGAAACTATATCAAGCATTCTCTCAGACCACAGTGGAAAAAAACTGGAAATCAACTCCAAAGGGAACCTTCAAAACCATGCAAATACATGGAAATTAAATAACCTGCTCCTGAATGAGCATTGTGTCAAAAACAAAATCAAGGTGGAAATTTAAAAAGTCTTGAACTGAATGACAATAATGGCACAACTTATCAAAACCTCTGGGATACAGCAAAGGTGGTGCTAAGAGGAAAGTTCATAGCCCTAAACGCCTACATCAAAAAGTATGAAAGAGCATGAACAGACAATCTAAGGTCGCACCTCAAGGAACTAGAGAAACAAGAACAAACCAAACCCAAACCCAGCAGAAGAAAGGAAATAACCAAGTTCAAAGCAAAACTAAATGAAATTGAAACAAAACAAAACAATACAAAAGATAAATGAAACAGAAAGCTCATTCTTTGAAAAGATAAATAAAATCAATAGACCATTAGCAAGATTAACCAAGAAAAGAAGACAGAAAATCCAAATAACCTCACTAAGAAATGATACAGGAGATTTCACAACTGACCCCACTGAAATGCAAAAGATCATTCAAGGCTACTATGAACACCTTTACGTACATAAACTAGTAAATCTAGAAGAGATTGATAAATTCCTGGAAAAATACAACTCTCCTGGCTTAAATCAGAAAGAATTAGATACCCTGAACAGACCTCTAACAAGCAGTGAGATTGAAATGGTGATTTTAAAATTACCAACAAAAAATGTCCAGGACTAGATGGATTCACAGCAGAATTCTACCAGACACTCAAAGAAGAATTGGTATCAATCCTTTTGACACTATTCTACAAGATAGGAAAGAAGGAACCTTCCCTAATTCATTTTATGAAGCCAGCATCACCCTAATACCAAAACCAGAAAAGGATATAATCAAAAAAGAAAACTACGGACCAATATTCTTGATGAACATAGTGCTAAACTCCTGAACAAAATACTAGCTAATCAAATCCAACAACATATCAAAAAGATAATCCACCATGATCAAGTGGGTTTCATACCAGGGATGCAGGGATGGTTTAACATATGCAAGTCAATAAATGTGATACACCACATAAACAGAATTAAAAACAAAAACCCATAATCGTTTTAATAGATGCAGAAAAAGCATTTGACAAAATCCATCATCCTTTTTTTTCCTTTGAGACAGTCTCGCTCTGTCGCCCAGGCTGGAGTGCAGTGGCACAATCACAGCTCACTGAAATCTCTGCCTCCTGGGTTCAAGCGATTCTTGTGCCTAAGCCTCTCGAGTAACTGGGATTACAGATGTGTGCCACCATGCCTAGCTAATTTTTGAATTTTAATACAGATGGGGTTTCACCATGTTGGCCAGGCTGGTCTCGAACTTCCGACCTCAGGTGACCTGCCCTCCTCAGTGCTGGGATTACACGCATGGGCCACTGCACCCGGCCCTATCATCCCTTTATGATTAAAACTCTCAGCAAAATCGGCATACAAGGGACATACCTTAATGTAATAAAAGCCGTCTGTGACAAACCCACAGCCAACATAATACTGAATGGGGAAAAGTTGAAAGCATTTCCTCTGAAATTGGGACCAAGATAAGGATGCCCACTCTCACCACTCTTCTTCAACACAGTCCTGGAAGTCCTAGCCAGAGCAATCAGACGAGAGAAAGAAATAAAGGGCATCCAGATCGGTAAAGAGGAAGTCAGAATGTCACTGTTTGCTGATGATATGATCATTTACCTTGAAAACCCTAAGTTCTCCTCCAGAAAGCTCCTAGAACTGGTAAAAGAATTCAGCAAAGTTTCTGGATACAAGATTAATGTACACAAATCAGTAGCTCTTGTATACACCAAGAGCAACCAAATGGAGAATCAAATCAAGAACTCAACCCCTCTTGCAATAGCTGCACTAAATAAATAAATAAATAAAATACTTAGGAATATACCTAACAAAGGAGTCAAAAGACTTCTACAAGCAAAACTATAAAACACTGCTCAAAGAAATTATAGATGGCACCAACAAATTGAAACACATCCCATTCTCATGGATGGGTAGAATCAACATTGTGAAAATGACCATACTGCCAAAAGCAATCTACAAATTCAACACAGTCCCCATCAAAATACCACCATCATTTTTCACAGAATTAGAAAAAACAATTCTAAAATTCATATGGAACCAAAAGTCTTGCATAGCCAAAGCAAGACTAAGCAAAAGGAACAAATCTGGGGGCATCACACCACCTGATTTCAAACCATACTCTAATGCTTTAGTCACTAAAACAGTGCAGTACTGGTATAAAAATAGGCATATAAACCAATGAAACAGAATAGAGAACACAGAAATAAACCCAAATACTTACAGCCAACTGATCATTGACAAAGCAAACAAAAACATAAAGTGGGGAAAGGACACCCTATTCAACAAGTGGTGCTGGGATAATTAGCTAGCCACCTGTAGGAGAATGAAACTGGACCCTCATCTCTCACCTTATACAAAAATCAACTCAAGATGGATTAAGGACTTAAACCTAAGACCTGAAATTATAAAAATTCTAGAAGATAACATTGGAAAAACCCTCTAGACATTGGCTTAGGCAAGGATTTCATGACCAAGAACCCAAAAGCAAATGCAACAAAAACAAAGATAAATAGCTGGGAACTAATTAAATTAAAGAGCTTTTGCAAGACAAAAGGAACAGTCAGCAGAGTAAACAGACAACCCACAGAGTGGAAGAAAATCTTCACAATCTATACATCTGGCAAAGGACTAATTTCCAGAATCTACAACGAACTCGAACAAATCAGTAAGAAAAAAACAAACAATCCCATCAAAAAGTGGGTTAAGGACATGAATGGACAATTATTAAAAGAAGATATACAAATGGACAGCAAACATGAAAAAATGCTCAACATCGCTAATGATCAGGGAAATGCAAATCAAAACCACAGTGCAATGCCACCTTACTCCTGCAAGAATGGACATAATCTAAAAACAGTAAATGTTCGCATGGATGCAGTGAACAGGGAACACTTCTACACTGCTGGTGGGAATGTAAACTAGCACAGCTGCTATGGAAAACTGTAAAAATTTCTTAAAGAACCAAAAGTAGAACTACCATTTGATCCAGCTATACACTGCTAGGTATCTACCCAGAGGAAAAAAAGTCATTATTCGAAAAAGATACTTGCATACGCATGTTTATAGCAGCACAATTCACAATTGCAAAATCACGGAACCAACCCAAATGCCCATCAGTCAATTAGTGGATAAAGAAACGGTGGTGTGTGTATATATATATATATATATATATATATATATATATACACACACATATGATGGAATACTACGCAGCTCTAAAAAGGCATGAATTACAGCATTTGCAGTGACTTGGATGAAATTGGAGAATATTATTCTAAGTGAAGTAACTCAGGAACGGAAAACCAAACATCGTATGTTCTCACTGACATGTGGGAGCTAAGAAGCTATGAGGACACAAAGGCATAAGAATGATACAATAGACTTTGGGGATTTGTGGGGAAGAGTGGGAGGGGGCGAGGGATAGAAGACTACAAATATGGTGCAGTGTATACTGCTGGGGTGTTGGGTGCACCAAAATCTCACAGATCACCACTAAAGAACTTACTCATGTAACCAAATACCACCTGTACCCCAATAACTTATGAAAAAAAATTTTAAAAATCTTAACAGAAAAGTAAAGAGTAAAATAAAATAATTAAAAAAAAAAAAAACGTGAAAAAAAAAGTCAGGTATGCCGTCAGTCATTTGGATGTTGTCGCTTGTTTAGTTTCTTTCGAAAAAGAAAGATTTTAAACACCCACATTAAAAAAATGTTTCACATTCATATTTGGTGGCTGGATCTCAAACAAAATGAAAACTTAGGCCCAAGAATCCCTTCTTGTTTCTCGTATACTTCAATTTCTCTCTTTGCTCAGATCCTGTGCATGTCCACAGAGCGTTTCTGATCCAGCTCCCCGTTTTTAATATGGAACTCTTCAACAAGGAATAAACTCCCTCTACTTATTCATTGTTCCACCTCAGTTTTATGAACAGACAACTGCACAAGATGGTCTGAAATAATGATGCTCCTATGCTTAACATTTGTGTGGCAGCTGGTGGAAAACCTTAGGTTTTTTTTCCTTCTATTCCTTCCTGCAAAGGCATATGCTTGTTCTAGAACGCCATTTGCATATAGGCATATACTTACATACATACACACATATATGTACATATGAACACTTATAAAGGACTCAGATTATATGCTAAGTTCATAGGACATAATGTATTAAGCTTAGCTTTATAGAAGATTTAGAGATGAATCAAACACTAGATTTATAATCAAGGAGCTTAAATCTGATAGAGAAGATAGAGCATGTTCACAAATAACTCTAATCCAGGAGAAAATGTATTAAGTGCCAGGACAAAGAGACAGCTACAGCACTACAGGAGTTTCAAAGGAGGGAGAGATTGCATGCATGCCTCCGATAGATGCAGGAACAGTAGAGACAGCGGCAGAGGAGGCATCTGAGCTGCATCGTGAAAGATGGACCAAATTCGCCTCTGCCGACATGAGGAGGCGGGATAGCCAAATGAAGGAGGGCACACACAAGGATCTAGAACTAGGTAGAAAGGCATGTCTAGGGACCACTGAAGACGTTAGTTGGGCCAGAGCAAAAGGCCCGTGGAGGGGAGTAAAGGTCAACTCATTTGGGGAAAGAGGGTATGTATTCGTTTTCTTGGTTGCTGTGACAAATTACTGGCTGGGTGTGGTGGCTCATGTCTGTAATCCTAGCACTTTGAGAGGCCGAAGCGTGCAGAGGCTTGAGCCCAGGAGTTCAAGATCAGCCTGGGCAACATAGGGAAACCCCATTTCTACAAAAATTTTTAAAAGTAGCCAAGCATTGTGGCGCATACCTGTGGTCCCAGCTACTTGAGAGGCTGAGACCAGAAGATCACTTGGGCCTGGGAGGTTGAGGCTGCAGTGAGCTATGATGCACCACTGCACTCCAGCCTGGATGACACAGCAAGACCATCTCAAAAAAAAAAAAAAAAAAAAAAAAAAAAAAAAGGCTGGGGGCAGTGGCTCACGCCTGTAATCCCAGCACTTTGGGAGGCCAACCTGGGTGGATCACTTGAGGTTAGGAGTTTGAGACCAGCCTGGCCAACAGGGGGAAACACCATCTCTACAAAAAATACAAAAAATTAGCTGGGCGTGATGGTGGCCACCTGTAATCCCAGCTACTTGGAAGGCTGAGGCAGGAGAATTGCTTGAACCTGGAAGGCAGAGGTTGCAGTGAGCCAAGATTGCACCAATGCACTCCAGCCTGGGCAACAAGAATGAACTCCGTCTAAATAAATAAATAAATAAATAAATAAATAAATAAATCAATAAAACAACCAAATCGCCACAAGCTGAGTGACTTAAGACAACACACATTTATTATTTTACAGTTCTGGAGGTCAGAACTCTAATGGCCTCCCTGGGCTAAATTCAAGGCATCAGCAGAGCTGTGTTCCTTCCCGCAGGCCCTACAGGAGAATTCATTGTTCTGCCTTTTGCAGGCAGAAGCTGCTCACATTCCTTGGCTTGTAACTCCCTTTCATTTTCAAAGCCAGCAATGGCTGGTGGAGTCTTTCTCACATCACATCACATCACATCTTCTGCCTCCTGCTTCCACGTTTAAGGACACTTGTAATTACATTGGGTCCACCAATGATCCAGGGTAATCTCACTTTACGTTAGCAATCCTAATTCCACCTGCAACCTTTATTCCCTTTTGCCAGGAAACAACACATTCATAGGCTCCTGAGATTACGACATCTTGGGGAAGCCATTATTCCGCTACCAAAATTTTTGTTCCAATTTTAGATTGGAACCAAAAAATGGAAAGGCCCTGAATGTCAGGATTGTCATCCACATTCTTAACGCCAGGAGAGAAAATACAATGTCTATTTTCAGATTAAAGATGGTTTGAGTTCAAATATTTTCTCGCTTTTAGCTAGAATTATAGCGATTCAATCTAGTCGCCCAGATTGTCTCATACTGATTGGGTGTTCTGCTTGACAGTTCCAGATGCCTTTGATTAATAAAACATGGGGAAAGAAATTAAATATTGATAAATGTAGTCCGGTGCATTCAGCTTTTCAAAACACAGAGCCCTTTGGGAGGGGAAACGGTAAAAGGGGATGTCAGTGCTGGAAAGATTGGGAACCACTGCCTTAAAAAAAATATGGCCTCTGATTATTCCAGTTGGTCCTACTTGTACATACGGTATTTTTCTCTATTACTGTTAGATCTCCAGGGTTGGAGTGTGAAAGCTTCGGAAAAAAAAATTGCTTGGTCTAATGTGTTTTATCTTTCAACTTGTTTATGGTGTGATCAATAATTCATTCCTTAACATCTGTGTCTTAAAGACTATCTTGTCTGTTGTCTTTATGAATGATGAATTAGGATATTGCGAAAACAAAATACCTTCTTTTTAAAGCACAGCATCTCGAATGAAATGCCTGGAATTTATAGTGTGTAGAGAACAACAAAAGAAGTGACTTAAAGCTGTGAAACAGGAAGAGGGATGAAACATTTGATAAAGCAGGAAGTACAAATAAGATAACCGAAAATCCATCTGGACTTGGTCACTGAGCTGTTCAGGTGGCCTTTATTTATTTGCTTAGCCAATTTGAAGATTCTCCCTTTAAAATACCATTTAAATTAAAATGTTCTACCATGAACTACTGTTAACACCCAGCTGTTAATCACACCCAGCACAGATACCTTTCCATTTTATGTGTTTGTGTGGAATATATTTTTCTCAAATTCCTAGTGCTTACCTTTCTGTTTTAAATAAAGAAAGGGTGAAAAGGCAGAACACACTAGTTATATGGAGAGAAAAATTTAGGCACAGAAAGACGTGTCGTTTGGACACAGACTCTGGCCTGTGCTGCAGTTTTTCAACACATTGCAGCTAACACTTACTGAGCACTGACTCTGTGGCAGGCATTGTGCAGAACTGATAATCCTCGCAGCCGCTCTATGAGCTGTGCACTATTAGACTTATTTCTGATGGAGAAACTGAGGCTTAGAGAGGTTAACTCACTTGCAGAAGCTCACACTATTAGTGAGTGAAAGAGCAGAGGGTCAATCTCCATGCTGGCTTTAAAAAAACACAACTAGAGTCATCTCATTCTCCTGCTTTGTAAATATTATTTTTTTAAACCTCACAATATTGTGATTCTCCACCCTGGCTTCATGGTAGAATCACTTGGGGTCTTTTCACAAAATACCATTGCCTAGAATCCACCCAAGACTACTTAAAAAGAACAATAATAACAACGCTAATGGCAGCCAATATTACATTGGGCTTACTATATGCTCAATATAAGTGTTACTATGTGCCAAGGCTTTCTTTAACATATATAGACACACACATGCACACATATATTCTCTCTAATATATATAACACTAACATACACTTATATTCAAATGAGGCTCTCTCTCCATATATTCTCATTTAATCCTCAAAATAAACCTTGGATGAAGATACCACTGAGTTCACCAATTTACAAATGGGGAAGGTGACACTCAGAAGATTTAAAAGCCTAGCTCATATGATTCAAGAGACATGAAAAAAAAAAAAAAAAAAAAAAAAAGCCTGTCTCTCAATTATCTGGCTAGCAACTGGCCAAATTGGGATTCTGATCCCAGGAAGTTTGGCTGTGTACAGAATCTGTACTTGTTGCTGGTAACCTCTGGCAGATGCTAGAGAACCAACCCACTCAAAAAAAAAAGTTAAAAAGGAAGAGTAAAACATTTGTCCTGTGTTTACATATATAAACTATACCTCAGGGTAACTAGTAGATGAGAAGAATCTCTCTCTTAAAGAGAATTTTAGCTAATAAATGAATGAGTGATAGAGTATTATCATTTTGCAGCCTCTGATGAAATAATAAACCTAGACCATGACCATCAGTGGATGCCAATTTCTCAAAAAAGAGATGTCCAGGCTTTATGTTCTTTCTGATAGAAGCATACATTACCTCTTATGAAGGATTTTTCTTTCTTTCTTTTTTTTTTTTTTTTTTTTTTGTGAGATGGAGACTTGCTCTGTCACCCAGGCTGGAGTGCAGTGGCGCAATCTCGGTTCACTGCAACCTCCACCTCCCAGGTGCAAGTGATTCTCCTGCCTCAGCCTCACAAGTAGCTGGGATTGCAGGCACCTGCCACTATGCCCAGCTAATTTTTGTATCTTTAGCAGAGACAGGGTTTCACCATGTTGATCAGGCTAGTCTCGAACTCTTAACCTCAAGTAATCCGCCTACCTCCGCCTCCCAAAGTGCCGTAACTACAGGCGTGAGCCACCGCACCTGGAGCTTATGAAGGTTTCTTGCTAGAAAAGTCAAATCTCTTCAAGTTTCTAGAATCAAATTCTGTTTTCAGATAACACAAGAGACCAGAGGAACATGTTACATGACACCTGGGGATGCAATCAGCAAACTCCAGACTGGGGAACTCAACAGATGGAAGACTTCACTTCTATCACACATAAATAGAGACAATGAGAGAGGGGACTTATAGATAAAAAGATTCATATAAACTAATTACATTGTATGTGTACATCATACTTGGATTCTGATTTGATAGAATATCTGTTAAAAAATAAACATTGGGAAAATTTGAGCATTCACTGGATGTTCGATGTCATTAAAGTCATTTTAATTTCTTGTTTCTTTGGGTTTTTTGTTTGTTTGTTCATTTGCTTTTAGAGACCGGGTCTCATTCCATTGTCCAGGCTGGAGTGCAGAGACACGATCATAGCTCACTGCAGCCCCAAATTCCTGGGTTCAAGCAATCCTCCCATCTCAGTCTCCTGAGTAGCTGGGACCACAAGAACACACCACCATACCTGGCTAATTTTTAAAAACTTTTTTTCAAGACAGTCTCACCATCTTGCCCAGGCTGATCTTGAACTCTTGGGCTCACGTGATCCTCCCACCTCAGCCTCCCAAGTCATTGGGATTATAGGTATGAGCCACCGTGCCCGGCCTTAATTTCTTTTTGGTGTGAAAATTATACAGTGGTTATGTTTTTAAAAAGAATCTGTACCATTTATAGACATATACTGAAATATTTATGAGTGAAATTGAAACTATATATAGCAATAATTATTATTTAAATAGACATTTAAAGATGTGCATTTAAAGCACACCTAATTTGACTCCTATTACTCTGGGGCACTACTTGTGAGTTTCTTCAACCACTTAACTGAGACTGTAATCTCAAATCCTCATTTTATAAAATATGTTGCATTACGTTGCATGTGACAGGTTTGTTGTTGTTGTTTTGAGACAGGGTCTTGCTGTGTTACCCAAGCTGATTGCAATGGCATGATCTCGGCTCAGTGCAATCTCTGCTTCCCGGGTTCAAGCAATATCCTACCTCAGCCTCCCAACTAGCTGGGATTACAGGTGCGTACCACCACACCTGGCTAAGTTTTGTATTTTCAGTAGAGACGGGGTTTGGCCAGGCTGGTCTTGAACCCCTGACCTTAGGTGATCCGCCCACCTCAGCCTCCCAAAGGGCTAGGATTACAGGCCTGAGCCACTGTGCCCAGCCATGACAGATTTTTAATTAGTGGGTTTTTAAAAAAATTAGTGGTAGTTCGGGCCTGGCGCAGTAGCTCACGCCTATAATCCCAGCACTTTGGGAGGCCAGGGCAGGCGAATCACCTGAGGTCAGAGGTTTGAGACCTGCCTGGCCAACATGGCACAACCCCATCTCTACTAAAAATACAAAAATTAGCCGGGCATGGTGGCGGGAGCCTGTAATCCCAGCTACTCAGGAGGCTGCGGCAGGAGGCTGCAGTGAGCCGCTATTGTGTCACTGCACTCCAGCATGGGCAATAACGTGAGACTCTATCTCAAAAAAAAGAAAGAAAGAAATAATGGTAGAAGGAGGGTAAGGCAGGAGAATCACTTGAGCCTGGGAGGTGCAGGTTGAGGTGAGCCGATACCACGTCACTGCACTCCAGTCTGGGCGACAGAGTGAGAGACCCGGTCTCAAAAAAAAAAAAAAAAAAATTAATGGTAGTGATAGCAGATTATTACATGAAATAGAAAGAAACTCTAAATCCCTTTCTATAGCCCCCTGACCAAGAGACAAATAATTGACAAATTCATGCAAACTTCCAGAGGGTTATTGTCACTGTACAGCTCTTCCTGCTTTCATCTTTAGTTGGCTTCTCTATTGCATTCCCCAAATGGCTTTTCAGAATCTTACCTACTTTTTTTCACCCCTTCATATCTCTGCTAAAGACATGCAACATACAAAATCAACCCAAACTTTCTCATTTTCTCTTCTCTACCCTTCAAAAAGTCTCTGTGACAATGTATTTATTTTTTCCTTCACTTATTTACTCACTCAACGAATGTTTATTGAGCACTTAACTTTTGTCAGGACTGGACTGGGTGCTGAGGATATGACAGTGAAAATACAGACTCAGCTCCTTCCCTCTGGAGGCCTGGAGGCCATTAGAACATGTCTTGGAGTCCTCGTCATCTTGTCATTCTTTTCTCCTCTTTCTTCTTTTCAAAGATTGGTGGCTCCCACCTTCCCTTGGAACTTAGAAACATCAGTCTAGCTAAGCAAAAAACAAAAACAGTTAAATTCGTCTGGGCTCATCATGGTTCTGCCATTTAGTAGTTTTATGACTTTGGGCAAGTTAACAACCCTGTCTCAACCTATGCCCTGATCTGCAAAGAATCATAACACCTAACGCATAGTACAGTGGGAAGATGAGAGATGAATGTAGTACAAAGCTGAGTAAAGCGCCTGGCATTTGGTAGCCATTAGATAAATAGTAGCTGTCATTATCATTATCACACCATCAATTTCCCCACTCTCACACATATCTTTAATGTTTCTTTCCCAGTCGTTCTTATCCTCCTTACTATAAGGATGAGGCCACATCACACAAACCTGCCCAAAAGATCTTGGAGTCACACAGGAACCTCTCTCCTCAGCTCCCAGGTAACCTCAATTTACATCCAAAGAAAGGTGTTTCCTTCCTGAACCATTATCAGAATCACACATTTTTCATCGCTATTTCTCTCTTGAATATGTTTTTCTGTGTCTCTCATTCAAAGGAGAAGATTCTGATGAGCAAGATATACACACAGGAACTGTGGGGGCCTATGGACCTCAAAGAAGAAAACCATACTATATCTGGCTCTCACTGTACTGGTGATCACACTTGGCCCTTTGTGATTACACTGGTGACAATGATCTATGTATAAAATACAGGACTTTTAACTTTCTTTTTCCTTTCTTTTTGTTTTGTTTTAGAGACAGGGTCTCCCTCTGTTGCCCAAGCTGAAGTGCAGTGTTGCAATCCTAGCTCACTGCAGCCTCAAACTCCTGAGCTCAAACGACCCTCCTGCCTCAGCCTCCTGAGTAGCTAGGACTACACAGACACACCACCACACTCTGCTGACTTTATTTTGTAGAGATGGAGCCACTTGCTATGTTTTCCAGGCTGGTCTGGGACTTCTGGCCTCAAGCCATCTCCCCGCCTCCACTTCCCAAAGTTCTGGGATCACAAGTGTGAGCCTCTGCACCTGGCTTAACTTTCAAGAAAGTGTTTTGTTTCTTTCCTTCCTTCCTTCCTTCCTTCCTTCCTTCCTTCCTTCCTTCCTTCCTTCCTTCCTTCCTTCCTTCCTTCCTTCCTTCCTTCCTTCCTTCCTTCCTCCCTCCCTCCCTCCCTCCCTCCCTCCCTCCCTCCCTTCCTTCTTTCTGATCTCACTCTGTTGCCCAGGCTAGAGTGCAGTGGCACTACTACAGCTCACTGAAGCCTCAACTTCCCAGGCTCAAGCAATCCTTCCACCTCAGCCTCCGGAGTAAGTAGCTGAGACTGCAGGTGTGCATCACCACAACCAGGTAATAAGAAAGTTTCCAACTTTTTTTTTTAATCTTCCACTCATGCCTTTCAGGAGATCCATAGAATTCCTCTTCCTAATGTCACTTAAGAGTGAGAAATATAAATCCTGGAGAGGTTAAACAACTTGCTTAAGAACAGGGAGGTTGGTAGTAGCAGGAGGAGTTGCTCCATTCTTTTTGGGATCCATTAATCAAAAGAAAATCCATCTTCTTTAATCATGTCACATAACAAGGAGTTTGTTGTCCATAGATAAGAGGGAGAAAGGTGGTAAACATAAAAGGACAAAGATTCAAAAGGGTAGAAGAAAAATTAGGGTTTTAGAAATAAGAAGAAAAGGGCTAAATCGGCATTTTAAAAATAAGTGGTCTTAAACTGCTGCACCAAATGTGGTTGTCCTTCTTTATGAGAGCAATGTGATCTGCTTGGAAATTCCCTAAAACTTCATTGATTCCTTCGTCACTGGTTACTCCCATATTGGATGCCACGCACTGGTGCTCCACAAGGATAAAATAAAGAAGGAAGAAAGAATCCACCACATGCTCAGTGGTTCCCTATCACTGAAATTTCATTAGAAATGCAAGTGGCTCTAAGTCAGCCTGCAGTGTTTCTCTGTAGAATTGTTATAAATGACCTCAATTCCATTGACTCCATCAGGCTTGGGGCTGAAGTACATCCTCTGCAGCAGGGTCCTAATCTGTTTCTCAGTTTGGCTACTTCTTGTCCCAGAATCCTGACCCCATCATGGTATTCAAATACAGCTGAAGAAATATGCTCTTCTTTTTTTTTGAGACAGTTTCCCTCTTGTTGCCCAGGCTAGAGTGCAGAGGCGCGATCTAGGCTCACCGCAACCTCCGCCTCCTGGGTTCAAGCAATTCTCCTGCTTCAGCCTCCCAAGTAGCTGGGATTATAGGCATGCACAACCACGCCCAGCAAATTTTGTATTTTTTAGTAGAGAGGGGGTTTCTCCATATTTGTCAGACTGGTCTTGAACTCCTCACCTCAGGTGATCTTGGCCTCCCAAAGTGCTGGGATTACAGGCGTGAGCCACCACACCCAGTCAGAAATGTGCTCTTTTGTAAGGCATTCTTGTCTAACTATTGCAATAACTCACGTTTTCTCCACTACATTTATGGGAATTAGTCAAAGAGAATAGAAAATGGAGAAAATAGTGTCTAGAAGGCAGGATTCTTTACCTTGGGCTCAACCTTTAAAATATATGTTGGCCGCTGGGCACAATGGCTCACGCCTATAATCCCAGCACTTTGGGAGGCTGAGGCAGGCAGATCACCTGAGGTCAGGGGTTCGACATCAGCCTGGCTAATATGGTGAAACCCCGTTTCTACTAAAAATACAAAAAAATTAGCTGGGCGTGGTGGCACGTGCCTGTAATCCCAGCTACTTGGCAGGCTGATGCAGGAGAATCACTTGAACCTGGGAGGTGGAGGTTGCAGTGAGCTGAGATTGTGCCAATTGCACTCCAGCCTGGGCAACAAGAACAAAACTCCATCTCAAAAAAAAAATACGTGTATATATATATGTGTGTGTGTGTGTATATATATAGGCACAAGGTCATAGCTGAGACTTAGATGCTTCTGGAGAGTGCAGTGTAGGGATAACCCTCCCCTGGTATATACGTTGAACCCCTGAGTTATATAGAATCTGAGGAGCCTCCTAGGGAGAAAAAAATCTCAGCCACATACATCTGAGGGGACTAGACATATATACATGTGTTCAAATCATGCCAGGTGGTTCCAAAGCAGACAGATTACAGAAAGAATGATGGGGATGACCATGGAAGAATTCTGCATGAGGGAGGAAGGTCTTGCCTTGGGAGCTAGGGATGACAGTGTTTCCAGAAATCATAAGGAAATACACTGGAAATCAACCTTACTGACACTGAAGTACAGTAGGCCTTTACTTCCAACAGCAACATCATAAGGTAGGGTTCCAACTGCATGAGCAGACGTTAATTTTGGTCAAAGCATCTGGCCATTGAGAATAATATTCTAGCTCAATGGCACCAATGTAGTCCTGTTGGGTGAGAGCGTGCAGTTGGGAAGTAAGCAATAAGCAGGGCTGATCCTTAGACACATGTGGGTTCAACTGGTGAGTCCCAGATTGCTAAGGAGGCAAGCATTGTCTCATCAGCTCAGTCCAGCCCCCCCTACCTTTAGGCCTTCTCTGTTACTGTAGCATATTTAAAAAATCAGAAATCCAGTTCCAAAAGAATTGATGAATAATGTTAAAGTCTCTGAAGGAGGGAGCTGCAATAAATGGCGCTCTTTTTGCTCACTTGCATCCTGAACAAGTTGAAGAAATAAAGGTAGAGCAAATGGGGATCACCTTTGTTACCAGCAGAGGCCAGGCTGGAAGACTAGGTTTTAGGTCTGGTGGTCAAGTGGGCTAAAATTAGACAGACTTGCCCATAGTCAGGCATTTGCTAGGCTAGAGCAGTCTTGCCCAGGCAAGACTTGCAATACAGGGAGACACTGTGCATTCTTGGAATGCCCACTCTCAGTAGGAAGCAGCAAAGTTGATCCAACATGCTCAGCGATTCTTCCAAAATTGCCATCCAATTGCTCACTCCAGAGCCCAAGGGGTGGGATGAATAAAAGGGCTAAGGGAAATAAAACATGTGCATGGAGAATTTCCTCGTTATAGAAACCAGGAGAGGAAAAAAAGGACCTCTCCTCTGTATTGATCAGGGTCCCATCAGGTTATTAAATAGAAGGCATTAAATATGGAGAATGAATTACAAAGGTGTTAGAGGAGCTAAACTAGTCACTAGGGTGGATGAGGCATCCCAAAGCTTAGCAAGTGGGAAGCCACCACCCACCCTTAAGACTGAAAGACAAAGGATCTGGGGGTCCCTTGATAGACACTAGCATTATAACAGAAATATTCAGGCAAGAGCCGGAGCCACAGAGGAGGGCAGCTGCTGCCAGATATGCTCCCGTGGCAGAAAAAGAGGACAAGAAATACCTTGGCTTCCCCTTTCCTCCCAACCTCCAATCTCCAACAGTACCTCTCGCTGGTTAAGCGAGGCTAAAAAAGGTGGTCAAGAGAGCCTGGGTATCATAGCTTGCAACAGTCATATATCCAGAGCAGACACAAAGGATGGATCTGGAGGCAAACAGTCAAATAACCAGCACAACATTTAATCAGGCAGAGTTTCGTTGTAATTTTGTTTGTAGACTAAAGAGAAATTTACATATCATACACCCTTTTTAAATGTCTCATCACCACTTTTTGAAATTTCACTCCTGCAGCAGCTGCTATGTTGTTTTTTCTGTTTGTTTGTTTGTTTTACTTTTTTTTTTTTTTTTTGGCGAAGGAGTTTCACTCTTATCGCCCAGGCTGGAATGCAATGGTGCAATCTTGGCTCACTGCAACCTCCACCTCCTGGGTTCAAGCAATTCTCCTGCCTCAGTCTCCCAAGTAACTGGGTTTACAGGCACTTGCTGCCACGCCCAGCTAATTTTTTTGAATTTTTAGTAGATACGGGGTTTCACCATGTTGGCAAGGCTTGTCTCAAACTCCTGATCTCAGGTGATCCACCTGCCTTGGCCTCCCAAAGTGCTGGGATTACAGGCACAAGCCACAGCGCCTGGACAGCAACTGCTATGTCTTGCTCCATCTTTTCTTCCCACCTCAGCTCTGTCTCTATTCTACTGGCTCTCTTGTGCTCCTCACCATTCTCTGAATCGCCTCAACAAAAGCCGTGTCCAAAAGCCTGGGGAACTACAGTTTACGCCCTCCTCACCCTCTCTATCAGCAATGACTCTCCTAGGGACTCCCTCGGTGACCGCTCAGAGCTTTGAGATGAGGTAAACAGTGTTAATCTGACCAACTTGGAACTTGCAGCTTAGTCAAGCCTGAGACAGTCAGGTTACCCAGATAAGGATAGAGCATGCACCTACTTCAAATAACAGCATCCACAGGAGCTCTTCTGCTTCCCTTCCTCTTTCAAATTATAACAATTGATCACTTACTCACATCGGTTAATGCCCAAGACAAAAATGCAGCCCCTCTCTTCCCCACCTGGCCTGCATATGCGTTCATTTTGCATTTAGCAGAACTGAAAGGACCTTCTGTTTTATTTTCTTGTAACCACAGAATGTAAATATCTACTGTTTTGTTTGTGGGCTGACAAAGAGGGTGAAAATCATTGCTATTTTATTTCAAACAAAATAAAAGATTACAGTCTTCCAATTAGAATGGGGCTTAAAACATAGTAGGAATTTAAAAGCCATGTGCCGATTCATGGGAAAACGTTAGGACATAGATAGGTTACACAATTTACTCAAGGTCATATCACTAATGCAATGACTTTATTATCAGAACTACAAAGAACAACACAAATATTTACATGATTAATATTTTGTTGATAGTAGTGGGGCCAGAATTAGAATAAGGATTTTCTGCTGCCCCAATCCCTGTCTGCTAACTCTGTTAGATTGTGTTTCCTACACACTGGAATTACAGGACAGTTGCTAGATGTTCAGGCTGTGTGGTCGTGTAGGCAGGGGTACAAATCCCAGCTCTGCCACCTGTTAGCTACGTGACCTTAGACCAGCTCCTTAATGTCTCTTAGTTTCGTTTTTGGATCTAGAAAATGGGGTATGTACCTTAGTCACTAAGAGGGATAAGGGTTCAGTGAGATGATGTACGTTGTTGGGGAGGAAAAAATTTTCCTCTACTCTCTTAAATTCTTTTCCTGGGAGCATGCAAATTAAACTAACAAAAGACAGAGAGCAGACACACAACTTTTATTAATATTTACATGCTCAGGAGTTCACAAAAAAGGGAGTGAAACTTGAAGAAGTGGTTAGACTGTGGCGATGGGTTGTTCTTCCCTTACTGGCACAGAGGAAACACCATCACGAAGGCAAATTTGTGCCCTGCTTTTAGTCAGATAAGGGGAGAGGAAATAACTCTTTCTGCATCTGTTGATTCTCAGTTGCTCTCATCTGAAAATAATCCTCACACTAAAGTGGCATATTTTGGGGTGGCATATTCTGATCCCCTTCAATGCAAAGTGCCTCAGCACCAGGCCTGATTAAAGTAAGTGCTAAATAGCCAGCTATCATTAGAAGAGTCTATGTCCCCACCTTGTAGTATTAAAGCTCAGACACAAAAGAATGTCATAGGAAGGGAATGAGTCATGTTTTCTTTCCTCCAGTTTTTCTGCCTGGGCTTTCCTACAAGTAAGATTATCTACATTTAAAACATTGGATCAGCCAGGCGCGGTGGCTCACGCCTGTAATCCCAGCACTTTGAGAGGCCGAGGTGGGCGAATGACGAGGTCAGGAGATCGAGACCATCCTGGCTAATACGGTGAAACCCCATCTCTACTAAAAATACAAAAACAAAATTAGCTGGGCGTGCTGGTGGGCGCCTGTAGTCCCAGCTACTCCGGAGGTTGAAGTGGGAGAATGGCGTGAACCTGGGAGGAGGAGCTTGCAGTGAGCCGAGATAGCGCACTGCGCCCCAGCCTGGGTGACAGAGTGAGACACCGTCTCAAGCAAACAAACAAAACAAAACGTATTTGATCCACCTTAAATGGCCACTCAAATCTGTCCTTGATCCTGGTCTAGGTTTATCTGGCATAGAGTGCCCTCTGTCCAGCTCCTGTCTACCCTCCTGGATCATAAACCAGAGAAAATGCAAAATCTTTCTTGGGCTGCCTACTGCCTTCAGTATAAAGCTCAGTGCAAAGCCCAGCACCATCTATTCTGTACCTAACATTTTAGTCTGAATCTCTTCACCTCTTTTCCCCAACCCCGAACTAATGACTACCACTGACTCAGGGGAGCCTTCTCCTGCCTTCATGCCTTTGAATGGGGGGTGTCGCTGCA
Source organism: Macaca nemestrina (assembly GCF_043159975.1). Classification (NCBI taxonomy): domain Eukaryota; kingdom Metazoa; phylum Chordata; class Mammalia; order Primates; family Cercopithecidae; genus Macaca; species Macaca nemestrina. The sequence goes on along the minus strand of NC_092134.1, from coordinate 86,297,553 downwards.
TGAAGCTCCCCTCTCCCCTTTACCCACTCAAGAGTCACTTGCTCTTGGTAATATTTCCAGTTGCCCTGCTTCACCCCTGTTCTCTCATTCTGGCCAAGTTAGATGCCCTTCTGAGTCCCCTCTTCTCTACAGAATTTTAATTGTGCATTTTCTTCTTTGTCTCTGCCTTTAAGTCATGAACTGTTTGAAGAAAGGACCATATTTAGTTCATCTCAAAATCCCAGTGCCCAGCACAGACCTGGCGTAGGGTAGGCACTCCTTAAATACTTACTGAATGAATTATGCCATTTAGTCTGTCTGTGGTGGCACTGGAAACCCACAAGAATTTAACAGCCTCATCTCTGCCTGAAGTTCAGGGCTTCTGTAAAGAATATGTGATGGAAGGAGGAGATGATTGATAGTGATTCTGCAAAAATACATAGGTAAAAGGAATGGCTGTAAATTAATGATGAAATAACCTTCCTGAGTTTCCTTGTGGAAGATATATGTTAATTCCCCAAATGTATGAGCATCTGTGTATTTTTGTGGGGAATATGCAGTGTCTTTTCTAACACTGAGATGCTTGAAATGGGGTTATTTCCCTTCCAAATGAAAACCAATTAAATAAATTATATTTTTTCTGTGGTGCTTACAAAGTGTGGGAGTTGTCACCAAACATTACTAAAGGTTCTAATTTAGTCATAAATGGGCTGAAAGATGTAGCATAATTATAAGTCCAAAGTAAGTTGCTCTAAATATTTTATCATGTTCAGCATATGCTGTTAAAAAAACCCTCAGACTATAATTGTCAACATTCAATTCACAAAAAGTAAACAACAGCTGAGTATAATGGGATGATAAAGAATCTCTCCATAATTCCCGACATATGGCAAAGAGTATGTCCATTTTGAAGTGGAAGATGGTCATGTTTATCAACTGAGCCATTTTCTTTGTTTGAATCCTTCTAATCAGAAAATTTCCCTAGAATCACTAGGAACATTTTCCTGAAGCAGATGAGGGAAATGAAAAAAAGCTGTACGGCACAGTTAGGTCTCAGGCAGGCGGAATTTAGAACTCACAATGGCAATCGAAAGAGGCCAGGTAAAGAAGGCCATACATTTCTGTAAAAGCAGTCATTCCAGGGTTAGTATACATGAAAAAAACAAATGTATGCTTAGTGGGAAATGTATGGACAAATTTCCATGTATCAGTCTGTTTCTGTGAACAAGCTCTGATGGATCCAGCCAGTGTCACATCCTGCCATCATGTATATTCATTTTAAATGCACGGACACTTAACTGTTTCTAGGGAAAGCCAGTGGAAAGCTCCTTGAAATTTCTTTTTCTTTATAAGATGTTTTGCACATGGGGGGTTTCAGCTCAAAGGAGATACTTATAAACCATTTATCTTCAGAGGGAAGCAGTACAAGGGGGAGAGGCGTCCAGGCACTGTTCTAACCAGATACTTCAAAGCCGCCCAGAAGAGAAAGGCAAAGGCAATTGGCAATGAATTGGCTCTGCTCTTTGGCTGGGAGAGATAAGGAGCAGATACCCAGCACTGAGACAGAGGATTCTGTGAAGAAAATGCTGAGTAACAAGATTGTCCTTTTGTTTTCCTTCATGAAAAATAACATTCCACCCTAAATCCTTTTGGGAATGAACAGGGGGCTTTAGGAGCTGGTATTGAATGAATAAATTAGCAAATCATTGAACTAATTAATTAATTAATAACCACACCTAGGCAGAGAGAAATAAACAAGAGCGCTCACTGAGAACTCTTTGAGGAGGAAAGGACCTCTCTATGGTCGAACGTAGTGAAAAATCTAGCAATTTGGAGATAGGACTGCTTTCTGAGCTTCAGTTTCCTGGGAGTGTTGTGAATATGTTTTGCAACTCTAAAATGCCATCAAACTTACATCATTCTGCTTGTCTTCTTGATGAGCTGTTTTTAAATATAATAGCATTAGAATTAATCAGATTAATCTCACTGAACAAAAATAAAGGCTGCTTTTCACAGAGCTCCTCGTCGTGCCAGCCAGTGTATCTTTCTGTGCACAGTGATTCTTTCTATATAGAGACTCTCTGTTAAGCTCGAAAGGAGCTCCAAGGAGAAGTCTCATAGAGATAGCACAATTAACAGGCACACACGCTGCTGTTGTTATTCGAGGCTACTCAAAAGAACATAAAACAATTCTGAGAGAAAAAAAAGACTTCAGGGAAAAATGCAAGGTTCAGTGCATGACTTCTTGGTGGAAAAGATGGAATCACTGTTGCCTGAGACACAGCAAAGTAAGAGTGAGGATTCTGGAGGGAAAACATCCCTAATAATGAGAGGAGAGCCTAGGTGGCTGAGCTGTTTGATTGACATCTGTCTGTCAAAAGCCATAACATGCTCAGGCTGTCCTCGAGGAGCTGAGAAAAGTGGGGAAGAAAGTGTAAGACTGATCTGCCCTCTGGAATCGCTCTAAACAGGCCGGAGTCCCAGAAAGCATGCCAAACCTAAGACAGTGCAGGAACGATTGCCAAAGGAAACAGAACAGGTCTTTTATCGAAGAAAAGAAAAGAACAATAGCAGCCGAACTAGAAGGAAAAAGCCTCAGTGTGCCAGCAGGTAGACATACTGACCTCTCCTATTGTGAAACACGCAATAATTTCTTAAATGTTTAACAATGATGGAAGAAAATTGTGTCTTAAAACGAAATGAAGTTGGAGAAAGTAGTATGTCTGGGTCCCCACCCCAAGTCCTTTAATCATGAGAAGTAACTGGATTTCATTATAATGTGCACTATGATGCCAACTGATTTGTGGTGTGGATCCTAAAGGATGATTCTAGTCATTCTCTTTCTTGAACAATTTTTGGTAATCTTGATTCTTTCCCTTTATGATGTTCCTTTTCATCCATTATCTTCTCTTATGGTACTTACCTAACGATTAAGTGTTGACTTAGGAGACAGTAGTTAGATTCCATGTCCTATTTTCCTGGTTTAACTTGATCTTTTCCTTGATGAGATATTTTCTTTCATTGAGTACTGGCATTTCGAAGCCACCTAGGCAGCAGATTTCTCCTTGCTGCAGAACTTGAAGGGTTCCAATGTGAAAAATAGGTCTGCCTTTTTTTTTTGAGATGGAGTTTCGCTCTTGTTGCCCAGGCTGGAGTACAATGGTGTGATCTTGGCTCACCGCAACCTCCACCTCCTTGGTTCAAGCAATTCTCCTGCCTCAGCCTCCCGAGTAGCTGGGATTATAAGCGTGTGTCACCATGCCTGGCTAATTTTGTATTTTTAGTAGAGACTGGGTTTCTCCATGTTGGTCAGGCTGGTCTCGATCACCCGACGTCAGGTGATTTGCCTGCCTCGGCCTCCCAAAGTGTCAGGATTACAGGCTTGAGCCACCACCCCCAGTCTGTCATTTCATTTTTTAAACCAACAACATTTTTGCTGATTTAAATGAGTTCTGGCCAACTTTCTAGACAAAGGTATGGAAATATTCTGTATATCATATCACAGATGACAAGTGCTTCCAAAGAATGTAAATGCTATTTTAGGCTTAGGTTTCTACATTGTCTAAGTTTCCATTACTTAAATGAGAGACTTTCTTGCAGGTCTCTTGATACACAAATTGGGATTTATGCTGACTTTCCTAACATAAGTATCTGGGAGAAACATTTGTGTACGGTAGAAATGAAACCAGCCCAATTTTCCCATAGAGCTGATGTTTTCAGTCTTTTAAAATAAACATAGAAATTGACCCTCCTGGTCTTAAAGCTTGAAACTTACAATCTGAGTTCCTTTCTCAGAAAATCATCATCAGGCTTTCTCAGATAGTATCAAGGAACTGAAACTCACCAGATCACTGCATCCAGACAATGAGATGCCAGACCCCTCACCCATCATGATTCCCTAACTGACCACATGCTTCCGGTTGACCATCACCTCTTCCTTACTCCTCCCTGATTTCTGTCTTCCTGCTCATAGTTACATTCCTTCCCTGATATATAAATCCCCAATTTTAGTCAGTTGGAGAGACAGATTTGAGACTTATTTCCCATCTCCCTGGCTCACGTCACCCAAATAAAGCATTTCTTTCCTGGCAATACTTATTGTATCAGTGATTGGCTTTCTGTGTAGCGAGCAATGGGACATAGACTATACCCCTGACATTTTGGTGGCAGAAAGAGTTAATTACCAATTAAGTTTTTTCTCATTGAGTTTTCATAATTTTTTTATTTTTTATTTTTTTGAGATGGAGTCTCACTCTGTTGCCTAGTATGATCTCAGCTCACTGTAACCTCTGCTTCCTAGGTTAAAGCAATTCTTCTGCTCAGCCTCCCTGAGTAGCTAGGATTACAGGTGCCCACTATCACACCTGGCTAATTTTTGTATTTTTAGTGGGCATGGGGTTCCACCATATTGGATAGGCTGGTCTCGAACACTTGAGCTCAAGTGATCCACCCTCCTCAACCTCCCAAAGTGCTAGGATTACAGGCACAATACAGAGTTCTTGATGGTGTAGTTTGTATTTTTCCAAGGTAGATCTTAAACTGGCAACATAATTACACTTACTCTTGTCTTTTAGGCCTAAAAAATAATTGTCAGTGCTTGTGGAATGTCAATATTTCTGTGTTGCTGGATTAGATCATAGAGGATGCTCAGTTTCCTGCAGTATGTTTTCTTTTTGTTTGTTTTGTTTTGAGAGAAGGAGATTAGCAGGGTACAGAAAGTCAGTTCTCTGAGATTACTGGAAAATAAAGCATTTACATAAATAGTTCCAGAAAGATTTATACGGATCTATTTTCAAAAATTATAGTCTGTAGTCTTGCAGGTAAGCAGGGGAAATAGGCAGAATTAGTTTCTCAGGAAGAACATGTGTTTGGATGCCTCTTAAATTTATGATTTTAGGATAACATAATACCACTATAATTATAATGCTACTATGTATTTTTCTATATAATACTCCGGTTTAGCTCAGCAAGAGTTACAGATGTTTGCTAATTCCTGAAGCATCTGAAACAGCTATTAAGTCCTTCATCTACCGATATTTAATGAGCCCTGTCTAGGAGCAAGACATTATGGCAATATGCAGGAGGCATTTTTTTTTTTAAAGACAGAGTCTAATCGTGTGATTTAGGCTGAAGTGCAGTGATGCCATCTTGGCTCACTGCAACCTCCACCTCCCAGTCTCAAGCAATCTTCCCACCTCAGCCTCCTGAGTAGCTGGGACTACAGGTGTGCACCACCATGCCCAGCTAATTTTTGTATTTTTAGTAGACACAGGGTTTTGTCAGGCTGCCCAGGCTGGTCACAAACTCCTAGGCTCAAGTGACCCCACCAGTGTTGGCCTCCCAAAGTGCTGGAATTATAGGCATGAGCCACCATACTCGGCCTGCAAGAGACTTTTAGATGAAATCCTAGTTAGTCCTAGTTAAGATCCAGTTAATAGAGTTAAGCACTACTACACAATGTTTACTACATTTTTCAAATATACAACATACCTTTGCAAATCTTAAATAAGTGAAACCGGAAATAAACTTACCGTCGGTCCCTGTGTACCCCAGTTTCGTTGTGTGTAATGCTGTGATCCTCCTATCTTTATACTACCTTTACACACTATAGTGACTCAATAAATGTTTGTTGATGGCAGGCTGAATGAGTGTAGATATGAAGAAAGTAATCCTCACCACCACCCTGCCCTGAACAACTGATTGCATTATGGGGCTTCTAATTAACTTTTAGTAGATACGAAATGAAAGGGGACCAAACTCTGACCCAAAGTTCATGTTTACAGCTTTGAACAGATTGAGTTTCACTCTTGAAGTGTGTGAACACAAAACAGCAGAACCCAGTGAGACAGGAAGCAGACGATCTTAACCGTAGCTACTGCCACTGGAGGGGTGGGGTAGTTTGGGCTTTATTGTGCAAGACAGGAAGTATCCAGAGAGAAGAAGGAAGGGTATGAACTTGTATTGAGTGTTAAGTCTGTGTCAGGCATCAGGCCAGCTGCTTACGTAAACCATTGTTGGATCACTCTGCGATCCTGAGCTGGAGCCATTTAAAGATAAAAAGGACAAGTCTTAAAAGTATTATAGTTAGGTAACTTGCCCCAAAAGTCTCACAGCTCACATTTGGCAGGTCCTGTATTGAAACTCAGACCAGTCCACTTTGAAGGCCACAGCTTTCCCACTCTGCTCAAATGTTTCCATTCTGCCTTTTATAGTAAGGGGACTGACCATTTGAATTAGGTTCTCTTGGTTTTAAGAATAAAACTTAGGTCACCTCAAGTAATGAAGAACATGCTATGTCCATTCCTTTAGAAAAGACGAGCCAGTGATCTCAGCCTCATGAAAAAGTCTCCGGAAGCCCAGGAAAAGCAGAACCACCAGCTTTCAGAAAGGGTAGGAATGTTGTCAGAGCCAGGTCTCAAGGAGATTGGAATGAGAAAGTTATTTAGATGCCAAGACGATTCTGGGAGTGCAAGTGTGGGATCTTCTGAGTCTTCTGGAAGGCCACTCACCATTAACATGACCCACTGACCCTCTGTAAGTTTGTTTTTTGGGCATCTCTGGTTCTTCTTCATTACTGACTGGCTTTCCCGCCTTTTTCTCACAATTTTTCTCTTAACGCCTGTCCGCCCCCTGATTGCGCTCGCTTTCTACTTTAACTTACTTATGACCCCTCATGGTCCCCGCTCTACTTCAAGGCTTCTTTCTTTTGCAGTATCTCAACAACAATTCTCAGTACATACTGCTCAATTTTCTCAGTGTTTCTTAATTCTAGTTCCTGAGAATTAGACTGCAGAAGCCAACTTTACCTTGTTTGGAAAGGCTTTTCATGCTGGAATATCTCATGGGCTTCTAACAAGCATAGAAGTCTGGGCTGCCCTCGAGTTAGGGGTCCAGCCAGGTTCAGTCACCCCAGGAAAGCTGTGGGTGCACCTAGTTCCTTTAGAAGTGGCTAGGGACTGGGAAGGCACAGTGACTGACATACTGGTAGCAATGGATGAGAATGAAAATTGATCTCCCATCAACATCAGGTCAACAGCAGAAAGGGGAGGTCACAAAATGGCAGTGGCACAAGCTGGCACTGCACAGAGTGGGAGGAAGATGGCACTAAGAAGAAATGCAAAGATAATTAGTCAAGAATTTTAGTCAAGGGTGACTGGGGAAGGAGCTACAGGCCATGAGTCATCCATGAGTCATTCCTTTATAAGAATAGACGGTTTCTTCACCAGAGACCTCTAGGAATGCTTCCTGTCTCTCCTCTGGTTGTTTCATTAAAATGTGTGCAACCTTACTGAGAATAGGGATTTTTCTCTTATTTCCAGCCTTGATATAGAATTGAGACTATGACATTAATTATGTATTTTTGTCTCTCAACTAATTTTTTAAAGATACTTTAATTATATAAATAACATACAAATATATTCTCACTATGAAAAATTCAAATAGTAGAGATAAGTCAAAGTCTACCTTGACTCTGTTTCGCAAAGCCTACCTCTTCTTCCCCAGAGGGTAGTCTATGTATATACAAGGTTCTATTGTATTTTTTATATAAGTAAACAGCCATATTCAGTACTTTGCAATCTAGAGCCACTTCAACCAAAGTAGGTGGATAAGGGTTTTCACATCTCAGAAATACCAGCAATCAATTTCCACCCACAGATCCTGAATGCCAATAAAGGCTAGCCAATTTAAGCAGCAGATTCCGGATAAGTCAAAAGCCAAAGGGATCATTTGGTCAAAGTAAAGTACAAAGAGGCACGAGGATGATAATGGCCACTTATCTCTGAGTAAAGACAGATAGTCTGTGGCTTGACTCCTACCTAAACCAGGGTGCTGTGAGCTCTATCCATTTGCCTGAATTGGACCAGTGTAGAAGTGCAGTTCCACTAATGAAAATGGGAGTTCTCTTACCACAAATAGCTATAAAAAGTCCCATAAGATGACAATGGGTAAGGGAGGACCTAAGCAGACAAAGGAAAGTCTATTCAACATTCCTCCTTCCCCACAAAATTGTTCTTTCCATTGCAGCCTCATCGTCTAAAGCTCTCCAGAAAGGCTTGAATCAGAAACTCAATTCTGCATAAAGTCCTCACCAATTTATAATTTTAAAACTTTATGAATTTGAAATACTTTGGGAAAAATTTCTGTTTTTAAAAATTCTCTTTCCCGAAGTACAGTGTAATTGCTAATTCTGTATGGCAACTTGATTTAGTCTAATTAGGGTTACTAGATCTTTTCAAGGGATTGGCAATCAGGGCATCAGTTAGTACTATTTGTATGTGAGGCCATGTTTTTAATCTGCTAAAACCTATTTGCTTAATCCAAAATCATTTAAGCACTGATTAAACTTGGATTATAAACCATATATGAGGCCAGGATTCTGCTATTCTATTCCAACATCCCTCCTCTGTCCCCCAACACATGCGCTGAGAGAATTAACTATATCTCATACATGTATATCTCATACACTTAGTACATCTTATATCATTGCAATAACTGCATATTGGCTATTGAAAACATAAACACAACTAAGCCTTGGAGATGCAGGGGCAGAAAAGACAGACAAACACTTGCCTGTGTCACAGAAGTAACACTGGGGTGCTGGTAGAGACAGAGAAATAGCACATAAACAGCCTGGGTGTGGTGGCTCATGCCTGTAATTCCAGCACTTTGGGAAGCCAAGGTGGGAGGATTACTTGAGGTCAGGAGCTCGAGACCAGCCTGGCCAACATAGCAAAACTCTGTCTCTACTAAAAATACAAAAATTAGCCAGGCCTGGTGGCACATACCCATAATCCCAGCTATTCAGGAGGCTAAGGCATAAGAATCACTTGAGATTGGGAGGCGGAGGTTGCAGTGAGCTGAGATCGCACCACTGCACTCTATCCTGGGCGACAGAGTGACACTCTGTCTCAAAAAAGAGAAAGAAAGAAATGAAATAACATATTAAACAAATAAAAATTGTTCAGATAGTTATCAATGGGTGAAAAAAGTAAAACAAGGTAAAGAGAGAGAATGACTGAGGGTGGGTGTCCAGTATTTTAGTTATGGTGTGCTGGGAAGTTCTATCTCAAGGGCACATTTAATACGTGTGAATGTTGAAATAGAACCAGCCAGGCTAAGATCTATAGAGTTGGATAAACTCACTTATATTTTTAGAGGCTTTTTTTTTTTTTTTTTTTTTGAGACAGAGTCTTGCTCTGTTGCCCAGGCTGGAGTGCAGTGGCGTAATCTTGGCTCACTGCAACCTCCACCTGTTGGGTTCAAGTGATTCTCCTGCCTCAGCCTCCCAAGTATCTGGGACTACAGGACGTGCCACCAGTCCTGACTAATTTTGTATTTTTAGTAGAGACGGAGTTTCACCATGTTGCTCAGGCTGGTCTCGAACTCCTGACCTCAGGTGATCCACCCACCTTGGCCTCCCAAAGTGCTGGGATTACAGGCATGAGCCACCATGCCCGACCTGAACCTCACTTCTTATGGTGATCACTAGAGCAGCATTTCCAGTAAGAGAAGGGAAAGCCATGTCTGATCTTGTGAGGAAGTTGGGTAGGATTTAGGGTGAGAGAATGAAGAACAAAGGGCAGACACCAGACTAAAGGATTGTGTAGAGTGGGACACAGGATGAGGCAAGCGAAGGGAGTCATGCACAAAACTTGCAGAGCCACTCCCTCTCAGGGCAATGCCTGCACAGAGCTGGTGCCCAAGCGTGCATTCTTCCCAAGTGTTTTGCCCTACTTACCTCACCTAGTCCTGGCTTTGAGGATTGGCGTGAGGTAGCATGGTCAGAAGATACCAAGGAGATGCTCTCTGATAAGGAGAAAAGTGCGCCTGACATCCAGGAGCTGGCCTGGTACTATCAGTAGCCCTTAGTGTTGCCCTGAGCTGGCCTGGAACCAACAGCTAGGCTTTCGTGTTCTCTGTGGAAGGGAAACAACTCACAGAACATCAATATGAGACAAGCCCACACCGTGACTATGATGGATCAAGACAAAGGCAAGACCGCTTGGTGTTCCTGCCTGAACCTGACAAAACTTGAGCCTTGTCCAAGCCACAAAATACTAAACATTCTCCTTTCCAGCTAATACAAATGATAGCTGCTTATTTACTAATTGCAGCTTTAGCTTCCCTCTAGTCTGCCCTCCCTACAAATAACATACTGATTATAGAATTACCCCAGCTTCCTAATAATAGTCAATGCAGAGCAAAGCGTGGCTTCCTTGGACTCTCCCTCAAATCCTTTCTAGACCCAGCATAGTGGCCCAGCACTGTGGGAGGCCGAGGCGAGTGGATCGTTTCAGCCCAGGAGTTTGAGACCATCCTAGGCAACATGGTGAAACCCCATCTCTACAAAAGATACAAAAATTAGCTGAGTGTGGTGGTATGTACCTTGTAATTTCAGCTACTTGGGAGGCTGAGGTGGGAGGATCACTTGAGCCTGGGAGGGTAAAGCTGCAGTGAGCCATGATTGTGCCACTGCACTCCACCCTGGGCAACAGAGCAAGACCCTGTCTCAAAAAAAAAAAAAAAAAAACAACTTTTTTTTTTTAATGCCCTTTTGCTGAGACACCCCAGGGTTCCCCATGGTGTGTGTTTGTCCTGGCTGTGAGTAGTAAACTCAACCTATACAGTGTGTTCCTGGTGGCCTCCAGTCAGAGAGCATTACCATAGGTGAGAATTCATCCTGGCGACGGGTGGAGAGAAATGGGGTTGGGTGGTAAGACTGAGTCAATTTATGAGCTTGAGCAAATCATCTAAATGTACACTGAGGCCATGGAAGGAAATGTGTTGTCAGCTGTTTAGGAGCAAAAACTGACCGAGAGGGAAATTACAGTATTGGAAAATGGTTCTGGCAGTGTTCACCGTTAATGTGTGCATGGGATGGGTGCCCTGGACGCTTAGCTGCTTTTTTACAGATGAAAAAACTGAAGTAGTAGCTCAGTGACTGCCAAGATCTGCATATTGACTAAGATAGGGCTTCTGAGACTCTCATTTCTAATGTAGTAACTCCTAGTCAACCTCCTCCCCTCCCACCCTAACCACATGTACTACCAGAAAAATAAAGCCATTTATTGGCTTAAAAAAATCATTAAATATGAAAATTCCCATGAGAAATTTAATAAATAAAATGATTCACTCTACTTTTGTACTGAATTTTATCATCCATTAAATCAGCAGAGAATGTAGTGTCTTTGCTAAGTCTTCAGTGCTCAGTCTTGTTTTCCCAGGAACATGAACTCCTCTGTCCTTCACAATTCCCCAGAGCTCCCACAGAAAGCTCCATGACTCAATTCAATTCCTGCTGCATTTCTGCACATAGCCGCCCACTGCAGGCACTGTTGAAACTCCAAGATATGCAGAGGAAGGAATGGCTAAGAAAAACCGACCCTGATGGAAATGCATTCCAATGAGTAGAATCGATTCACATTGGATCACTGGACTTTGGGTTGGGATGTCCAAAAGAAGGACTGATTTCATAGTAAAATAAATGTTCCAGGACTAGGTCACAAAGAAAAACTTCTCAGCCTTGGAGAAGACAAGGCATGGGCCACGTCCCAGCCTCTGAGAGAAATGTCTCATTTCCTTTGCCTGTAAGTCTGTGTGCCATCTCTCGCCCTCTGCCCTTGCATTATCTGTGTGTGTATTTTCTTCACCCTTCTACCCTGCTAGCTCCCTGAATGGAGATCACATTGTTGCCTTTGCATTCCCCACAATTTTAGTCCAGTGCCTGCCATTAACCAGGTCTTCCCTGCTTATTAATTGACTGACAGACTTTGTGTTGAAAACACACTGAAAAAGCATTTCAAATATAGTTGACTTTCTCTGACGGGAGTTTTGCTAACTGGGAAGGTGATGTAGGGTAACTTCTCGGCAGGGTGTAAATTTTGAGTGTTAGGGAAAGAGCAGCATGATTGGAAGAGAGGCACATTTCACTAGGATACACTCTGTTATCTTTGTTTTACATTTAAATGAAACATTTGGGTCTACATGAAATTTGGATGACACATTAAGGGTAATTTCCCCAGCGTGATTCGGATTGCTGATTAGAGAATCAAGGCCTCCTGGAGTATTCTGTTTGTGTTACTGATTGGTTAAGGGTTGTTTCCCAACTGTGGGGTGAGTTTCATTTTCCCTTGGAGAACTGAAGAGCAGTGCCCATCAGTCACAGCCAAAGTGAACTGTTTCAAAAAGTCTAAGCCTGGCCAGGTGTGGTGGCTCATGCCTGTAATCCCAGCACTTTGGGAGGCCGAGGCGGGCAGACCACCTGAGGTTAGGAGTTCGAGATCAGCCTGGCCAACATGGTGAAACCCCATCTCTACTAAAAATACAAAAATTAGCCAGGCTTGGTGGTGGGTGCCTGTAATCCCAGCCACTCAGGAAGTTGAGGCAGGAGAGTAACTTGAACCTGGGAGGCAAACAGAGGTTGCAGTGAGCCAAGATTGCGCCACTGCACTCCAGCCCGAGCGACACAATGAGACTCAGTCTCAAAAAAAAAGCCTCTGAACTGAAGCCCTTTTCTCTTTCTAATTATGCAGGAGGCAAAGAAATGTTAGTATGTGGTGAAGAATTAACCTTCTTCAAAATAAATCTGCCTTTTGTCCTTGGCTTCTGGAAGCTAATCTCTACTGTCTTTCTTTGCCTGAGGGATGGGGGTCACAGTGGATTGTCAGTGCAGTTTAAGGTGGGGACTGGACACTCCCATGTAGCCACAGGGCTGGAGCTGAAAGATCAACAATGTGACTTTGGGTCACCCAGTATCAGTGGCCTGGAGACCAAGATCAACCATGTGGCCAATCAATCACTTATGCCCATGAAATGGAGCTCCATCAAAAACTGAACCCGGAGGCTTAGGTGAGCTCTCCTGGTTGGTGATTCTCTCTTGGTTGGTGTATTGTCACACATGGATGCCACAGTGTATCCTTACTTTGTGGAGAAAAGACAACAGAAGCTCTGCATTTGGAACCCTTCTGGATTCTGCCCTATGTGTTTCTTTTTGGCTAAGCTTAACCTGTACCCTTTCCTTATAATAAACCAGAAATGTGACTATAACAGCTTTTGGTGACTCCCATGTTTCTAGGGAATACCAAATCAAAGAGTGATTTTGGGAACCCTCTAAAATTGCAGTTGGTGTCAGAAGTGAGGGCAGGTTTGGGCACTGTGCCCTCTAACTTTATATTTGGCCCTATACTCCTCACATACACCCTCCTAGAAAAACCAGTCCCTAGACCCTGGGAATAAGGAAAAATTCACTCTTTCAGAGAGGATCAATACTAGAAACTGGGAGTACCGCGGTTTTGGGTGCTGATGGTGGAGGATCAGGAAGAATGTTCTCATGTTCTCCTGTAAGCCTGACAAAATTTATCAACAGTAGATTTGCCTACTAACTAGTAATGTCTAGGGGAAATTGCACTGATGCATTTTAAGGGATAAAGAGCACAGTAGAGGAAAGAGTAGTGAACTAGAAAATACCAGACCAAGATTGTAGCTCAGGCTCAATCTCTAGAAACTCCTGTGAGTCTGTACAACCTAGTCTCCTGGGCTTCATTATTCTCTATCTGTAAAGTGGAAATGATAGGCCCTGGCCTGATCACTTCAAAAGGTTAGGAGAAGGAACAAATGAAATAATGAGTGGAAAGCAGTTTGAAGATGTCTCGAAGAACTTAAAACAAAACTATGATTCGACACCGCAATCCCATTACTGGGTATGTATCTGTAAATCAAAAATAAAATCTTAAGCCTCCCAACCATCTGCTTGGATCCCTCCTCTCGGCCAATGGCATTCCAAAGTTAACCTGAAAACCTAGTTCAGGCCATGATGAAAAGTGGGATTGGACATGCCTCATTATGCCCTGGTCCCTTTTGGAATTCAGGCACAGCTGACCAGCATTAACTTTAAAACAATTCTTTTTTTTTTTTTTTTTTTTTTTTTTTGAATTGGAGTCTTGCTCTGTCTGGAGTGCAGTGGCACAATCTTGGCTCGCTGCAAGCTCTGCCTCCCAGGTTCACGCCATTCTCCTGCTTCAGCCTCCCAAGTAGCTGGGACTATAGGCGCCCGCCACCACACCTGGCTAATTTCTTTGTATTTTTAGTAGAGACGGGGTTTCACCATGTTAGCCAGGATGGTCTCTATCTCCTGGCCCCGTGATCCGCCCGCCACGGCCTCCCAAAGTGCTGGGATTATAGGTGTGAGCCACGGCACCCGACCCAAAACAATTCTTAAGACTGACAAAGCAGATTCTAGAAATAAAGACACCAAATTCTAGCCTGACTCTAGTATAGTATGACAGATAGCAGGCCCTGAAATAAATGGAAGTATTTTACCCCAAATTATATTTCTTCAACATATTTTGAAACAGCCTTGCAAAGCTGTTTTTTGTGAGAAAAATCTGCCTTCTGTAGAGAATCCTTGTTCCTTTTCAGGCCTTTTTCCTAATTCAGGAGAGAATGAATTCTGAGAATAAGCATTTACAATCTATTCTCTCTAAAGCCTGGTACCTGGACACTGCTTCTGTATAATGGAAACCCTGGTCTCCACAACCCCTTATCTTAACCCAGACCTCCCCTTTTATTTATTCTAATTCTTTAGACAATAACTTAATGCTTTCAACCAATTGCCAGTCAGAAAAATCTCTGACTCTACCTATGACTTGGAAGCCCCTGCTTCGAGTTGTCCTGTGTTTATGGATGGAACCAATATATATCTTACATATATTGATTAAAGTCTTATGTCTCCTTAAAATGTGTAAAACCAAGCTGTAACCCAGTCACTTTGGGCACATGTTCTCAGGATCTCCTGAGGGCTGTGCCATGGGCCATTGGTCACTTATATGTGGCTCAGAATAAATCTCTTCAACTATTTTATGGAGTTTCACTCTTTTCATCAACATCCAAAAGAAAATACATTGTTCTATAAAAAAGATACATGCATGCATATGTTAATCGCAGCACTATTCACAATAACAAAGACATGGAATCAACCTAGGGGCCCATCAACTGGACTGGATAAAGAAAATGTGGTACATGTATACCGTTGAATACTATGCAGCCACAAAAAGAACAAAATTATATTCTTTTGTTGCAGCTAGAGGCCATTATCCTAAACAAAGTAACACAGAAACAGAAAACCAAATACTACATGTTCTATAAGTGGGAGCTAAACATTAAGTACTCATGGGCATAAAGATGGCAGCAGTAGACACTAGGGACTATTAGAGGGGATAGAGAGGGAGGGGGCAAGGGGGAAGGCTTGAGAAACTATTGGATAATATGCTTACTACCTGGCTTCTGGGATCAATAGCACCCCAAAAGCCTTATCATTATGCAACAAATCTGCACATGTACCCTCTGAATCTAAAATAATGTATCTATATCTGTATCTAATATATGTAATATATCTATCTTAAACATTTAAAACTTGGCAAAATATTTCAAAATTTTGTCTGTGCTCCTATCGAGCAAATATCTGGGAAGTATCAGGGAAAGGGAAGGAATGGTAGGGATGGTCTAATGCACACAGCGTATTATACAGCTGCAATAATTAAATCAACAAGGGGCAAGTGCAAGCCTAGTCACGTAGACGGAGCAGACAGCTCAGAAACAGATCACAGAATTTGTGTTAGGAAAAAGGAGGCATCACACATTAAAAGGGGAGAAACCTTACTCAATAAATGGTGCTGGGATAAATGGTAAATTATTGGGGGAAAATATTTAGATCCTTACCTTATGCTCTGCACCAAAATAAGTTCTACATAAATGAATTTAATTCAACTTATGGAAAACCTTGCTTCCTCATTCACTGAGAAAACTGAAGGAATTTTCAAACACCCACCACCTTCTCTACTTACTAAACAGCATTTATGCCCCTATATTCTGCCTTCCTTTTTATTATTTTAGACAAACTGTTTTGCTCCTATCTAAGGCCTCAAGCACCTCTGCCCAGTAGAAACAGAACGTGAGTCACAAATGAAGCCTTAAATTTTCTAGTACCCAGCAGTGGTTCACACCTGTAATCTTAGCGCTTTGGGAGGCCACGGTGGGCAGACTGCTTGAGCCAGTTCAAGGCCAACATGGGCAACATGGTGAAACTCCTTGTCTCTACAAAAAATATATATATATATATTAGCCAAGCATAGAAGTGCCTGCCTGTACTCCCAACTACTATGGAGGCTGAGGTGGGAGGATCAGGTGGGAGGAAAGCTTGATCCCAGGAGGCAGAGGTTGCAGTGAACAGAGATAGTGCCACTGTACCATAGCCTGGGCGGCAAAGTGAGACTCTGCCTCAAAAAAAAAAAAAAAAATTGGCTGGGCATGGTGGCTCATGCCTGTAATCCCAGCACTTTAGGAGGCCAAGGAGGGCAGATCACCTGAGGTCAGGAGTTCAAGACCAGCCTGGCCAACATGATGAAACCCCATCTCTGCTAAAAATATAAAACTTAGCTGGGCGTGGTGGTGCACACCTGTAATCCCAGCTACTTGGGGAGGCTGAGGCACAAGAATCAGTTGAACCTGGGAGGTGGAGGTTGCAGTGAGCTGAGGTTGCACCACTGCACTCCAGCCTGGGTGACAGAGAAGACTCTGTCTTAAAAAAAAAGAAAGAAAAAAAGAAAAAATAATAATAATTATAGTACCCATATAAAAAAAAGGTAAAAAGAAACAGTTGAAAATAATTTTAGTATCTTTTGTTTAACTCAACATATCCAAAATATTATCATTTCAACCTGTAATTGACAAATATTATTCATATTTTACACACATTTTTTCCCCTCCTACTAAGTTTTTGAAATCTGGTATGTGTTTTATACTTGCAGCACATCTCAGTTTGGACTCACCATATTTCAAGGCTCAGAACCCATACATGATTCCTCGCTTCCGTATTGGACAGCGCAGCCCCAGATCCCATGCCTTCTTTCCTATATGGGACATCACTTATTTCCTGAACCTTCTACAGGGATCAATTTTCACCTCTCTCTTGACTCAGCCCCTTTTTCACAAAAATATGCTGTTATTTTTTCCATTTTAAAATCCTCACCCTCTCTTGACTCCACTAATTCCTCTAGAAACTCTAGTTTGCTCCTTTTCAAAGCAAATGACATTGTTTTGCCACAGTCGCTGTTTACAATTTCTTTCTTCATGGGGCAGGAGAATAGGGAATTAGGGTAACCAAGGTTAAGGAATAATCAAAAGAACAGCAGGTGCAGCCAGTTCTAGGCAAGATTAAGCAGCACAGAGGCCACATTTTCACTCCTGTGATAACAAGACAGAAGTTTCCTCTTCAGCCTTTGATTGGTAATGGACTAATCCTTCATAGCATGTATCCAACTGAAGGCCTCTAAAGGGCACCTAGGGGTGTTACCAAATTCTTTTAGTTTAATAAAAACACTAAAGAACATTGCAATTGGGGCTCTTGAACTGCCTGCTTGAGCCCACTCCCATTCTGTGAAGTGTACTTTCGCTTCAGTAAATCTGTGCTTTTGTTGCTTCTTTTGTTGCTTCATTCTTTAGTTGCTTTATTTATGCATTTTGTTCAGTTCTTTGTTCAATGCACCAAGAACCTGGACATCCGGTAACATTCACATTCTCCCTTAAATCCACCCCAAACAGGCTTTCCCTCCCAGCACCCCAGCACTCCAGCAAAATGCTATTTGGCAAATGCATCAAATTACCATCATATTCATTAATTCAGTGCTAAATTCTGATTTTTTATTTTGCTTGATGGTTTAGCTGACCACTCTGTCTAAAAAGACTTTCTTCATTTGACTTCTAGGATATCAATTCTTGTGCTTTATCCTCCTGCCTTATTGCTGACTCTTCTTACTGGTTCCTCCTTATCTTCCCAAGATTTTTTTTTTTAAAGAAGGAGTCTCTATCTGTCACCCAGGCTGGAGTGCAATGGCAAGATCTTGGCTCACTGCAAGCTCTGTCTCCCAGGTTCATGTCATTCTCCTGCCTCAGCCTCCCGAGTAGTTGAGACCAGGCACCCGCCACTATGCCTGGCTAATTTTTGTGTATTTTTAGTAGAGATGGGGTTTCACCATGTTAGCCAGGATGGCCTCGATCTCCTGACCTCGTGATTCGCCCACCTCAGCCTCCCAAAGTGCTGGGGTTACAGGTGTGAGCCACCGCGCCCGGCCCTTCCCAAACACTTAATACAGAGGGCTCCAGGGTTCATTCCTGGTTCTCTTCCCTTCCCTATTTCTCTTCTTCCAAATTTTAAAAATTTGCTTGAGATTTAATTTCATGACTTTAAATACTATTTATAAGGTTCCAATTCACAAATTTATATCTCCAATCCAGCCAGACCTTTTACCTAAACCTCACCCTCATGTTTTCTATTGTTCACTTATGTCGGTTTCCTAGGGCCACCATAACAAATTACCACAGACTTGGTGGCTTAAAACAGAGATTTACTCTTTTACAGTGCAGAAGTCCAGAAATTCAAAAATCAGGCTGTCATCAGGGCTGGTTATTTACAGAGGCTCTGAGAGAGAAGCTATCCCATGTCTCCCCTCTAGTTTCTGGTGGTTGCTAGCAATCTTTGGCATTACTTGATGAGTAAACTTATTGACTCCAATTTCTGCCTTCATCCTTACATGGAGTTCTCCCTGTGTGTCTCTGTGGATTCACATAGTCTTCTTATAAGGACACAAATGGGCTGAGCGCAGTGGCTCATGCCTGTATTCCCAGCACTTTGGGAGACCAAGGCAGGTGGATCACCTGAGGTCAGGAATTCGAGACCAGCCTGACCAACATGGTGAACTAAAAATACGAAAAATTCGCTGGCATGGTGGCAGACGCCTGTAATCCCAGGTACTTGGGAGGCTGAGGCAGGAGAATCACTTGAATCCAGGAGGCAGAGGTTGCAGTGAGCCAAGATCGCGCCACTGTACTCCAGCCTGGGCAACAAGAGCAAAACTCCATCTCCAAAAAACAAAAAAAGGGACACAAATCATTCATTGGATTTAGGGACTAATCTGGTATGACTTCTTATTTTAACCTATTACATCTGCAAAGACCTAAGTGGACATGAATTTTGGGAGAACACTATGTAACTTAGTACACTACTCAGCACTGTCAGTTAATTGTCAAATAGGCATCTCAACTTAACAGGTCAAAAACTGACCTAATCTGATTCATCTCCTCTGTACTCATAGTCTTCTTCATTTCGGTATTTAGTTGATGACAACTTCATCCTTCCATCAGGGAATTCTGTTGTCTCTCCCTTCAACATATATGTGAAATCTGACCAATTCCCACTACCTCCACAGTTGCACAGTTGTACCCACCATCATATCTCACATGGATTATTGTAATAGCCTCTTAAAAGATCACTCTATCCCTGTTTCCTACATTTTCCTTCACTACAGCCTCGAACTCCAGGGCTCAAGTGATCCTCCTGCCTCAGCCTCCTGAATAGCTAGGGCTACAGGTACTTGCCTCCAGGCCTGGCCAATTTTAAAAATAGTTTTGTAGAGATGAGGACTCTACAAAATCCGTGGCCTCAAATTCCTGGCCTCAAGCGATCCTCCTGCCTTGGCCTCCCAAAGTGCTGTAATTATTGGTGTGAGCCACCTTGTCCACCTTGTCCAATGCTATATTGTATCTTCAACAGAGTAGCCAGAGTGATCCTGTCAAAATCTGGGTGATATCATGAGCACTGCAGTGGCTCTCATTTTATTCAGAGTAAATGTCAGACTCCTTACAACGTAATACCAAAGACCTGTCTTATCTTTCTGACCACATCTCTGATTACTCTCCCCTTTGTTGGCTCTGCTCCAGACATAGGGGATTCCATGCTTTTCCTTGAACATTTCAAAGATACTCTCTGTACTCAAAGGCTTTGTACATACTGTTCCCTTTTCCTAGAATGCTCCTCCCCAAAGTTATTATGTGGCTTACTCTCTCATCTCCTTTAAATCTTCTTCAAATGCCATCTCCTCAAATTAGGTAAATGGAGTTGACTCTTGCCCTTTTTTTCTTTATATAATGAACCCCATATTGGAGTACCACTTTGTTCATAATTGCAACAAGCCACCACCTCTCCACTCCTGTCCTGGTACTGGTGATGTCCATAACCCTGCACTAGTTTTTTTGGGAGGGTTTGTTTCTTTTGAGATGGGGTCTCACTCTGTCACCCAGGTTGGGTACAGTGGCTCAATCTCAACTCACTGCAACCTCTGCCCGCTGGGTTCAAGCGGTCCTCACACTTCAACCTCCCAAGTAGCTGGGACCACAGGCATGCACCTCCACAGCAGGCTAATTTTTATATGTTTTTGTAGAGACGGGGTTTGCCATGTTGCCTAGGCTGGTCTTGAACTCTGGGGGTCAAGCAATCCACACACTTCGGCCCCCCAAAGTACTGGGATTACAGGCACGAGCCACTATGTCCAGCCCTCCTGTGCTAGATCTTGCACATAGCCCTTATTACCTTTTAATATGTGATATAATATAGGTGTAAGTATTATGTTTTCTGTCTCTTTCCTCTAGAAATAAGTTCCACAAAGGCAGGATATTTTGCCTGTTTTGTTTTCTGATATGTGCCTAGAACAGCGTCTGCACATAGTAGATGTTCTCTCTATATATACACATATATACACACTCTATGTACACATAGTCTCTATATATTCACAATGTATATATAGTTTTAAATGTATATATACACACACATTTTAAATATATAAATAGAGAGTATATGTGTGTGTATATATACAGAGAGAGAGAGAGTGTATCCACGCACACACACACACACACACATACACATTTCTTTTCTTTTAAGAGACAGGATCTTGCTCTGTTGCCCAGTCTGGAGTGTGATGGTATGATCATGGTTCACCCCAGGCTTAACCTCCTGGACTAAAGCAGTCCTCCCACTTCAGCCTCCTGAATAGCTAGGACTACAGGCGTGTGCCACAATGCTTAGCTAATTTTTAAATGTTTTGTAGAGATAGGGTCTTGCTATAATAGCCCAGGCTCATCTTCAACTCCAGGCCTCAAGTGATCCTCCTGCCTCTGCCCCCCAAAGTAGATGCTTAATATTCATTAAGTAAATGAATCAGATTAATTCAATGAATGAAATGTGTATGGGGAACTACTTTCTAGGCATAGAAAAGATTTTTAAAAATCACAAAGAAGGGAATTATAGTTTTTGTCGTCGTTTTGTTGTTGTTGTCGTTTCTTGAGCCAGACTCTCGCTCTGTCACCCAGGTTGGAGTGCAGCGATGCAATCTCAGCTCACTGTAAGCTCTTCCACCTGGGTTCAGGCCATTCTCCTGCCTCAGCCTCCCAAGTAGCTGGGACTACAGGCGCCCGCCACCACGCCTGGCTAATTTTTTGTATTTTTAGTAGAGATGTGATTTCACCTTGTTAGCCAGGATGGTCTCAATCTCCTGACTTCGTGATCCACCTGTCTCAGCCTCCCAAAGTGCTGGGATTACAGGCGTGAGCCACCGCGCCCGGCCGGGAATTGTAGATGTTTAAAAAGTGGAACCCAATTTATTGCACGCTTGAAAAATTTTGTGGGTATTTCTCAAAAAAAGTTGAAGAAAAAGTGAATTTTGAAAAAAGGTTTAATGTTAGTTTTGTTAGGAAGAATAACTTAGCACCTTATTCCTCATAACATTTCTATATATATATATATATATATATATATTTTTTTTTTTTTTTTTTTCTCTTTTTTGAGACAGAGTCTCTGTCTGTTACCCAGGCTGGAGTGCAGTGGTGCGATCTCGGCTTGTGCAACCTCCACCTCCCGGGCTCAAGTGATTCTCAGCCTCCCGAGTAGCTGGGACTACAGGCGCATGCCACCACACCTGGCTAATTTTTTTGTATTTTTAATAAAGACAAGTTTTCATTGCATTAGTCAGGATGGTCTTGATCTCCTGACCTTGTGATCTGCCCACCTCAGCTTTCCAAAGTGCTGGAATTACAGGCGTGAGGCACTGCGCCTGGCCCCTATATTTTTTAATATTAACACAATTAGTAAAGAGTTGTCGTAATGAATTGCCCTCAAGAGCTTTCATTTTATTCAAATCAAGATCATGGTTTAGTTACTCAGCATGAAAGAGGAGTCTCGGTTTCCTCGTCTGCACAGCGAGGGGCAGGCTAGAAAGTGATGCTGCCTGGCTGAGTGGGGTGACAGCACACTGAACACATAGACTCCCAGTCAGGAAGCTCAGTCTGTTTTCTGCTTCAATCAAAACCCTTTCTGATTAAAGAAAAAGTGTCAAAAATTGGCTTTAATTACCTAAAAGCTTTTTATATAAGTTCTTTAGAAGATTATTTATAGCAAAGCCATTTAATATCATTAAGATAATTCCATGTGCGTTTAAAAAAAGTATTTTAAATTCCAGTGATGGCTCAAATTCTCTTTCCTAATTTTTAAGGAAATTGCTTAAAATGGTGCTTAAAACAAAAATTTGTATTAAGGGGCTAATAGGAATTTTGAAAGGCAAGAATGGATAACAAACTAAGAGTGGCAAAAAATCCCACAATTAATCCTAATTTACATTGGTACTGTGCAGAAAATACAAAACCATGTAGGCGGGCTTCAGCAGAAGTGCTCATAATAACACTCTTTTCTTTCACTGTTGGAAAAATGACTTAAAATTCAAGTTTTTGTTATAAATATTTGTTCATTTTAAATTTTTCAAAAGGCCTTATTTTGGGGGAGAGTTCAGGGCTTTCTAAAATACACAGTATAGTAGACTATCTTTGTGTTTTGTTACGCATGCTCAAGTTTTAAATTTGTATGTAGTAAAATCCAGAATTTGGGGGATGTGGGGAGGGTGACATGGGTACAAAAACATAGAAAGAATGAATAAGACCTAGTATTTGCTGGCACAACAGAGTGACTACAGCCAAAAATAATTTAATTGTACACTTTAAAATAACTAAAAAAGTATAATTGCATTGTTTGTAATACAAAGTATAAATGCTTGAGGTGATGGATACCCCATTTACCCTGATGTGATGGATACCCCATTTACCCTGATGTGACTATTACACATTGCATGCCTGTGTCAAAATATCTCATGGAACCCATACATATTAAATGTAAATTAGCCAGGTGTGGTGGCACGCGCCTGTAGTCCCAGCTACTCGGGAGGCTGAGAATCACTTGAGCCCGGGAGGTGGAGGTTGCACAAGCCAAGATTGCACCACTGCACTCCAGCCTGGGCAACAGACAGAGACTCTGTCTCAAAAAAAGAAAAAAAAAAAAAAAATATATATATATATACACATATATATATATATGAATGTTATGAGGAATAAGGTGCTAAGTTATTCTTCCTAACAAAACTAACATTAAACCTTTTTTCAAAATTCACTTTTTCTTCAACTTTTTTTGAGAAATACAATTCAAATACAGAAAAATGCATAAATGTACAACTTAACAAATTGTTGTGATATGGGCACCTAGGAAGCCACCATTAGGTAAAGAAATAAGTTATTTTTAGCACCCCAGAAGTCCTCCCTTCCTTAACCTTTCCTAGAGGTAACAGCTATCCTGGCTTGGATAATAACCAACTGTAGCTTTGCTTTAGAGTTTTACCACCTAAATATGTAGTCCTAAAGAATATGCTTGTGGGCTGGGAGCGGTGGCTCATGCCTGTAATCCCAGCACTTTGGGAGGCCGAGGCGGGAGGATCACGAGGTCAGGAGATCGAGACCATCCTGGCTAACATGGTGAAACCCCGTCGCTACTTAAAAAAAAAAAAAAAAAATTAGCCGGGCATGGTGGCGGGCACCTGTAGTCCCAGCTACTCTGGAGGCTGAGGCGGGAGAATGGCGTGAACCCGGGAGGAGGAGTTTTCAGTTACACTCTAGTCTGGGCCACAAAGCAAAACTCCGTCTCGAAAAAAAAAAAAAAAAAAATTGCTTTTCTTAGTCGTGACCTTATTCAGTATTTTCCACCAAATTTCCTGAGTCTTCAGATCGCAGGTAGCAGATTGTGGTACTTCTCAACCTCTATAATTGCATGAGCCAATTTCTCATAATAAATATAAACTTACTATATTTTATTATATATTAATATATTTATGACAATTTATATATACGAGAATTTATGTTATAATTTCATCTTGAGTAAGTTTTGGTAGTCTGTGATCTTCCAGGAACTGGTCCTTGAAGATCACGTATACAGTGTTTCAGGTATTTCCTGATTATCCTTTTAATGTCTGTGAGGCCTGTAATGATCTTCTTTGTTTCATTCTTGCCATTGGTAATGTGTGTCTTCTCTCTTTCTCCTTCTCTTTTTGTCAATATTGGTAGTTATTTATTAATTTTATTGATCTTTCCAAAGAGACAGTTCTATGGTTTTTTTCTGTTTTCTGTTTCAATTTTATTGATTTCTGCTTTCATATCTTTATTATTTCCTTTCTTTCACTTGCTTTGGGTTTATCTTGCTCTTTTTGTGTTTAGTTTCTTAGGTGGAAGCTTACATGACTGATTTAAGACCTTTTTCTTTTTTCAGTGACAACCACTGTTAACATGATGGTTTGTTCCATTTACTCAGTGTGTGTACATGCATGTTTGCGTGTAAATCTTTTGTAAAATTGAGATCATAAAAATATTCTGGGTTTTTGCTTTTTAAACAATTTCTTTTTAAAATTATTTTTTCTAAATGTTGGATTCAAGGGGTACATGTGCATGTTTGTTACATGTTTACATGATGCTGAGGTTTGGGGTACCGATAGTCCCATCCCTCAGGTACTGAGTATAGGGCCCAACAGGCGGTTTTTTAGCTCATGCCTCCCTCCTTTCCCCTGCTAATAATCCCAGTGTCTACTGTCCCCGTGTATTGAATGTTCAGCTCCTACTTATAACTGAGAACATGCAGTATTTGGTTTTCTGTTCCTACATTGTTAATTCGCTTAAGATAATGGCCTCCAGCTGCAACCATGTTGCTGCAAAGGACATGATTTTGTTCTTTTTAATGGCCACATTCTTTTTGAATGTAAGCATTTAATGACGTAATTTCACTCTAAGCACTGCTTGACCTGCATCCCACCATTGTTTCCTTTTAAATAGTCTTTATCTTTGAGTCTCATAAATTTTAATGTTCTATTTGTTTCTTTGTTCCATTTAAGATCTTTTCTAATTTTCCTCAAGATTTTCTTTTGACTCATGGGCTACTTAGAAGTTTTTTTATTTCCAAGTGTTTGAAGATTTTCCTGTTATCTATTTCTAGTTCTGTTCCATTGTGTTCACAGAACATACTTTTTGTTATTTCAATTCTTTTAAAGTTGCTAAGGTTTGTTTTATCACCTAGGATATGGTCCATCTTGGTTATTGTTCCATATGCAGTTGAAAAAAATGTAATATGGTAGAGTATATTGATTGAATTATGAATATTGAGCCAGCTTTGGATTCCTGGGATAAAATTCACTTGGTCATGAAGTATTATTCTTAGTATTGTGAATCCCCCAAATTTGAGACAGGTCTCAGTTAATTTAGAAAGTTTATTTTGCCAAGGTTGAGGATACACGCTCGTGACACAGCCTGATGAAGTCCAGACGAAAACATGTGTCTAAGGTAGACGGGGCACAGCTTGGTTTTACACATTTTAGGGAGACAGGAAACATCAATCAATATATGTAAGAAGTACACTGGTTCCCTCCAGAAAGTCTGGGACAACTCAAAGCAGGGAGGGGGCTTCCAGGTCATAGGCAGGTGAGAGACAAATTGTTGCATTCTTTCGAGTTTCTGATAAGCTTTCTGAAGGAGGCAATCAGGATATGCATCTATCTTAGTGAGCAAAGGGATGACCTTGAATAGAATGCGAGGCAGGTTTGCCCTGAGCAGTTTCCAGCTTGAATTTCCCTTTTAGCTTAGTGATTTTGGGGGCCCAAGATGTATTCCTTTCACAATATCTATTGCTGAATTCAATTTTCTGATTTTACTAATATTTATTGTTGGGTAGTTTCCATAAATGTCAAATGGATTCAGTTTGTTGGTAATGTTGTTTAGCTCTTCTATAATTTTGTTAATTTTCTCTATACTGTGAAAGAAGCATTTAAGTCTCTAAATATAATTGTATATTTATATATTTGTCCTTTCAGTTCTTTCCGTTTTTGCTTAATGTATTTTGAAACTCTGTTGTTAGGTGCATACATATTTAAGATTATATCTTCTTGGTGAATTGATCCTTTTATCATTATGCAATATTCTTATTTATTATTTGTAATATTTTGCTCTGAAGTTTGCTTTGTCTGATACTAATATATCCACACGAGCTTTCTTTTTTTCTCTTCCACCTTTCTTTTGATTAATATTTTCATGGTATTTGTCAGGCCTCTAAGTCCAAGCTAAGCCATCATATCCCCTGTGACCTGCACTATACATCCAGATGGCCTGAAGTAACTGAAGAATCAAAAAAGAAGTGAAAATGGCCTGTTTCTGCCTTAACTGATGACATTACCTTGTGAAATTCCTTCTCCTGGCTCATCCTGGCTCAAAAGCTCCCCCACTGGGCACCTTGTGACCCCCACCCCTGCCAGCCAGAGAACCACCCTTTGACTGTAATTTTCCTTTACCTATCCAAATCTTATAAAACAGCGCCATCCCTATCTCCCTTCACTGACTCTCTTCAGACTCAGCCCGCCTGCACCCAGGTGAAATTAATAGCTTTGTTGCTCACACAAAGCCTGTTTAGTGGTCTCTTCACATGGACGCGAGTGAAAGTATATCTTTTCCCATCCTTTTACTTTTAGCCTACCTATGGCATTATATTTGAAGTGAGTTTTTTGTAGACAGCATACAGTGTATGGTTATTCATATATTCTGGCAATCTCTGTCTTTTAATTGGTACGTTTAGACAGACGTCAGCAAGCTACAGCTATAAGCCAAATCCAGTCCATTACCTCTTTTTGTAAATAAGGTTTTCTTGCAACACAGCTGCACTCATTCACTTATGCATTGTAGCCAATGGCTGCTTTTGTGCTATAGTGGCAGAGTTGAATGGTTGTGAAAGCCTGTATACTCACAAAGCCTAACATATTTACTCTTTAACCTTTTACAGAAAAAATTTGCCAAGCCTTTGTGTAGACCATTTACATTTAATGTAACTATTGATACATTTTGGTTTAGAGCTAGCATTTAATTTATTTACTGTTCATTCCCTCTGTTTTTGAGTCTTTCTTCTGCCTTCTTTTGGGTTGTTTGAACATTTTATAATGTTACATTTTAATTTATCTACTGCTTTTTTTCCCTACGTTTCTTTGTATAGCTTTTAAAGCAGTTGTCCTAGGGCTTACATATAAATAATTAACTTTCAACAGTCTTTTTATTGTTTTAAAATTATTTATTTATTATTTTTTGAGACAGGGTCTCACTCTGTTACCCAGGCTGGAGTGCAGTGGCACGATCTCAACTCACTGCAACCTCTGCCTCCCAATTTGAAGTGATTCTCCTGCCTCAGCCTCCTGAGTAGCTGGGATTAGAGGCACCTGTCACTACACCCAGCTAATTTTTTGTTTTGTTTTGTTTTGTTTTGTTTTTTGAGACGGAGTCTCGCTCTGTCGCCCGGGCTGGAGTGCAGTGGCCGGATCTCAGCTCACTGCAAGCTCCGATTCCCGGGTTCACGCCATTCTCCTGCCTCAGCCTCCCGAGTAGCTGGGACTACAGGCGCCCGCCACCTCAGCCGGCTAGTTTTTTGTATTTTTTAGTAGAGACGGGGTTTCACCATGTTAGCCAGGATGGTTTCAAACTGCTGGCCTCATGATTCACCTGCCTTAGCCTCCCAAAGTGCTGGGATTACAGCGTGAGCCATCATGCCTGACCTTATTTATTTTTGAGACAGAGTCTCACTTTGTCACCCAGGCTGGAGTGCAAGTGGTGTGATCTTGGCTCACTGCAACCTCTGCCTCTCAGCTTCAAGCAATTCTCCTGCCTCAGCCTCCCAAGTAACCGAGATTACAAGCAAGCACCACCACACCCAGCTAATTGTTGTATTTTTAGTAGAGACAGGGTTTTACCATGTTGGCCAAGCTGGTCTCAAACTCCTGACCTCAAGTGATCCACCTGCCTTGGCCTCCCAAAGTGCTGGGATTACAGGCATGAGCCACTGCACCCAGCCTCAACAGTCTTTTTAAAATTATATTTTATCACTTCATGTAGAATGTAGAAATTTTATCACTTTATTTTTTTATGTTCCTTCTTCATGTTGCAGCTGTTTTATGAATTATATCCATATATGCTTAAGACCAATTAGATAATTTTTTAATCTTTGTTTTCAACTATCGAACATATTTTAAAGAACTCAAGTCTATTATATTTACCCAGATACTTACCATTTACGTTACTCTTGTTTTTAGTCCTGATGATCTAAACTTCTTTCAGGTATCATTTCCTTCCTGATTTCAGAGTAGGTCTGCCAGCCATAAATTCTTAGTTTTCTTTCATCTGAGAATGTCTGTATTTCATCTTCATTTGCAGAGACTACTTTCTCTGTATATAGAATTCTAGGTTCTTTATTTCTTCTTCAACATTTAAAAAATGTTCTATTACTTCCTTTTGGCTTCAATGGTTTCAGATAAAAAATGTGTTATTCAAATTATTGTTTCTCTATAAATCATGTATCATTTTTCTATGTCTACTTTCAAGCCTTTTTTTTCATTGTCTTTAATTTTTAGCAGTTTGATATACTCTGTCTGAGCATAGATCTCTTTGGATTTATCTTGTTTCAGATTCACTGAGCTTCCTGCATCTGTAGGTTTACATCTTTTGCCAAATTTGGGGAGTTTTCAGCCATTAATTCTTCAAATTTTTTTGCACTATACTTTTTCTCCTCTTTTTCTGAAACTCCAATGATATAAATGTATGCCTTTTAGTATTGGCTCTGAGGACAAGAAGTCCCTAGACTCTGTTCTTTTGTTTGTTTGCTTCCATCTTTTTTCTCTGTTGTTCATATAGAATAATTTCTATCGATCCAATTTCAAGTTTATTTGACTCTTTCCTCTTTCATCTCTGTTCTGTTAAAGTCCATTCACTGCAACTTTTTCCCCAGCTATTGTCTTTTTTCAGTCTCATAATTTCCATTTGGTTTTTTAAAATATCTTCTAATCCTTTGGTGAGATTTTCTACTGTTCCATTCATTTCAAGAGTATTTTCCTTTACTTCTTAGAATATTTTAAAATATCTGCTTTAAAGTTTTTGTTAGAAAATTTCAACATCTGTGTTATCTTGGCTTTGATGTCTGTTGACTGTTTTCTCCCATGTGGGTCGAGATTTTCCTAGTTCTTCGTATGCTAAGTAATTTTGGATTTTATGCTGGAGATTTTGAGTGTTGACTATGGGACTATGGGTCTTTTTAAAATCTTATGGATAATTGACTTGAATGGGTTAAGGTTGCAAGTTTTGTTGTTTACAGTTTCAGAGTCAGTTCTCTTTCCAGACCCTTTGCTGTGTTATTCAGATATGTCCTGTGTATGCACTGTCTAGTGGCCTCTCTGGGACCTGGATAGTGGTATCTCACTTAGTTCCATTCCCAAAGACCGATACAATGCTTAGAATCAGATCCGTGTTCAGGAGTGAACCTAGGAATTCATGAGGAATTTTTATGGGGTTATGTTCTAAACCTCCTGTCTCTATGTCATCTGTCTGTTACTTTTAAGCTCCCTGGACTTCACTCTTTCAGTCTTTAGGTCAGAAACCTGGAACTTTAGTTACTCCTGTCTTCTGTGCACTTCTCATAACTGCACCTGCATTTGGTGCAGATGGCAGGGTAGTGGTAAGGGAGAAAAAGGGAAAAACAACAGGGGTTTGTCTCCTTCTCTTGAGATCTTAGCTCTTTCAATTGGAGGAAAAGTTTCCCCTTCTTCAGAGTTTTAGGCCCCTCTCCCCATCACTGCTGCAGCAATGCTGGGGGTCTGGGAAGAAAAACAAAAAGAGAGAGAAGAAGAAGAGGAAGAGGAGGAGGAAGAAGATGAAGAGGTGGAAGGAAGAAAGAAGGAGGAAGAGGAGAGAGGAAAAAGGAAGAGGAAAGAAACACAAAACACAGAGATTTCCCCTTCTCTCTGAGCATTAGAAATTCTTATTCTTGCTCTTCAAGCAGAGCTAGAAGTCTTCTAGCACTCTTTCTGTTTATGCCCTTCCAGGCTTATTTGAGTTCAAGAGATATCAGGGTTAAATGGGAATCTTATTGCTTATTTAGTGGCTCTTTGAATTCTTGTCTTTTCAGATCCTCCTGCCAGTGTTTACTTTTCAGTTATCACATACCTACATCATGCATTCTGTCTAGGTTTTACAGCTGCATTTAGTGAAGACACAGGACGGAGTATGCTCATTCCATCTTACCCAGAACCAGAATAAAACATTTTATTTAAAAAGTACAAAATCAGGCTAGGTGTGGTGGCTCAGGCCTGTAATCCCAGCACTTGGGAGGCTGAGGCAGGTGGATCACCTGAGGTCAGGAGTTCTAAGACCAGCCTGGCCCAATATAGTGAAATCCCATCTCTACTTAAAACAAAAAAAAAGTACAACAATTAGCCAGGTGTAGTGGCAGGCACCTGTATTCCCAACTACTGGGAAGGCTGAGGCAGGAGAATCACTTGAACCCTGAGGACAGAGGCCGAGATCATGCCACTGCACTCCAACCCGGGCAACAGAGTGAGACTGTCTCAAAAAAAAAAAATTACAAAATTAGAAAATTTATTTAATCAAAAAATAGATGAGAAAGAATGTTGGAAATTCACTACCCTAGAACCACTGTGAAGTGTTGTTGTTTTTTTTTAAGAAGTGGGGTCTTATTATATTGCCCAGGCTGGACTCAAACTCCTGGGGGCTCAAGTGGTCCTCTCAATTCAGCCTCCTGAGTAGCTGAGATTACAAGTGTGTGCTACCACACCCAGATCCACTGTGGACATTTGGCATCTACAACCTGACAGGTATCTTCTACGAAAATACATTGATTTTGGCTAGGCCCAGTGGCTCATGCCTGTAATCCCAGCACTTTGGGAGGCCAAGGCGGGTGGATCACGAGATCAGGAGATCGAGACCATCCTGGCTAACATGGTGAAACCCCGTCTTTACTGAAAATACAAAAAAATTAGCTGGGTGTGGTGGTGGGTGCCTGTAGTCCCAGCTACTTGGGAGGCTGAGGCAGGAGAATGGCATGAATTCAGGAGGTGGAGCTTGCAGTGAGCCAAGATTGCACCACTGCACTCCAGCCTGGGTGACAGAGCAAGACTCTGTCTCAAAAATAATAAATAAATAAAAATAAATTAAATTTAAAAAAAAGAAAATATATTGATTTTACTAAATAAAAATGGAATTGGTGTGGATTTGTGGTAAAAGCATGAATTCCACCTAGCTTGGATTTCATCTCTACCATTTACAATTTGTATGATTTTAGGCAAACTACTAATTCTCTCTTTTTTTTTTTTTTTTTTTGAGATGGAGTTTCACTCTTGTTGCCCAGGCTAGAGTGCAATGGTGTGAACTCAGTTCACCACAACCTCTACCTCCTGGGTTCAAGTGATTCTCCTGCCTCAGCCTGGCAAGTAGCTGGGATTACAGGTATTTGCCACCACGCCCAGCTAATTTTGTATTTTTAGTAGAGATAGGATTTTTCCATGTTGGTCCAGCTGGTGTCGAACTTCTGAACTCAGATGATCCGCCTTCCTTGGCCTCCCAAAGTGCTGGGATTACAAGCATGAGCCACCGTGCCTGGCCAGGAGTTTTAGTATTATTCAAACCAGTCTCCCAGAACCTTCGAAGATCAGGGTTTTAAAACATAATTTGGTGGGTAGGGGCTTGGGAAGTGCAGAATGCTGTTTGGTCAGATTGAAGATGGAATCATAGGAGTCGAAGTGAGTTTTTCTTTCTGTCTTTTGTTCCTGGGTGGGATGGCAGATCTATTTGAGCCAGATTACCAGTCTGGGTGGTGTCAGCTGATCCAGCAAGTGCAAGGTCTGCAAAATATCTCAAGCACTGAGCTTAGGTTCTACAATAGTGATACTATCCCAAGGAGAAATTTGGGTAGGTTCAGACTCTTGGAGTCAGAGGCTTCATGACCCCTAAACCATAATTTCTAATTTTGTAGCTAATTTGTTAGTCCTGCAAAGGCAGACTGGTTCCCAGGCAAGAAGGGGGTCTTTTGGGGGAAGGGCTCTTATCAATTTTGTCTCAGAGTCAAACCATGAAGTGAATTCCTTCCCAACTTTTTATTCCCACATTTGTTCCTTCCATCTTCATCCTCCCAACTTGATTTATATAAGGGAGTATTTCTTCAGGCACAGAACACATCCTCCTGCCCTATGAAAGAGAAAAAGAACGGAAAGACAGCTTATGTTTTTTCAGGGGTTAGTAGACGTTTTTCCAAAGACCTTTATCAGTAGTTTCAACACATAATGTCATGGTAACCTGGTTTGGTATGTGGCGGAAGCTCAGATGCATCCATGTGTCGTGACCGCTCAGAGTACTCTGCCTCTACTTCTGCTCTCTGAAGTGATTCTTCCTTTGTGTGTGTGCTGGTGTCATGCAAAGCTGTGGTATCTGACACTGTCATTTTACAGATGTACTGTATTTTCCAGCTGCTAATCTTAGACGTGGAAATAATGATCTTGAGCTTCATTTCCCCCCTCTATTAGAGTTAAAGCCTGCAATTTTGCTCATTAGATTTGCAAATGAAGGTTATCTTATACTGTTTAGCTTGGTTAACCCTTAACTGTGGGTGGTGATGCACCTCCTGTCACGCTGATGAGAAGCAGCCTCTGCCTCCAAACTTCACCAAGGCCTCCTGCTGAAGGAGAGGTTGTGTGGGACAGGAACTGGAAATCAATAGGAAGAGGGCTGCAGGATCCAGGGCGCTCCTCTTGAATGTCTCAGGTTTTCCTGATTCTTGAGCACTTAAACATCAACCTCTCATAATAATGAAGGAATTCAGAATATGCCACCCCAAAATATGCTGCTTTGGCATATTGATTATTTTGAGCTAAAGGAAATTGAGAAACAGCAGATGCAGAAAAGGATCTCTGCCCTCCTTTCCACCTAAAAGCAGGTGATCAAATTTGTCAGAGACTTAGAATCAACACAGGAATGGACATGCACAAACAAACTTACTAAAATAATCCGTATCTTGCATTAGTTGCTCCCATACATTTCCTAGTCCCTGTCCCACAATTTACTGCCCTATGTTCAAGCCCCTTGCCTTGTCATATCCCCACAATTTGTCATTCTTTGTGTGAAAAGGTATATAAGCTTTTGGGCCTAACAGCTTCTTTGGGCTGTTATTTTCTTTTTAAAGACTCCTGTGTAAATGTGAACATATGAAGCCCGTATGCTTTTCTCCTGTTAATCTGTCTTATGTCAGTTTCATTCTTAGGCCAGCCACAGATCTAAGAGGGTAGAAGACTGTTTTTCCTCACCTACAATAGCAACAATAATAAGAGTACGCCTTAACGGGAGTTCGAGTTCCATCGGCTCCCATCCGGGCCATCCTGCCGCCTTAGCGGCTGCTGCTCCCCAGGATACTGGCAGGGGAGCTCTCTCCCACTCCCCACACACCTATTTCTGAGTAGCGACAGGGGTTGGAGGCTAATTTTATGGGGTAGGGGGCCGCTGGTAGGTGAAGCTTGTCCGAGGGAGAGGGGGAGGATGAAGCCAGTGCATGGCGGAGACCTGCCAGATGTTGATGCCTAAGAAGAACCGGATTGCCATTTATGAACTCCTTTTTAAGGGGGGAGTCATGGTGGCCAAGAAGGATGTCCACATGCCTAAGCACCCAGAGCTGGCAGACAAGAATGTGCCCAATCTTCATGTCATGAAGGCCATGCAGTCGCTCAACTCCCGAAGCTACGTGAAGGAACAGTTTGCCTGGAGACATTTCTACTGGTACCTTACCAATGAGGGTGTCCAGTATCTCCGTGATTAACTTCATCTGCCCCTGGAGATTGTGCCTGCCACCCTACGCTGTAGCCATCCAGAGGCTGACAGGCCTTGCCCTAAAGGTCTGGAGGGTGAGCAACCTGCCAGACTCACAAGAGGGGAAGCCGACAGACATACCTACAAACGGAGTGCTGTGCCACCTGGTGCCGACAAGAAGGCCGAGGCTGGGGCTGGGTCAGCAACCGAATTCCAGTTTAGAGACGGATTTGGTCGTGGACGTGGTCAGCCACCTCAGTAAAATTGAAGAGGATTCTTTTGCATTGAATAAACTTACAGCCAAAAAAAAAAAAAGAGTACGCCTTAACAGGATGCTTCACAGATTACAAAGCACTCCCATAAACATTATCTCATTTAATAAGCATGATAGCCCCGTGAGATAAGTTATATTATCCTCATTTTCCACGTTGGAGAATGAAGTCTATTAAGTAGGAAATACTTGGCTTAAACAAGGTTTTCCAACTAGACATCCAATGTAACTTCACCAGGCCAGAGCCTGCATCACCCAGCGTGAAGAAATGTGATGGGAACAGGTGCCACATGGCTCAGACATTCATGTCTTCCCACTCCATCTACAGGCACACGCCACTATACCCGGCTAACATTATCTTTTTCTCTTTTTGTAAAGACAAGGTCTTGCTTCATTGCCCAAGCTGGTCTCAAACTCCTGGCCTCAAGTGGTTCTCCTGCCATGGCCTCCCAACATGCTGGAATTACAGGCATGAGCCACCATGCCTGACCTAACTTGTTACTTCTCTAACCTCCTCCTATATCCTTCTCAGTCCTACTCCAGTCACAGGGATTCTTGCTGTTCCTCAAACACACCACCCACATTCTGGAGGCAGAACCTTTGTGCTTGCTGGAATCATTCTCTCCAGGTACATTCATGGTTCCTTCCCTCTGTCCCTTCAGGTCTCTGTTCAAACATTACCTCATCAGAGACACCGTGTCTGGGCACCCTGCACGCATAGCACCCCTCATTACTCTCTGTCTCTTTCACCACAGTGCACCAAGGGTTCGTGGAATGTGCCCCAGGTACAGACCAACAATAATAAAACATTCAGACTAATATTCAGGCTGCCTTTTATTATCACTATGCAGCAGGAATTCTGAACAACATCAGTGATGGAATACTCTTCCCCAAGGAAAAAAACAAAAACAAATTTTCTATTGGTCTAAGTTCTAAACAGTTGCCACAGTCATGTTTGAGCTTTAAACATGTATATGAACATTTTTAATTAGCATATTTTATTGCTTAACCCTTAAGAAAAATGATGGCATTCTACTTGGAAGTTAATTCAGGGAACTTTAAGCTCTACAGCTGGCCCTGACATAAGCAGACATGACTATACATGATTGTTTCAAAAGTAAATTTGTTATAGTTGAAAGTCATTCAAGTTTTGGGTACAGTTGGCAGGCTCAAGTCCCATGGTGTGACATATCCCTATATAAGGATCAACTGCGGGCAAATATAAATTGACAAATCTTGCTATGCTCTGAATTTAACATGAACACGCAAGAAGGAACAAGCCATTGATAAAGACAATGACAAATTTGAAGAAGGGTTAAAAACAGAAACTACACAGCCATCTGATCTTTGGCAAACCTGAGAAAAACAAGAAATGGGGAAAGGATTCCCTATTTAATAAATGGTGCTGGGAAAATTGGCTAGCCATAAGTGAAAAGCTGAAACTGGATCCTTTCCTTACTCCTTATATGAAAATTAATTCAAGATGGATTAGAGACTTAAATGTTAGACCTAAAACCATAAAAACCCTAGAAGAAAACCTAGGTAATACCATTCAGGACATAGGCACAGGCAAGGACTTCATGTCTAAAACACCAAAAGCAACGGCAACAAAAGCCAAAATTGACAAATGGGATCTAATTAAACTAAAGAGCTTCTGCACAGCGAAAGAAACTACCATCAGAGTGAACAGGCAACCTACAGAATGGGAGAAAATTTTTGTAGTCTACTCATCTGACAAAGGGCTAATATCCAGAACCTACAAAGAACTCAAACAAATTTACAAGAAAAAAACAAACAACCACATCAAAAAGTGGGCAAAGGATATGAACAGACACTTCTCAAAAGAAGACATTCATACAGCCAACAGACACATGAAAAAATGCTCATCATCACTCGCCATCAGAGAAATGCAAATCAAGACCACAATGAGATACCATCTCACACCAGTCAGAATGGCAATCATTAAAAAGTCAGGAAACAACAGGTGCTAGAGAGGATGTGGAGAAATAGGAACACTTTTACACTGTTGGTGGGATTGTAAACTAGTTCAACCATTGTGGAAAACAGCGTGGTGATCCCTCAAGAATCTAGAACTAGAAATACCATTTGACCCAGCCATCCCATTACTGGGTATATACCCAAAGGATTATAAATCATGCTGCTATAAAGACACAAGCACATGTATGTTTATTGCAGCACTATTCACAATAGCAAAGACTTGGAATCAACCCAAATGTCCATCAGTGACAGACTGGGTTAAGAAAATGTGGCAAATACACACCATGCAATAGTATGCAGCCATAAAAAAGGATGAGTTCATGTCCTTTGTAGGGACATGGATGCAGCTGGAAACCATCATTCTCAGCAAACTATCGCAAGAACAGAAAACCAAACACCGCACGGTCTCACTCATAGGTGGGAATCGAACAATGAGATCACTTGGATACAGGAAGGGGAACATCACACACCAAGGCCTATTGTGGGGAGGGCGGGGAGGGATAACATTAGGAGATATTCCTAATGTAAATGACGAGTTAATGGGTGCAGCACACCAACATGGCACATGTGTACATATGTAACAAACCTGCACATTGTGCACATGTACCCTAGAACTTAAAGTATAAAAAAAAACCCCAGAAACTACAGTATTATTCATGCTTGTGACAGACCAATATATAGATATGCTTTTCTCTTTTTCAAAAAAAAGTTTTAAAAATTTAATCATTTTTTCCCTTTTTGATGTATTTATTTATTATTTTTTGACACGGAGTTTTGCTCTTGTTGCCCAGGCTGGAGTGCAGTGGTGCGATCTCGGCTCACTGCAACCTCTGCCTCCCGGGTTCAAGCCATTCTCCTGCGTCAGCCTCCTGAGTAGCTAAGATTACAGGTGCATGCCACCAGGCCTGGCTAATTTTTTTTGTATTTTTAGCAGAGACAGGATTTCACCATGTTGGCCAGGCTGGTCTCAAACTCCTGACCTCAGGTGACCTCGACTCACTGCAACCTCCACCTCCTGGGTTCAAGCAATTCCCCTGCCTAAGCCTCTTGTGTACTTGGGATTACAGGCATGCGCCACCATGCCCACCTAATTTTTTATTTTAAGTAGAGACAGGGTTTCTCCACATTGGTCAGGCTGGTCTCGAACTCCCGACCTCAGGTGATCTGCCGGCGTTGGCCTCCCAGAGTGCTGGGATTATAGGCATGAGCCACGGCGTCCGGCCTGACAGAGGGGTT
The DNA here is from genome assembly GCF_043159975.1 of Macaca nemestrina. Taxonomy (NCBI): domain Eukaryota; kingdom Metazoa; phylum Chordata; class Mammalia; order Primates; family Cercopithecidae; genus Macaca; species Macaca nemestrina. The sequence continues at coordinate 86,260,214 of NC_092134.1, read as the reverse complement.
TCTGTATCCCGGGGTTTCTTGCCTTGGTGCATCAGAAGAATTGGATCACACGTGGGCTTGGAGAATGAGTGCAAGGTGCTACTGAGTGGAAGTAGCTCTCAGCAAGTGGGGGTTCCAGAAGGGAGATGGTTTTCCCCTGGAGTCGGGCAGCTCATCGCCCAGGCTCTCCTCCAACTGCCCCAGCCAAACTCTGCGTTGTTCTGCAGACTGGGGGGCCTGCCGGCTTGCCCGTGCTGGTGCATTCCTCTTGACATCCAGCCACCTGTGTGTGCCTCTGCCCATGTGCTCCTATGGAAGTCCAGCCGCTTCTGTGTCTCCCTGCTAAATCTCGGAGGTTTTTATAGGCACAGGATGCGGTGTGCAGGCCAAGGTAGTCATGGGAAATGCAACATTTGAACACCAGGGCAGGAGTGCCATCCTCACCTAGGTTCTTGGGGGTAGATCCCAGCCAGGGACCACCCTCTTCCCTTCCCAGCACCGCCATATTATTACTTATCTATGTAATAATAGTGCTACAAACTTACTAGCCTGAAGGAACACACATTTATTATCTGTTTCTGTGGGTCAGGAGGACTTCCAGTTCCAAAATGCCAGCATAGAAGCATGCTGGCTTCACTCCCTCCACAATAAACCAAAAACAAATGTACAGTGTCAAGATTATCACCAGAAATATTCCAGAACTCATATATGAAAATGAGTTCCCAGGGTCACAAAGAAGTGAAAAACTCTAAGCAGATGGTAAGAGAATTGGACTTCCACATTTGTGACGTTTCTCCCCTCATTCTGACTGGCATCAAGCACAAGAAAAAATTTCCCCCAACTCACAGTTTCTACACTGGAAAAAGTGAGGCTGAGGTGGATAACCAACTTCTCTATCATCCTGGGTTCCATGGCAGGAGACCCATCCCTACCTTAAAGCCACAGGAAGCACTGTGGGTGCCCGAAAGGAGAAATATCCCGGAGAATAGTCAGACGCGGCAGGGAGGGAAGACTACCATCCCCTGCCCTAGGAACTGCTTTGTAAATCAGCCAAAGACGACACCAAACCAGAGTGGCTGTTCAGCAGCACCACACTGCAGAAGGTTTGTTCCACAGGTCTTGTGGGGACTTTCACTCGCGTCTGTGTGAAGAGACCACCAAACAGGCTTTGTGTGAGCAACAAAGTTGTTTATTTCACCTGGGTGCAGGCGGGCTGAGTCCGAAAAAAGAGTCAGCGAAGGGAGATGGGGGCGGGGCCATTTTATAAGATTTGGGTAGGTAGTGGAAAATTACAGTCAAAGGGGGTTCTTCTCTGGCTGGCAGGCATGGGGGTCACAGGTTGCTCAGTGGGGGAGCTTTTGAGCCAGGATGAGCCAGGAGAAGGAATTTCACAAGGTGATGTCATCAGTTAAGGCAGGAAGAGGCCATTTTCACTTCTTTTGTGATTCTTCAGTTACTTCAGGCCATCTGGATGTATAGTGCAGGTCACAGGGGATATGATGGCTTAGCTTGGGCTCAGAGGCCTGACATTCCTGTCTTCTTATATTAATAAGAAAAATAAAACAAAATAGTGTTGAAGCGTTAGGGTGGTGAAAATTTGTGGGAGATGGTATGGAGAGAGAATGGGCGATGTTTCTCAGCGCTGCTTCGAGCGGGATTAGGAGCAGTGTGGGAACCTAGAGTGGGAGAGACTAAGCTGAAGGAAGATTTTGTGGTAAGGGGTGATATTGTGGGGTTGTTAGAAGAAACATTTGTTGTGTAGAATTATTGGTGATGGCCTGGATGTGGTTTTGTATGAATTGAAAAACTAAACGGAGTAAGAGGAGAAAAACAGGTACTAAAGGACTAAGAATTGGGAGGACCTAGGACATATAATTAGAGAGTGCCCAAGGAGGTTCAGCATAGCCCTGCCAGCAAAGATTATTTATTTACTTTAAGAGGGAGTTTAGAGTGGCGGTTTGTGATAGCACCAGGAGATATCAGCCGTGATGGCTTGGAGAAACAGTGTAAACTGGCAGTGTAAACAAGAGCAGGGCATTTAAGAGTAGTTGAGAATGGCGAATAGGAGTATGACTAGACAGAAGATAGTAGGGATGATAAGTTTTTTTGGAGTACAGTCCAAGTTGGTCTGGAGTCTGGAATGAGACTGGGGCCTAATAAAAAGGAGTATCGTACAGGAGCTCAAATGGGCTGTATCTTGTAGCATTCCAAGGGCAGGCCCAAATTCTGAGAAGGGCAAGTGGTAAAAGTATTGTCCAGTCCTTTTTAACTTGGTGGCTGAGCTTGGTGAGGTGTGTTTTTAAAAGACCATTAGTCAGTTCTACCTTGCCTGAAGATTGAGGACCCTAAGGAATATGAAGTTTCCATTGAATACCAAGAGTCTGGGTGATTTGACTAACAAAGGCCAGTCCATTATCGGACTGTATAGAGGTGGGAAGGCCAAACCGAGGAATTATGTCTGACAGAAGGGAAGAAATGACCTCGGTGGCCTTCTCAGACCCTGTGGGAAAGGCCTCTACCCATCCAGTGAAAGTGTCTACCCAGACCAAGAGGTATTTTAGTTTCCTGACTCGAGGCATGTGAGTAAAGTCAATTTGCCAGTCCTGGGGGGGGGCAAATCCCTAAGCTTGATGTGTAGGGAAGCGGGTGAAGGCCTGAACAATCCCTGAGTAGTAGTAGAATAGCAGATGGAACGCTGAGAAGTGATTTCCTAAAGATAGATTTCCACGATGGAAAGGAAATGAGAGGTTCTAAGAGGTGGGCTAGCGTCTTGTAACCTAGCCGCTGGAAGAGGTTATGAAATGATGACAGAATAGAACGGGCCTGCGGGGCTGGAAGGAGATATTTTCCTTGGTCCAAGAACCATTTGCTTTGTGTGGGAAGAGATTGATAGATGGAAGTTTCAGTACAGGAGTAGGTGGGAATGGCCAGATGAGAAGGAGAAAAACTGCCGTGAGGGATAGAAGTTGGAACGCTAGCTGCTTTTTTAGCTACCTTATCAGCATAAGCATTGTCCTGAGCGATGTGATCTGATGCCTTTTGATGGCTGCTTTTTTAGCTGCCTTATCAGCATAAGCGTTGTCCTGAGCGATGGGATCTGATGCTTTTTGATGGCCCTTGCAGTGAATAACTCCAGCTTCCTTTGGAAGTAAAGCAGTTATGAGAAGAGTTTTTTTTTTAAAGAGGCATTAATGATGGAGGACCCTTGCATAGTGAGGAAATCTCTTTCTGCCCATATAACAGCATGGTGGTGCAGGATATGGAAGGCATATTTAGAGTCAGTATAAATATTGATGTGTAGTCTTTTTGCAAGAGTGAGGGCCCGAGTTAAGGCAATGAGCGGCTTGCTGAGAGGTAGTAGAGGGGGGCAGAAAGTACGTGCATCAGGTGTGAGGAAGAAAATAGATTTTGGAAGTTATGAGAACTGTAGAGAGTGAGTTGAGCATAGTTTGTGATTTTGAGAGCCTCTAAAAGTATTAAGGCAGCAACAGTTGCCACATGCAGACATGAGGGCTAGGCTAAAAGAGTAAGGTCAAGTTGTTTGGATAAAAAGGCTACAGGGTGCGGTCCCAGCTCTTGTGTAAGAACTCTGGCTTGACTGCAGTAATGGGGGCTGTCTGTGAAGCCTTGTGGCAGTACAGCTCAGGTAATTTGCTGAGCCTGATGGGTGTCAGGTTCAGTCCAAGTGAAAGTGAAGAGAGTCTGGGATAAAGGGTGCAAAGGAGTAGTAAAGAAAGCATGTTTGAGATCCAGAACAGAATAATGGGTTGTGGAGGAAGGTATTGAGGATAGGAGAGTATATGGGTTTGGCACCACAAGGTGGATAGGCAAAACGATCCTGAACTAACCTGTAAGACTTGTCTGGTTTTTGGACAGGTAAAATGGAGGAATTGTAGGGAGACTTTATAGGCTTTAAAAGGCCATGCTGTAACAGGCGAGTGATAACAGGCTTTAATCCTTTTAAAGTGTGCTGTGGGATGGGATATTGGCATTGATTGGGGTAAGGGTGATTGGGTTTTAATGAGATGGTAAGGGGTGCATGATCAGTCGCCAAGGAGGGAGTAGAGGCGTCCTATACTTATGGTTTAAGGTGGGGAGATACAAGGAGAGGATGTGAAGGAGGCTTTAAACTGGGGGAAAAGGTGGCAATGAGGTGTGGTTGTAGCCTAGGAATAGTCAGGGAAGCAGATAATTTAGTTACAGTGTCTCAACCTAAGAAGAGAGCTGGGCAGGTGGGGATAACTAAAAAGGAGTGCATAAAAGAATGTTGTTCAAGTTGACACCAGAGTTGGGGAGTTTTAAGAGGTTTAGAAGCCTGGCCATCAATACCCACCATAGTTATGGAGGCAAGGGAAACAAGCCCTTGAAAAGAAGGTAATGTGGAGTGGGTAGCCTCCGTATTGATTAAGAAGGGGACAAACTTACCCTCCACTGTAAGAGTTACCCAAAGAATCTGTGATGGTCTAGAAAGCTTCCGAGGTGATTGAGCAGCGTCAGTCTTCAGCCACTAAATCGAGAAGATCTGGGAAGGAGTCAGTCAGAGAGCCTTGGGTCAGAGTTCCAGGGGCTCTGGGAGTGGCTGCCAGGTGAGCTGGACTGTCCAGTTTCCAGTGGGGTCCCGTACAGATGGGACACGGCTTAGGAGGAATCCCAGGCTGTGAACATTCCTTGGCCCAGTGGCCAGATTTCCGGCACTTGAAGCAAACTCCTGGGGCAGGCAGTTCTGGAGGAATGCCTGGCCGCTGCAGTTCAGGCGTTTGGGAGTTCTTGTGTGCTGGAGATGTGGCTAAGGTTTCTCTCACAATGAAGGCAAGGAATTGCAACTCAGAAATATGTTGCTACTTGGCTGCCTCTATTCTATTATTGTACACCTTGAAGGCGAGGTTAATTAAGTCCTGTTGTGGAGTTTAAGGGCTGGAATTTAATTTTTGGAATTTTATTTAATGTTGGGAGCAGATTGGGTAATAAAATGTATATTGAGAATAAGACGGCCTTTTACCTTTTAGGGTCTAGGGCTGTAAAGCGTCTCAGGGTTGCTGCCAAACGAGCCGTAAACTGGGCTGGGTTTTCATATTTGATGAAAATGAGCCTAAACGCTCTCTGATTTGGGATAAAGAAAAAGGAGCATTAACTTTGACTATGCCTTTAGCTCCAGCCACCTTTTTAAGAGGAAATTACTGGGCAGGTAGGGGAGGGCTAGTCCTGGAATGAAACTGTAAGCCAGACTGCGTGTGAGGACGGGAGGTGATAAAAGGATTATAGGGTCGGGGAGGTTGAGGAAGAATTGGGACCTGGCTTGGCCTGGTGAGGAGCAGCCTGGGGAGGAGGGGAGAGGTCACATGGGTCCATAGAAAAGGAAGGCCGGAAAGACTCAGTGACACTTGGGGTTGGGACTGAGGGGACAGGAAAGCAGCAAGATTTGGGATGAGTTGCGTTAGGAACAGAGACTAGGGAGGGACTGATATGTAAAAAAGTGCCTGGACATCAGGCACCTCAGACCGTTTGCCCATTTTACGACAAGAATTATTTAGATTCTGTAGGATGGAAAAATCAATAGTGCCATTTTCTGGCTATTTGGAACCACTGTCGAGTTTGTATTGGGGTCAGGCAGCATTGCAGAAGAAAATAAGGCTTTTAGGTTTTAGATCAGGTGTGAGTTGAAGAGGTTTTAAGTTCTTGAGAACACAGGCTAAGGGAGAAGAAGGAGGAATGGAGGGTGGAAGGTTGCCTATAGTGAAGGAGGCAAGTCCAGAGATAAGAGAAGGTAGAGACATGGAGAGAAGGGCTAGGGGGTGCTTGCCCCCCAGGAAAGTGGAAAAGGGGTAGGGACACGGAGAGAAGGGGGGGCGAGTGCTTGCCCCCCCCCAGGAAAGTGGAAAAGGGGTGGGGTAAGCAGCCCTGGGCTGCAATGTGAGCAGCTAAAGCAGGTGTCCCCACAATTTACTTGCCACCAAGGGAATGTGGGTGAATGACCAAGGCAGGTGTCCCCGAGGTGATCAGATACCAGTGAAATGTGGGTGAATAATCAGGCAGGCGTCCCCGCATGATTAAACACCAAGGGAAGACTGTCTTCCTGACTCCGTGACTGGTGCCGGAGTTTTGGGTCCACAGATAAAATGCACTTCATTTGTCTCTACCAGGAAAGGAAAGGAACTGAAATTAAGAGAAGGGAGAGATTGAAGTGTGGCACCAAGATTGAAAGGAGAAAGAGGTTGAGGGATAGTGAGTGAAGTTGGAGAAGAGAAAAGAGGCCACTTACCGGATTTAAAATTGGTGAGATGTTCCTTGGGTTGGTTCGTCTGAGGACCCGAGGTAGTAGGTGGATCTTTCTCAAGGAGCAAAGAGCAGGAGGATAGGGGATTGATCTCCCAAGGGTGGTCCCCCGATCCGAGTCACGGCACCAAATTTCACTCATGTCTGTGTGAAGAGACCACCAAACAGGCTTTGTGTGAGCAACAAGGCTGTTTATTTCACCTGGCTGCAGGTGGGCTGAGTCTGAAAACAGTCAGCAAGGGAGATAGGGGTGGGGCTGTTTTACAGGATTTGGGTAGGTAAAGGAAAATTACAGTCAAAGGGGGGTTGTTCTCTGGCTGGCAGGGGTGGGGATCACAAGGTGCTCAGTGGGGGAACTTTTGAGCCAGGATGAGCCAGGTGAAGGAATTTCACAAGGTAATGTCATCAGTTAAGGCAGGAACAGGCCATTTTCACTTCTTTTGTGAATCTTCAGTTACCTTAGGCCATCTGGATGTATAGTGCAGGTCACAGGGGATCTGGCTTAGCTTGGGCTCAGAGGCCTGACAGGGACGAACCTCTAGGCAACCTTCCTACACTGCCAGGACCTTAGGGACCTCCCCCACTCAGAAAGGGCATGCTCTGATCATTTACTAGAGCTGAGGTGAACTTGGCCTAAAGATGCCACCTAGAGCTGAAAAGAAGACAGTCCACAGCAATAAAAAACCTCTAAGCAAATGTAGCCAATAAAATCCAAAACAAGCCAGACAGAGAAGACTGGAATAAATAATCCTTCAATGCAAAGACATAGACATACATCCACAAGAAACAATAGCACACAGGAAACCAAGGTCTCCCCAAATGGACAAAACGAGAAACCAGTGACTGACCCTAAACTGCAGTTTTAAGGAAACTCAGTGATCGCCAAGATAACACAGAAAACAAATTCAGAAATTTATCAGAGAAATTTAACAAAGAAATCTAAGTAACTTAGAAAGACAAAAATTTTGGAACTTAGGAAAATATTTGCTGAACTGAAAAATTTGTTAGAGGTTCTCAGTAGCAGAGAAGATAGGCTATCTGAAAATATATAGTAAGAGGAGAAAAAAAGAAAAAAAATGAAAAGGAATGATGATTGCCTATAAAATTAACTCAAAAGGCCACATCTAAAAATTATTGGTGTTAAAGAGAAAGTCGAGCAAGGGGAAAGGGTAGAAAGTTTAATCAAAGAAATAACATAAAACTTTCCAAAACTTGAGAAAAAACATAACTATCCAGGTACTGGAAGGTCAGAGAACACAAAACAGATTTGACCCAAATAAGACTGCTCCAAGGTATATAATAATCAAACTCTCAAAGGTGAAGGACAAAGAGGATCTTAAAGGCAGCAAGAGAAAAGAAACAAATAACATATAAAGGATTTCCAATTCATCTGGCAATAAACTTCTCAGTGGAAACCATACAGGCCAGGAGGGAATAGGATGGCATTTTCAAAGAAGTACTGAAAGAAAAAAGCTACCGTTCAAGAATAGTGTCCAGCAAAGGTATTCTTCACCTGTGAAGGAGAGATAGTCGTTCCCAGATAAGCAAAAGGGAAGATAATTCACCACCACTAGACCTGTCTTACAAGAAATGCTAAAGGGAGTTCTTCAATCAATCTAAAAGCAAAATGTGTGACAAAAAGAAAAAAAAGAAAAGGAAAAAAAGAAAGAAAAATAAAAGAAAGAAAAAAAGAAGAAAGAAAAAAAGAGGAAAGAAAATATTTGAAGGCATAAAACCCACTGGTAAAATTAATTAAGAATACTCTTATGCTGAAATTGTGGAGTGCAGTCCACTCATAACTCTAGTAAGTCCAAAAGATGCATCTATCAAAACAATAATAGCTACATTAACCTGTTAAAATATAGGCAATATAAACACAGGCAAATTAAGACAAAAGTCAAAATGTGGGAGTAAGGAAGTTGTAGATTTGTTTTTTTGTTGTTTTTTTTTTTGCTTTTTCTTTGTGTGTTTCCATTCTTTTCTTTGTGATCTAAGTTGTTAAAATGTCTTTCATAAGCCTCATGGTAACCCCATGAGGGTACCATGAAAGATAAAATGTCTTTCATAAGCCTCATGGTAACCCCAATGCAAAAACCTATAATACATTCACTAAAGGTAAAAGCAACAAATTAAAACTTACTACCAGAGAAAGTCACTTAACCACAAAGAGAGACAGTAAAAAAGGAAGAAGGAAGAGAGGAATTACAAAATAATCAGAAAACCACAAAATGGCAGCAGCTAGTCCTTACTTATCAATAACATGGAATGTAAATGGACTAAATTCTCCTATTAAAAGGCATAGAGTGGATGAACGAATAAAGAAACAAGACTCAACTATATAATGCCTACAGGAAACCCTTTCCACCTAAAAAGACATACAGACTGGCTGGGCATGACGGCTCACACCTGTAATCCCCCCACTTTGGGAGGCCGAGGTGGGTAGATCCCTTAAGGTCAGGAGTTTGAGACCAGCATGGCCAACGTGGTGAAGCCCTGTCTCTACTAAAAAAAAACTACAAAATTAGCCAGGTGTGGTGGCAGGTGCCTGTAATCCCAGCTACTAGGGAGGCTGCGGCAGGAGAATCACTTGAACCTGGGGGGCGGAGGTTGCAGTGAGTCAAGATCATGCCACTGTACTCCAGCCTGGACAACAAACAGTGCAAGACTCCATCTCAAAACAAAAACAAAAACATACAGACTGAAAGTGAAGGGGTGAAAAGATATTTCATACAACTGGAAGCCAAAACAAAGCAAGAGCAGCTGTACTTAGATAAAATAGACTACAAATCAAAGACTGCAAAAAGAGACAAAGAAGGTCACCAAATAATAATAAAGGAGTGAATTCAGCAAGAAGGACACTTATAAATATCTATGCACTCAACACTAGGGCCCCTAAGTATATAAAGCAAACATTAATAGATCTAAAGGAAAAGATGGACTGCAATACACTAATAGCAAGGGACTTTAACACTGTACTCTCAGGAAACCGACAGATTATCCTGACAGAAAATTAATAAAGAAACGTTGGAGTTAAACTACACAGTTGACCAAATAGGTATGACAATTACAGAACACTTCACTCAAATGCTGCAGAATACATATTCTTTTCATTAGTATATGGAACATTCTCCTGAATAGATTATGTCATGCGCGTCCGTGTGGAGAGACCACCAAACAGGCTTTGTGTGAGCAATAAAGCTTTTTAATCACCTGGGTGCAGGCGGGCTGAGTCCAAAAAGAGAGTCAGCGAAGGGAGATAAGTGTGGGGCTGTTTTACAGGATTTGGGTAGGTAAAGGAAAATTCCAGTCAAAGGGGGGTTGTTCTCTGGTGGGCAGGAATGGGGGTTACACGGTGCTCAGTGGGGGAGGCTTTTGAACCAGGATGAGCCAGGAAAAGGAACTTCACAAGATAATGTCATCGCTTAAGGCAAGGAACGGCCATTTTCACTTCTTTTGTGGTGGAATGTCATCATCGGTTAAGGCAAGGCAGGGCATTTGCACTTCTTCTGTGATTCTTCAGTTACTTCAGGCCATCTGGGCATATACGTGCAAGTCACAGGGGATGCGATGGCTTGGCTTGGGCTCAGAGGCCTGGCAGATTATATCTTAGGCCACAAAACAAGTCTGAATACATTCAAAAAAGTAAAAATTATATCATATGTCAAATTTTGTTTCTGACCAAAATGGAATAAACCTAGAGATCAATAACAAGAGGAACCTCTGAATCTTCCCAAACACATGGAAATTAAACAACATGCTCCTGAACAACCAATGGGTCAATGAAGAAATTAAGAAGAAAATTTTAAAATTTCTTGAAAAGAATAAAAATGGAAATACAATATACCAAAATCTATGGGATACAGCAAAAGCAGTAGTAAGAGGGAAATTTATAGCAATAAATGCCTATATCAAAAAGCAGAAGGAAATATAAAATAAAATATAAATAATTTTTGTTCAAAAAAGTAGAAATACTTCAAATAAACATAAAGGAATTAGGAAAGCAAAAACAAAACAAACCCAAAATACATAGAAGGAAAGTAAAAAAGATCAGAGCAGAAATAAATGAACTTGAGACTAAAAAATACAGAATATCTAAGGAATAAAAAGTTGGTTTTTGGAAAAGATAAACAAAATCACAGTTTTAGTGGGTCAGGAAGCAGGGCATGGCTTAACTGGATCCTCTACTTCAGGGTCTCACAAGGATGCAATCAAGGTGTCAGCCGAGGTTAGACTGAGCAAGGATCCACTTCCAAGCTCAGGTAGTTGAAAAGATTCAGTAACTCACCAGATACTGGACTGAAGGCCTCTGTCTCTTGCTGGATATTGGTCTTAGGCTGCCCTCTGCTCCTTGCCATGAGGCCTTCTCAACATGACCTTTGTTTTCTTAAAGTAAGCAAGAGACCACACGTGGTGTCTCATGCCTGTAATTCCAAAACTTTGGGGGGACAAAGTGAGAGTATCACTTGAGCCCAGGAGTTTGATACCAGCCTAGGTAACATACTGAGACTCTACAAAAAATAGAAAAAGATAGCCAGGGGCACACACCTGTGGTCCCAGCTACTTGGGAGGCTGAGGTGGAAGAACTTCTTGGGCCCAAGGGGTCAAGACTACAGTGAGCTGTGATCATGCCACTGCACTCACCCTGAACAACAGAGCAAGACCCTCTCCCTCCCACTACCCAGAAAAGCTAGCAAGAGTGAGCATCTCCAGGCAAGACGGGGTACAATTTTATGTTGCACAATCATATCCCATCAGCTTTGCCTTATTCTACTGGTTAGAAGCAATTAACAAGTCTCACCCACACTCAAGGGGAGGGGATTTACACAAGACATGAATAGCTTAAGGTGGGTGTATTAGTCTATTCTTACACTCTGTAAAGGATTGCCTAAGACTGGGAAATTTGTAAAGAAAAGAGGTTTAATTGGCTCACAGTGCCTCAGGCTGTACAGGAAGCATGGCTGAAAAAGTCTCAGGAAACTTTCAATCATGGCAGAAGGTGAAGGGGAAACTGGCAAGTCTTACATGTCAGCAGCAGGAAGAAGAGAGAGGTGAGAGGTGCCACACTGTTTTAAACAATTAAATCTTGCAAGAACTCACTCACTCTCATGAGAACAGCAAGGGGGTAATCCACCCCCACGATCCAGTCACCTCCTACCTGGCCCCTTCTCCAACATTGAGGATTACAATTCAACATGAGATTTGGGCATGCCACAGACCCAAATCATATCAATGGGCATCATGGGGGCCCTCTTAGACTCTGTCTGCTGCATGTTTCATTTCATAATTATTGAATATATTTTTTCATATAATAATTTGTCATATAAAGGAGGCAGATATTTAAAAATTGATCTGCTCAGGGTGTCAAATGCACTATGTACACCACTGCCCTTTATCCTACTTAATTTTTGTCATAACACTTGCCTGATTATTGTATATTTTCATTATTGTATATAACATTTAATATATTTATGTATTTTACTAATATATAATAAACAATAAAACAGTTTATTAATATATGTTCATATTATTTAATAGTCTATCTTATTTAACATTTATTATATGTTTTATGTGTTATTCACCTTGTATGTTTATTCGTTCATTGTCATCTCGGCTTTATAACCTCCTTAAGGGGAGGACTTTTTCTGGTGTGTTCACTGTATTCAGCACCTAGAGCATTGGCTGGCACTTTAGAAGAACTCAATAAATATTTGACAGCTAAATATGTGTAATGTTCAGAAGTGTTTTTTTTTTTTTTTTTGAGACGGAGTCTCGCTCTGTCGCCCAGGCTGGAGTGCAGTGGCCGGATCTCAGCTCACTGCAAGCCCCGCCTCCCGGGTTTACGCCATTCTCCTGCCTCAGCCTCCCCAGTAGCTGGGACTACAGGCGCCGCCACCTCGCCCAGCAAGTTTTTTGTATTTTTTAGTAGAGACGGGGTTTCACCGTGTTAGCCAGGATGGTCTCCATCTCCTGACCTCGTGATCCGCCCATCTCGGCCTCCCAAAGTGCTGGGATTACAGGCTTGAGCCACCACGCCCGGCCAGAAGTGTTAATATAGGAGAATAGATAGTAAACTCCCCAGGTATTTAAAAATCTCATAGATTTTTAAATTAGGTTTTATATGAACCACCCTCTAGCCTTTTAGTTTTCTCCTAGCTTTACCTCCTCATTTCTAAATTTGTTTATATTTCGAACCCTGTACTTTGTCAATGTGATACTAAAATAGCTGAATATAAAGTGAGATTTTGGTAAATGACCCAAGGTTTTTTTTTTTTTTTTTTTTTTTCCAGTAATATCAAATGACAGTCCATCATAGCCAGTCTGTCTTCTGGCAGTCCTGATTTCTGAACTTTGCATATACTGGAGATTATTTTGCTTCTTTCTACCTACAGAACATGGAAGGGACTAGGGATGTGGCAAGAATCTCACACCTCTCAGAGAGAGGAAGTGAAATTGACCTTCTGCAACTTTGTTTTGATAAAGGGCTTGAGTTAAAGTCTAACCCCAGAGGGCTGACCCAGTTGAGAGAGAGAGAGAGAGAGTGAGAGAGAGAGAGAGAGAGAGAGTGTGTGTGTGTGTGTGTGTGTGTATGTGTGTGACCCTTTTCCTTGGAGAATGCTGCTTCTTAGACTATAATCCTAGATATTATAAATGAATAAATAAATAAAGAACCATGAAACTCTGGTTGGCAGCACAGGTTAATGATCTGATTGTGGCAAGAGAGGACCTTGAGGCTTATCAATTTTGTATGTTTGTACTGGGGGAGCTTGTAGGGAGGATAGGGTTGCAGCAAGTACTTGTGGAATATTGCTGGATATCAAGGCAAATATAGACCCAGGATTTATGAAGTAAGCACTTCATAATTGGGAATCCAAAAGCCCCTAAATTAACGGACATCTCCAAAGCATTGTAATACCCTGATAGTATAAGAATCGTGTTCTCTAATAACTTAAAACATGGCCTTATTTTTGAAATCAAAACCTTCAGCATAAATATATGTGCCTTTTGTGCTTACATACCTTATGGCTGCCATTAGCTACAGCTCTTTATACGTGGGGCACTGTATCTTTTTATTAAAACCATCCAACAAAAAATGATCTCCTGTTGCAACTTTGGATTTCCTTTATAATGAAAGAACTTTCCAGACCTCATAGAGCATTTGGAAATATTTTCCTTATAAACAGAAATCTGACTACTAAGTACCATTCTTTCCCAAGGTCTTCAGAGTTCTTTTTCTTTTCTTTTTTCCTTTTTTTTTTTTTTTTTTTTAGACAAAGTCTTACTGCATCACCCAAGCTGGAGGGCAGTGGCATGATCATGGCTCACTGTAGCCTCAACCTCCCAGGCTCAGGAAATCCTCCTGCCTTAGCCTCCTAAGTGGCTGGGACTACAGGTGCATGCCATCATGCCTGGCTAGCTTTTTAATTTTTTTGTAGAGATGGTGTCTCACTACGTTACCCAGGCGGACAGAGTTCTTATTTCTAGGAATAATAACATGAATATTGACTCGTTCATTAAAAGAGAAAAATGTTAGGCTTAATGCTTTCATTGTTCTGTTTTTTCTTAAGGCCAGTGCCAGAGTTACTTAATAAATAATTGTGCTGTCCTAAAACCACTTTGGGGTAACTCAGCAGAGAACCCAGGCTGCCAACCCAGGGCAATATGAGTATAGTTCCTTCAGGCTGGGAGGGGTCCTGGGCATGTGGCCACCCAACGGGCTGCATATTGTTGACTCAGGCAGAGGCATGCCTGCCTAGGGGTAGAAAGGGACAGCCTGCAGCAAGCAGGAAGAGTTGATAGGTACTAAGATGGAGAACATTCATGATATAAAACCATTGTAATCACTTTTAAGTGCACAATTCAGTGACATTAAGTACATTCAAAATGTATACAACTATTACCACTATCCATTTCCAGGACTCTTCCATCATTCCAAACAGAAACTCTGTACTCATTATACAGTAACTTTCCATTCACCCTGTCCCTCAGTCCCCGGTAACCTCTATCAAACTTTCTATCTCTATGACCTTGTCTATTCTAGCTACCTCATATAAGTGGAACCATATATTTGTCCCTTCTTGCCTGGCTTATTTCACTTAGCATGATGTTTTCAAGGTTCATCCATGTTATAGCATGTGTCTGAATTTAATTCCTTTTTAAGGATGTTATATATAATGATTGCTCTAAAGAGACATGCATGGCTAAACTCAGGTGACGTGGTAGAGACTGAGTTGTCTACCTAATATTTATTCTAGTTTTATTTATTAAGCCTGACTTTGTTTGGAATGGCAATATACCTGTGGAGGCTAAAGCAACTCTATCTTGGATGCTAATCATGTTGACAAAGCAAGATGTGTCTTATTTATTTTTGTGCTCTTCTCACCCAACCCAGAGAGGAGAAAGTGTACAGCATATAGTAAATCTTCAGAACATGTTTGATGTTGGATTGAATAATCTGCTTTATTTTATCATCTAATAACTCCTTAGTGAGATTAGATGGATGGCTGGTGAAAAAGTGTTCGGACTGATACTGTATTTATCCGCTCAGCATAAAAATATCTTACAAAAATCTATTATGTGTTTGAAAGAAAGGCATCAAAATGTTAACAACAGTGGGATTGTCTAACTTCCAGATTTTCTGCACTTTACATATATAACTTTTGTAATTAAAAAATAGTTGATTTCCAGCCTGGCCAACATGCTGAAACCCCGTCTCTACTAAAAATACAAAAAATAGCAGGGCGTGGTGGCACGCGCCTATAATCCCAGCTACTTGGGAGGCTGAGGCAGGAGAATCGCTTGAACCCAGGAGGCGGAGGTTGCAGTGAGCCGAGATCGCGCCACTGCACTCCAGCCTGGGTGACAGAGCGAGACACTGTCTCAAAAATAAATAAATAAATAAATAAATAAATAAATAAATAAAGTTGACTTTAAAAATCTACTTAGAAAGCAGAGATTGCAGTAGAAGAAAAAGGATTTAATTAAATATTATGGCTTTTCAATACTTTTTGTTGTGTAGTATGCTCTCCCCAAAACACAGTTGCATAATAAAATTGAGTTTGAAAGTCCTCCATAAATTAACATGTTCTAATAATTCTATAGGAAAGAATGGAGATACAATATTTGATCTAGAAAGTGCATATCCAATGATAATCTGAGCAAGGAACACCATTCTCCTTAAAGTAAACAGCGCACAGCTGTTTCCATCATGCTGACTGTAAGAAGATTATCATACTCAGAAAAGAAATTCCAGGAAACTGCGTTCTAATTAACATGGAAATGAATCCACAAAATAAATATGTATCCAGAGTTTATGCAATCCCAGGGTACAATGGAGACAGATGCAGATTGATCTAATCTGTTTGTATTAGGAATACGAATGTTTGTCGGGGAACATTGCGTGGAAAGTTGACATTTGGTTCAATCAGGAAGGGCAAAGTAGACATTATGAAAGCAATTTCCTTTGTCCAGTTAAATTAGGCATTCAAATAACAGGCTACTCTTTGACCTTCCTGGGAAAGGTCAGGATGGCATCGAACGGTCATTAAATAAATAGCAGGCCTATTATGGTAAATACTTTGTGAAAATTTAGGAAAATATATTCTGGATTGAAAATCAGCCACAAAAGGATTTGCAAGAATTTCTCTAGCATATTTTTATTGCTTCTATTTATCCATTTTTAATTTGCAGAAATAGTAAGGACTGGTAAAAGCACCAGACCAAACTGAATATGGCGTCTATTGAACAAAATTAAGAGGTCACTTTTCTGCCACTTGCTAATGTGTGCCGCAGCTGCTAAAGAAAGGAAGTTTTGTTGTTTGTTTTGGTTTTGGTTTTGAAACAGAGTTTCGCTCTTTTGCCCAGGCTGGAGTACAATAGTGTGATCTTGGCTCACTGCCACCTCCTCCTCCTGGGTTCAATTGATTCTCTTGCCTCAGCCTCCCAAATGGCTGGGATTATTGGCAGGTGCCACCATGGCTGGCTAATTTTCGCATTTTTAGTACAGACGGGGTTTTACCATGTTGGCTAGGCTGGTCTTGAACTCCTGTGCTCAGGTGACCTGCCCGCCTGGGCCTCCCAAAGTGCTGGGATTATAGGCATGAGCCACCGCGCCCAGCCAGAAAGAAGGTTTTTTGAAAAATAGCTCCTCTGGATGTCTCCCCAAGGCCCCACTTGATATAGCTAAGGAGAATCCCTGGCATGTATCATAAGATATATGGTTTCTTAATCAGATGGGTGACTTGCAGGACTAGAATTTAAGAACACTCTTGATGCTGTCCTAGGTTATAATTCCCAACTTGTATTACAGCAATGGACATGCTGTTGTTCATATTTTCTCCAACAGTCCGAACTCCAAGTATATGAAGTTAAATCAAATCTCTTTTCTTGTCCATTAAAGTTCAAGTTGCCTTAATAAAAGCTGGCAAGTTGTTTTTATAAACACTAAATTAATAGAACAGATTTTGGCTGTGCACAGTGGCTCACGCCTGTAATCCCAGCACTTTGGGAGGCTGATGCAGGATCATCACTCAAGTTCAGGAGTTCAAGACCAGCCTGGGCATCAGAGGAAGACCTCGTCTCTACTAAAAATAAAAATAAAGACAACTAACGGGGCGTGGTGGTGTGTGCCTGTGGTCCCAGCTACTAGGGAGGCTGAGGTGGGAGGATCCCTTGAGCCCAGGAGTTGCAGTGAGCTGTGATAGCACCACTGCAGTCCAGCCTGGGTGACAGAGCGAGACCTTGTCTCAGAAAACAAAAATGAAAATAATAGAACAGATTTTAAAGCTATTTTTATATTATTCATACATCTTTTTTTGCCCCTATCTTCTCCTTCAGATTCAGATTTACCCAACATTTATTAAGCATTTACTATGTGTCAACCTCCATGCTGGAGGATTTCATGTTAAATTTATCATTATTTAGCCTGATAGAGGCAGTTCAAAGACAAAGTCTGAATCAGGTGTTTTGACTCAAAATCATGGGTCCTTCAAAGTATCAGTGGATTAGATTATTATCCTCATGTGTAACTAAGATAATACAAGAAATATTTGGAGTCATATTTTAATGTATTATCATTGTTATTATTGTAGAAGTAGTGTATATGTATCCATAATTTTAAAAATTTAAACAAAACGTAATTCTGTAAGTGAAAAGTAAAAGTCGTCCATCTTTTTCCTTCCCTACTCCTAGTTTTTCTCTACTGAAATACAGTACATTGTATAACTGGCCATAATATTCTGCAGTTTCTCCCATTAAGAGGTAGAGTGGGCCAGGTGCTATGGCTCACACCTGTAATCCCAGCACTTTGGGAGGTCCAGGTGGGTGGATCACCTGAGGTCAGGAGTTCGAGACCAACCTGACCAGCATGGAGAAAACTAGTTCTGTCTCTACTAAAAACTACGAAAATTAGTTGGGCATGGTAGCATGCACCCCTAGCCCCAGCTACTCAGGAGGCTGAGGCAGGAGAATTGTGGAACCTGGGAGGTGGAGGTTGCTGTGAGCCAAGTTCTGCCACTGCACTCCAGCCTGGGCCACAGAGCAAGACTTCTTCTCAAAAACAAACAAACAAAAAAAAAGAGGTAGAGTCCCCTTGAATCTGGGATGGCCTTGCCACATGCTTTGGTCAATAGAATACCACGGAACTGGCATTGAATGAGTTCCAAGTCTAGGCTTCAAGAGGCCTTGCAGCTTCCTATATTGTGTTCAAAGAGCACACTCTTCGAATAATGCTGTCACCATGTGACCATGCCCAGGATTGTCTGCTGGAAGGTGAGAAACCACATAAAGTACAGATGAGTCATCTCAGTTGAGACCTCAACCAGCCAAACCCCAGCCAACCTGGCCAGAACTGCTTGGATGAACCCAGCCTAACTTAATGAACTGAAAAGTCATCAGCTTAAAAAAAATTAAAAAAAAAAAAAAGGTTGTTATTTTAAGCCTTTAAGTTTTGGGGTAATTTGTTATGCAGCAGAAACTAAATGATGCAAGAGGTGACCATTTGAACAATTTCTGGCATTTGCAGACTATAAGGACACAAGAACAGCTAAAACTCCATGGACTAATGAAATAATAAAGGAAAGAACCTGAAGTATGAGCCTAACATGATCCTAGATGGAACTAGAAGACCATCATTAAGGAAATACAAGAGAAAATGGAGAGAGTACAGAGAGACAAAGTAAACAAACATGTAAATTCAAGCCTGCCTGCTTAAGAACTTCTCAGGCACAATACTTACGTGTTTGCTGTCAATCTAAGCAGATTTTTGTTGCCTCACCTCTCAACTGGACAGAATTACAGTGTGGATGGGCCTCTTGTCTGGTTACCAGCAAAGAGAAATCTCATGATTGTGTTTGTAGGTTGAATTGGTATTATGTGGGCTGTGGCAGCTGCTACCTGACTGACGTCTTCATCTCCTTCTTACCACCAAAGAGGGTTGAGATGGCTCCAAGAAGGAAAAACAGAGAAGTTGTCAACATCTTGGTGCAGAAAAGCAGGTGGAGCCAGTCTCCGCCGAAACCCTGGTAACTGAGCTCAGCTGACAAGCGCTGAGGAAATTCATAGTTGACAACTGCCCGGTACAGATGATGACTAAAGAAATGGCTTTCCCAGCAAAGGGAGAAAGATCCTGGCCAGTATACGCTCAGTCTGTCACAGCGTCAGATCTGGAAATAGGGTAAGGGGAGAAGAGACTGTTTTGAGTATGTGATAGAACTTTGTAAGAATATCTTTAATGAGGAGAACAAAATGGGTAGTGAAGGGGAGAATTCAGAAGTAAAACTCAGAAAATGAGCCCTCAGCGAAAGGGGTTTGACAACAATATAGGCTCAAGTAGAAGGAAAACTCTCTGTGAGAGTTAGGACTACAAATGTTGCCATTCTTAGAACCAGCACTTTGTAAATAAATTGGTTTTCTTTTTCTCTCTAGAAGCTTTCGGGATCTTTTCTTTGTATCTGGGGTTTTGAAATTTCACAATGATTTGGCTTTTTTGATGGACATGTTTTTCATTATTTATTATTATTGTTTTTTTTTTTTTTTGAGATGGAGTCTCGCTCTGTCGCCCAGGCTGGAGTGCAGGGGTGCGATCTTGGCTCACTGCAACCTCTGTCTCCCGGGTTCAAGAGTTTCTCCTGGGCCGGGCATGGTGGCTCATACCTGTAATCCCTGCACTTTGGCTGAGATGGGCGGATCACCTGAGGTCAGGAGTTTTGAGACCAGCCTGGCTAGCATGGTGAAACCTCGTCTCTACTAAAAATACAAAAAAAAAAAATTAGCTGGGTGGAGTGGTGCATGCCTGTAATCCCAGCTACTTGGGAGGCTGAGGCAGGAGAATCACTGGAACCCGGGAGGCGGAGGTTGCAGTGAGCCAAGATCATGCCTGGGCCACAGCATGAGACTCTGTCTCAAAAAAAAAAAAAAAAAAAAAAAAAAAAAAGTTTCTCCTGCCTCAGCCTCCCGAGTAGCTGGGACTACAGGTGCACCATCATGCCAGGCTAATTTTTTAATTTTTTGTGGAGATGGAGTTTTGCCATGTTGGCCAGGCTGGCCTCGAACTCCTGACCTCAGGTGACCCTCCCACCTTGGTCTTCCAAAAGACTGGGATCACAGGCATGAGCTACCACGTCCAGGTGGATGGACTTATTTTTCATTCATCTAGAGACATTTCCTTTATTTTGGGAAATTTTCCTCAATTGTTTCTTTAATACATTTCCCCCACTATTTTCTCTGTTCATTCTCTCTGGAACTCCTATTATTCAGATCTTGAGGCTCTTGTATTTTTCCTCTCTTATTGTACATCTTTTGGTAGGACAAAAAGACTATTGCTCTACATTCTAGAAAATTTCCCTAATATTTTTTAGCTTTCTGACTTATTTATTTATTTTCTCCTGCTTTTTGCTGTTGGAGAGTTTTCTTGAATTTTAGATGACCCTACGCTGACTGCATGCTTGAACATGGTTCACCAACCAATGTCCGCCAGCCCAAACATTACATCATCACCCTTCTGACCACTTTTCTTCAACTCTTGGAGTTCCAATTCCAAATCTTTATCCCTTGTTATAGAGCACTGACAATACCTGGTTTAAATCCTTTAGGCAAAATATTAGAAGATCCTTTTTCTAGAAAAATAGAACCATCCCACAATAAAGACATACAGATACTGACATTTGAGGAACCACCACACAAGAGCTGACTTCTGCCTTCAGTGATACTCTAGTACAGCCATTATGGAAAACAGTATAGAGATTCCTCAAAAAACTACAAATAAAACTACCCTATGATCCAGCAATCCCACTATTGGGTATTTATCCAAAGGAAAGGAAATCAGTATGTCAAAGAGATAGGCACTCCCATGTTTATTACAGCACTATTCACAATAACCAAGATATGGAATCAACCTCAGCGCCCAGAAACAAATGAGTGAATAAAGAAAATGCGTGGCTCACGCCTGTAATCCCAGCACTTTGGGAGGCTAAGACGGGCAGATCATGAGATCAAGACCATCCTGACCAACATGGTGAAACTCCGTCTCTACTAAAAATACAAAAATTAGCTGGGCATGGTGGCAGACACCTGTAATCCCAGCTACTCAGGAGGCTGAGGCAGGAGAATCACTTGAACCCGAGAGGCGGAGGTTGCAGTGAGCTGCGATCGCGCCACTGCACTCCAGTGCAGTGCTTCAATTTCAATTCGGCTACCTTTGGGCAAAGCAGCAACTTGGTAAGCAGCTCTAGCAGGAAAATTACTCTTGAAATACTGTTTGTAGATTTCATTGACAGTATTGAAGTCATTTATGTCAGCCTGGCGACAGAGCAAGACTCCATCTCATAAAAAAAAAAAAAAGAAAGAAAAAAGAAAAAGAAAATGCAGTATATAGACACAGTGGAATATAAAAAAGAACAAAGGTATAAAAAAAGAACAAAGTTCTGTCTTTTGAGGAACCATGGATGAGCCTGGAGGATATTATGTTACGTGAAACAAGCCAGGAACAGGAAGATAAATACATGTCCTCACTCATATACGGAAGCTAAAAAAGTTCGTCTCATGGAAGTATAGAGTAGATTAGTGGTTACTGGAGGCTGGAAAGGGTAGAACGAGTGGAGAATAGCTCGAGGTTAGTTAATGGATGCAAAAGTACAGCTAGAAGGAATAAGTTCTAATGTTCTATACCACTATAGTGGGACTATAATCAACAACAATTTACTATGTATTTTCTCTTTTTTTTTTGAAATCTCCTTGTCTATTTTATTTCCATTAGAAAAATATTATCTATATTAAATTTTGGTCCACTTTCTTCTTCTTGACCTCAAATTTAAATACTTAAATTTTACTCAAGTAAAAGCAGAATCACATACCTGACATGAAAACTAAATTGTTCACATCATTAGTTTGAATTAGATATGTTCTTGATTATTTCTCAGGAATAAGTATTCTTCTTTCCTACCTGTTATTTCTCTTTTATTTATTGAGTAACTGTGTAATGGATATCTCTTTCCTATATTCAGTACAGGTGTAATTTAAAACAGTAACTGGATTCCTTCTCTAATCTTAAATTCATGTTCAACTCTCCCTATTATATGGTATTTCCATAATAACTTCAGATATTTTCATCAAGCTCACACTGTCATCAATTGTGAAAATTAAAAGGTTAATTAAGATGTTACATCACTTGTAAAAATTAAAATGTTAACAATTCCAGACTACAAAGCACTGGCCCACTTATAGTGATGCTGTTGTCGGCGGTCCTCGGACAGCTACTGCTTCAATTTCAATTCGGCTACCTTTGGGCAAAGCAGCAACTTGGTAAGCAGCTCTAGCAGGAAAATTACTCTTGAAATACTGTTTGTAGATTTCATTAATAGTATTGAAGTCATTTATGTCAGCCAGAAGAACGGTTGTTTTCACCACATTAGTGAAGTCACAGCCTGCAGCTTTCAGAATTTCACCCATGTTTTTAAGAGCTTGTTTAGCTTCTTCTGCTACCCCTCCTGACACAAGCTGTCCACTTGAAGGGTCCATGCCTATCTGTCCTGAAATGTGAATGGTCTTGTCGACTAACACAGCTTGACTGTAGGGTCCAATGGCCCCTGGGGCTTTCGCGGTGCTGATCACCGTTTTGATCAAGGACGACGTGGCTAAGTCTTCCCTTTTGCAGCCCCTTCAGGAGAAGAAGCCCCAGCACCAGCCTTGCTCACATCTCATGGGACTTACTATGTATTTTCAAGTAGCTAGAAGAGTAGATTTTAAATGTTCTCAACACAAATAAATGATTAATGTTTGAGGTGATAGATATGCTAATTACCCCGATTTTATTATTACATATTTTATACTTGTATGGAAATATCACAGTGTACCCCATAAATATGTACAATTATTAAGTGAAAATTAAAAATAATAATACATTTTCAGTGTTTAGATTTAAAACATTTACATTCTGTCCCTTAAACATACTTTGTCTGTAGATTGATTCTGAAAACTGAAAACAGAACGTGTTAATATTATTCACAGTCTATGAACATGTGAACATTATTCACTGAAGAATCAAATAATAATATTTGATTCATGAAAAAATGAAATATAATTTCTCTGTCAGCACACTTGAAGGGTCTATTTTTTCTTACACGCTATAAATTGCTAGAAACACTACAACATTTTAGTTTGATTTATATTTGGACCAACACTTTCTTATAAGATTTCTGTTTTTCTTAAAGCTTCTACAGTTGAATTTATTGAAGGAGTGGAGGGAGTTTCTATTCTCCAAAGGATATGTTTGCTAGAATATAGAAATCAAAATAGTTATAACAAAAATATTTTGAAAATTAACAGTATGATTTCCAAGTTTTGTTCCCTCAAATCTCATGTTGAAATGTGATCCCCAATGCTGGAGGTGTGCCTTGCTGGGAGGTGTTCGAGTCATGGGGGTGGATCCTTCATAAATGGCTTGGTGCTCTCCCCATGGTAATGAGTGAGTTCTCACTCTGAGTTCACACAAGATCTGGTTGTTTAAAACAGTGTGGTGCTGGGTGCGGTGGCTCACGCCTGTAATCCCAGCACTTTGGGAGGCTGAGACGGGTGGATCACCTGAGGTCAGGAGTTCGAGACCAGCCTGGCCAACATGGTGAAACCCCGTCTCTACTTAAAATACAAAAAATTAGCTGTGCGTGGTGATACGTACCTGTAATCCCAGCTACTCAGGAGGCTGAGGCAGGAGAATTGCTTGAACCCAAGGTGGAGGTTGCAGTGAGTAGAGATCATGCCATTGTACTCCAGATTGGGGGACAAGAGTGAGTCTTCATCTCAAAAAAAAAAAAAAAAAAAAAAAAGTGTGGCAAGTCCTGCCACTTTTCTTTATAAATTACCTAGTCTCAGGTATTCCTTTATAGAAAAGCAAAATAGGCAATTAATAACCTGTAAATTTTTTCAGGAATTTTTCTTATGTTCCTGTCTTGCTTCTCAGTGCAGCTTGATGAATGTTGGATCGAAATTTGACCTTATATTCTCAACCTAATTCTCGAATATGTGTTTAACTCTGGGAAATGTAAACTGTCAGGTTAAGATCTCCTAAAAACTTAAGGAAGAATGCTATAAGGCAGAATGTCTTTGAGAATCAGTCTCTTTTTTTGATACGAAGAATACAAAGCATTGAAAAACACAAAAGTGACAGTGCTTGGATGAACCATAAGAATAAATTTTTCTGTGGGCATAACTCTTGTATGTACATCATGGAAATTACCCTAAGTCATTGCCACTATCTTCTTGATGTCAACTCTGATGGTACTAATCTTTACAGAATTTTAAACAGAAGGCTTTAAATAACACTTCAACTGTTAAGGTAACAAAGGAGGGGAAAGGAAAACTAGCCTACTATGAACCATGTATATATACTGTCTTGGTGGTTTTACATGTGAATATTATCCAATATAGCATGTATTATTAATTACATTATATTTATATTTAATATGCTGTTATATAACATATTTATATAGGTCAAGAAGAGGTGGCCCACCCTGCCTGAGAGTCGAAATCACCTTCCCCTCTGCCTTCCTTTTCTTAGTTATGATGGCGTCTGCCCCTCTCACTGGTATGAGCCGCACTGTATAACCCTGCTTCCCGACATGCTGCCCCACAGTCTTCCACTGTTGTTAGTGTTCATTCTTCCTTCTGTTCTCTCTCAGCTCCGATTCTTAGATCCCTGAATCTGCTTTAATTCATCTCTTTTGAAAACTTCTAGTGCTGTTCTTGGATCTGATATTTAATGTCAGCTTTCCTTTTGAATTCCCCTGACTTGAGCCCCAGATTATCATCGCCAAAAGGGGCTCAGTGTCAGCTAGATCAATGGTTCTAGCCTGTAGCATTTCACAGAGACTCTAGAGTTATTAGAAGAGTCTTAGAACCCGTATATATTTATAGGTATTTTTCCTTTCAGTGTGCAACAAAATTGACACCTTTATAATGTGGTATTCATGATTTTCTGAAATTAAGAAGAGTTTTCACACTCTAAAAAACTGGGAACCACTGACTTACACCAGCCTCCTCATTGAACAAATTTAAAAAAATAAAAAGCTCAGAAAGTTATTTGTTTTGTCCAAGGTCATACAGTGGGTTAGGATCTTATCAGGACTCAGGCGTAAGGATTGAATTCTCAACCATCAACCCATTCCTCTTTCCAGTACCTTAACTCCCGAAATACCGTAATCCTCGCAGTTACATAGCAGCTCCCACAGACTCTCCTGCATGGGGAAGTAATGGGTCGCCATCTCAGTCAGACCGAATTGTGAGGAAGCAACTTCTCCCTCCATAGTAAATGTTGAGCTTTACTGAAAAGTACTACTAGGATGTGATAAACAAACAAATATCCTTAGAGCCTATACGTATGTTTTAAATAATCAACCCATCTTTTTTCAGAGAATCTTATCTTACCCCCTCTCTCTGTTGTAGGTAAATAAGAAGCCCTAGATCCCAGCGGATCATTCATGAGACCCAGGGAAGGGGCCTACCTATAGGTTTCCCAGAAATGAGAGTCTCAGGACTGAATTCCTTTGGGTATCATAGATTTGGAATTGAAACTCCAAGAAATGAAGAAAAATGTTCAGAAAGGCGATGATGAAATGTTGTGACTGGCGGACTTTTTTTTTTTTTTTTTTTTAAAGACGGATTCTCGCTCTGTTGCCCAGGCTGGAATGCAGTGCAACTTCTGCCTTCCCAGTTCTCGGCTCACTGCAACCTCCGCCTTCCGGGTTCAAGCGATTCTCCTGCCTCAGCCTCCCGAGCAGCTGGGATTACAGGCACACGCCACCACACCTGGCCAATTTTTGTATTTTTAATAGACACAGGGTTTCACCATGTTGGCCAGGCTGGTCTTGAACTCCTGACCTCAAGTGATCTGGTGGACATTTTGAACTACAGGCCTACAGAGAAAGAGAATGAGAATGAGATAGGGAGAGGGGAGAGAGGGAGAGAGAGAAAGAATGCACAAGGGAAAATGCATATGAGGGCCTCGTGGTTCCAGAGAGAAAGGGACAGAAAAAGAAAAGGAGAGAGGACGCCCTGGAGAGCACCTTAGATGCAACTTTTCTGGTTCCCAGTTCCTGTCATGGGGCCCTGCTTCTCTTGGATTCCAGGAGCTTTCTAGATTTTAAAATAAGCTCTTTAGGCCAGGTACGGTGGCTCATGCCTGTAATCCCAGTGCTTTGGGAGGCTGAGGCAGGAGGATCACTTGAGCCCAGGAGTTCAAGACCAGCCTGGCCAGCACAGCGAGGCTCTGTCTGTACCAAAAACAAAAAACATTAGCCAGGTATGGTGGTGCGTGCCTGTGGTCCCAGCTACTTGGGAAGCCGGAGAGGGAGGATCACTCGAGCCCAGGATCTTGAGGCTACAGTGAACTGTGACTGCGCCACTGCTCTCCAGCCTGGGCAATAGCGAAACCCTGTCTCTGTAATTAAAAATAAAATAAGCTCTATACTTACTTTGATTTGAGTGGGATTTTGGTCTCTGTATCAGTGGTCAGCTCTGTGGAAACAAAGTCAAATCTCATGAATACCTTAGAGTTCCCATAGCTTGAGAGACGGTGATGCAAGACTATTTCATGCTGAGGCTGCCTCGTTAGTAGAAGAAGGACAAGAGCACTTCAGCTGTAACAGGCACTGCCCCCAACACACATCAGTGCTAATGACAGGTACTGGGTGGGCAGACAACTAAGATACAAGACTCTCAGTACACAGCAGAGTCTGTGGTACCAGCCACAGGACTGTGCAGAGACCTCATCTCAATCCCAAATATTTCTGAATCTCATTGCTGTTCAGAAGAGGCCTCTCTCTAAGCACTTGAGAATGGGAATGAAAGTTCTATATAATCACTCTGGCGTCCTTCATTTCAGTGAAAAAATGACTTTGAGATTTGTCTTGTATGAGATACTTAATACGAAACTTCTAGTTCTAAGGAGATTTAGAAAAAGAGAAAAGTGCAATATGTATATATATTATGTATGTTTTACCTAGTAACCTTTGTATATATAAAATGCATATGTAAGATGTACATATAATATATGTTATATAGTATGTGGATATATTCACCACACACATTTGTATGCATGTTATTCTCAAGGGCAAGAAGTAAAAATAGTAATAAATAGTAATACTTTTTTAGTGTGAATATAGAAGGAATCAGCAAAGTTTTTCATTGTTGAAATAAAAAATAAAGGGGAGGCAAAGCAAGATTATAGTTTAACAGAAATGTGGAAGAAAGATATAAAAACAGAAGGTGCCCAGGTGTGGTGGCTCATGCCTGTAATCCCAGCACTTTGGGAGGCCAAAACAAGAGGATTGCTTGAGGCCAGGAATTCAAGACCAGCCGGGCAACAGAGCAGGACCCCATCTCTAAAAAATAATTTAAAAAATTAACTGGGTGTGGTGGCCCTTGCCTGTAGTTCCAGTTACTTAGGAGGTCAAGGTGGGAGGATTGCTTGAGTCCAGGAGGTCAAGGTGCAGTGAGCCATGATCACACCACTGCACTCTAGCCTGGGGAACAGAGTGAGAGCATTTCAAAATAAAAAATAGGCCAGGCATGGTGGCTCACACCTCTAATCCTAAGACTTTGGGAGGCCAAGGTTGGTGGGTCACCTGAGGTCAGGAGTTTGAGACCAGCCTGGCCAACATGACAAAACCCTGTCTATACTAAAAATACAAAAATTAGCCGGGTGTGATGGCACACACCTATAATCCCAGCTACTCAAGAGGCTGAGGCAAGAGAATCATTTGAACTCAGGAGGTGGAGGTTGCAATGAACCAAGATCATGCCACTGCACTCCAGGCCGGGTGACAGAGAGAGAATCTGCTTTTATTAAAAAAAAACTAATTAGTTAATTTAAAAAATTAAAGGAAAAAGGGAGATTGTTAATAACGGCCAAGATTCCTAAAAGAAGAGTACTTCCTAATTAATCTATATGAGAAGAGATAACAGCCCCCCAGAAAGAAATAGGTGAACAGCATGATGCTATGATTGGAAACCTCAGAGGTACAATGTTGTAGTTAAAATCTGCCCTTGGCTTTAAAAATATCAGGAAAATAAGCAAGGGAAATTGTGTGAAATGTTATTGATATTTTAATAAGCAAATATATTAGAAACATTGAAATATCTTTAAAATAGCACCTCTATACCATACATCCTAAGTTGCTTAGAGAATTAGCTAATGGGTTTAAGGAAACTCTTATCATTGTGTTCAGGGCACCCTGGATGCATTATTTCAGAAAGTTGTCAAAGGAGGAAAAAACTAAGAAAAAATGAGCTCATGGGGACCTAATTTCTTCTTATTCTCCTTCCTAAGAAAGACCTCTCAACTACGTGAAGACTGTTGAATGGATCTCTATTATTCTAGACATGCTAACTTGAAACTAGAGAGTCAGCACTTCTGTTTTCCACTCCCCCCACTTCCATCACTCCCCAAATCCTGAGTGATTTGGCTTCCCAGAATTGCTCAGATTTTGCTCCTTCTCATTGAAACAGTCATAGTCCAGGCTGCATCCCCAACCGATGGTGAGAAGTATTAAAATGTTAAGGACTGAGCCCAGGAGTATGACCTGGCACAAAGCAGGTATCACTATAATATTTTTTTTTCTTCAACTTTTATTTTAAGTTCAAGGGTACATGTGCAGGATGTGCAGGTTTGTTACATAGGTAAACATGTGCCATGGTGGTTTGCTGCACAGATCATCCTATCACCTAGGTATTAAGCCCAACATCCATTAGCTATTTTTCCTGATGCTCCCCCCACCACACTCCCCTCTGAGAGACCCCAGTATGTGTTGTTCCCCTCCATGTGTTCTCATCATTCAACTCCCACTTGCAAGTGAGAACACATGGTGTTTGGTTTACTGTTCCTGTGTTAGTATGCCAAGGATAATGATTTCAACTCCATCCATGTGCCTGCAAAGGACATGCTCTCATTCCTTTTTGTGGCTGCGTAGTAGTCCTTGGTGTACACTATAAGAGTTAAATAATACACTTTATTGTGAATTATTTATATATTACAGAGAATTTTTAAATTAAGGTTTTTCCGAGACAGGGCCTCCCTCTGTTGCCCAGGCTGGCGTGCAGAGGCACAATGATGACTCACTGCAGCCCAAGTGATCCTCTCACCTCAGCCTCCTCAGTAGCTAGGACCACAGGCGTGAACCACCAGTCCTGCCTTTCCGTGGAGATCTTTTCTGTTGCTGTTTTATAACCACATCCTCTTTCCTCTCACCTACATCCCCTCTTTAACCCCTGGCAGCTACTAACCTGCTCCTTATTCTATAATTTTGTCATTTTAAGAATGTTATGCAAATGGAATCATACCTTATGTAATTTTGAGATTGACTCTAATCACTTAGCATAGTTCTCTGAGATTCATCTAGGTTGTTGCATGTATCAGTAGTTTGTTCTTTTTTGTTGCTGAGCAGTATTTCCTGGTATGAATGTCCTACAGTTTGTTTAAACATGTACAGTTGAAGGGCATCTGATAGATTGCTTCAAGCTTGGGGCCATTGTGAATAAAATTGCTATAAACATTAATGCATAGGTCTTTGTGTGAACGCAAGTTTTCATTACTCTGGAAAAAATGCCTGACAGTGTAATTTCTGAGTCATATAGTAGTTGCATGTCTAGTTTTTTAAGAAACTGCCAAAATGTTTTCTGAACTCTACCATTTTACATTCCCAACAGCAAAGTATGAATAATCTAGTTTCTCTTCATCCTCTCCAGCAATTGCTGCTATCATGACTTTTTAATTTTAGCCATTCTGACAGGTATATAGTGATATCTCATTATGGTTTTAATTTGCATTTCTTTGGTGGCTAATGATGTTGAACATCATTTCATTTGCCTCATGTGTGTATCCTCTTCAATGAAATGCCTCTTCATGTCTTTTGCCTGCTTTCTAATTGGATTATTTGTTTTTTTAATGTAGGGTTTTAAGATTTCTTAATATAGTGTAGATATTAATGCTAATATTAAGACTGCGTGGTTTGCAAATATTTTCTCCAATTGCCTGTCTTATCAACTTTTTAACAGGATCTTTTGCACAGAAAGCTTTTTGTTTGTTTGTCTTTTTTTTTTTTTTTTTTTTTTGAGATGGAGTCTCGCTCTCTCACCCAGGCTGGAGTGCAATGGTGCGACCTCGGCTCACTGCATCCTCTGCCTCCTGGGTTCAAGCAATTCTCCTGCCTCAGCCTCCTAAGTAGTTGGGATTACAGGCGTGCACCACCACGCTGAGCTAATTTTTGTATTTTTAGTAGAGACAGGGTTTCACCATGTTGGTCAGGCTGGTCTCGAACTCCTGACCTTGTGATCCGCCCACCTTGGATTCCCAAAGTGCTGGGATTACAGGTGTGAGCCACCACACCTACTGGAAAGTTTTTAATTATGATAAATTCTAATTTATCAGTTTTCCCTTGTATTGATCATGTTTTTGTGTCAAGTCTATGAACTTTTGCCTAGTCCAAGATCCCAAATATTTTATATGTTTTTGTTTTCAAAAATTTTTACAGTTTCAGGGTTTACATTTAAGGCAGTGATCCATTTTGAATTACCTTTTTATTAAGCTGTGACAGTTAGGTCAAGGATTATGTTTTTGCATTTGGATGATCTAATTACTCCAGCACCATCTGTTAAAAAGGCTGTATTTCCTCCATTGAATTGCTTTTGCACTTTGTTGAAAACCGGTTGGGCATATTTGTGTGGGTCTATTTCCTTTTCACGACCTATGTGTTTGTCCTTCCATCAGTGCCACACAGTCTTGATTAGTGTCGCTACATAATAATTCTTGAGAACAGGAACACTGATTATTCCCACTCATTCTACTTTTTCAAAATGTTTGAAGAATCATCGTTTTTTTGCCTTTTAATATAAATTTTAGAATTATCTTCTCTATACTATAAAAAATCATCCTGAGATTTGGATAGAAATCAGATTAAACCTATACATATATTTAGAGGAAACTGATGTCTTTACTACACTGAGTTTTCCAATCCAGGAACATGGTACATCTTTCTATTTATATAGATCTTTGATTTCTTTCAGCGCTATTACATAACTTTCAATTTGCGAGTGTCCTATACATGAGTTCCTGGGTTTACACCTACATATTTTTTTTTTTTCTAAACTATTATAAACGTTTTTTTGTTTGTTTGTTTTGTTTTTTTGAGACGGAGTCTCACTCTGTTGCCCAGGCTGGAATGCTGTGGTGTGATCTCAGCTTATTGCAGCCTTCGCCTCTTGAGTTCAAGCAATTCTCCTACCTCAGCCTCCCGAGTAGCTGGGACTTCAGGTGCGTGCCACCATGCCCAGCTAATTTTTGTATTTTCAGTAGACACGGGGTTTCACCATATTGGCCAGATGGTCTTGATCTCCTGACCTAGTGATCTGTCCGCCTTAGCCTTGCAAAGTGCTGGGACTACAGGCATGAGCCACTGTGACCAACCAGTGGTATTTTATTTTAAATTTTGGTGTACATGTGTTCTTTGATAGTGCATAGAAATACAGTAGTTACTATTTGTATGTTTATCTTGTATCCTGAGATGTCACTGAACTCATTTATTAGTTCTGTGAATGTTTTTGTATATTCCTTGGAATTTTCTATGTAAATAATTATGTTGTCTTCAAATAGAAACAATTTTATTTATTCTGTTCCAATTTGTGTGCTTTTTATCTTCTTTTCTTACCTAATTGCACAGTCTAGAACTTCCAGCACTATGCAGAATAAGAGTGGTGAGAGTGGACGTATTTGCCTTTTTCCCAGTCTTAGAAGGAATGCATTCAAATTTTGATTATTAAGTATGATGTTAGCTGCAGGGGTTTTGTGGATGCTGTTTATCAAGTTGAGGAAGGCTTCACCATTCCTGGTTTTCTAAGAGCTTTCGGTGTTTGTTTTTACAATAAATGGGTGTTGAATTTTGTCAAATGTTTTTTTCTGCATCAGTTGATGTGAGCAGGTAATTTTTTCTTTGTTAGTTTGTTAATATGATGGATTACACCAATTGACTCTCAGATGTTGACTTTGTACTACTCAGGCATAAATACAAATGAAATAATGGCATTTGCAGCAACCTGGATGGAACTGGAGACCATTATTCTAAGCGAAGTAAACTCAAGAATGGAAAACCAAACATTATGTTCTCATTCATAAGTGGGAGCTAAGCTATGAGGATGCAAAGGCATAAGAATGATACAATGGACTTTGGGGACTCAGGGGAAAGGGTGGGACGGGGTTGAGAGATAAAAGACTACACATTGGTTACAGTGTACACTGCTCTGGTGATGGGTGCACCAAAATCTCAGAAATCACCACTAAAAAACTTACTCATGTAAAAAAATTAATTCACACAATTTATAAAAATAAGTGAATAAATCTGTGAAATGTTAAAAAATGCTGAATTCTCCTTGCATCTTTGTAATAAACTCCACTTGGACATACTATAGAATTCTTTTTCTCTATTGTTGAATTATACTTGTTAATATTTTGTTAAGGACTTCCACATGTTTATTAAAGAGGGATATTGGTCTGTGTTTTTCTTTTTTGGACTGTCCTATTCTGGATTTGGTATCAGAGTAATATTAGCTTCATAAAATGAATAGAGAAGTACCCTGTTCTCTCCTATTTCTGCAATAGATTGTATACAATTGGTGTTTACTCTTCTTTAAATATTTGGTGTAATTCTCCAATGAAACCATCTGGTCTGGAGCTTTCTTTTCTGAAAGTTGTAAAATTACTAATTCAATTTCCTTAATAGTCATGGGGCTTTTTGAATTATCTATTTCATATTGCATGAATTGTGGTAGTTTGTGTTATTTGGAGAATTAGTTCATACCATCTAAGTTGTCAGATTAATGTGTATATAATTGTTTGTAGTGTTCACTTATTATTTTTTGGTGTTTGCAGGATTTTTAGTGATATTGCCTGTTTCATTCCTGATATTAGTAATTTGTGTTTTCTCTCCTTGCTTTCTTTATGAATCTTGCTACAGGTTTGTCAATTTTATTAATCTTTTGAAATAACTGGGTTTTTGTTTTGTTAACATTTTTGATTTCTACTCTCATCTTTCTTATGTTTATTTTCTTCTTTATGTTTACTTTGGGTTTATTTTGTATTTCTTTTTTTAAGTTCTTGAGGTAGAAGCTTACATTATTGAGTTGAGACTTAACTTCTTTTCTAATGTAAGCATTTAGTCCTTAAATTTCTCCCTCAGCACTACTTTACTTGTATCACACAAATTTTGATATGTTGCAGGGTCATTTTTGTTTAGTTTAATGTATTTTTACATTTTAATATATTTTATCTTTGGCCTATGTGTTATTTGTAAGTGTACTTAGTTTTCAAGTGTTTGGAGATTTTCCTGTTACCTGTTTGTGCTTTTAAAAAATACAGGCAGGAGGCCGGGCACGGTGGCTCAAGCCTGTAATCCCAGCACTTTGGGAGGCCAAGATGGGCGGATCACGAGGTCAGGAGATCGAGACCATCCTGGCTAACACAGTGAAACCTCATCTCTACTAAAAAATACAAAAAAAAAAACCTAGCCGGGCGAGGTGGCGGGCACCTGTAGTCCCAGCTACTTGGGAGACTGAGGCAGGAGAATGGCGTAAACCCGGGAGGCAGAGCTTGCAGTGAGCCGAGATCCGGCCACTGCA
This sequence comes from Macaca nemestrina, assembly GCF_043159975.1. Classification (NCBI taxonomy): domain Eukaryota; kingdom Metazoa; phylum Chordata; class Mammalia; order Primates; family Cercopithecidae; genus Macaca; species Macaca nemestrina. The sequence goes on along the minus strand of NC_092134.1, from coordinate 86,226,812 downwards.
CTCCAGCCTGGGCGACAGAGCAAGACTCCATCTCCAAAAAAAAAAAAAAAATACAGGCAGGGTCTTGCTATGTCACCCAGGTCTTGAACTCTTGGGCTCAAGCAGTCCTCCTACCTCAGCCTCCCAAAGTGCTAGGATTACAGGTGTGAGCCACCATGCACAGCCCCTGTTATCTGTTATTAATTTCTAATTCAATTTCATTATTAGATAACAAGCTGTATGTTTTCAATTTTTATAATTTGTTGAAACTTGTTTTCTCAGGATATCATTTTTCTTAATGTATGTTTAGTGGCTGATATGGTTTGGCTGTGTCCCCACCCAAATACCGTCTTGAATCATAGCTCCCACAATTCCCATGTGTTATGTGAGGGACTCGGTGAGAGGTAATTGAATCATGGGGGCAGGTCTTTCCTGTGCTGTTCTCATGATAGTGAATTAAGTCTCATGAAATCTGACCATTTTATAAAGGGGAATTTTCCTGCACAAGTTCTGTTATTCTTTCTGGGGTTTTTTTTTTCTTTCTTTTTTTTTTTTTTTTTGAGAAAAATAAAGATAGTGCTGGGATTGCAAAGTGCTGGGATTACAGGTATGAGCCATCGCACCAAGCTGCTGTTATTCTTTCTTGCTGCCACCAACACTTTGGGAGGCCAAGGCAGGTGGATCACCTGAGGTCAGGAGTTCAAGACCAGCCTGGCCAATATGGTGAAATCTTGTCTCTACTAAAAATACAAAAATTAGCTGGGCATGGTGGCGGGTGCCTGCAATCCCAGCTACTTGGGAGGGTGAGGTAGAAGAATTGCTTGAACCTGGGAGGTGGAGTTTGCGGTGAGCCAACATTGCACTGCTGCACTCCAGCCTGGGTGACAGAGTGAGACTCCATCTCAAACAAAAAAAAAGAAAAAGAAAGAAAAAGAAGTGCCTTTTGCCTTCTGCCACAATTGTGAGGCCTCCACAGCCACGTGGAACTGTAAATCCATTAAATTTCTTTTTCTTTATACATCACCCAGTCTTGGGTATGTCTTTATCAGCAGCATGAAAACGGACTAATATAGAGGCATTGAAGAGAACCTGTGTACTGCTGCTGTTTGGTATAAATGTCTATTTGATCTTGTTGGTTGATGGTGTTGTTGAGTCCTATATTCTGCCTGATCTTTCTAGTTGTTCAGCCAGTTGTTGAGAGGGGTAGGTTGAAGTCTCCAACCATAATTGTGGATTTGTCTATTTTTTTCTTTCAGTCCTATCAGTTTTGCTTCACCTATTTTGCATCTCCATTGTTTGGTGCATACACATTTAGGATTACTATGTCTTTTGGTGGATTGATCCTTTTATCATTATATAATATCCCTCTCTGCCTCTGGTAATTTTCTTTTTTCTGAAGCCCAGTATACCTAATAATATATCTACTCTCACTTTTTAAAATTAATATTTACATGATATATTTTTCTCTCCTTTTGCTTTCATCTTGCTTATATCATTGTATTTGAAGTGAGTTTCTTGTAGACAGCATATAGTTGGGTCATGTTTTATAATCCACTGTAACAATACCTTTTAATTGATGTATTCAGACCATTTCCATTTACTGTAATTTTTTTGGTTTTGTTTTTTGTTTGATCTTTGTTTTCATTTGTCTTTCTTTTTCCTTTCTGAGAGTTACTCTTTTAGAATTCAATTTATATATACCTATAGCATTTTTTAGTGTATCTATTTGTATAACTTTTCTATTTTTGGGTGTTTTAGGTGTGACATAATATATGCACAACTAATCAAAGTCTATTGAAGTTTTCATTTTACCAGTTTGAGTGAAGTATAAAAATTATGCCTCCCTGTACCCTCCCCTGCTTATAATAGTCTTAGTAATTTTTCTACATACAATTAGGGTAATGTTATGGTACTTAGACAATATATAATTTTTTTTTTTGAGACAGAGTCTCATTCTGTTACCCAGGCTGGAGTGCAGCGGTGCAATCTCAGCTCACCGCAACCTCTGCCTCCAGGGTTCAAGCGACTCTCCTACCTCAGCCTCCTGAGTAGCTGGGAGTACAGGCATGCACCAGCATGCCTGGCTAATTTTTGTGTTTTTAGTAGAAACAGGGTCTCACCATGTTGGCCAAGCTAGTCTCAAACTCCTGACCTCAAATGATCCACCCACCTTGGCCTTCTAAAGTGCTGGGATTACAGGTATGAGCCACTGCACCCGGCCAATAAATAATTTTTGTTTCTAGCATCAAACATGAGTTAGAAAATTCAAGAGGAGAAGGGAAGATTATTGTGTTTACCCACATTTTTGTTTTCCACGTTCTTTCCTTCTTCCTGATATTCCAAGATTTATTCTTTTATTATTTGCTTCCTGCTTCAGGAACTTTAGGTTTTTTTTTTAGGTCTTCTGGCAATAAATTCTTTTAGTTTTTTTCTCCATCTGAGAATATATTGACTTCTTCTTCATTTCTGAGGCATGTTTTTGCTGGTTATAGGACCTGAGAACAGTTGTTTTCTTTCAGTAGCTGAAGAATATGCCACTTCCTTCTGGCCTCCATGGTTTCAGACAAAAAATCACCTGTCATTTGAATTTTCCACTTAGTAGGTAAGATGTCATTTCTGTCTTGCTGTTTCCAAGGTATTTTTTGGTTGTTGTTTTTAGTTTTTGAAGTTTGACTTTGTGTATGTCTTGGTGTGGAGTTCTTTAGGTTAACCTGTTTGGAATTTGCTCAGCTTATTGAATCTGTAAGTTTATATCTTTTGTCAAATTTGTAGAACTTTTTTGCCAATATTTCTTCGAGTACACTTTCAGCCTTGCCTTCTTTCTCCTCTCCTCTCCTTCAGGGACTTTGCTCAGTACATGAATATGAGATCTTTTGTTACAGTTTCATAGGTCCCTGAGACTATTTATTTGTTTATTTTCTCTTTCTTTTCAGGATTGGATAATTTCTATTGTTCTAACTTCAGTTTGCTTATTATTTTCCCTGCTTCATCTATTCTGTCATTGGGCCCACCCAGAGAGTCTTAAAGTTTTGGTTACTGTATTTCTCAGTTCTAAAATTTTCATTTGATTCCTTTTTATGTCTTCTATTTCTTTCCTGAAATGTTTTTTTTTTTTTAACTGATGCTGTCTTTTCATTTGTTTCAAGTGTGTTCATAATTGTTTGATGACACATTTTTATGAGTACTTTAAAATCTTTGTCAGATAATTCCAGTATCTTTGTCATCTCTCTGCTGGTGTCTACTGATTATCTTTTTAAAAACTTATTTTGAGACCTTCCTTGTTCTTGGTATGATAAGTAAGTGTCTTTTTTTATTGAAATCTGGACATTTGGGGGTACTATAAGACTCTGGAGCTTATTTAACCTTCATTTTTTCTGGCTTCCTCTGACACTACTCTGGCAGGGGAAGGAGAGGGGACCACCTCATTAGTGCCAAGTGAGGGTATCCAGGTTTACCAAGTAACTTTGGTGGCTGCTGAGGTAGCGAATCCTCCTTGCCGCTGGGTGTAGGTGAGAATTCTGGTTTCGCATTAGGCCTCCATTGAGATCTCCCTGGCTGGCTAGCACAGGGGTGCCCCATTATGTACCCTTACCAGAGTGCTGCTCCTTATGTATCTGCACTGCTCCTTATATACTCCCATTGTTATTATGGCAGAGATGTAGAAGGACCTCCTTATGACTGGGTAGTGGTGAAACTCCTGACTCTCCACACTAGGCCTCCTCTGACACCATCCCATTGGGGATGGAGAAGGGTGCCTTATTACTGTTAGACGAGGATGGGAGTCCAGCTCCCCAACTGATCTCTCCGACACTACATGGGAGAGGCCTCATTACCTCCACGCAATAAAAGTCTCGGCTCTCTACTCAGCCTTTTCTGACATCACGCTGAGAGGGAGGTTTGGGCTCCTTTCTAAAGCCGTGCAAAGGTGGAAGTCTAGGCTCCTCACTCAGCCTTTGCTGGCATAGATAGGAATGGGATCAGAGATTTTTCTGTGGTATTTGTCTAGAGTAGAGCAGCTATTATCTCAAAGGTCTTTTGTCTTGCTACGGTGTTGCTTTCTTGGTCCTTTCTCTCTCTCTCTCTCTCTCTCTCTCTCTCTCTCTCTCTCTCTCTCTAAACAGTGTTGTCCAGGCTAGTCTTGAATCCCTGGCCTCAAGCAATCCTCCCGCCATGGCCCCCCAAAGTGCTGGGATTATAGGTGTTGAGTTGTCAGGCCCAGCCTGGTCCTTTCTTTTGGCTAGAGAGAGCAAGTTTTTGTTGGGGCTTTTTTGTTTGTTTGTTTCTTTACACTCATTGGCATTTTCAGGTTGCTACCTTCTTCCACTACAAGTCTGAGTTGTATGAGGGGAAAAGAAAAAAACCAGGGAGCTTACCAACATATTGTTTCTTGGATTCTGAGGTCCCAAGTCAGTCTACCTTCTTATCTCACCTTTTAGAGTTTCCCTGTGTTTGATTTATGTATGCTGGACAGGATTTTCTTTTCTACTTAGTGGGAGGAAGAGGGAAAGTACATCTATTCTGCCTTCCTACATGTGGAAGTCTTCACAGAGCATTTTAATACAGACAATAACAGTATCTACCTCATAGATACCTCAAAGGAGTATTGGGACAGTTAAGTAAGTTAATTGGACCACTGGAATAGTATCTGGCATATAGTAAGCCTTATACAAGTGTTAGTTCTTCTTATTATTAGATAAACAAAATAATGTGGTTGTTGAGGGAACAGATTCTGGAACCGGACTCCCAAAGTTTAAATCTCAGCTCTTACACTTAACAATTGTGCTATTTTACTTAATTTCTCTATGCCTAAACTTTCTCACTGTAAATGGTGATAGTAATAATTTCTTCTTCACAGGGTTATGGTGAGAATTAAAATAATTAATATATCTAACGCACTTAGAAGATTGCCTGACATAGAATAAGTTCTATTTAGGTATTAGATATTATTATTTTAATCTAAAGTACTTTATTTTCTCCCCAAAATACCACCATGAAGTAAGTAGCAAGGCATCACTATCTTCATTTACAAGCAGAGAAATAGAAGTTCTGAGGCACACAGTGCCCTGCCCAAGGTTATAGAGATAGTAAGTGGCAAAGTCAGCCTCAGTCACAGTTCTTCTGACTTCAAGTCAACATTGAGCTGAGGTTTGGCAAAAGTGCAGGGTGAAAATTGGTGTTCATGCTTAGAGAACGAGATGAGGGCTTAGATGGCAAACAGGCAAGAACAGAAATCATTCTTAAGACAGCACGACAGAAAGGAGACCTGAAGAAGATGGAGAGAGTGTGGCAAGAATGTGGTTGCTGGGCTAAGTCTGAGTGTTAAAGAAATCACCACTGCACTCCAGCCTGGGCGACAGAGCGAGACTCCATCTCAAAAAAAAAACAAAAAACAAAAAAAAAACAAATCACCAAGATTGTTTCCAATGAGAGACTTCTGCCCCAAAATGCATTTCATCAGTGCCTCCTATTCACAGGGTAGTGAAGGGTGTCCTAGTAGCTTGCACTTCCCCGCCACCCATCCCCCGGGTGGTTTTTCTGCTGTTAATAGCTCAAGAGCCTAGTTCCAAGAAAAAGCAGAGGCTGCACCTTCTTTGGTTCAGAATGCCCCCAAGTCTGACTCTCAATAGAGAGGCTTCCTCCCTAAGATAGTCCTACTGTTGCCTCCTACACCCTGCCAGCTTTCTGCACACTTCTGAGTCTGTCCAAGTTCAGCATGTACTGCAGGGCTACATCAAGTGTCACCAAGCCTTCCCTGAGACACCAGCCCAGACTGAGCTTGACCCTCCCTCAATCCTGAGCATTAACCATTTCTACCATGTTGAAAGATGTGTCTAATCGATTAGGCACCATATAATATCTAATTTTATGGATCTCCTGATATGTTTCATATGTGTAAGTTCTGTATTACCAGCAAGACCATGGTTCTTAAGGCAAGGTTTGAGTTATGCAGTTTTTTGGGGCTGGAATAACAGCATTTGACAGAACATGATACTACAGTATGTAGTGCATCAATTAATCCTTGTTAACTCTCAAACATAGGATCACAGCTGAGCTGCTATTATATGGGATATATAGGGCCCCTGGAAAATTGTTTGTTATTTAATTTTTATTTCATAATTAATAAACTTAATTGTACAATCCAGCTAGATGTGAAGGGGAATAAGAAAAATATAGAACCCAAAGAACTGCAGTGAGAGCACAAAGATTATAGGATATTTCAAGTAAATGGGGTGTAAGGGTGCTTTCCTGAGCTACAGAAAAAATGGTCTGGTGGTTAAGATAAAACAAGTCAAATTTCCTAGCATTTTCCACAAATGGCAATGGTGATATTCTTGCTGATCTTGCCATTCCTGGATCCAAAGTGCTCCATGGTTTCCACAATATTCATGCCCTCTTTTATCTTCCCAAAGACAACAGGCTTGCTATGTAACCACTCAGTCTTGGCAGTGCAGATGAAAAACTGGGAACTGTTTGTGTTGAGTCCTGCATTTACCATGAACATCACACCAGGACCTGTATGCTTCAGGATGAGATTCTCATCATCAAGTTTCTCTCTGTAGATAAGCTTATCACCAACGCCATAATGGCATGAAGTCACTACCCTAGCACATAAGGCCTGGAATAATTCTGTAAAAGCAAGAACCCATATAACCAAATCCTCTCTTGCCAGCTCTCAGGCACAAAAATCTCTGCTGTCTTTGGAACTTTGTCTGCAAACACCTCAAAGAAGACACAGCCCAAGTCGATGATGGCATCAAAAAACACAGTGCGATTGACCATGACTGGTGCCGGTGGCTCTAGGAGGTACCCATCTGCAAAGCAAGGAAAATATATGTTTACATTTTAAGAAGCCTTGTCTAACTAAACACTTTTATTGAAAATGCCTTACAAATTGTGTGGGCTCCTGGAAATCAATAAAAATTCAGAATAATGGGTAGAAAGGAGTAGAAGAGATACTTCCATATTTACTTATTGTCAAATCAGGGCAAATATCCAGACATCATCTCTTCCTATTTTGGTCTAGGAATCGTCTTTTCATCTTCTTTATTGTCACAGATGCCATTCCTGGATAATGATAATTTCACATTTCCCACCATGGTAAAAAGGCAGCGATGCCTTTTTTCATGTATCTGTTGGCTGCACAAATGTCTTCTTTTGAGAAGTGTCTGTTCATATCCTTTGCCCACTTTTTGATAGGGTTGTTTGATTTTTTCTTGTAAATTTGTTTAAGTTCTTTGTAGATTCTGGATGTTAGCCCTATGTCAGATGGGTAGATGGCAAAAATTTTTTCCCATTCTGTAGGTTGCCTGTTCACTCTGGCCATCAGAGAAATGCAAATCAAAACCACAATGAGATACCATCTCACACCAGTTAGAATGGCGATCAAAAAGTCAGGAAACAACAGAGGCTGGAGAGGATGTGGAGAAATAGGAACACTTTTTCACTGTTGGTGGGACTGTAAACTAGTTTAACCATTGTGAAAGACAGTGTGGTGATTCCTCAAGGATCTAGAACTAGAAATACCATTTGACCCAGCCATCCCATTACTGGGTATATACCCAAAGGATTATAAATCATGCTGCTATAAAGACACATGCACATGTATGTTTATTGTGGCACTATTCACAGTAGCAAAGACTTGGAACCAACCCAAATGTCCATCAATGATAGACTGAATTAAGAAAATGTGGCACATATACACCATGGAATACTATGCAGCCATAAAAAAAGGATGAGTTCATGTCCTTTGTAGGGGCATGGATGAAGCTGGAAACCATCACTCTGAGCAAACTATCGCAAGGACAGAAAACCAAACACCATATGTTCTCACTCATAAGTGGGAATTGAACAATGAGAACACTTGGACACGGGTGGGGAACATCACACATTGGGGCCTGTCATGGGGTGGGGGGAGCAGGGAGGGATAGCATTAGGAGATATACCTAATGTAAATGACGAGTTAATGGGTGCAGCACACCAACATGGCAGATGTATACATATGTAACAAACCTGCACGTTGTGCACATGTGCCCTAGAACTTAAAGTATAATAATTAAAAAATGAAAAAAAAAGAATTACAGCAGACTTCAGAAACTATGCAAGTCTGAAGACAAATTGACATGTTTAAACTGCTGAGAGAAAGAAAAAATAATAACTCTCCACAATTCTATACACAGTGTGAATATCTTTCAAAAATGAAGGAGAAATTAAGACTTTTCACACAAAAGCAGAGAATTAATTATCCAGCAGCCTTAGACTATAAGAAATATTAGAGGAAGTTTTTCAGGCTGAATTCTACATACCAGAGAGAAAGTTGGATCTACACAAAGAAGTGAAGATTCCAGAAATTGTTAAAATGAAGATAAACGTAAAAGACTTTTTCTAACTTTTAATAACTGTAAAAGATAATTGATGAGCTAAATTTTAAAAATAGTAGTAGTGAAAACAGGGAAAAGAGTGAGTATAGGCAAAGTACAGTAGTTTTGTGGGTTTGTAGCATATGTAAAAGCAAAATGTATGACAGCCATAACCCTAGTACACCAGTTGGGACACCACACAGTGAAGAGGTAGAATACTCCTTGAATCTAGACTATGATTAGTTTAAGATGTATGTTGAAAATCTTGATTGTGGTGGCAGTTATATGACTGTATGCATTTGTCTAAACTCATAAAGTTGTACACTTAAAAGAATTAATCTTACCAAATATATATTATACACCCCCCCCCAAAAAAAAAAACGTAGCAGTACCATTATGACTCACAATGTCATGACTCTTGGGAACCTGTTTATATTAGAACCATACAGATCTGCTTGTCTCTGTAGTTCCCTAAGTCCATTTATTTAATGCTGGTTACATCATTACACATGTCACTGGATCACCTACTGTGTGGCCTGTTTCCAATAACTCTCTCCAAGGTAATTATGGAGATTCATTGATGATGACCACAAATGCAAGTCTCACTCAGAGAATTATGGAAAATGTGAACAATAACCCATTTTGAGGTTCTTTAGTTTACAGTTTAAAATTGTGTAGCATAAAGGTAGAAGAGCATGTTTCCCAACTCTATCTTCTCTTGAACTCTTTGGGCTGAATGTGATCTCCTCTGATCCTGACTACCCTCCTGTCTTCCACATACCACCACTAGAATCACTTACCAAAAAAAGTTATCTTTTTTTTCATGTTAAAAAGTGTTCAAGAGAAATGAGTTTTTCTTTTTCTTTCTTTCTTTTTTTTTTTTTTTTTTGATGGAGTCTAGGTCTGTTGCCCAGGCTGGAGTGCAGTGGTACAATCTTGGCTCACTGCAACCTCCACCTCCCAGGTTCAAGTGATTCTCCTGCCTCAGCCTCCCGAGTAGCTAGGACTATAGGAACGTGCCACCACACCTGGCTAGTTTTTTTTGTATTTTTAGTAGAGACGGGTTTTCACCATGTTAGCCAGGATAGTCTTGATCTCCTGACCTCGTGATCCACCCACCTCAGCCTCCTAAAGTGCTGGGACTACAGGCCTGAGCCACCACGCCTACCCAAGTTTTTCTTTCTTTTCTTGTGTGGCAACTTTCCGTTATGCCTGGCATTCCGAGTCGTGCATGTGTGCAAGGTTTTGCAAAATCTGAGAGGTAGAGAAGAGGCCAAAAGATGAGGTGTGAGGGACATTTCACAAGTTATGAAAATAAAAATTCAAAAGGTATCACTAAAACTATCCTACTAAATTATATTATTGATAGCATCCATTAAAATAGGCTATTATCAAAAAGACAAACAACAAATGCTGGTTAGGATGCAGATAAAGGAGAACACTAGTACACTACCGGGGGGAATGGAAACTGGTACAGCCACTATGGAAAACAGTATGGATGTTCCTCTAAAAACTAAAGATAGATGTACCATACAATCCAGCAATCCCAATAGTCACAATATGGAATCAGCCTAAGTGTCCATCAATGAATGGATAAAAAAAATGTTGTGTACATATACACAATGGAATACTCTTCAGCCATCAAAAGAATGAAGTCCTGTCATTTGCAGTAACATAGATGGAACTGGAAGATATTATGTTAAGTGAAATAAACCAGGCACAGAGACTAATTCAGAATAATGGGTGGAGGAAGTGGAAATATTGCATGTTCTCACTCATATGTGGTAGCTAAAAATGTTGAGCTCATGGAGGTAGAGAATAGAATAATAGTTACTAGAGGCTGGGAAGGGTTGGGGATGGGAAATAAAGAGAGGTTGGTTAAAGGTGCAAAAATACAATTAGAAGGAATAAGTTCTAGTGTTCCATAGCATAGTAGGGTGACTATAATTAACAATAATTTATTGTATATTTCAAAATAGCTAAAAGAGAATATTTGGAATGTTCCCAACATAAAAAGAAATAAATGTTTGAGGTGACAAATCTCCCAATTACCCTGATTTGATCATTACACATTGTAGCATGTTTAATACATATCACATGTATCCCATACATATGTGCAATTATCATGTATCAATACAAATTTTATTAAACTATCATTCATAGCATCCATTATTTTCTTTCTTTCTTTTTTTTTTTTTTTTTTTTGAGATGGAGTCTTGCTCTTGTTGCACAGGCTGGAGTACAATGGCACGATCTCGGTTCACTGCAACCTCCGCCTCCTGGGTTCAAGCGATTCTCTTGCCTCAGCTTCCTGAGTAGCTGGGATTACAGGTGCCCACCACCACGCTTGACTAACTTTTGTATTTTTAGTAGAGACGAAGTTTCACCATATTGGCCATGGTGATCTCGAACTCCTGACCTCGTGATCTGCCCGCCTCAGCCTCCTAAAGTGCTGGGATCACAGGCATTAGCCACTGTGCCTGGCAGCATCCATTATTTTCTTTTCTTTTTTTCCCCCAAAAGCGATCATACTCCTAGAAATGGGGAGGCCATTCTGGGCAGGTCTCTTGTAATTAGGAAAGCCTTCCTCTGCCTCCCAGAAAACAGGCCAACCACACACTGGACCTGTGTGATTAAACGGAGCTGAGAGGCCTATTTTATGATTTTAAAACTTGTTAAGTTTCTTTAGTCACCATTAATCTCTGCCACAATCACATGTATCGCTCAGGCCACAACTACCAACATTACTTCTTAGTTTCATTCAAAGGAATGTTGTCAAATATGTGGATTTCTTCTACCCTGAAATCCAGATAAAGAATTTTGATGAATACAAAATATGGAATTAGTTTTTTAGCTGAAAAACAATTGCTCAAGATCTTGGTTGGCCTGGAAGGAGAATTTATTGACATTTGCCTTTGTTTTTCTTTCTAACTAGAGTGTGCTGGGCTTCTCCCCTCCCAACTTAGAAAACAGATGGCAGTTCGGGAACAGTTTTTGTTTTGATTTTTTTTTTTTTGAGACGGAGTCTTACTCAGTCGCGCAGGTTGGGGTGCAGTGGCGCGATCTCACCTCACTGCAAGCTCCGCCTGCCGGGTTCACGCCATTCTCCTGCCTCAGCCTCCGGAGTAGCTGGGACTACAGGCGCCGCCACTACGCCCAGCTAATTTTTTGTATTTTTGGTAGAGACGGGGTTTCACCGTGTTAGCCAGGGTGGTCTCCATCTCCTGACTTCGTGATCCGCCTGCCTCGGCCTCCCAAAGTTCTGGGATTACAGGCGTGAGCCACCGCGCCCGGCCAGGAACAGTTTTTAATAATCTAACTTCACAATAGACAGATCTGATGGGTATTAATATAAGAGAAATAAACTATTATAAGCTAATGCTCACTGTGAGCTCTGTGCTGTGCTAGGTAGTTCTCTCCTGTTATAGCATTTACTTAACTGCACAACTAATGTTTACTCAGTGTTTGGTACTTCTTTTAAATGCAGCTTAGCATAATACAGAGGTTGGCAAATGTCCGTGGACTTTGGAATTACTTGGAGAGAATGTGACAAATGTTTCACCACCCCCAGAGTTGCTGATTCAGCTGATGGGGATGAGGGTTGAGCACCTGCATTCCTAACACATTCTCAGGTGATGTTGATGCTGCTGGTCTGGGGACCACACTTTGAGAATCACTGGAATTGTAGTTAAAAGCAGTGACTTTGCTATCAGACTGATCTGGATTTGAGTCCTCTTAACTTTGGATACATTTTGTAACCTCTTGCCATTTCATTTCCTCATCTGTAAAATTATACCTCCAATATTAACTATTTTGGGGATTAAATGAGATATATGTGTAGTGTTTAGTACAGTTTTTTATGTGTTAGAACTCAGTAAATGTTAACTGCTACTAGTGCAGCAATTACTTACAGTGCTATTGTTATTACTAAATAGAATTAGAAAATGACTGATTTCAAAATCATTTTTAAATTGTCAATGACACCTCTTCTCTTTACCTAGAGCTGAGTGCCAACATCTGTTATGACATCATAATGAGATTAATAACTACGACTCTAAGGAATAACATATTGGATTTTTCATATTATTATGAAGGTTCTCCATCATAACTTAAGAAAAATGTGTAAATTATGTGTCATTTTATATTTTAAAATTATTATTATTATTAGTTATTGGGGACAGGTTCTCACTCTGTCAGCCAGACTAGAGTGCAGTGGTGTGCTCATAGCTCACTGTAACCTTGAACTGCTGGGACCAAGTGATCCTCCTGTCCAGCTAGTTTGTGTGTGTGTGTGTATATATATATATATATATATTTTTTTTTTTTTTTTTTTTTTTTTTTTTGAGACACAGTCTCACTCTATTGCCCAGGCCAGAGTACGGTGGTGTGCTCATGGCTCACTGCAGCCTCCATCTCCCAGGCTCAAGTGATTCTCATACCTCAGCCTCCCAAGTAGCTGGGACTACAGGTGTTTGCTACCACACCCAGCTAACTTTTGTACTTTTTGTAGAGACAGGGTTTCACCATGTTGCCCACGTAGGTCTCAAACTGCTGGTCCTAAGTGATCCCCCCACCTTGGCCTCCTAAAATGCTAGGATTATAGGAATGAGACACCAGGCTTGGTCATCATTTTTTTTTTTTTTTTGAAACAGAATCTCACTCCGTCACTCAGGCTGGAGTGCAATGGCATGATCTCAGCTCACCACAACCTCCGCCTCCGGGTACAAGCTATTCTCCTGCCTTAGCCTCCTGAGTAGCTGGGATTACAGGAGCCCGCCACTATGCCCAGCTAATTTTTGTATTTTTAGTAAAGAGGAGGGTTCACCCTATTGGCCAGGCTGGTCTTGAACTCCTGACCTCAGGTGATCCACCTACCTCGGCCTCCCAAAGTGCTGGGATTACAGGTGTGAGCCACTGTGCCCAGCCCTGGTCATCTTTTTTAATAAGAAACATAACCCTGAAAAGAATCTCTAGGGAAAGAAGTTGTAATTGACTTAATTTATTAACTTCACTAAACATTATTGAATGTATTATTATGGGCTAACTAAAAAATAATTCCATTCAGTGGGCACACACTCACACACACACACACCCCAAAACAAACAAACAAAAAGACAGGAAACTTCACGAAATATTGCTTATTCATATGCAATATTTTAGAAGCGTTACCATATACTTTGGCCATAGAAATTTCCAATAACTCATTCAAATGAAATTAGCCAGCCTCTTATCTGCAAAAAGAAAGTCTCAGAGATGGCACAGTATGTAAGCTGGAAAGATACTTATCACCTATTAACCAAATACTGACGTAGCATTGCTATCAGTTGTATGATTGCAGACACCTGGAAGGTCACCCTAGGCTCTTTCAACCACTGGCATCTAGATTCTTGTTATGGGCTGAATGTGTACCTGCCAAGTTCATATGTCGAAATTATAGCCCCCCTGTGATGATATTAGGAGGTGGGGCTTTGGGAGGTGATTAGGTCATAAGAGGGAAGCCCTCATGAATGGGATTAGTGCCCTTATAAGAAGATAAGTAAGACAGATGATCTCTCTGGACTATATAAGAATATATGATAAGACAGTCTTCTACAAACCAAGAAGAGGGCAATTCACCAGCTTCCAGAACTGCGATAAATACGTGTTTGTTGTTGAAGCCACAGCCTGTGGTATTCTATTATAGCAGCCCAAACTGTTTAAGGCAATTCTTTTTTATATTTATGCAGAACTACTAAAAAATAAAACTGATGAGTTAACACCAAAGGTTTCATTCAAATCATTTAAGACAAGGATGATAATAGTCATATTAAAGAAATGTAATTTTCCATGTTGGCTTTGAATGTTCTGATATCCATAGTGAGATTTTAAAAAATTAATACATGCACTTGGATTCTTTGCTTTGCAGGTCTCTTGGACATTTAAGTAGAAGTGACATTTATTACCCAATGCTTACTAACACTGTAGCTCAGGGATGGGCAAACTACAGCCTCCTTTCCCCACCTCTGTCATTTTCTAAATAAAGTTTTATTGGAACACAACCACTCTCTTTCACATATTGTCTCAGGCTACATTTATGCTACAGAAGAGTTGCCAACCTCTGCTATAGACAGTTACTTGGAATACTTTGTAGAGAAGTGTGGCAAGAAGAAATGTAATCTCTTTCCTAGAAATATCTACCCAAAGAGATAATTTATCTTCAGTAAAATAGTTTCCTAGTACAGTAAGAAATTAGCCTTATAGTTGATTTCCCATTCACCTTAGACTGAAATGTTCATTCACTAGCCCTTCTGAATGCTCAGTGTCATTACAATGATGTATCCACCAGCCATGGGCAACTCTCTACTCTGGGCCAGAAGTCGTCCTCAGTTTTGCATTATTCTTGCTTAATTTTAAAAGTCAAACTTAGTTTATTAAGGTTAATAAAGTCCCAGAACTTCATCAATGGCTACATAACCTTTCTCTGGAAACCACATTGTTTTTTCTGAAGTAGTAGTTCACTTTAAGCATCTATAAACCTATTTTATTTTATAGAACAGGGCATTGGCCTGCCTTTAAAAATGAGTTTCTTTTTTTTTTTTTTTTTTTTTTTTTTTGAGACAGAGTCTAGCTCTGTGGCCCAGGCCCAGGCTAGTGTGTGGTGGCACGATCTCAGCTCATTGTAATCTCTGCCTCCCATGTTCAAGCGATTATCCTGCCTCAGCCTCCTGAGTAGGTAGGATTGTGTGTGCCACCACGACAGGCTAATTTTTGTATTTTTAACAGAGATGGGGTTTCACCATGTTGACCAGGCTAATCTCAGACTCTAAGTTTCTATTTCTCTAACAAATGTCTTTCCAAGTACTTGAGGTACAATTTCTATGATGCTTCCAAAAAAAAAAGATTAACACATATTTGTTGGGTGAATAGAGAGTATGTATCAGAGTGGGAGGAACATGAGAGTTCAACTCTCAGAGGTTCCTCTTCCTGCTAGTGTATGATAACCCTCTGAGCCTCAATGTCCTTATCCTTAAAATAAAGGCAAACTCTATCTCATAGGATTGTGGTCAGGATTTTAAACAATGCATGTGACATGCATAATGAGAGCCAACCACTTTATAAGTGGTGATTTAGTGAATGCCAGTGAAGTGGGCTTAGTCATTTTTCTTTTCAAATTTCTTTTTGATTTAATTGGATTTTCTTAGAGGTGAACTAGATGCTTAAAAGTAGTCAGGCTTAAATTTATTTAGTCAACCTTTAATACATTTAGGATGCGGTGCCTTTACTGAAACAACAGTTTCAAAACAGTTTGTAGCTTGAACTGGAAAGAGAATATGAAGATAAAGGTCACCAGAAGGCTCTGGCACAGCTCTGGTGTCGTCAATGCTACTTAGAGCCCTAACTCCCTTACCCGCTTTCCCCAGCCCTTCAGTGCTTCACACAGTGGCCAGAGAATGAGCATTTGGATGATTGTCTGTCAATCCTCCATCCTGAGAAGAGAGGCAATAACTACCCCTGCCCAGACGATCCACAGCCTTGGAAGGCATTCATTCCATCCTCTGGGGGAGTGATGCTTAGAAAAGCCCTGACCTGACGGCATGCTGAAAGATCTGAATTGCAGTCCCAGTTCCGCAATCCGTCAGCTGTGTGACCCCAGACACAGCAATCTGCACCATTCTGAGTCCTAAGTGCCTTCAGTAAATTAAATGAGATCTCTGTGATCCTTCCAGATTTATAGCCTTTTCCATCACGGAAGTGAAGCATATGCATGAACTTTAAAGGAATAGGGGGCTATATGCCAGCCTAAAATATCCATTCTGATTTGGGATGGGTTTCTCAGACGTTTATTCTCAAGATATCCCACATGGGCTCTTTTCTCAGCTACTAAGATCTTACCCTTGCAATAATCAGGTTTCCAGAGGTATGGAACACGATAAATTAGTAGGCTCCAGAGGGCTACTAATGGCTGTCTCCTACCTACTTAAATACTCATAAATAATCACTCAGTCACCCATTCTAGAATCTTGCTAGTGTTTGCATTGTACTGACTGGTGGAGCATCTCAAATCTGAAATTTGAAATGCTCCAATGAGTATTTCTTGTCAGCGCTCAAAAGTTTCAGATGTTGGAGCATTTCGGATTTTGAATTTTTAGATTTGGGATGCTTGACATCTATAAGAAATAAATTTTTGTGTGTGTTTTTTTTTAAAGAAATTACCTAGTCTCAGGTATTCTGCTACAGAGCAGAAACCAGACTAAGACCATGTTCATAATAGTGGCTCATCATTTGTTTGACAATATATTTGTTATTAAAATATTTCACTGTGACAATACTCACTGTAATAAATTTTATTCTAGAAACAACTTTCTTTAGGGTATTATTTTTACAATCTGAGGATTATACAAAACCACCTGATAAAAATAGGCGCAATAATTCTTGGGCTTTTAGTTTCAAAGTCTGTTTTCCCATCTGTTACCCAAAGTTTGGGTCTACACAACCAAAGCAAAATGTAGGATTCTGTAATTATCCTTTGACTCAGAGACAAATAGAATATCAGTAGAAAAGGGACATCTGTGCTCATCTGATTCAATACAAGTCAGAAACGTGATTATTTGAAACATCTAACAACCATAGAGGACAAACTGCTTTATTGAACCCATGAATTCAAATTCTAATGTCATCTGGAAACACCCTCACAGACACACCCCAAAGTAATGTTTAGCTAAATATCTGGCATTTGGGTCCAGTCAAGTTGACACAAACAATTAACCATCACATCCCACATCTCTAAGGCCTTCGTGGCACCTAATACAAAGTAGGTGCTCAGTAAATATTTTCTTATTGAGTGGATGAATGAATGTATTTTTATTATTTCCAGTGAAATTGTAAAGATGACTATGGACGAAGAAACTACAAAGTTAGTAAAAAGTAACTGACAGACCGTCCTTAGCTTGCTAGCCTGCTGACAGATTGTACTACTTAGATTGATTGACAGTTACTCTCAGAGTATAACTGTATAACTGTGGTAGAAACAGTTAACGACTCTGAGAATAACTCAAAGTAGTAACATATCTACATATGGGGAAGACTCCACTTGAGTCTCACTGATCCTCAAAGAAGAAACTCAAAATAAATGTGCTATGAGTTTAGTTCAGATCCAGTCCAGATGCTATTTGAAGAAAGAAGGGAAAGGAAAGGAAAGGAAAAGAAAGAAAGAGGGAAGGAAGGAAGGAAGGAAGGAAGGAAGGAAGGAAGGAAGGAAGGAAGGAAGGAAGGAAGGAAGGAAGGAGGGAGGGAGGGAGGGAGGGAGGGAGGGAGGGAGGGAGGGAGGGAGGGAAGGAAGGAAGGAAGGAAGGAAGGAAGGAAGGAAGGAAGGAAGGAAGGAAGGAAGGAAGGAAAGCTCAAAGTTACTTGTTAGTTCTTTAAAAAATAAGTACAAAGAAAAAATTTTTTTTCTGGCTGCCAATCTGTTAAAAAAATTAAAAAGTAATATATAGTTTGGGGTTGTAATTATCAGGCTATTGTAATTTGCCCTAGTTTTTGTACAGTTTTATTTATTTCAAATGTCCAACTTTAAGGAGAAGATAATAGACTTCAAATTTTGGATAGAGAGATTGTAATAGAAATCTCTTCAGATACTAAGAAACCCAGTTTTCATTTCATTCTCTTTGACATTTCATTCTCTTTGATCTTTAATATCTTTATCATTGGTCCTAAAATCCACTAGCTCTTTTTGGGTTACATAAACATTATTAACTTCAGATATTCTACAAGCCATGCATGTTGACTTGGGGTTCTAGTTTTGGCTATTATCTTACGCAGACTGGTGCTGTCTACCAGCAGCTTGGTACACACATTTTTTTCCTCACCAAAGATGGATCAAAGCAATAAAGTAGCATAAGTTTTGTGAATAGTGGGTTTGACAGTAATGGCCAAGACATATCCTGGTAAAATGTATCCACCCAGCAGCATTAATTTTTACATGTAAAGTTGTCCCTTGGTATTCGTGGGGGATTGGTTCCAGGACCCCCCATGGGCACCAAAATGTGCAGATACTCAAATCCCTGATATAAGATGGTGTCGTGTTTGCGTGCAACCTATGCACTTCCCCTTATATATTTTAAATCATATCTAGATTACTTACAATGCCTAATATAATGTAAATGCTATGTAAATAGTTGTTGCATTATGTTGATTTTTTATTTGTGTTATTTTTATTGTTGTATTGTCATTTTAATTTTTTTCAGACATTTTTTATCTGTGGTTGGTTGGATTTGCAGATGCAGAATCCTCATATACAGAGGCCAACTGTAACTCATATGTTTTCAAGAGGATCTTCTCAATATAACAGTGTGTAGTTTGTGGCCAAGCACAGTGGCACACACCTGTAATCCCAGCACTTTGAGATGCCAAGGGTGGCAGATCACTTGAGCTCAGGAGTTTGAGACCAGCCTGGGCAACATAGCGAAACCCTGTCTCTATAAAAAATACAAAAATTAGGCGGGCATGGTAGTCTGTGAATGTAGTTCCAGCTACTTGGGAGGCTGACCCAGGAGGTCAAGGTTACAGTGAGTCATGAGTACGCCACTGCACTCCAGCCTGTGCGACAGAGCGAGACTCCACCTCAAAAAAAGAAAAGAAAAAAGAAACTGCAAGGATGAACAGATCAGCATAGGTGACGTACACTGAACAAGGTAAAAAAGATAGAAAATCATTTGGAGAGGTGGCCAGAGGGCACATCAAGAAGCACCTTGTACATCGGTAAGGACTGTGGATTTTATGGTGATTAAAATTTGCTGTGGGGTTTTTTGAGTAGAGGAATGACTTAATCTGTATAATGTTTATAAAAGGATCCATTTGGCTGCTGTGCAGAGAAATAGACAGGACAAAGTGGAGAAGCCAGGACACATACCGGAATCTATGGGCGTTGTCCTGGCGAAAGCAATCCACGACTTGGGCCTGGTAGGGTCAAAGGTGAAAAGTTACTAATTCTACATGTATTCATTGATGGATTGGGTATGGAGAGGGAGAGAAAGGGGAGTGGTCAATAAGATTCCAAAGTTTTGGGCCCAAGCAATTGAGTAAAACGGTGGTGACTTTTACTGAGATAGGAAAAACTGAGGTGGATCAGTCTGGGGCAGGGAGAAATATGAAATTCCATTTAAGAGCTGTTAAGTTTGAGATATCTATTATATAACCAAGTAGGTATGTCAAGTAGGCATTTGTTGGTTTTTATAATTGTATTAGTCAGGGTTCTCTAGAGGGACAGAACTAATGGAATATATATAGGGGAGTTTAGTAAGTATTAACTTACACAATCACAAGGTCCCACAATAGGCCATCTGTAGGCTGAGGAGCAAGAAAATCAGTCCAAATCCCAAAACTGAAGAATTTGGAGTCCAATGTTTGAGGGCAGGAAGGGTCCAGCATGAGAGAAAGATGGAGGCTGGGGGGCTGGGCCAGTCTAGTCTTTTCACATTTTTTTTTTTTTTCTCCCTGTTTTATATTCTAGCTGTGCTGGCAGCTGATTAGATGGTACCCACCCAGATTAAGGCACACCCAGGAACAATACTTTGTATCCTTCAATCCAATCAAGTTGATACTCAGTATTAACCATGACAATAATCAATATATTTTATGCTTCAAAATAGTTGTAATCAGTATTTCACACTTCAGTATAACTTTCTTTTTTTTATCTTTTATTTTAGATTCAGCGGTACATGTGTGGGTTTGTTATATGGGTATATTATGTGATGCTGAGGTTTGGGGTACAATTGATCCCATCACTCAAGTATTGCACACAGTACCCAATAGTTAGTTTTTCAACCCTTGCTCCCCTTCTTCCCTCCTCCTTCTAGTAGTCCCCACTGTCTACCATTACCATCTTTATGTCCATGAATACCCAATGTTTAGCTCCCACTTATAAGTGAGAACATGTGGTATTTGGTTTTCTGTTCCTGTGTTAATTTGCTTAGGATAATGGCCTCCGGCTGCATCCATGTTTCTGCAAAGAACATGATTTTGTTCTTTTTTCTCGCTGCATCAAGTAGGCATTTGGATATGAAGTCTGGTGTTCTGGAGATAGAAATGTGTAAGTTATCAATATCTAAACTAGTGCTAACCTGTAGAAATATAAGGCAAGTTACGTGTGTTTTCTAACAGTGTTATGTTAAAAAGTGGGAAAAAACAGGTAACATTAATTTTAATAATGTTTTATTCAACTTAATACATCCGAAATCTCATTTTATTATGTAGTCAATATGAAAATATTACTGTGTTGTTTTGCATTCTTTTTTTAATAAGTCTTTGAACTTCAGTATGAATTTTATGTGTATACCACATCTTGATTCAGACTTAATAGCCACGTGGCTAGTGGCTACTGTTTTGGACAGCACAGGTCTGGATGGTATTTAAAGCCAATGGACTGGATATTGAGAGTCAGTATAGATAGAAGAGAGAAGAAGCCCAAGAGACCCGACGACTGAGCCCTTGGAAACTCCAGCATTTAAAAGTCAGGAAAAGGTAGAGGAGGATCCCCAATAGAAGAGAAAAAGAATAGAAATGTTGTCTTGTTAGAGGAGGGGGTTATGGGCGTATGCATTTATCAAAACTGATTGAACTGCACACTTAAAATTTATGCATTTCACAATATGTAAATTATGACTCAATTTTATAAAGCACATTCTAAAAATAGAAGAGAGAGAGAGAGAGAGAGAATCAAATGGAGAAACAGTGAGGATGATGTGGGGTACCAGAAGCAAGTGATCAACTATGTCAAATGCTGGTAAGAAGTCAAGTGAGACAAGAACAGAATTAACCAGAGAATGGGCAATGGAAGGTCATATGTCACTGTGGCAAAAGAATATTTGAGAGAGGGGATGAAAGCTTGATTAGAAGCTCATTCAAGTGAGAATGGGAAGCTTCTGGTCACAGATGGCTGATCTAACATGTGCTTTTACTTCTGCTTGCCCTGAAACCTGACTAAATGACAGTAAATGGAATTCGTAATGACTTATCCACACCCCTGCCCCACTCTAACATGTACAGTTTGGAAACTGGAAAGCATCTAGAGAAGCGTAAATGACTGAGATCTATGAAAGCTGAATTCCTAGTCAGCTCTGGGGAAAGCAAAGAGCAATTTGGCACCACAGAACCCACCAAAGGCTCAGGAATCTGTAATACAGGTTCAACCAAAAGTGAGTGGTGTAGGTGGGCCTGGGAACTGTTTAAAAAGCAATTTGATACGCAGATCAGGGTACCAGCATTTGATACCCAATGTCCAGGGGTGACATTAATACAATGAAAGGAAGCTTTCGGAAATCAAAAATATGAAAGCTGAAACAAAAATCTCAGTACAAAGACTAGAATGTAAATTGAGGAAAGTAGAGTAAAAAATTAAAGAGAAGGAAAACAGCAGAGAAAAGTGAAAGAGAAAATTAGATGATCAGTCCAAGAGGTCTAATATCTCAATGATAGGAATTACAGAAAGAGGGAACAAGAACAAAAGAACACACATGAAGAAACAGTCAAAGGAACAATTCAAGAAAATTTCCCACAGTGGAATGACAGGAATTTCTAGATTAAAAAGGCTCACTGGCTAGTGCAACAGCTCATGCCTATAATCCCAGCACTTTGGGAGGCCGAGGCAGGCGGATCATGAGGTCAGGAGTTTGAGACCAGCCTGGCCAACATGGTGAAACCCTCTCTCTAGTAAAAATACAAAAAATTATCTGGGTGTGCTGGCGGGTGCCTGTAATCTCACCTACTCGCGAGGCTGAGTCAGGAGAATCACTTGAACCTGGGAGGCAGAGGTTGCAGTGAGCTGAGATCACGCCATTGCACTCCAGCCTGGGCGACAGAATGAGACTCCATCTCAAAAAAAAAAGGGCTACCACAAGCCCAGCATAATGAATGAAAATAGACCCATAATAAGTCGTCCCACTATAAAATGTCATAATATCAAGCCAAAAGAGATGAAAGAATAGGTCATATACAAAGGATAAAGAGTAAGAATAGCTTTGGATTTTTTAACAACAGTGGAAACTAGTTATTGTAAAACAGTGTTTTTATAATTTGAGAAAAAACTATTTCTGGCCGGGCGCGGTGGCTCAAGCCTGTAATCCCAGCACTTTGGGAGGCCGAGACGGGCGGATCACGAGGTCAGGAGATCGAGACCATCCTGGCTAACACAGTGAAACCCCGTCTCTACTAAAAAATACAAAAAAAAAAAAAAAAAAAAAAAAAAAAAAACTAGCCGGGCGAGGTGGCGGGCGCCTGTAGTCCCAGCTACTCGGGAGGCTGAGGCAGGAGAATGGCGTAAACCCGGGAGGCGGAGCTTGCAGTGAGCCGAGATCCGGCCACTGCGCTCCAGCCTGGGCGACAGAGCAAGACTCTGTCTCAAAAAAAAAAAAAAAAAAAAAAAACTATTTCTGTCTTAGAATTTATATACACAAAGTCCTAAGTGTGAAGATAGGCTAAAGACATTTTCAGACATGCTAGTTCTCAAACATTTACTTTTTAGTTACTGCTGGAGCAGTAGTGTGATGAGAGAGTATGTCAAGAAAGAGGATGACATGTCCCACCAAGTGGCTCCGACTCAAGAAAGAAGGGAAGGGAATCCCAGGATGTAGGTGATGGAGATTCCAGGGTACCCAACCGTGCAGCAGCCTCAGAGAGCAACCTGAGCAGATTGAAGCAAGTCTCCAGAAAACATGGCTCCAAAAAGATGAAACTGATATATTTGAACATATAGAAAGAACATCCACACTTCTGGAGGAGACTGGGGTCAAATTGCTGATAAATGCTTACATAGCTAAGCAAATTTTAAAAAGAGTATTAATTTTAGGAAACATCAAAAGATCTTAAATAAAAGGTAACCCTGACTTATCACAGGGCTTGGTTGCAAGTAGTCACTTTTTCATAATAATGAAACACTGAATACTGATCTAACCATAAAAATACTTTGACTCTATGGGAAGATGGGAGACTGGAAGTGTACATGTGTGTGCAGGTGTGACTAGGAAGGGGTATGGGGAGTGCTGAATCCATGCATTCCTTACAGAAGTCGGGATCATGTCCAAAACTTGGAAAACAATCAAGAAGAAGCAATACAAGAAAATTATTTAGAATTATAGCCATCAGTTTTTTAAAGCTAAAAGACTTGAGGCCGGGCACAGTAGCTCAAACCTGTAATCCCAGCACTTTGGGAGACCGAGGCAGGTGGATCACAAGGGCAGGAGATCAAGACCATCCTGGCTAAGACAGTGAAACCCTGTCTCTACTGAAAATACAAAAAGAAAAAAAAAAAAATTAGCCAGGCATGGTGGTGGGTGCCTGTAGTCCCAGCTACTGGGAAGGCTGAGGCAGGAGAATGGTATGAACCCGGGAGGCATGAGTCGAGATCGTGCCACTGCACTCCAGCCTGGGTGATAGAGCGAGACTCCATCTCAAAAAAAAAAAAAAAAAAAAAAAAAGAAAGAAAGAAAAAGAAAAGACTTGATCACAATTACTTGGGAAGTGAAAAATAGGGAGAAGAAATGAAAAGTTGTCAATTGCAGCACTTTTTGGCTCTCTAATCTATTCACCTATATAAATTTGATTTAAAAGTTTAAAATTTTTTTCAAAACATGGAATGATGTTATAAAATGAAGACAGAAAGTATACAGCAACACTGTCCAAAAGAACTGTCTTCAATTATGGAAATTACGTGCAATGATAGCCCCTTGAAATGTGACTAGTGTGACTGGGGAATTAAATTTAGAAGTTTATTAAATTTAAATCAATTTACATTTAAATAGCCACATATGGCTAGTGGCTGTTATATTAGACAGTGCATCTATATACAATGGCCTGCTCCTATCTAGAATCAACTTTGCTTTTATAATTGAGCCTTCTTTCTTCTTCTTCTTCTTTTTTTTTTTTTTTTTTTTTTGTTTCTAAGCACTTTTAATTTATTTATTTATTTTACTTTCTCAATTTTTATTTTAGGCTCTGGGGTACATGTATAAGTTTGTTACACGGGTAAATTGCATGTCACTGGGATTTGGTGTACAAATGATTTTGTCACCCAAGTAGTTAGCACAGTACATGACGGGTTGGTTTTTTACCTTCACCCTCTTCCCATCCTCGCCCCTCAGTTAGGTTCCAGTGTCTATTGTTCCTTTGTTTGTGTCCATGTGTACTCAATATTTTGCTCCCACTTATAAGTAAGAACATGTGGTATTTGGTTTCCTGTTCCTGCATTAATTTACTTAGGATAATGACCTCCAGCTGCATCCCTGTTGCTCCAAAAGACATGATCTCCTTCTTTTTTATGGCTGCATAGTATTCCATAGTGTATATGTGCCACATTTTCTTTGTACAGTCCATCATTGATGGGCACCTAGGTTGATTCCACGTCTTTGCTATTGTGAATAGTGCTGCAATGAACATACGGGTGCATATGTCTTTTCAATAGAAAAATGTATATTTCTTTTGGATATATACCCAGAAATGGGATTGCTGGATCGAATGATAGTTCTGAGTTCTTTGAGAAACCTCCAAACTGCTTTCTACAGTGGCTGAACTAATTTACATTCCCACCAGCAGTATATAGGCATTACCTTTTCTCTGCAATCTCACCAGCACCTTTAGTTTTTGATTTTTTAAGAGCAGCCATTCTGACTGGTGTGAAATGGTATGTCATTGTGGTTTTGATTTCATTTCTCTAATGATCAGTGATGTTGAGCATTTTTCATGCACTTATTGGCCATGCGTATGCTTTCCTTTGAGACATGCAGTTGACCCTTCTTTCTCCTGCATAATCTTTTTGTCTGTCCTGTGAATCCTTCCTATCAGCATGCTAAAATGTTATTTACCTTTTTTTTTAAGTGCTGTTACTTTGACCCCCATCCCTCTGTGACTACCCACACCATTTTCTGTTTCTATATAGCGAAACTCCTCAAAAGACTTCTCTGTACCTCAGCTGTCCTACACAGCAGCCACTGGCCACATATGGCTATATGCATTTAAACTAACTGAAATTAAATAAAATGTAAAATTCAGTTCCTGAATTTCACTGTCCATGTTCCAATCACTCAATAGTCACGTGTGGCTCTTGGCTTTGCACTGAGGAGAGACAGATACAGAATATTTCTATCATCTCAGGAAGTTCTATTAGGCTTTGATAGAACTTTAAGCACTGATAGGAACAGGAGGGAGGGCCAAGTAAATGGGTACCTTGCTGGTAGTTTGGTAGATTTGGTGCTGGAAGGATAAGAAAATTATCTCCTAATTATTCTTTTTTTTTTTTAATCAGTGGAATGAAAAATAAGTTCGTCAGCTGAGAGTGAGGAAAAGAGAAATGACGCAGCAGGTATGAGAAGGAGAAGGTAGAAAACAACCTTTCCAGAGAGCAGGAGAGTGAATTGATAAAGGAAATAAAGAGTAGATGTTCCTCCTCTTCCTTAGCCTGGTTATGAAATTAAAGACAATAGAAATCATTATGTTTTCTTTTCATATTATTGTTGTTGTTCTCAGTGTTGCTATTAAAGAGGTCGTCCTTAACACTGGGCAGTCTAGATGGAGATGGAAGCATGAGCCAATTTTTCATCTACTCCTTTTCCCCTGTAATTACTTTGAAATCAGGGATCACTGAGAAATCTCACTGTCGTGCTATGACCACAACGTACACAGCAGGAAGGAAGGGGAGGTTCCTTCCTGGAGATGTTTTGCAGTGATAAGATGCGGGCACTTCCTCAGTCAAGGGTCTTTTGATTTTAAGAAAGAGAAACCAACCCAAACAAACTTGAACAAGAAAAGGAGATGGACTATAATGATACATGGGTGCCTCCTGGAACTCACAGGAGTACAGCTGGTCCTTACAGGAGCTTGACCCTGGGGGAGCCAGGAGACTAGAAAGTTCTCAGGAACAGGCAGAATCATGTTTCAAATCTCTGTATCTCTCTCCCTCTTCCCCAACCCTCCGCTCCCATAAATATGGTCTCTCATGTCTTCTCCACAAGCAGCATTCTTTTGTCTTCTCTACAGAAAAGACCACTTTTCTCTACAGCATTCTCAGCACACTTGATGGGTAAAAGATGGCCACTCCCATAACGTCCTCAGTTCTTATTACCTCAGAACAAGCAAACTTCTCAGAGAAACAAGAGCATCTCAGTCTTAGTTACAAAGTTCTGAGAGAATCTGATTAGTCGAACTTAGGACAACTGCCCAATGTGGGTTCAAAGAACTCTGCTGGGGGACATGGCCACAGGTACAAACTTGACTTCCAAGGCCCATTCCCCCAGAGTGTGGGGCAGTTCTCAGAGCTCCTTGGCTCCACCCTCTGGGAAGTCCTTTCTGTTCTATTACCTGCCTTGGTCACACTTGAAGTAGGTATTGAGCCACACAGCTTTCCACATCCTGCCCTGAATTAGGGTGGTGCCTCTGGCTTTTTAGACCAGGCTTACAGTTTCTTTGTACTACTGAACGACTCCCTCAAAAACCAGGAGGCCCCATCTATCTGCTTCCAGACATTTCCATGAGCAAATAACCATATTTAGAATTCTCTTTGAGGGACTTTTTTTATTTCTGCTTTATTCTTTTGCTTTCTTGTCCTCAAAACATCCTCCCTCTCCCTCTCCCTCTCGCCCGCACCTCTGTGGCCAGTACCTTGATTCAAGTAATTTTATCTTCTAAAGTTTTAACAAGTTGTAAAAGTTGATCTAACCTTTGCCCTGAGGCATTTAATCAACTGATACACACACAAGTATGTATGTATGTATCTAGGTGTATGTGTGTGTGTGTATACATATATATATATATATATATATTTTTCTTTCTTTCTTTTTTCCTAGCAGTTTTACTCAAAGCCTTTAAACTCTTCAGATTCCGGATCTAAAAGCAATTGGCTGTTTCAAATTTATAAGATTCTAAATTTTTGGATTATTTTTATTCCCTTTTATCATTCGTTATAAACTGGTCATTTCTTTCCGGAGTTGCTTCTCTCTCTCTCTCTCTCTCCCCTCCCAGTACTTTGCCAAACACAACCAGTAGCAACCACGTATATAATAGCAGCACTAACTTTCCTCTGAACTATAAGTTCAATAGGTGAATGGTCTTGCAAGGTAATCACAAGCAAAACCTTTACCAAATGTTTTGCCTTCTTCCCAGCATCTGATATCAGTTTCCTCTCTGTCATCACCTGACTGCTAAGCCAGTCTTTTAATTTTTTTTCAACAGCTTACCACTACTGGCCCCAGTTTTTGTTTTTTTGTTTCCAGTCAGCATAAGTTTTTTTACATTGCAGTAGCAACTTTCCCCTGGAATCTCAGTGGCCTTAATACAATAAAGGTGCAGGTCTGATTGAGTCAGGTGAGTTCCCTAGGCAACTGCCCTGTGTGATGAAGTGGCTCAGTTATTGAAAAGGTTTCTGTCATTGGTTCTGTCATCTCAAGTCATGACCTTCGAAATTGACCAACCAAAGGAAAAGATCACAGGGAAAATTCACACCTGCTTTTCTAAGCTTTGATCCTGAAGTGAGACATATCACTGCTACTCAAAGTCCATTGACCAGGATTGGTTTTACCACTTCACCTAACTAGACAGCACTGGAAGTTATCTCTTCCATCGTCCTCAGCATGTTGAGAGAGCAGAGCTGTGAGATCAAAACAGCCTGGACAGTGGGGCCCCTACAGTGAGGACCCCTGCCCTGGAGAGTGGCCCAACTGCACAGGAATTTACATGAGTGAGAAACAAAATTTTGTTGAAATAATAGCCTGGCATTTGAAAATTTAATTATTCTTGCAACAGTCCATCCTATCCTGATTAATTCAGGAACCAGAAGATAGGAGTGAATGAAACAACATAGTTTATTTTCCCTGAAGCAATTGTCATTCCAATCAAAATACCAACAGGATTTTTTTGGAGACTGACAAAATGTAATAAAGCTCCAGTGGAATAATAGAGGAGTGAGAATAGCCGATACAACTGTAAATGAAATAATGAGGAAGAACTAGTTTTATCCACTATTAAGATATTTTATAGGTAGAGAAATTATGAGAAATAAGAAAGCTGTTAGTGGAGATAAAAACCCCAGAAACAGACCCAAATACACTTAAGAACTTAAAGTATTAATATTAATATAAGGCCATGTGCAGTGGCTCAGGCCTGTAATCTCAGCACTTTGGGAGGCTGAGGTGGCTGTATCACTTGAGCTCAAGAGTTCGAGACCAGCCTGAGCAACATTGCAAAACCCTGTCTCTACAAAAAATATAAAAATTAGCTGGGTGTGGTGGTGCATGCCCGTAGTCACAGCTGGTTGGGAGGCTGAAGTGGAAAGATTACTTGAGCCCTGAAGGTCAAGTCTGCATGAGCCATGATTGTGCCACTGCACTCCAGCCTAGGTGACAGAGTGAGACTTTGTCTCAAAAAATAAATAAATAAAATAAAATATAAATAAAGTGGTATTTTAAAATTAGTGGGAGAATATGAATAATTCAGTAATGTTGTGATGAACATGCCATTGGGGGCAAAAGTGCGGAAGTATCTTACACCCAGATAAATTCTATGTGGATCAATAACTTGAATGTAAAATATGAAACCATAATAATACTAGAAAAATCATTGGTCTTTTTCTCATAATTTTTAACTGAGGAAAAGTGACAGACATAAAAGATAAGATTGACAAATTTACTTATATAAAAATTAAAACTTGGCCGGGCGCGGTGGCTCAAGCCTGTAATCCCAGCACTTTGGGAGGCCGAGGCCGGCGGATCACAAGGTCAGGAGATCGAGACCACAGTGAAACCCCGTCTCTACTAAAAATACAAAAAATTAGCTGGGCGCGGTGGCGGGCGCCTGTAGTCCTAGCTACTCAGGAGGCTGAGGCAGGAGAATGGCGTGAACCCAGGAGGCGGAGCTTGCAGTGAGCCGAGATCGCGCCACTGCACTCCAGCCTGGGCAACAGCGTGAGACTCCGTCTCAAAAAAAAAAAAAAAAAAAAAAAAATTAAAACTTTTTCAAGACAAGAATACCATAAACAAAGTCAAAAGATAAACCACAGGATAGAAAAAAAAAATGTCTACAATTTATATAACAGGAAGAGGGTAATTTCTTTTATATACAAAGCAATTAAAAAATCAGCAACAGAAAACTGAACAATTCAATAGAAAAATAAGTTTGCAACAAAAACAAAGCAAATAGCCAATAAACACATAAAAATTTTAGCTATCTAAAAAAATCAAGGAAATGTAAGTTAAAACAAGATATTATTTTTCACTTTGTATATTTTGCAAAAATACTGTAGCTTGCACCCCCCCACCCAACCCCAATCTATGGTTTTACTTTCTGAGGTTTCAGTTACCCCTGGTCAGCCACAGTCTGGAATTTTCCATTTCATATTTTCAGACTGCAGCTGACCAGGGGTAATTAAAACTTCAGAAAACAAAATATTAAATGGAAAATTCCAGAAACAACTTATATATTTTAAATTGTGTAGCATGGTATAATCCCATGGATAAAGGAGGACTACTGTAAAATGTTGATCTTACTCAGGAGTGTGGGAAGCAGGACCACTCATGTATTATTAATGGAATGTAAATTGCTACAACCTTTTTGGAAAGCAATTTGGCAATAACTATTAAAATTTAACAAGCACATTATCTTAAACTCAGTAATTCTTCTTTCAGGAATTTTTCCCAAGGAAACACTTTCACAAGGAGGCAAATATATACTGTATAGGAGTAGCATGATACTATTATTTGTAATAGTAAAAAAACAAAAGTGAAATTTAAATGCCCATCAAGAGAGGATTAAATAAACTATAATGGCTCTGTAAAACGGGGTATTACGTAGCTGTTCCAAAGAATCAATGCATTTCTATGCCTTGATATGAAAAGTATCCAAACTAAACTGTTTTAAGTAGGGAAAAAAAGGTAGAATACAATATCATTATAAGTGAAAATTCCTAGAATCACGTTTATACGTATATTTATATACATGTATGTACATACATACAAATTTCTGAGAAAAAAGAAATAATAGCTATGATCATGTTCAGCTATAATTACATAAAATATGGATTTGTAAGTAAGGATGTAGGCATTTATATTTCATACCCATTTGTAAGTTTTACAGTTTATGAATTTATTGCTTTATGGTTAAAAACAAGATTTTAAACTATTAATCCTTTCATGCAAATGTTAATTCTGTCTTTCTACCATTCAATCTACATCTCAAAAAATTTGCACATACAAAAAAGTAAGGACCAAAGTTGTGGACATTCAGAACATGTTATAAATGAGTAAACGAAGTCACCAATCATAATGAGAGGGGAGCACAATCTTTAGAAAATCAAGTCCTGTTTCCACAGCAAGGAAAAATTCCCCAGGTTAACTGGTAATAGTTCTCTATCAACATTCCAAAAAGAAATTCAGTAATAATAGTAGTAGTAGCTGACATTTACTGAGTAGTGACTAAGTTGGATTCAGCACTCAGCCATTTTACATGCATCTTTTCTCTTTTTTTTTTTGAGGCAGAGTCTTGCTTGGTCGCCCAGGTTGGAGTGCAGTGACACAATCTCGGCTCATTGCAACCTTAGCCTCCCGGGTTCAAGTGATTCTCCTACCTCAGCCTCCTGAGTAGCTGGGATTACAGGCACGCACCACCAGGCCTGGCTAATTTTTGTATTTTAGTAGAGACAAGGTTTCACCATGTTGGCCAGGCAGGTCTCAAACTCCTGACCTCAAGTGATCCGCCCACCTTGGCCTCCCAAAGTGCTGGGATTATAGGCATGAGCCCCAGCTGGCCAGGAATCTTCTCATTGAATCCCACAGACTCCATGTGGCAGGGGCACTATTGCCAGTCCCATTCTACAAATGAGGAAACTAAAGATCAGAGAGTGAAATTAAGAAATCACACAAGAGACTCAGGGCTTGAGTTTCAAAGCACTTGTAATATGCTTCACTGCTGATTCCACCACTTACTATGTGTCCTCAGTCAAGTGGCTCTGCCAGAAGCGTTTGAACCAGAGGGCTCCATCTTGAATAAGGGCTGGGTAAAATAAGGCTGAGAATTACTGTACTGCATTACCCGGAGGTTAAGGCATTCTAAGCCACAGGAAGAGATAGGAGGTCCACACAAGATACACAAGGTCATAAAGACCTTGCTGATAAAACAGGTTGCAGTAAAAAAGCCAGACAAAACCCACCCAAACCAAGAATGACAATGAGAGTGACCTCTGGTCATCCTCACTGCTACACTCCCACCGGGACCATGACAGTTTACAAATGCCATGACAATGTCAGGAAGTTACCCTATAGCATCTAAAAAGGGGAGCAACCCTCCATTCCTGGAACTGCCCACCTCTTTCTGGGAAAACTCATGAATAATCCATCCCTTGTTTAGCATATAATCAAGAAATAACCATAAAAATGGGCAATCAGCATCCCTCAGGGCTGCTCTGCCTATGGAGTAGCCATTCTTTTATTCCTTTACTTTCCTAATAAACTTGCTTTCACTTTGCTCTATGGACACGCCTGGAATTATTTCTTGCACGAGATCCAACAACTCTCTTGGGTTCTGGACCGAGACCCCTTTCCGGTAATATCTTCACATTCCCCTTCAATAAAATGTGCATAGTAATAGAGCCTACTTGGCAGAGTTGTAGCAGGGATTCACTGAGAAAACACACGTTGATATGCTTAACTCAGTGCCTGTTACATGGTAAGTCCTCAGAAACGTTAAACACTGTTCTTATTTTTGTTGCTGTAACAAGGTTTGTTCGTGATATGGTCTCTACTGAGCTGTCCACATTGTTTCCATGCCACCTCCTGGCCACCTTGCGCTTCCCCTGCAGCTGCCCACCCTCTGTGCCTCTGTTCCTCCCTTCCCGAGAGCATTCCTTCCCGCTTCCCACCCCTTCTGCACCCACTGACTCCTACTTACCTTTTTTTTTTTTTTTTTTTTCTTTTGAACGGAGTCTCGCTCTGTCGCCCAGGCTGGAGTGCAGTGGCCGCATCTCAGCTCACTGCAAGCTCCGCCTCCCGGGTCTACGCCATTCTCCTGCCTCAGCCTCCCGAGTAGCTGGGACTACAGGCGCCCGCCACCTCACCCGGCTAGTTTTTTGTATTTTTTAGTAGAGACGGGGTTTCACCGTATTAGCCAGGCTGGTCTCGATCTCCTGACCTTGTGATCCGCCCGTCTCGGCCTCCCAAAGTGCTGGGATTACAGGCTTGAGCCACCGCGCCCGGCGACTCCTACTTACCTTTAAGACTTGCTTGAACTATCACTTCTTCCAGGAAGCTTTCCTTGACCTCGTGTGAGTTAGGTGCTCCTTCTGTGAGCTGCAGTAGGAGCCTGTGCTTTCCTCTCCTATTGTATTTATCAAACGGCAACACCGTAACTTTCTACCCTCTTAGTCTGCCACCACCCACTAGTCTGTGAGTTCCTGAAACGACAGAAACTGTGACTACTTTATCTGGGTTCCTCCAGTACTTAGTCCACAACTTGACAATTAATATTTGCTAAGCAATTTAACTGGTGAGTGAAAGAAGATTAGGCAACTCCCATGACTACTTGTCCTGGGACCTCTGCTGACTACTCCCAGGAGGTTATTCCTTTTTGAAAGTGGGATATAAGTCAGGCAAACAGAATTATTCATTAAATTATTACTGCTATTTGCTTCTATTACTATCCTAGGTGCTGAGACCACCATAGTGTCAAAAAACAAAATTACAACAAATTTAGTGTAAAGATCTAATTGGCTTTTATTAATAATTCTAGAATCAGGCACCATCTCATCCTATAAAATAAAGTGGATTTTCCGATGAGCTAAGCAGAGGAGGCTGGCTTTATAGGCAGAAAAGGGCTGAAGAAAACAGAAACAGGGAACAAAAAGCAGATGGTTTGTTTCAAGGTTAGTACTCTGATAGTGTTAAAACAGAATGGACTTCCTGGTCATACCCTCTCAAGGTAAGCTGGTCCTCTTTTGATTAGTTGCTGTGAATCTCATTCTGTCTCTATTTTTTTATTAGAAAGCTGGCCTATTTCAGAGTTCAGTTTGATTATGTGACATTTAACATGAATGACTCCATTCTGGTCTGCTGGGCCTAGTGCAGAAGCCCAGTCCAAAACAATGGTCTCCCATAAATTTCATTTAACAATAGTAAACAAGATAAAGTATTCTGCCTCCCTGGTGGTTACAGTCCATCAATCGATGGGAAGATAATCAAAATAGTGTTAAGTTCTAGAACAAAAGTAGAACAAAATTAAGGGTAGGGAGTGATGGGGACAAGGAGCTAATTTAGACTGGGTGGTCAGGGAAGACCTCTGAGGAGGTAACCTTTAGGCTGAGACCTTAATAATAAGAAGGATAAAATCTTATGAAAATCAGGAGCAGAGAAACTTGAAAGACACTGGGTGGGCATGAGTCTGCGTTTTCACAAGAAGAGGGTCAGTGTGCCCAGGGCCCAATTTCACCAAATGAGGTCAGAAGGGGTCATGACCAGCCCTGGTAAGAAAAGACCATGATAAGCTGTCTTGATTTTGTTCTGCCCACAACAGGAAGCCACAAAAGGGTTTTTACAAAAGGGAGTGAGATGATCTGACTTAATATTTGGAGATTACTCTGGTCTCTGTGCAGAATAGGAATTTTACCAAGTTCTCACAGTAGTTCTGTGAGACGATTGCAACTTGGAGCTAGAGATAAAGAAAAGAGGATGAATTGAGGCTGTCTTGGGGAAGATGACAGGACTCGCTGATGGAGTATATGAAGGGAGCAGCACGGGACAAGAGGAATCAAGACTGATTCCTGTGTGAGACTGGAGCCACAGTGTAGTAGATGGTGGTGTCATTTCCAAAGTTGATAGAGAGACTAGAGGAGAAATGAGTTTGAGGGACAGAGGTGGAAGGAACCCAAAGTTCTGTTTGGGGAATGTGAGGTAGAGATGCTATTAGAAGTTTAATAAAGAGGCAGCCAGCTACCTCTACAAGCCTGAAGCTCAGTGGACAGATCAGGATTGGAACTGTAAACCTGCCAATCATCAGCAAGGAATGACTTTAAACAGGGAGTAGAACAGATAAGCTGGGCCACGCGAATATTGAAAGAGGATGGAGGGAGGAAAAGAAAGAGAAATGGAGGGGAGAGAAGGGGAAAAGAATAAGGTCCCAAATCAATCTTTGCCATCCTCAAAGAGAGGAGATGGAGGAACAGCAACTGACTGGGGAAGGAAAGCCACCTAGGAGAGGGTGTGCTATAGAAGCTGAGAGAAGAAAGTGAGAGGTTGAAGAAAGTGCTAAAGGATAGAGTCAGATAAGCAACAAGTGACCAGATTTGGTGAAAGAAGTCATTAATCACATTGATTAGAACCATTTTGGGGAATGATGAGTTCAAAAGCTCAATGACAGTGAGTGAGAGAATGAGAACTGAGAAAGTGGAGACAGTGCCTCTAAACAGCACTTTAAAGACATGTTGTGTGGAAAAACAAGATTGTAACAGAAGGGAGAAAACTCAGGGAAAAGTTTTTTTGGTTTTGGTTCACTTGGTTTTTAAGATGCAAGATTCCGGCACCTTTGTATGCCTTTAGAGTTAGAGAGAGAGGGGCTGGTTGCAGAGCCAGCCTGAAAAGGTCCTGTGAAGGTGAGAGGGACTGGGGTCCAGGAACTAGTGGATGGTAAGGTTGGCCTGAGAGAGCAGCCAGATCCCCCACTGAGGCCTAGGAAAGAGCATGTGGGCAGAGACAGCTGCAGGGTACAGTTGATGAGGGGAAGGTCTAGTCTGCAGCTTGAAGCTTCTTAGTGAAGTTTGAGAGGAAGACATCAGCTACACTATGAGGGAGGGGGAGCAGGTGTTGGAGCTTTGAAGGGAGAGCAGCTATAAAATGCTTCCTCGTAAGATAGGACAGGGAATAACCCAGGGACTGGGAGAACCCATCAATATTTGTGACCCTGAATTAAAGGAAGACTAGTTTTTCCCTTTGCAGAGTAGGTGGATGATATCTTGTTGACCAAGATGGCTCGAGAATGTACCATTCTGGCATCTGAAGGAACAGATCTGGCATGAGGCAGTATTGTGAAGTAGCCATCTCCCCCAGCATGCTTTCCTCACCACTTCTTCCTTCACAGGATCTGGTTTTGTTCAGGTGTTCACACTACTCATGAGATTCACAGGAATGGGAAACCCAACTCTTCCCCAGCTCCAGAAGTGGATGCTGATATTCTAAAACAATCACCAGATGCCATTCCTTTGCTGCTGATGATTGATTTGTCCAGGGGCAGGCATGAGACCCAACTTGAACTGATCAGACAGAAGGGAAGGACTTAATTCCAGATGGACACCTGTTCTCTCTCCTACCAGTGAGGAAAAGGAAACGAGACGTCCAGCTGTTGGCTCCAGTCATAAGAGGAAGCTGATGCTGTGGATGAAGAGTGGAGCAATGGAAATAATCTGGGATCCAGTGACATTACTAAACTGCTGATTCAACTAGCCTTTCTTTCTTTCTTTTTCTCCTTTCTTTCTTTTCTTTTTTCTTTCTTTTTTTTTTTTTTTTTTTTTTTAAAGAGACAGGGTCTTGCTCTTTCACCTGGACTGGAGTGCAGTGGTGAGATTATAGCTCACTGCAGCCTCCCACTTCTGGGCTCAAATCATCTTTCCTCCTCAGCTTCCCAAGTAGCTAGGACTATAGGTTCATGCCACCACACCTGGCTAATTTTTAAATTTTTTTTGTAGAGACTGGATCTTGCTATGTTGCCAAGTTTGGTCTAGAACTCTTAGCCTCGAGTCATGCACCTTCCTCTTCCTCCCAAAGCACAGGGATTACAAAGGCATGAGGCACCATGCCTGACTAACCATGAAGACTGCTTTATCTCTGAATAAATCTCCTTTAAAAAAAAAAACAAACCAGCTTTTGTGAGGATTTCTGTTACTTGCAGCAAAAGGGTCCTGATGGACACAATTGTTTTTGCAATGTAGGAGAAATCCTCAAAACTGGCTTTTCCCATGCTTGCCTTCCTCTCAGTTACATGCTCTGCCTAAAGCAAAGTGACTGCTTCCTCAGAAGTCAGGCTTTAAGGTCCCTGGGGCACTTCTGCTTCCACAGTTTAGGTTTACCAAGAGGCCGATATGTTTGTCCACAAGCTGGTTTTGCCAGTTGCACTTGTTTTTGTAACTATGTAAAGCAATGAAATATGAGTGAGGGAAAGAACTGCTGTTGTCCAAAATCCAAACTGAATGCTTTCCATAAACAGTAAAGGCAAGCTGCTTAGAAAACAAAGTAAATACAAAACAATCTTGGAGTTTCATGCAGGTGAGGCGCAAGTGTACAATAATTGCAAATTTTATTAAATCTAGAATAATTCTGAACTCAGATTGTTCCCCAATTGTCCTTCAGTTCCGGCTCTACTTTAAAGCTGTTGGGACTGAAAACCACTGACTTTTTAAATAACACACAAGACTCCTATTAGATGTCACATATCTTAAAAGAGGCCTTGTCCCTTCAAAATACTGTCAAATGAAAGAATATTTATATGTTTTACTTTAGTAAAATATTCAAAATGTTTTCCATTTTCAGTGTTTCTTTGCTCTAACTGACTAGCTGTTTTAACTGATTACCCAATTAGCTACCAGTCTGGTGGCATCTGAGTAAATGTACCCCTGTTCCTCTTTAGCCCCCTCGCCCACCTGGTCAACCTACGGCCCTCAGTCTCTTTCCTTTCTCCATCTTGTCAGCACAGAACCACACAGCATCAATAACAACTGGTTTTTACAAAATTATAATTTCAATATCAAGAGTATCTTTCTTTTTCTTTTCTTTTCTTTTTTTTTTTTTTTTTTTTTTTTTGAGAGGGAGTCTTGCTCTGTCACCCAGGCTGGAGTGCAGTGGTGCGATCTTGGCTCACTGCAAGCTCCACCTCCCGGGTTCACGCCATTCTCCTGCCTCAGCCTCCAGAGTAGCTGGGACTGCAGGTGCCCGCCACCACACCCGGCTACTTTTTTTGTGTGTGTGTATTTTTGGTGGAGACGGGGTTTCACCGTGTTAGCCAGGATGGTCTGGATCTCCTGAGCTCGTGATTCACCCTCCTCGGCCTCCCAAAGTGCTGGGATCACAGGCGTGAGTGAACGCACCTGGCTGAGTATTTTTCATTTTAATAAAAGTTCTGGGAGGATCTACACTAAAGTGTTAACTGCTATTTCTGTATGAAGAGACTGTGGACTTTTTTCTTATTTTCATGTATGAGGATAATAATGATGCATACTAGTATTGACTTGGTCATAACAAAATAAAAATAATCTTTTAACCCAAGAACAAAGAATATTTTGTCTTTTTATGAGAATTTACTTTTTTTTTTTTTTTTTTTTGAGACGGAGTCTCGCTCTGTCGCCCAGGCTGGAGTGCAGTGGCCGGATCTCAGCTCACTGCAAGCTCCGCCTCCCAGGTTCACATCATTCTCCTGCCTCAGCCTCTCGAGTAGCTGGGACTACAGGCGCCCGCCACCACGCCCGGCTAGTTTTTTTGTATTTTTTTTAGTAGGGACGGGGTTTCACTGTGTTAGCCAGGATGGTCTCGATCTCCTGACCTCGTGATCCGCCCGTCTCGGCCTCCCAAAGTGCTGAGATTACAGGCTTGAGCTACCGCGCCCGGCCTGAGAATTTACTTTTTACAAAGAACTTTTAGGTCCATTGTATCAATGGTACTTCATAACTACCCTACAAAGAAAACATTTATTCCTGCTTCCCGATGAGGAAACCAAAATGGGAGAAGGGGAAACCATGTGGCCTCAGAGGACAAAGCTAGGAAGAAATAGAGCCTGTTTAGATGCCCAGGTCCCTGATGTCTGCTTCAAGTGGTTTTTTGCTTTCCTCTAAATCACTAAAGATTTAATGAAAACAGATTGATCATAGCTAAATATGCTACCTCTGTCAGAATGAAGAGAATTTAGCAATATAAAAAAATAGAGTTTTAAGCGATGAAAGCGCAAGTCCAGAAGAAAACTGGGAGAGGAGGAAGGCTTTCGCAGCACCACTGGGCACTTCCATACAAGGCCAGTGTCATGTAGGATATGGTGGCTTCCTTTCTTGATCAACCACCCGCCAAGACTTCAAATCAGCTCTATTGATCTGTACTGGGAAATGTGGGCCCACTGTTTAATCTCTTTGGGCTCCATCATTATGTTCTATTAAACAGGAGGGACGATACCTAGTCACAAGACTGTTGTCAGAATTTGGAATAATGTTGTATATAAAGCCCTTAACACAGCAGCTGATGGGTTCTAGCATTGTCATCATAATGGCAACTAGTAATATTGTTGGTAGTAATCACACCACTGCTGCTTTAATAGGAAGTAAAGGACTTGCTGAGTGCCACCAGGTTGATGGGCACTAATGCTGGAAGATCATGAATCAGAACAACACACTCTCTAAGGATTCATCAAAACTCTTAGAAGGACCTGGAGATGACATTGGGTCCATCTGGATAATCCAAGATAACCTTCCCATCTCGAGGTCTTTAATAAAGACCCATTTGCCATATAAGGCAACAGTCATAGGTTCCAAGAATTAGGACTTAGACATATTTGTATTTGGGAAGCCTACCACAAAACACACTCTGAATTTTTTAAATGAAATATAAGGATTTAATTAAATTTTACAGAATTATTTATAAAAACAACATACCCTTTAATCACTAGCAGAAGAGTAAGAGAAAGAGCTGACTACAGATTCAGAACAGAATGGCATCTTCAAAACACACAGAATGATTTGAGATCAATTGACTGTGTTTCAGTTTCTTTTTCTTTTCTTTTTTCTTTTGAGACAGAGTTTCACTGTTGTTGTCCAGGCTGCAGTGCAATGGCACAATCTCAGCTCACCACAACCTCCGCCCCTGGGTTCAAGTGATTCTCCTGCTTCAGCCTCCCAAGAAGCTAGGATTACCGGCATGCACCACCACGCCCGGCTAATTTTTGTATTTTAGTAGAAACAGGGTTTCACCATGTTGGCCAGGCTGGTCTTGAACTCCCTACCTCAGGTGATCCACCTGCCTCGGCCTCCCAAAGTGCTGGGGTTACAGGCATGAGCCACTGCACCCGGCTAACCAAGTCTTAGTAAATTCAAAAAATTCAAAATAATACCAATCATACTCTTGGACCACACTAGAATAAAACAGAAATCAATACCAAGATGATCTTTCAAAACCACACAATTACATGGAGATTAAACAATTTGCACTGGATTGACTTCTGGGTAAACAATGAATTTAAGGCAGAAATAAAAAATAATTCTTTGAAATAAATGAAAACAGAGGCACAACATACCAAAATCTCTGGGATGCAACAAAAGTAGTGTTAACAAGAAAGTTAAATGCCTACCTCAAAAGGTAGAGAGGTCTCAAATTAACAATCTGGCATCACGCTTAGAGGAACTAGAAAGACAAGAAAAACCAACTCTAAAGCTTAGCACAAGAAAATAAATAACTAGGACTAGGCATGTTGGCTCATGCCTGTAATCCCAGCAGTTTGGGAGGCCAAAGTGGAAAAATGATTAAGTCCAGGGGTTTGAGACCAGCCTGGGTGAGGTGGTAAGACCCCACAGGGCAACACTGCAAAACCCCATCTGTACCAAAATAAAAATAAATATAAATATTAGCCAGGTATGATGGTGTGTGCCTATAGTCCCAGCTACTCGCAAGGCTGAGGTGAGAGGATTGCTTGAGCCCAGGAGTTCAAGGTTGCAGAGAGGTATGATCATGCTACTCCACTCCAGCCTGGATAACAGAGCAAGACCATATCTCAATTGAAAGAAAAAAGAAAGAGAAAAGAAGAGAGAAGAAAGAAAGAAAGAAAGAAAGAAAGAAAGAAAGAAAGAAA
This sequence comes from Macaca nemestrina, assembly GCF_043159975.1. Classification (NCBI taxonomy): domain Eukaryota; kingdom Metazoa; phylum Chordata; class Mammalia; order Primates; family Cercopithecidae; genus Macaca; species Macaca nemestrina. Next base: position 86,186,664 of record NC_092134.1, on the reverse strand, counting down.
GAAAGAAAGAAAGAAAGAAAGAAAGAAAGAAAGAAAGAAAGAAAGAGAGAAAGAAGGAAAGAAAGAAAGAGAAAGAAAGAAAGAAAAAGAAAGAAAGAAAGGAAGGAAGGAAGGAAGGAGGAAGGGAGGGAGGGAGGGAAAGAGAGAGAGAGAAAGGAAGGCAGGCGGGCAGGCAGGAAGGAAGGAAGGAAGAGAGGAAGAAAAAGAAAGAAAAAAAGGAAAGAGAAACAGAAAAGAGAGAGAAAGAAAGACAGAAAAACAGAAAGAAACAAAGAAAGAGAGAAAGAGAGAAAGGGAAAGAAAGAAAGAAAGAAGAAAGACAGAAGAGAGAAAGAGAAGGGAGGGAAAGGAAGGGAAGAAAGAAAAAGAAAGAAAGAAAGAAAGAAAGAAAGAAAGAAAGAAAGAAAGAAAGAAAGAAAGAAAGAAAGAAAGAAAGAAAGGAAGGAAGGAAGGAAGGAAGGAAGGAAGGAAGGAAGGAGGGAGGGAAAGAGAGAGAGAAAGGAAGGCAGGCAGGCAGGCAGGAAGGAAGAGAGAAAGAAAAAGGAAGAAAGAAAAGAAAGAAAGGAAAGAGAGAAAGAAAGAAAGAAAAGAGAGAGAAAGAAAGAAAAACAAAGAAACAAACAAAAAAAGAAAGAAAGAGAGAAAGGGAAAGAAAGGAAGAAAGAAAGAAGAAAGAAGAGAGAAAGAGAAGGGAGGGAAAGGAAGGGAAGAAAGAAAGAGAAAGAAAGAAAGAAAGAAAGAAAGAAAGAAAGAGAGAGAGAGAGAGAGAGAGAGAGAAAGAAAGAAAGAAAGAAAGAAAGAAAGAAAGAAAGAAAGAAAGAAAGAAAGAAAGAAAGAAAGAAAGAAAGAAAGAAAGAAAGAAAGAAAGAAAGAAAGAAAGAAAGAAAGAAAGAAAGGAAGGAAGGAAGGAAGGAAGGAAGGAAGGAAGGAAAGAAAGAAAGAAAGAAGGAAAGAAAGAAAGAAAGAAAGAAAGAAAGAAAGAAAGAAAGAAAGAGAGAGAGAGAAGGGAGGGAAAGGAAGGGAAGAAAGAAAGATGGGGGAAGGCAAAGAGGAAAAGTAAAGAAGGGAGAAAGAGAGGGACTCAGAACAGAACTGAACAAAATTGAGACCGAAAAATCCACACAAAGAATCAACAAAACCAAAAGGTAGCTCTTTCACAGCATAAACAAGATTGATATACTGCTAGTCAGATTAACAAAGATAAAGAGAAGATCCAAATAAACACTAGAACAAAAGACAAAGGTGACATAACAACCGATCCCACAGAAATACATAAGATCCTCAGAGACTATTATTAACACCTCTATGTATACAAAGTAGAAAATCTAGAGGAAATGGAAAAATTCCTGGAAACACACAATCTCCCAAGATTGGATGGGGAGAAAATTAAAACTCTGAACAAAACAAGATTGAGTTCCATAACTGAATTAGTCATAAAAAAAAATCTATGAACCAAAAAGAGCCCCAGACCAAATGGATTCAGAGTTGAATTCTACTAGACTTACAAAGAAGAGCTGATACCAATTCTAATTAGAAAAAGTCAAGGAGGAGAGACTCCTCCTTATCTCATTCTACAAAGCCAGCATCACCCTGATACTAAAATCTGGCAAAGGCACACACAAAAACAAAACTACAAGCCAATACCCCTGATGAGCAGAGACACAAAAATCCTCAATAAAATACTAGCAAACTGAACCTAACAGCACGTCGAAAAGTTAATTTACCACAATCAAGTAGATTTTATTACTAGCATGCAAGTTTGGTTCAACATACACAAGTCAATGAATGTGATTTACCACATAAACAGATTTAGAAACAAAACCATATGATCATCTCAATAGATGCAGAAAAGTCTTTTGGTAAAATTCAACATCCTTTCATGATAAAAAAAAAAATCAACAAATAAGGCATAGAAGGAACATACCTCAAAATAATAAGAGCCATCTATGACAAACCGAAAGCAAGTATCATACTGAACAGCCAAAGGCTGGAAGCATTCCCCTTGAGAATAAGGATGTCCACTCTCACCACTCCTCTTCAACATAGTACTGGAGGTCCTAGCCAGAGCAAGCAAGAGAAGGAAATAAAAGGCATCCAAATAGGAAAGGAAGCCAAACTATCTCTCTTCACTAACAATATAATTCTACACCTAGAAAACCCTAAAGACTTCACTAAAAGCCTCTTAGAACTGATAAACAACTTCACTAAAGTTTCAGAATACAAAATAAATGTACAAAAATCAGTAGTATTTCTATATATCAATAACGTTCAAGTTGAGAGCCTAATAAAAAATGCAATGCCATTTACAATAGTCAAAGAAACCCTAAAAAACCTAGGAATACATCTAACCAAAGAGATGAAAGATCTCTACAAGGCAAAGTACAAAACGCTGCTGAAAGAAATCATAGATGACACAAACAAATAGAAAAACATTGCATAGCCAGGCGCGGTGGCTCACGCCTGTAATCCCAGCACTTTGGGAGGCTGAGGTGGGAGGATAATGAGTTCAGGAGATCGAGACCATCCTGGTTAACACGGTGAAACCCCGTCACTACTAAAAATACAAAAAAAAAAAAAAAAAAAAAAAAGACTAGCTGGACGTGGTGGTGGGAGTCTGTGGTCCCAGCTGCTCGGGAGGCTAAGGCAGGAGAATGGTGTGAACGCAGGAGGTGGAGGTTGCAGTGAGCCAGGATCGCGCCACTGCACTCCAGCCTGGGTGACAGAGCGACACTCCGTCTCAAAAAATTTAAAAAAAAAGAAAAAAGAAAAACATTGCATGCTCATGAATTGGAAGAATCAGTATTATTAAAATGACCATACTGCTCAAAGCAATCTACAGATTCAGTGCTATTCCTTTCAAACCACCATGTCATCTTTCACAGAATTAGACAAAAACTATTCTAAAATTTATATGGAACCAAAAATTAGCCCAAATAGCCAAGGGAATCCTAAGCAAAAAGAACAAAGCCAGAGGCATGACATTATCCAACTTAAAACTGTACGATAAGCCTACAGTAACCAAAACAGCATGATACCGGTACAAAAACAGACATTTAGACCAATGGAACAGAAGAGAGAACTCTGAAATAAAGCCACAAACCTAAAGCCATCTGATCTTCAACAAGGTTAACAAAAATGAGCAATGGGGAAAGACTCTCTATGCAATAAATAGTGCTGGGATAGCTGGCCTGCCATGTGCAGAAGAATGAAACTGGACCCCTACCTTTCACCACATACAAAGATTAACTGAAGATTGATTAAAGATTAAATGTAAGACCTCAAACTATAAGAATTCTAGAAGAAAACCTAGGAAACACTATTCTGGCCATTGGCCTTTGGAAAGAATTTATGACTAAATCCTCCAAAGCAATTGCAACAACAACAACAAAAAGTTGACAAGTGAGACCTAATCAAACTAAAGAGCTTCTCTGCATAGCAAAAGAAACTGTCAACACAGTAAACAGACAACCTACAGAATGGGAGAAAATATTCGCAAACTACGCATCCAAACAAAGGTCTAATCTAACATAGAGAAACTATAAGGAACTTAAACCATTGAACAAGCAAAAAACAACCTCATTAAAACAGACATGAACAGACACTTCTCCAAAGAAGATATACAAGAGGCCAAGAAATATATGAAAAAATGGTTCACATCACTAATCATCAGAGAAACTCAAAATCAAAACCACGATGAGTTACCATTCTCATACCTGTGAGATGCTATTAGTAAAAAGTTAGTAATAAAAGTAAAATGGTATTAGTAAAAAACTATTAATAAAAGTAAAAATATCAAATGTCATCAAGATTGCAGAAAAAAGGGAATGCTTATACAGTGTTGGTGGGAATGTAAATTAGTTCAGCCCCTGTTTGGAGATTTCTCAAAGTACTAAAGACAGAACTATCACATGACCCAGCAATCCTATTACTAGGTATATATCCAAGAGAAAATAAATTGTTCTGCCAAAAAGATACATGCACATGTATTATTCACAATAGCAGACATGGAATGAACCTAGGTGCCCAGCAATGGTGTATTGAATAAAGAAAATGTGGTACATATACATCATAGAATACTATGCAGCCATAAAAAGAATTAAATCATATCCTTTGTAGCAACATGGATGCAGCCGGAGGTCATTACCCTAAGCAAATTTACTCAGGAACTGAAAACTAAAAGCCACATATTCTCACTTATAAGTGAGAGCTAAACATTGAGTAATCATGGACATAACGATGGCAACGATAGACACTGGGGACTATTAGAGTGGGGAGGAAGGGAGAGGGACAAGGGTTGATAAACTATTGCATACTATGCTCAGCACCTGGGTGACAGGATCAATCAAACCCCAAACCTCAGCATCAGTCAATATTTCCAGGTACCAAACCTACACATGTACCCCCTGAATCTAAAATAAAAGTCAAAATTATAAAAATAAAAGAAAAAAAGAAGTATTATCCCCTCCACTTTGGTCCCCAGAACCCTCTGAGAATAAGAAAACTGGCTTCTTTGTGGAGGAATGGCATGGTTCCTCAGTTCCTTCCCATTTTGGTAGTTAATTGTGACTACCCACTACTATAAAGGATTTTGGGAGGCTGCCACCTTATGTAGATGGGGTCTGACTGGCTGGCCCAGGACTCATGTTCACAAGTAGACTGAGCAGCGCTTGTGCTCTGTGATCATTCTGGCCAGCAACCTCCATGGCCCCATGTCTGTGTCACTTGCCCATGGTCCTTCCATCCAAATGGCCAAACCCACCTGATGTTGACATGATATAGAGTTTGCAAAGTATTTCTCATAATATTTTGTTTGCACCCCAACCTTGTAAGGCATTATTAATTATTCCATTTACAGCTGGAAGAAATGAATAATCTTTGAAATCTGACATTGAAGAAACCCTACAAATTAGCCCAACTCAATCCCTTATTTTCTCAGATGATGACATTGAGACCCTGAAAAGTTAAGTGGCTTGTTCAAAATCACAGTGACACTAATGAAAACAAGGGTGTCTTGATCAGATATGGTACTAAGCACTCAGAATACGTCATCTCATTATGTTCTCACAACAATCTTACAAAGTAGGACATGTTGAAAACAAGATGAGGAAACTGAGAGGGCTGAGTCAAGGCCAGGTTTTCTGATGCAAGTTCAGTGCAGCTTCACTCCTCACAGAAACACCAGGGTGGCCCCTCTCCACTACTGATGTCAGGGCCATCGAAGGGGAGGACATGGCTGTCAGCTGGGAAGAGTGAAATGGGTAAGGACTGTGTCATGGCTGAAAGGGATCGCGGCAAGGGCACAGGCAGCAGGAAAGCTGGTGAGTCACTAGAAAGTTTGGCTAAGGATGAGACTGAGATCAGTATCAACAAAACAGCCAAAACGATCACAGCAGCATCTCTCTCTGACCACCCAGATTACTTTTAGCAGCAGCACAGTATGAGCAAGGCTGAGCTCCAGGGAGAGCCAGGGAACAAGCCAGAAATTTTTATCAGGATTTGTTTTTCACACAAACTTCTCAGACTCTAAATTCAGTCCTGTAAACTGGTGAAGCAAAAGTCCAAGAGAAAATTTGCTGATTATATGAATTTTCACCAGCAGTAAATCAGTGGTTCTCAGCTGAGATAACTGTGCCCCCAGGGGACATTTAACAATGTCTAGAGACAATTTTGGTTGGAGGGTTGGGAGAGTGCTACTGGTAAATAATGGCGAAAGATCACGCTAAATATCCTTCAATGCATGGGACAGCCCCTTTCAACAAAGAACTATCCAACCCAAAATGTTCATAGTGTCAAGGCGGAGAAACTGGTGTAAATGAAGCTGAGCTGCATATAAATATGACTTTAGTTGCACAACAAACACCCCAGCTTTCAGAGAAATAGTCAACTAGGTCAAAGGGCACTGGAGTGGGGATTACAAGGCCTGATTTCTAGTTCTAACTTGATGACCAATTTGGAACTTTGGGTGTCTTTTTCTTCCTAGAACTAGAGCAGCCATGTGATGGAGCCAGAGCCTTCCTGGGGTTGGCTAGTGGCATATAGGAAATAACAGGGCTACTCTACCCTTGCAAAACATTCTTATGTTATGATTAACCCAAGCATCTCAGTGTTGATGGACCAGCTTTGTTTTAGTAGGGCCTCAGCACTTTTTTCCTCCAATTAAAAAGGTAATCCATATCATTATAAAAACTTAAGAAAATACAGAATAACACAAACAGAAGAAAAAGAGTATCTTATAATACCATCTCTTAGAAAGGAGTTTTATTCTGAGGGTCTCCAGATACTGACCTTCATTTTCACTATTTTGAAGAGGAAGGGAGAAGAGAGAGTCACCATCCTCCTCCTTTTGTTGTTGTTGTTATTGTTTTCGTTTTCACTTCTTTATACTACAAGGGAGCTTTACCAATTAGTTAAAAGTGGAATTCAAAGAGTTTTAACTGTAGCTACTTGTGTTTGCACTAATGTTTTAACTTTTTAAAAAAGTTAAAGTTGTTAATTATGGTAAAATACAAATAACATAAAACTTACCACCTTAACCATTTTTTACTGTACAGTTCAGTAGTCTTGTGAGTCAATCTCCAGAACCTTTTCTTTTTTTTTTTTTTTTTTTTGAGATGGAGTCTTGCTCTGTTGCCCAGGCTGGAGTGCAGTGGTGCAATCTCAGCTCACTGCAAGCTCCGCCTCCTGGGTTCACACCATTCTCCTGCCTCAGCCTCCCAAGTAGCTGGGACTACAGGCGCCTGCCACCACGTCTGGCTAATTTTTTGTATTTTTAGTAGAGACTGGGTTTCACCTTATTAGCCAGGATGGTCTTGATCTCCTGACCTCGTGATCCACCTGCCTCAGCCTCCCAAAGTGCTGGGATTACAGGCGTGAGCCACCCCGCCCGGCCGCCAGAACGTTTTCATCTTCCAAAACGAATACTCCAAACTCATTAAACAATAACTCCTCAATTTCCTCATCCTCCAGCCCCTGGCAGCCACCATTCTGCTTCCTGTTTTATGAACTTGACTACTCCAGATTCCTCATGTAAGTGAAATTATACAGCATTTGTCTTTTTGTGACTATTTCCCTTAGCATAATGTCTTCAAGGTTGATCCATGTTGTGGCACATGTCTGAATGTGCTTGCTTTTTAACGCTGAACAGTATTCCATTGTGTATCCCATTTTGTTGATCCATTTATCTGTTGATAGGCATGTGGGTTGCTTCCTCCTTTGGCTGTTAGGAATAATGCTGCTGTAAACATGGGTATACGAATTTCCCTTAGAAACCCTGTGTTGTGTCTTAACTTCTTGAGTCCTCCTTGGTTTTGTTGTAAAAATGGGGAAAAAAGGAACACCTGCCTTGCAACCCCCCAGACAGAGTGCTGGATAAACAGTGAAGAGCCAACGTTTCCACAGGAGTGAGGATTAGATAGGGAGAGCTGGTTCACATTGAAAATGCTGCATGGGACTAATGAGATGTAGGGGGTCAGAGAAGGACTGAGGCCTGCAGCTGCTCATTCACCCATCGAGTCCTGTGACCTGACCCTCCCATCATTGTGGCTTTCCTTCTTGTCTGTGGTTTGGTTGTCTGGATTCTCTGTAAAACTCTTCTTCCCTTCCACTGCCTGAAAAATGCCTATCGCATTTCAAGATCCCCTTGAGTGAGTGTCCTGTCTGTAGAGCCCCTATATAAAAACTCAGGCATATTTTGTTTCACACTGTGTGAAGTAAAGCAATTCCTACCTGAGTAACATAAAATCAGATTATCTTGGTGTTTAATAATTCCTCTACTGTAAGTGACGAAGCTTTGGGAAACAATTCTTTCAGAATGATAGAGCTATAAACTTTTCCTTCGGGAGGCAAAGTCCAATCCTGGTGGGCCCAAAGAGACATATCTTCCTTTAAGTCACCCTATATTCTTGCGAAACTCAATTTGCTCTTAGAAAACAAGGGGATGGTCATCTGGAAGACACAAAGGCCACGCTCAGGAGATGCCAACTCAAACAGTTGGAGGGGATTGGAAGGCTCCATGTTTTCAGTTACTTTCAGTTCTAACTCATGACAAAGCAAAAACACTGAGACTGAAGAGGCCGACAAATCGAGTTCTCAGAAAAACATTCAATAGGGATTATAGAAGTGATGACTTGGGCAGTCATGAAATGGTGGATCCCTGCACCCACCCTCCAGAAAGTATTCTTTACATAGCAAGCTTTTAGGGTACAGCATGTGCTGCTGCTTGTCACGCCTTCAGATTTTCTTGCCAAGACTTGTGACCACTTCTTTGTAAAGGGTAATCTATACTACAGGCATTGTTTAAAGACCTTGCTGCAGAACACCCTGGCCTATGGGGGTCAAACATCAGTTACCATGGTTCTTTTGCTTCAAGACAGCCTCACTCTTGCCACGCAACAGCTGTTTTCCTATATATACAAATGTGTACATGAAGACAGGAGGAAGAAAAGCACTTAAAATATGAGAAAAATAACAACTAAAGTCTGATTGATTATGGGCTAGTACTGCCAGGTAAATCTTGGAGAGAATGGAATTATTAGGTGGATCTATTAAAGGATTTCTTACATATTTATAATTATTTATAATATAGACTTTGTAAACATGCTGAAACTATTAGCAAAAAATAAAGAGTTTCCTGTTGTTTAAAATGATGCATTGACCTATTGGGAAAAATTCATCACCTGAGTGCGGCTTGCAGCATTGCCATTAGGAAGAGTTCATGCTGTGAGAAAAATAAAATTATGGAAGCTCTGAAAATGTGACCTTTTAGAATCCCTCTGGAATTAAAGGATGTGGAAAGGATTTAGCTATATCACTAATATGGCTGTGGTTGTTTGTTTCCACTCACTACAACTACCTATCTGCATGGTAACATAATCAAGTATTTGTGATAGTTTATTAAAATATTGCCTCTCGACTGAATATGTCCTTAGATCCTTCTTCTACAGCTTTTACATGGAAGCAGTGAACTGCTTGCGTTTTCATATAGCACAGAAACATTATTTCCCTTCTGTAATTGCTCCTGTAGAAGGGTAAGACTAGCACTTTTGCAAAAGGGTGACATTTGCAAATTGTTTTTGTCTTCAGAGTAAGCCACTGTTTAGATTTAAGAAAAATAAAGTCCCACTAGGGTATGACTGAGGGATTTCCCATCATAGGAGACGAAAAAATTTTTTGTCTCTAGCCTCTTAATTTCATTGCCTGGGGCCCTGCAAATTAGACTGACAAAAGACAAATTAACAGGAGAAAGGCATATAATCTTTATTTTATGTTAATTTTTTTCTTTTTCTTTTTCTTTCTTTCTTTTTTTTTTTTTTGAGCTGGAGCCTCACTCTGTCCCCCAGGCTGGAGTGCAGTGGCATGATCTCAGCTCACTGCAAGCTCCGTCTCCCAGGTTCACACCATTCTCCTACCTCAGCCTCCCGAGTAGCTGGGACTGTAGGAGCCCCCCACCATGCCTGGCTAATTTTTTTGTATTTTTAGTAGAGACAACTTTTTACTGTCTTAGCCAGGATGGTCTCAATCTCCCGACCACCTGCCTCAGCCTCCCAAAGTGCTGGGATTACAGGCGTGAGCCACCACGCCCAGCCTATTTAATGTTAATTTTTATGTGATATCTTCCCAGAAAAGAAGCGAAGACCCAAAGAAGCAGATAGCCTGAAAGCTTATATATCATTTTTAACAAAGAATGATAAATTGTGGCAATGTCACAAGACAAGGAAAAGGGTTTTGGGCTTCCACGGTGGTAAACTGTGGGAAGGTAAATAGATGGGGGACACTAGTGGGAGAAAAAGGCTATCTTAATAAGTTTGTTTGTGCAGGTTCATCGCAGTGCCAACTTTTTTTCTCCTTCATGGCTATAAAATTTCCCTGGGAAAGGGCACTTATTGCAGCCCTTATTTCTCAGGAGTTTCTGCTTGCAGTTAGATAAAGGAAGCTCCAAAAAGCTATCTTTCTACATTTGTTGACTCTCAGATGTCTTCAGCTCAAAATAATTCTTAAGCCAAAGTAGTATATTTTCAGGTGGCATATTATGATCCTCTTCAGTATCTTATGTAGATCTTCAGTTGATTAGAATTTGTTTCCATTATATCCATGATGTGTAGGAGGTCCCTGTTCAGATGGAGTAAAATGTTTCAATTATGTATATTGCTCTGCTTGGGACATCAGGCCCTGGAGAGTGCTGTAAAATTGGCAATGGATCTAATGGCTGAGATTAACAGCTGTGTCCAGGCCAGACAGTCTAGTCTGGTTGCCCCAGAGGGACATTTGCAGATGTTTGGAGATATTTTGAGTTGTCAAAACTGGGCACAGGAGGATGCTGCCACATCTAGTGGGCAGGGGCCAGGGGTATTGCTATCTGACAGTGCACAGGACAGCCTCCACCACAAATAGTTAACCAGACTATAATAGTTTGTTAAGGCTGCCATAACAAAGCACCACAGAATGGGTGGTTTAAGTAACACAAATTTATTGTCTCAGAGTTCTGAAGGCTAGCAGTCCAAAAACAAGATTCCTTCTGCAGGCTCTGTTCTAGGGAAGGCTTTGCTCTAGACCTTTCTTCTTGGCTTGTAGGTGGCTGTTTTCTCGCTGTGTCTCTTCACATCATCTTCCCTCTATGTGTATTTCTCTGTCCAAATTTCCCCTTTTTATGAGGACACCAGTCATATTTGAGTAGAGTCCACCCTGGTGATCTCATTTTAACCCAATTACCTCTATAAAGACCTTATCTCCAAATCAGGTCACATGCTGAGGTTCTGAGATTTAGGACTTCAACATATGAATTTTGGAGGAGCACAATTCAAACCATAACACAACCTACAATGTCAATAGTGCTACGGTGGAGATGCTCTGGTTTAAATGGCTGCTTGGCTTCTATGCCTTCTTTCCTTCTTTCTGTCTTTAATTTACTTTACTCTTTGGACAGTATTTGCCTAGAAAAATGATGGGAGCTTTTATTTGTCTTCAGGACTTAATCACTAGGGCTGGCATTTAGGGGTGGATACCTAGAAACATTACCATGATAAGGTAAAAATTTCACTTTCATTCCCCATCCAGCACCAAATAGATCATCCCTTTATTTTCCTGTCTATTTTCCTTTGTTTCTGGTTTCCTATACATGCTCCCCTACTTAGACTGGCTTTGTTTTGAACTCGCTTGTGAAATATTATGCTTATGGATGTAGCCATCATATCCTATATAAAAAGAATACTGGTAGAGGAAGTCTTTTTTTTTTTTTTGAGACAGAGTCTTGCTCTGTCGCCCAGGCTGGAGTGTAATGGCACGATCTGGGCGCACTGCAACTTCTGCCTCCCAGATTCAAGTGATTCTTGTGCCTCAGCCTCCGGAGTAGCAGGGATTACAGGTGCACGCCACCGCCCCTGTCTAATTTTTGTATTTTTAGTAGAGATGGGGTTTCGCCATATTGGCCAGGCTGGTCTTGAACTCCCGACCTCAGGTGATCCACCTGCCTAAGCCTCCCAAAGTGCTGGGATTACAGGTGTGAGCCACTGCGCCCGGCCTGAGGAAGTCTTTTTAAACTGTTTTAAGTTATGGTGAACTGAAATGCCTTAACGATGTAGAGTAATGTCAAAATATGGACTCGCATGTTAGTCAGATGTGGGTTCCCATTCCACTCTGTCATGATTGCTTCTAACCTTGGGAAAGCTAACTTACCCCTCTCTAAATCTCCAATCATTTTCTTTTTGGTAAAAGGAAAGATAATAAAGTTATTTGCACTACAGACAGAGATGAAGAGAGGATTATGAAATAGTGCATGTAGTGAGATTAGCTTAATGCCTGGTCCAAAGAACATAGACACTAAACATTAGCTGTTGGTATTATTACTAACAGAGAGATGAAAATGACCCCTTGTAATCATTCCTTGACCTCAGTGACATTGATGTTACATCTACAGTGCACTAAGCACTGAGAATGCAAATGTGGTAAGATCCTTGAAGTCTAGTGAAGAAGGAAAGCAAGGAGAGAGAAACAGCTGTGTGTGAAGTGCTGTAACAGAACTATGCACAATCCTGTACAGGAACAGGAAGGAAGGATTTCTAGAAAAGGCCTTTTGGAAAATGTCCAGGAAATATTTATAGAAACCTGAAGTCATCACACTGATTTACCTAAATGGGACTCAGGTTGTACATCAGCAGCTTTTTCAGATTCTATTATAGCAAAATCATGCACCCTTCATCACTGCAAGAACCAATACAGGGTTTTCAAATATTAAATGAAAAATGCAAAAGGGAAGAGAGAGAACAGAATGTAAAATGTTAATACACAATTTGTTTCTGTGAAAATAGAAATGAGAAAAGAGGTGAAGCAATGATAAATTATGCCTAAATATTCATGGATAAGGTAAACTAACATTTTTAAAAATGTGTTTATTTTGGCAATGAAGGACAGTCAGGAAATCCCATTTATGTTACAAATACAGTAGGAGTGAAAAATATAGGAACAGTTATGGCCAATAATGTTATTTTTAGAAAGAAAATAGAAATGAAAGAAATTGCTGAAATACAATGCCCATGAATAGAGTTTGTCTGCTTTTTTGACAAAGTAGAGTTTGTCCTGTTGCTTAGGACAGTGACACCACGTAGGTTCCAAAGAAGTTGTTGAATACAGTGGCTGCCCATCAGCCAAAAGATAATGAATAATAAGCTAAGATGAATAGAAATAAGTCACCTTTGAAGATCTTTACATAAAAAAGGAGTTTGAAATGTCGCATTAGAAAGACCAGGTATCAGAATTGAGTCTGATCTTCAGGGGCTCATTTGAGATACTAAACAATTAGTTCAACCACCAAGTGTTGAGGCCCCGCTATGGCTGCGGCTGGTCTGGAGCCATAAAGCAGCGCTGCCCTGCTTGAGTGAGGTGGAGGGGAACGAGGAAACAGGTATGATCTTTGTCATTGTGAAAGAAAAATAAAATCTCAGGACCCCAAACTCACTATGCGGAAAGGAAAAGTTAAGCTTGGAAAATGAATCTCACACACACACACACACACACACAGAACAGCCTTTCCTTTTGTTCCTAAACAGGTGTCTCCCAAGGTGGCCCCCAGCACCCTGTGAATGTGTATTAACAGCTTATCTTCTTGGGCTCAGGACAAGAGAAGACTAGAAATCATCCCCCTGCCCACGCCTGGAGGAATGCATGTTTGACTTCTGCCTCTCCTTTACATTTATTTATCTTATGTAAAAGGCAGATGCACTGAGCACCAGATGAATACATTATTGACTGTTCTTCTGCCCTCTTCTTTTCATGTGCAAAAGAATGTATCACTTGTCTCATTTATCTACCTTCCCTTTTTTTCTTTCCTCCCTTCCCTCCTGCTCCTTTAAATATTGAAGCACTCAAAACTCACTTTGGAAAAAGTGGACAGATTTTACTGTGGCTTGTGTCTCTATTTCTTGAGCACGTCCTCATCCTTGGCAAAATAAACCTCTAAATGGATTGAGACCTGTCTCATTCATCATAGAGGGAAGCACAGAGGCACTGGACCCACAAGGAAGGGGTCAGAAAACGACTCCTGGAAAAATAACACAGTTTTTAAGAAGTCCTTCCCACTTTCCTCCATTTATTAAACAGTCACCTTTTACTCACATATAATGTGTCAGGCACCAGGTCTGGAAAGAGAAAGATAAGGCATAGCTGCTGCCCAAGAACCTTAAGGTTTGGTTGACAAACACATAAATCACAAATGCACAGACTGTTAGAGATATGCTAGAAGGATGCCTAGGATGGGAGAGGACCCTGGAGTGAGAAGTTTTATTGTAGGAAAACACCATATCCCCAGTGAGACAGTCTCCAGGCAACTTGAATTCACCAGCAACAGGGCCCAGGCAGTGCAAAGAGAGAAACAATTGGTTTTGCCTCCTGTTCCAGTGCCACTGGGTAGCCTGGCATCTTCACTATAAACCCCACTCACCAGGAAAAGCAGGGCAGCTTACCCAAGCACAAGCAACTGAAAGACCAGTTTACCAAAAAACAATTTGTCATCAATTCATCAAATTTAACGTGTTATTAAAAAAAAAAATACTTTGCTTATCTTATTTATAAACGTATAGTGACTTGTCTCCAATGGAACAGTTTTAGTAGTTTTGGAGAATTTCTACGGTTTTCATTGACAAGGTTTTATTTTGTCTTTGTAGCAACATTTAAAGAAGTCTTTAAGTGTTTTCAAAATGTATTCAAAATTAAAAAATCACCCCATTGTTGTAATCAAGCGAGTTACAGAGAAACGCCACACTTCGAGACTAACTCAGGAGTCCTTTATTAGCTGGTGATCGAGAGAATGGCTGGCGCTCAAAATTCTCTCAGCCCCAAGAAGGGGCTAGATTTTCTTTTTTACTTTGGTTTAGAGAGGGGAGGGGGAGCCTAACTGTAAGCAATCTTACAGAAGTAAAACAGGCGAAAAAAGTTAAAAAGACAAATGGTTACAGGAAAGCAAACAGTTCCAGGTGCAGGGACTTTAAATTCATCACAAAGTGACAGGTGCGGGGGCTCTGGGTGCTATCTGACGGACACAAACGCGGGGGCTTTAGGGTACTATCACCAGGGCGAATTCCTGGGAACTGCGGACATAGCTTGCCACAGTACCTTATCAGTTAATTGCACTCTTTGATATCCTGGGGGTCAGCTTACACAAGTTAAGTCCTTGAGGAAGGGGTGGGTAAGGAGCCCTTGACGTCTTGCAAATGAAGGTGCCAAATGGAGTCTGTCTGGCTTTCTCAGCTAAGGGAGAGTCTATTCATATGAAAACAAAGTAACGTATCACACCATAACCAAAAAATCAGTGTTTGTTTCCTACAATAAATTTTCAGTTTATACTGATTTCTTTCATCTCTTTCTGGTTTTGCCAACATTTTAGCATATCTGTTATTATTCTGCCAGTTTCTCAAATTGGGGCATTATATTCTAGGAATTTCCTTTATCAACCTAACTTTTCTAACAATTTAATAATTCATATTTACTTGTGGTGTGGTTGATACTGTAGCTTCCAGTTTATCACTTTACCAGTCTTTTCAGTATTTTTAGGTTTTTTTAAGCCATTAAAACAAAACCCTTTTATGACAGTTTTGGATTTACACTTGGTGAATATCAAACTTGAGGCATGGGTCACGAAAATCATTATAATACAATCTTCTGGGCACCCTCATTTCCTTTTTGCTTCCTTGGCTTGTTTTATCCCAAATTTGTTCTTGTGAGGAATTTTAAATGTCCATAATTTCTTACAGAATAGTTTGGGGATATAACTAATTTTTTCAGGTGCTTTTGAGTTCAAATTTTAAACTCTAATTTAAAAACAATCTCATTTGCTGTTGCTTACTTGAAAATACCAGTTGAAATTTCATTCTTTTATCTTAAGCCTTTACTATTTTAATCCAATTTGACTTAATACAATTTAATTTAAAGTTTTAATTGCTAGAAGTTTAAAATTAAGGCTGATAAACCATTTAAGAAATTTGCAAAATAATACTAAGGATTGAAAAATAGGAAAATGATATTTGAATTATTAAATGAAACAAGTTGTTGAATATTATTTAGTAAAAATTTAAAGTTGGATAAATTGGTCATTAAGAAACTGAAATGCAGGCTGGGCGCAGTGGCTTACACCTGTAATCCCAGCATTTTGGGAGCCCGAGGTGGGTGGATCACCTGAGGTCGAGAGTTTGAGACCAGCCTGACCAACATGGAGAAACCCTGTCACTACTAAAAATACAAAATTAGCCAGGCGTGGTGGTGCATGCCTGTAATCCTAGCTACTTGAGAGGCTGAAGCAGGAGAGTTGCTTGAACGTGGGGGCGGAGGTTGCGGTGAGCCGAGATTGGGCCATTGCACTGCAGCCTGGACAACAACAGTGAAACTCTGTCTCAAAAAAAAAAAAAAAAAAAGAAAAGAAAAGAAAAGAAAAAGAAACTGAAACACAGTTAATTGATCTCAAATCATTCTGTGTGTTTTGAAGATGCCATTCTGTTCTGAATCTGTAGTCAGCTCTTTCTCTTGCTCTTCTGCTAGTGATTAAAGGGTATGTTGTTTTTACAAATATTTCTGTAAAATTCAATTAAATCCTTATATTCTACTAAAAAAAATCAGAGTGTGTTTTGTGGTAGGCTTCCCAAATACAAATATGTCTAAGTCCTAATCCCTGGAACCTATGACTGTTGCCTTATATGGTAAATGGGTCTTTACATATGTGATTAAATTAAAGACCTCCAGATGGGGAGGTTCTCTTGGATTATCCAGATGGACCCAATGTCATCATCAGATCCTTCTAAGAAGGACCTGGAAGGGTCAGAGTCAGAGAAGAAGATGTAATGACGGAAGCAGAGATTGGAGTGGTGATCGTTGAAGATGAAGAAGGAGACCACAAGTCAAGGAATACAGGCTGCCACCAGAAATTGGAAGAGTCAAAGTAATGGATTATGCCCTCAGGCCTCTAGAAGGAACCACCAGTCCTGGTGACTCCTTGACTTTAGCCCAATGAAGCAAACAGAGGACTTCTGACTTCTTGAACTGTAAGAGAATAAATTTGTGTGGTTTTAAGCCACTAAGCTTGTGGTAATTTGTTACAGCAGCAACAGAAAATGAATACAGGGTGTTATTGACACACCCTCTCATGTGGTTCTTCATCCTTTCCATGCACGGAGTTTTACAGCCAGGACCGTGGTCTACCAAGAATGTTGTTATTCTCAGAAAAGACTAGAAAAGTTCTGCCCAGACATCAGAGACCATTTCCATCAATCTCTTTCCTTGCTGCCATATGTCCACCTGAAACCAATGAGACAAACAACTGTATAGAGACTTTTTGTTTTCCATTTTAGTGTTGTTCTAAGAAGTTACTAAAATACATCATGAAATTATCTCAGTTAAGTTTACCCAAAAGCTACGATGTACACTATTTTCAGCCCATCTATTCCCATCTCCAGCCATGCCTGGCTACATTTTTCCATAAAGCTCATCAGCTAGAATGTGCATCAGATAACAGTGCTAAATGGTTCAAATAGAATATGGCCAGGGTTACAAAAAGCACCCAATTTGCCTGCATACACCCCTGCGAAATTCAGCTCCACAGATTTTTCCCTCTTTTGTTACCACTCCAGCAATCCCATGAGACAGACAGAAGTTGTCTAGCCCCAAAGGACCCACGAG
The DNA here is from genome assembly GCF_043159975.1 of Macaca nemestrina. Lineage (NCBI taxonomy): Eukaryota > Metazoa > Chordata > Mammalia > Primates > Cercopithecidae > Macaca > Macaca nemestrina. The sequence continues at coordinate 86,169,510 of NC_092134.1, read as the reverse complement.
ATTAAATGACATCCCCAAGATCTTAGCCCAAGTAAAAGGTAAGTCCAGGACTCACATTCCTGACTAATTGAGGACCCAGCTTTGCACCTGTGGCTTGGAGCAGGCACGCACACACAGGTAGAATAGGTAATTTTAGCAGTGCTGCTACTAGAAGAAATTCAACACCCCCTGCTGGATCTAGCCTGAAGTGCCCTGGTTAGAACTTGATCCCCACAGCTAAGGCTTGAGTCCTTGTAATGCAAATACTCAGCATCCATGCTCCCTGCAATCCCAGCACCCACACCTTGCAGTCAGGAAGCTAGTTATTTGAGGACTCATGTGAATGCTGCACCTGATCCTCCCCAGGCTTCTGAGAAAGTCCACAGTTCACAGTAATGACTGCCATCCTCTCAGCCCGGCGACACCTGGCTCTCATCCAAGAATTGGCCACTGCACTGGAGATGAATTGTTTGGGGATGCCTTGAAGTTTGAGGATTGGGAGGAGACGTTGTGTTTGAATCCTGCCTAAAAGGAACTTACCAGAGATAAGATGCTGGAGAATCACAAGACCCAAGTCTCACTGGCATTTCCAAGTGTCCCAGTGTGATTTCTAAATTTCGAGAACTCTGGGTCTTGCTTTCCTGAAGAGCTAGGAAGAGAGAGTTTCTGATACTGACCCACCCAAGCCATGATGTTAGTAGCATTTTCTATCCACTGTGTCAGACAGCTACACCAAGACCAGCAAGGAGTCATCCACTTCAGAATGTGAGCCTGTGTAGCAGCAGATGGGTGTAAGACCTTCAGAGTCCCTTGAGGTACTTGGAAAGACAGCAGAAGGGGAAGAGAAGGAAAAACCCCTTCCTTGGGCATTGATTCCACCTGAGTAGAGATCAGGCAAGGAAAGTCTTCACCAGAGGGAGAGTATATAAAACAAAAAGTTGGAGAAAAATCTCAGCATTCTTAAAGGAGCACTCTATAAGAATTTTAAATGTGGATCCTCAGCTAAAACCATCAAACTTTGGAAAGGTGAAGAAATTGTACGTGTGTAATGAGTGTGGAAAGTCATTCCAGAAAAAAAAAACCACCATAAAATGCATACGAAAATACATACCTACTTGAGTTGTGAGGGTGGGAAACCTTTTTTTGCGGGGGTGGTGAGGGGATGGAGTCTCATTCTGTTACCCAGTCTGGAGCACAGTGGCACCATCTCTGCTCACTGCAACCTCCACTTCCTGGGTTCAAACGATTCTCGTGCCTCAGCCTCCTCAAGCAAATAGGACTACAGGTGTGTGCCACCATGCCCGACTAATTTTTATATTTTTAGTAGTGATAGGGTTTTGCCACATTGGCCAGGCTGGTCTCAAACTTTTGACCTCAAGTGATCCGCCCGCCTCAGCCTCTCAAAGTGCTGGGATTACACTGTGCCCGGCCAGGGTGGGAAAGCTTTTATAACAGCTCGGTTCTTACTCACCTTTAAAAAATATAAACTGGGGATGACCATTTAAATGTAATCACTATGGAAAACCCTTTGGGCAGAACCCTGACCTTATTGAACATCAGAGAATTCTTATCACAGAGAAACCACATAAGTATGTGATGGGAAAAACAGTTAACTACAAGTCATGCCTTATTTAACATGAGGAACTAGATGGTAGAGAGAGCTTATTCCGGTAAAGAGGGTGCAGTCCTACAAACCTTAGGTAGGACAGGCAAATCCACATGTGCTCTGGGACATAAAATTATGCACTAGTATATGTTGTAGCAGACACCACAAAATCAAACCTCTAGAAATACAGTCATTATGGGAAATCCTTTTTTTGGGAATACAAATTTTATTACATATCAGATTATATTAAGGTGACGGTCATTGTGAGAAAATCTTTCTTTTTAAGGATACTTGCATATGGCTTACACAGGAGAGATAGATATATAAATAAATTTTTTTTTTTTTTTTTTTTGAGACAAGGTCTGACTCTGTTACCCAGGCTGAAGTGCAGCGGTGTGATCTCGGCTCACTGCAGCCTCTGCCTCCTGGACTGAAGCAATCCTCCTGCCTCAGTCTCCCAAGTAGCTGGGACTACAGGCATGCGCCACCATGCCTGGCTAATTTTTTTTTTTTTTTTTTTTTTTTTTTTTTTGGTAGAACAGGTTTTCACCATGTTGGCCAGGCTGGTCTCAAACTCCTGAGCTCAAGTGATCCTCCCACCTTGGTGTCCCAAAGTGCTGGGATTACAGGCGTGAGCCACCACACAGCCAGGAGATAGATTTCATAATAAAATACGCAGATGTTAAAAGACACACTTAGGTACAACAAAATTTTAATGAGTTTATTTGAGCATTCAATGATTCGTAATTCAGTCAGCACCAGACAGGAAGTAGTTTGACATTCCACCTAGGGGGCGATGGGGAAACTTTTATGAGGTGTAGTGGAAAGTCCTAGTTAGAGATTAGTTGGTGGGTTTTCTGATTCATTAAGCTTAAGTTTCCTTTTAGTTTTACAAGTTTTACATTAAGTTTAGGCTACAGTTTTCTTACGTAAGAACCTAAGGTACTGAGGCTATCTCAGACTAATGGCTTCCCAGTTTATTTAACATAGGAATGAGAGAGCAAGAAGGAAAGAATAGGAAGGAAAGAAAGAAGGAAGGAAGGAACTGGGGAAGGAAAGAAAGAAGGAAGGGAGGGAGAGAAAACCTTTGGGTAAAATAAAGCTCAAAGGTTTTTTTTAGTCCAAAGATCCCAAAAACAAATTCTGACAAGGAAAAGCATCAGAATTCACGGGCATGGGAGCGTTGCAGGAGGAAGAAGAATGAAGAGCAGAGATGCTGGGCCATGCACTCTCACGTTTAGGGGTCTCTGAAAGAGAGGCAACTGCAGACCAGGCCAGCACTGAGTCAATAACCGACTCTCTGCTGGGAGCCTTGCCGATGTGTTGCCCCTGTGGCCGCCACTCCCCACCCTCGCATACCCACACACTGGCAGTGGGTGCTTCCAAGCAAAAGCACAGGAGGCCCAGAAGTCAGTAATGACAACATCGCCTTGTTCTAACTAGACTTGAGGGCTAAAGCCAGCGAGGTTCAATGGATGTGGGTTTCCTGAGGTTTGGCGAGGAACCCTGACAGTGTCTGTCTCTGTCACCATGTTTGAAAGAAGGCTAATTGTTCATCCCAGGCCAGTGTCTAGCGAAGTTGTATCAGTTTCCTCTCCTTCCTCTCCCATCTATATGCTAGGAGGGGCTGGGTGCATTGTGACCAGCCAGGGCAAGGATTTGGCCCTCCCTGCAGAGCTGCTTCTGTTCCTCCTCCCTCTCCATCTCCCAGAGTTCTCACCTACCTCCCACCCACCTCCTTGGGATCCGGTTCTCTAATAAAGCTAGTTGGATGAATAAGCCACGGCTCATGGAGGGCTATTTTGGCAAGCATACACCTATGCTTAGCAGAAGCCCCCAACAAATCACTAAAACAGTCAGACCTCAACTGGGCTAGAATGCCAGGAAGGTCCAATCAGAACTCCTAGCTTTGCTACATGTAGACAAGTTTTCTCCAAGACTCAGATGCCTCATCTGTTAAATGGGCATAACAATGCCTCTCTCCCAGGGTTTTATGAGAACCAGGCAAGATAGTGTCATCGTGCTTTAGTTCAGTGTGCGGCACAAAAGAAGGGCACTTCAAAGCAGTAGTAGGGGCTGGGTGCAGTGGCTCAAGCCTCTAATCCCAGCACTTTGGGAGGAATAGGTGATCAGATCACCTGAGGTCAGGTGTTCAAGACCAGCCTGGCCAATATGGCGAAACCCCATCTCTACTAAAAATACAAAAATTTATCAAGTGTGGTGGTACGCACCTGTAGTCCCAGTTACTCAAGAGGCTGAGATAGGAGAATTGTTTGAACCAGGAGGCGGATGCTGCAGTGAGCCAAGGTTGCACCATTGCATTCCAGCCTGGGCAACAGAGCAAGACTCCATTTCGAAAAAAAAGAGCAGTAGTGAGCCGAACAGAGATATACAAATGTGTAGTTTAAAACTCTATTTATAATAATAGAATCAGCAGCACCAATAAAGTATACAGCATTACTAATATTGTCCTTAAGTGGAAATTTTAGTTACTGAGGTAGAGGAAGTAGAAAACATATTTTAGAGCCTGTGGCACTTGGTCCCCAGCTGTGAGTAAAATCTATCCTATTTCGCACTATCGTATGTCTTTGGGTCTCTAAATAGTCCCCAAAGTGACTAAAATGCAGTGCGTGTTTCCTAAAAGAGTGGTACTACATTGTCCATATCGATTTTTTCAAAAATCAATTTGCCTAGATCCTCATTGACTTGTCAATTTGTTATTTTGCCAGTAGAATATATAATTTCTTTTTATAACTTGATCTTATTTTGCAGTACTGTCCTAAGGAAATGTGAAAATACTCATCGTACAAAAGAAAGAGAAATAGCCATTCAGGGCAAGATAAGAAAGAGCGGAGGGACTCAAGTCAGGGCAAAGCAACGAGATTGAAGGAGGAGGGAGGAGAGGGTAAGGAAATGAAAAAGCAAATACTCTGGAAGCCGGCCAAGTCCCAGATGTGAGCTCCTGGTAAGTCTGTCAATCCACAGATTGTGCCGTTTCATTTGCATTTCTATTTCTTCTTAAGGCAATGATGTATATTTCATTTCACCTTTTATTTTGCTTATGCTTTAATTATGAGAAGATGAGGAATCTAGGCATGAAGGAAGTTATTCTTTCCCCCCAAGTGCTACATCTGTTAGAGGTTGGATATAAGTGAATTAATTGCCAAAAATATCTGAGGGGGAAGGCACATGTTTGTTCTTCAGTTTAGTTACCAGGGATTGCCAGGGCTTCGTTCCAACATCCTATCCTTGTTATTGAAGAACAACTACTTACCAGTAACGGGTGCGAACACTTAAACAATGAAGATATGGTTTAATCAGAAAGGATTCTTCTTCTGCTCCCAAATATCATTGCTTCCGCAATGTAGGAGTCCACTTACGACTGCTTAAGTTACACACACACACACACATGCATGTGCACACACCCACAAATACAACACTGTACTGGCTCAGTAAACATTTACTCCACTGCTGTTGAATTGTTAAATATTGAATAAATACACAGGTAATTTATTACTTTTGATGAAAAGGCAATTTTTCCAACAAATATATGTATTTTAAAAGTATTAGTATGTGCACTGCTACTAACTGGGTTTCTTACTGTCTTTGTTTCCCCTTTTACAGTCAAAGATAATTTTCCAAGAGCCAGCCCCACCACCTCGCTACCTACCTTTTCCAACTTTTTCCTTTCTCAGGAAAATTCCCTCTTCCCCAGTTACTTGAACTTTTGTAACACCAACTGAGGGAAAGGGTGAGGGGAGGAGAGAGACTGAAGAGGCAGGAGACCAAGGGAAGGACGTGGGCCTAGAGTCTGAGTGGATCACATCCCGAGGTGAGTGTAGGTTGTAGAGGAAGTGATGAGAAAAAAGAGGGGGTTTTCCTCTGAGATGCCACATGATGTTCACTTCACTCTGTAGTCTCACCGTGCCCCTCCACAGAGTTAAAAGCCATCCTCATGCCAGGAGTTCCTAGCATTTTTAACTCAGGCTTTGACTGTACTCCAGAGTCCAGACCCACTTGGACTTTGTTTAAGAAACATCTCAAATTTACTTTGTGAAAAACAAAGCATTTGATTAACACCCCCTAAAAACGTGTTTCTCCCTCAGTCTTCCCCCAACTCAGTAAATAGCAGCAACCCAGTTTTCACACAAAGACCTGAAGAGTCATCCTTGATTTTTCTCTCTACACTTGTAATAACTCTTCAGTGAGTGCTGTCAGGTGTACCTCCAAACACAGTTGAAATGACCCCGGGGAATGGGGGTGGAATTCTGCTTCAGGAGTATCAGAGTGTGGAACTTAGTAAAGTCCAAATCTGGGAGGCCTCACTCTAGTCTTTCTTCTTAATTTTTTTAAAATCAATACATTGTAATTGTACATAGTTATGGGATAAAATTTGATATTTCCATACATACATGTTGTATAATGATCAAATTGGTATTTAGTATATCCATCACCCTGTGAATTTATCCTTTCTTAGTGGTAAGGACATCCAAAAGTGTCTCTTCTAGATATTTTGTAATATACACTAGTTTACTCTTAACCATAGTCACCTGAATGTGCACCAGAACTTATTCCTCCTCTCTAATTGTAACTTTGTACAGTTAACCAGCCTCTTCCCATCCTCCCCGCTCCAGTCTTTCTCACCACCCTGGTGACTCTGATGCAGGGCCAAGGTCATTGCCTGTCTGGACCCCATGTCTAGCTGTCTTCTGAATTAAATGCCTACCCCCCTTGCCCTTGGTCCACAACTTTATCTTCCCAAATGTACTATTGAGCAAAAGATTCCAGACACAAAAGAGTACATATGATATGACTCTATTCATGTAAATTTCAAAAACAGGCAAAGCTACTACCACTGTTGGGTGGTGATGGTGATAATGGGGGGGTGGGGAGCAATTGAATGGAGTTTCAAGGAGTTCCAGTGGCTAGTTATGTTCTGTTTCTTGATCAGAACACAAATGTGTTCACTTCATGAAAATTAACAAGTTTTAAATTTATGAGTTGTGCTCATTTCTGAATGCATGTCATACTTCAATAAAAAATTTACTTAAATAAAATTTTGAAAAAAATTAAGCAATTATTTTAGGCTGAAAATGTTTGAAAACCATTAAGAACATCTGCATTTTGAAAATATGTGATTTTATTCTTGGTGGCCATGGAGATTCAAAATGTATCTCTTTTAAAAACAAATGAATTTTTCTCCTATAGTACAAAATCACTCTTTTTTTTTTTTTTTGAAATGAAGTCTCGCTCTTGTCTCCCAGGCTAGAATGCAATGGCACAATCTCGGCTCACTGCAACCTCTGCCTCCCCGGTTCAAGTGATTCTCCTGCCTCAGCCTTATGAGTAGCTGGGATTACAGGGGCCTGCCACCACTCTTGGTTAATTGCTCTTTTAGTAGAGGTGGGGTTTCACCATGTTGGCCAGGCTGGTCTCAAACTCCTCACTTCAGATGATCCACCTGCCTCAGGCACCCAAAGTGCTGGGATTACAGACATGAGCCACTGCTCCCAGCCCAATCACTTGTTTTTAATTCAACTAAAATAAAATCAGGAATCAATCACTGTTAAGTAATGGGGATTTGTAAAAACATCTGAAATATGAAAAATGTTATCAAAACTTGGGTAGAGACTGGGGTAGCTGTCAGGACACTTGTGATGGAAGCCAGCACTTGGCCTAGCCTTTCAGAATTATTGTGGGACTTTCACTGAATCGGACTTCCCTTCTTTCTTAAAAGACCCATATAGGGCAACTGTATCTCACCATATCTCCTCCTCCTCCTCCTCCTCCTCCTCATTCTTCTTCTTCTTCCTCTTTTTCTTCTTCTTCTTCTTCTTCTTCTTCTTCTTCTTCTTCTTCTTCTTCTTCTTCTTCTTCTTCTTCTTCTTCTTCTTCCTCCTCTTCCTCTTCTTCTTCTTTTTCTATCTAAAATGGAAAGGATAGAACCCAGAGATATCCTAACCAGACATTCTTTGTCCTCCTTGTTGACAGCTCCTGCAGATATCCCCAAACTGATTTGCTGAAGGTGAGAATCTGCCTCCTGAGTCACAAAGGGTGGCTGGGCTGCTCACTTAGTCCATTCTGTGTTGCTATAACAGAATATCTGAGATTCAGTAATTTATAAAGAAAAGGAGTTCATTTAGCTCATGGTTCTGCAGGCTGGGAAGTACAAGAAACATACCATTAGCATCTGCTATGTGGCTCCAAACATGGTAGAGAAGGTCAAAGGGGAATTGTGAAAAGTCAAAACCCAGTGGCATCCTGGCTTTAGCACAACCTATTCTCATGAGAAGAAATCCATTCTCAGGAATGAACCTAGACTAGCCAGACAAAGAATTTACTATCAAAAGGATACCAAGCCATGCATGGGGGCTCTGTCTCCATGACCAAATACTTCCCACAAGCCTACCTCCCAATCCCACAACACGAGGACCAAATTTCAACATGAGTTTTGCTGGGGACAAACAAATCCTACCCAAACCATAGCAGCTGCCAATGACAAAATGAAACCAAGTTTCATAGGGGCCTCTCTGCTCCACATGTAGGCAACTCTGCAGGCATTTGGAGCACCTGCTACCATGGACTAGGAGTCTGAGTGGCCCCTCCTTCCTGTGCAGAGATCCTCGTGCAGGTGGCTCTCCCTGCTGCACCCCTAGGCATATCTTCAGGCATTTGGAGCACCTGCTCACTTGGTTCAGCAGCCTGAGCCACCCCCACCCTTCCTGTGTATAGATTGTGGTACAGTAGGGCCCTCTCCACTGCAAGCAGATCTCCAGACGTTCAAAGCACCTTCTTGCTTGTTTCAGCAGCCAAAGCCACCCCACCCCTCCCATACAGAGATCTTGGTGTGGGAGACTTTCCCTGCTTCATGGCCAGGCAGATCTTCAGGACCCTGGAGCACCACTTTCCTGGATTAGGAGTTTAGGTTGACATCCATCCCCATCCAGAGAACTTGGGACTGAGGAGGTTTCCTAGCTCCATGCCTAGGCACACCTCTAGATACTTGGTGGCAGCCCACTGGATTCTCCTTTGGCACTGGTGCTTATGCTTGCCATCAGGGGATGTGTAAGTGGGCCTTCCAAGTCCAGCCCCACCCATCTTGCCCCACCCCTCTATTCCCTGGAGCTGAGAAGAGAGCTCAGACCACTGTGCATTCCATAAATGAGCCCATTGCCTGAGGCAACAGAGAGCTCCTCTCAGTAAACAAGGATTGGGTATATACCCAGCCACACTGGCCACAACCAGCTCTTACACATAAGTGACATCTACTGGCTTGTCTGTTTAACTGCACAGCCCAGTATAATATCTAGAGAGTGTGGGAAGAGAGGAAAGGAAAGAAAAAGAAGAAAAGGCAATAACATTATAGGGAAAGAAAGAAAAACAAAAAATCTACCCACACAAAAATAATTACAAAAATTAGAAGTGCCAGCATTTCCAGATGAGAAGGAATCAGAGCAAGAATTCTGGAACCATGAAAAATCTGAATGTGACAACACCAAAAGAACACACTAGCTCTCCAGCAATGGTCCCTAACCCAGATGGAAACTCAGAAATGACAGATGAAGAATTCAAAGCATGAATTGCAAGGAAGTTCAATGAGATCCAAGACAAGGTTGAAAATCAACACAGACCAGGTGCAGTGGCTCATGCCTATAATCCCAAGACTTTGGGAGGCCAAGCTGGGGGGATCACTTGAGGTCTGGAGTTCAAGACCAGTCTGGCCAACATGGTGAAACCTTGTTTCTACTAAAAATACAAAAAATTAGCCAGGTGCGGTGGCACATGCATGTAGTCCCAGCTACTTGGGAGGCTGAGGCAGGAGAATCACTTGACCTGGGAAGCGGAGGTAGCAGTGATCCAAGATCATACCACTGCACTCCAGCCTGGGTGACAGAGCAAGATTCCATCTAAAAAAAAAAAAAAAACTCCTAAAGCAATCTGGGAAATGAAAGAAGAGATAAAACATCCTAAAAATAAATTAGTCAGAACTTCTGGACTTGAAAAACTCACTTAGGGAATTTCAAAATACAACTGAAAGTTTTATCAGTAGGCTGAACCAAGCAGAAGAAAGAATTTCAGAGTTTGAAGATTGATCTTTTGAACTAACCCACTTACATAAAAAATTTTTAAAGATAGTCTTTGAGAAATATAGAATTATGTCAAGTGACCAAACCTGTGAATTATTGGCATTCCTGAGAAAGAAGAGAAAAAGTAAACAACCTGGAAAACATATTTGAGGAAATAATTCAAGAAAATTTTCCTAATCTTGTTAGAGAAGTAGATGTCTGGATACAAGAAATCCAGAGGACATCTGTTGACAAACCATTCAAAATGAACATAACAAAGAAATGAAGTCACTAGACTGTCCAAGGTCAACATTAAAGAAAAAAAAATCTTAAAGGCAGCTAAAGACAGAGATCAGATCACATACAAGGGGAACCCTATCATGCTAACAGCAAACTTCTCAGTATAAACCTTACAAACCAAGATAGGTTGGGGGCCTATTTTCAGCATTCTAAAAGACAAGAAATTTCAAACAAAAATTTCATATTCCACCAGAGAGTTTTATAAGCCAGAGAGAAATAAAATCTTTTCCAGAAAAGCAAGTTGTAAGGGAATTCATTACTACTAATCATGCCTTACAAAAATTCTCAACATGGAAACTGGAAACCAAATAAACTAAAGATGGAAACTAAAGAAAGATACCTCTTAACAAAAAAGCACTCTTGAGAACATAGTCCACAGACTCTATAAAGCAACTAGACAATATAACTACAAAACAACCAGATAACAACTCCATGATAGGATCAAAACCTCACATATCAATATCAACCTTGAATGTAAATGGTCTAAATGTTCCACTTAAAAGGCACAGTGTGGCAACTTGGATGAAAAAACAGGACCTATCTGCTGTCTTCAAGAGACCCATCTCACATGTAATGATATCCCTAGGCTCAAAGTAAAAGGCTGGAGAAATATCTGCCATGCAAATGAAGGACAAAAAAGAGCAGGGGTCGTTATTCTTAGAAAAAAACATCTTAAACAAACAACAGTAAAAAAGGACAAAGAAGGGCATTACACAATGATGAGGGTTCAATAAGAAGACTTAACTATCCTAAATATATATGGTTTCGACATTGGAGCACAAGATACATAAAACAAATATTTCTAGACCTACAAAAATACTTAAATAGCCACACAATACTGGTGGGAAGCTTCAATACCCCACTGGCAGCATTAGATAGATAATCAAGGCAGAAAATTAACAAAGAAATTCTGCACTTAAATTTGACACTTGACCAATTCAACCTAATAGATATGTACAGAGTACTCTACACATCAAATGGAGAATACATATATTTTTCGTTTGCACACAGAGCATACTCCAAGATTGACCACATGCTTGGCCATAAAGCAAGTCTCCATAAATTCAAAAAAATCAAAATAATACCAACCATACTCTCAAACCACAGTGGAAGAAACAAAAAGAAATCAATATCAAAAAGATCTCTCAAAACTACACAATTACATGGAAATTAAACAACTTCCTCCTGGATGACTTTGGGGTAAACAATGAAATTAATGTAGAAATTTAAAAATTCTTGGAAATAAAATAAATGAAAACAGACACAACACACCAACATGTCTGGGATGCAGCAAAAGCAGTGTTAAGAGGTGAGTTAATAGCACTAAACACCTTCATCAAGAAGCTTGAAAGATCTCAACTTAATGATCTAACGTCACACCGAGAGGAACTCGATAAACAAGAACAAACTAACCCAAAAGCTAACAAAAGAAAATAAATCACTAAAATCAAAGTAGAACTGAAAAACATTGACACCCAAAAATCCATACAAAGAATCAATGAAACCAAAAGTTAATTTCTTGAAAGGATAAACAAGATTGATGGCCACTAACTAGATTAACAAAGAAAAAAGACAGAAGATCCAAGTAAGCACAGTGAGAAATGACAAAGATGACAATACAACTGATCGCACAGAAATACAAAAGACTCTCAGAGACTATTATGAACACCTCTATGCACACAAACTAGAAAATTTAGAGGAAATGGATTAATTTCTGGAAACACATAATGCCCCAAGATTGAATCAGGAAGAAATTGAAACGCTGGACAGATCAATGTCGAGTTCCAAAATTGAATCAATCATGAAAAGTTTATCAACAAAAAAGTTCCAGACCAGATGGATTCACAGTTGAATTCTGCCAGATGTACAAAGAAGAGGTAATACCAATTCTACTGAAACTATTCCAAGAAAACAAGGAGGAGGAATGTCTTCCTAACTCATTCTATGAGCCATCATCACCCTGATACCAAAACCTAGCAAAGACACAGTGAAAAAAAAGAAAACTACAGGCCACTGTCCCTGATGAACATAAACAAAAATAACTTTAACCAAATCCTACCAAACCAAACTTAACAGCACATCAAAAAACTAATTCACAATGATCAAGTAGGCTTCATTCATGGGATGCAAGGTTGGTTTAACATATGCAAATCAATAAATATGATTCACCACATAAACAGAAGTAAAAAAAAAAAAAAACTGTATGATCATCTCAATAGGCGTGTAGAAAACTTCTGATAAAAGACAACATCCTTTCATCATAAAAGTCCTTCACAAACTAGGCATTGAAGGAACATGGTTCAAAATAATAAGAGCCATCTATCACAAACCAACAGTCAATATCATACGGAATGGAAAAAAACTGGAAGCATTTTCCTTGAGAAAAAGAACACGACAAAGATGCCCACTCTCCTCACTGTTATTCAAAATAGCACTGAAGTGCTAGCCAGAACAATCAGGTAAGAGAAAGAAATAAAAGACATCCAAATAGAAAAAGAAGAAGTCAAGCTATCTCTCTTTGCTGATGATATGATTCTACACCTAGAAATCTCTAAAGATTCTGCCAAAAGGGCTCTGGAACTTATAAACAATTTCAGTAAAGTTTCAGGATACAAAATCAATGTACAAAATCAGTAGCATTTCTATACACCAATAACATTCAAGCTGAGAGAAAAATCAAGAATGTAATTTCATTTACAATAGCCACAAAAAACCTAAAACACCTAGGAATACATCTAACCAAAGAAGTGAAAGAGTTCTACAAGGAGAAGTACAAAATGCTGCTAAAAGAAATCATAGATGACACAAACAAGTTAGAAACATTTCTTACTCATTCCTTGCTCATGGCCATTAAAGTAGCCACACTGCCCAAAGCAATCTACAGATTCAATGCTATTTCTATCAAACTACCAAGGTCATTATTCACAGAAATAGAAAAAAGCTATTCTAAAATTGATATGGAACCCCCAAAAAGCCTGACTGGCCAAAGCAAAGCAAAAATAATAAAGCCAGAGATATCATATTACCTGATTTCAAACTATACTACAAGGCTAGGCTACAGTAACTAAACAGCATTGTATTGGTACAAAAACAGACATATAAACCAATGAAAAAGAATAGGCAACTCAGAAATAAAGCCACCATCCACAGCCATCTGTTCTTTGACAAAGCTGACAAAAATAAGCAATGGGTAAAAGACTTCCTCTTCAGTAAATGGTGCTTGGATAACTGGCTAGCCATATGCAGAAGAATGAAACTGGACTCCTACCTCTCTCCATATACAAAAATTAACTCAAGATTGATTAAAGATTTAAATACAAGACTTCAAACTATAAGGATTCTAGAAAAAAATCTAGGAAATATCATTCTGAACATTGACCTTGGGAAAGAATTTATGACTATGTCCTCAAAAGCAATTGCAACAAAAACCAAAATTGACTGGTGGAATCCAATTAAACTAAAGACCTTCTGCAGAGCAAAAGAAACTATCAACAGAGTAAACAGACAACCTACAAGATGGGAGAAAATATTTGCGAACTATGCATTTGACAAAGGTCTAATATCCAGAATAATGAGGAACTTAAACAATTGAACAAACAAAAACCAAATAACCCCATTCAAAAAGACATGAACAGACACTTCTCAAAGGAAGACACACAAGTGGCCAACAAACATGAAAAAATTGTCCACATCTGATATGGTTAGACTTTGTGTCCCCACCCAAATCTCATCTTTAATTGTAATCCCTATAATCCCCACACATCAAGGAGAGACCATGTGGAGATAATTGAATCTTGGGGTTGACTTCCCCATGCTGTTCTTGTGATAGAGTTCTTATGAAATCTGATGGCTTTATAAAGGGCTCTTACCCCTTCACTCGGCACTTCTCCTTTCTGCCGCCTTGTGAAGAAGATGCCTTGCTTCCCCTTTGCCTTCCAACATGATTGTAAGTTTCCTGAGGCCTCCCCAGCCATGCTGAACTGAGTCAATTAAACCTCTTTCCTTTATAAATTACCCAGTCTCAGGCAGTTGTTTACAGCAGTATGAAAATGGACTAATACAACATAACTAATCATTAGAGAAATGCAAATTAAAACCGTAATACGATACCATCTCACACCAGTCAGAGTGTCTGTTAGTAAAAAGTCAAAAACAACAGATGTCAGCGAGGCTGAGAAAATAAGGAAATGCTTATACTCTGTTGGTAGGAGTGTAAATTAGTTCAGCCACTGTGGAAAGCAGTTTGGAGGTCTCTCAAAGAACTTAAAAGAGAATTACCATTTGACCTAGCAATCCCATTATTGGGTATATCCCCAAAGAAAAATAAATCATTCTACCAAAAAGACACATGCACTCATATGTTCATCACAGCATTATTCACAATAGCAAAGACATGGAATCAACCTAGGTGCCCAGCAATGGTGTATTGGATAATAAAAATGTGGTACACATACACCATGACATACTATACAGCCATAAAAAGACTGAATTCATGTCCTTTGCAGCAACATAGACACAGCTGGAGGCCATTATCCTAAGGAAATTAACACAGGAATAAAAACACCAAATATCACAAATTCTCACAAGTGTGAGCTAAACAAGCATTGGGTACTCAGGGACATAAAGATGACAATAGACACTGGGTACTACTAGAGTGAGGAGGAAGGGGGTGGGGCAAGGATTGAATAACTATTGGTACTATGCTCAGTACCTGTGTGACAGGATCAGTCATACCCCAAACCTTAGCATCGTGCAGTATACCCATGTAACAAATCTGCACATGTCCCCCTTGAATCTAAAATAAAAGTTGAAATTAATTAAAAAAAAAAAATGAAACCAGATTTTCTGGCCCTGATGCCAGCAGGCACACTAAGCAGTTGACTTCAGGGTACACCTAGAAAAGGCCCAATTTAAAGTGTCCACTACCATCCTGTCTCAGACATGGAAATCTCACCATGAGTTTTGTCAGACCCAGCCTTGGTCCTTGCCCACACAGCATCCCTCAAATCCCCAATCAGTACCCATTGGATCTCCATTCCTGGGAAAGGTGGGAATGGAGATCCCTGGAATGGAAAGGTACCACCTGTCCCTGGAACCCACTGAGACCTGAGGCTGAGGCTGTGCTAGATCACCCAACCAGCAGCCTAGTGACACTTCGAGTATCTACAGAGCAGAGAAATAAAGGAGGGAAAGAATTTATGCTTGATTCATCTGGAGAACTACTTTGTCAGGCATGGTTCTAGTTGCTAGAGACACAGCAGTGAATTTATACCCTTAGATTTTAATAAGGGCAGACAGACAATAAACAAAATTTAAAACACCTTATATAGTATGTAAGAAGGTGATGACTCATAATAGGGAAGGAGATAAAGAACGTGGGTTAAGGGGATGTTAAAATTTTCCTGATATATATTTTTTAAGGCTCTGATGAGGTCATAATGAGAAAAAATAAGAATTTTGTCAGTCTTTCATACAATTATTATAGAGCTTCGTGTTGTTTATATTTTGAATTATACGTGGTGGGTGTGGGGGAAATGTGGGCATTTAGAACTCCTAATCTGGTCCAGAACCCAGGCAGAGCACGAAGTACACGAGCCTCAGTCTGGGCTCAGCGTGATTACTAATATAAGACTCAACCTCTGCATCCTGGTTCTAATCATTGCCACCTGCCATCTCCATGCCCAGCCAAACCCCTCCACCTAGGCCCAGAGCTGATGAGGATTCATGGGCACCCTGATTCTAGAAGCCTGTTCTGATGACCTCTCTGAGTTCAATGCTCCCCGAGGTTCCAATTCTTAACAGCTGGGTGTCTGTCTTGGTAACTCTTCTTCAGCTCAGAGTCTGATCTTCTCTTTAAAGGAAGCCTGAGGACAGAGCTGTGCCTTGTTTTTGACAGTATCCATCCCTGGGGACTAGACAATCCTCCTGAGTCCAGTCCAGAGTGGGGCACCTTGTGATAGGCAGTTGGACCCCCAGCCTGACTGCCTACCATTTCAGGGACATCCACTGACCACTGTTGATGATAGGACAAGCCATCTGTCCCCATTGCCCTCCAGCTTCAGGCTCAGAACTTGACATACCCTGAGAAACTGACCTTGTTCCTCAAAGTGCTTTGAAGCTAGCCTAGATCCCTGGCTTCTTAAAGTCTGTGAGAAAGTCATATTGTAGACTCCAGTCCCTCCTCCCTGACACTGCCTGGCAATAACTGGCCCTTTCAAATGCACGTCTATACTATCATCCTTTCCTTCACAATTCTTTTCTCTCTCTCTCTTTTCTTTTCTCTCCTTTTCCTTCCTTCCTTCCTCCCTCCCTCCCTTCCTTCCTTCCTTTCTCCCTCTTACTTCTCCTGCCTTCCTTTCTTTCTTTATCTCTTTCTTTCTTTCTTTCTTTCTTTTTCTTTCTTTCTTTCTTTCTTTTTTCTTTCTGCTCTCTTTCTCTCTTTTCTTTCTTCTCTCTTTTCTTTCTTTCCTTCTTTCACAGCTTTATTAAAGTAATTTACATTCCATGACTTTATTTTTAGTAAATTTAGAGCTGTGCATATGCCAGTGTTAGAACAATTTCATCAACCCAGTACACCCCTCATGTCCACTTGTAGTCTAGTCCCACTCTCACCTCCAACCCCAGACAACACTGACTTACTTTCTGTCTTGATAGACTTCCCTTTTCTGACATTTCATGTACATAGAATCATGCAATGTGTGGTCTTTTGCATCTGGCGTCTTTCACTTAGCATACTGTTTTGAAGATTTGTGTTGGGAGATTTTCCTTTTTATTGAATGAACATACCATATTTTATTTATCCATTCACCTGATGATGGACATTTGGATAGTTTCTAGTTCTGAGTAATACTGCTCCATGAACATTCATGGAGAAGTCTTTGCATGGACATATGTTTTCATTCCTTTTCAGTTTTGTTTTGTTTTTTTTTTAGCACAAATTGTATTTAAAGTGGGAACATAATCAATAATGCTTTGACTTAAGTTACTACAGCTTAAGAACTGGGGGGCTGTAGGAGAGGAGAAATACAGTAACTGAAAGGTGGAAAAAGGAACATAGGGGTAAATTAATCTCCTCAAGGGGCAAAGAGAGGAAACAAAGGCAGTCACAACCCCATCCATGTGTCTCGGCTCCCTGGTTTAGATGGGAGAAAAATAAAAGCGGCCTCCAGGGAAATGTAGCTTCATGCAATTATCATGTTTCATTAAAAAAGTCTATCAATTGTTGAGGTTTTTCAAATATGCGACTGTTCCATATGCATGGATGGAAGGTCTTGGTGCCATCCTTTACTTCTCACTCTCCTTCACCTCCCCATTCCACTGCCATCACCCAAGTCCAGACCCATCATTCTTTTTTGCATGGACCAATGGCCTCCTTGTCTGCTCACTGAATTTCTTCTCTTCATTCTCCACGCACCTCCAGAGTACTTCTTAATTCACATTTATGATTTTTTTTTTTTTTTTGAGACGGAGTCTCGCTCTGTCGCCCAGGCTGGAGTGCAGTGGCACAATCTCGGCTCACTGCAAGCTCCGCCTCCCAGGTTCATGCCATTCTCCTGCCTCAGCCTCCCGAGTAGCTGGGACTACAGGCACCCACCACCACACCAGGCTATTTTTTTTTTTTTTTTGTATTTTTAGTGGAGACGGGGTTTCAGCGTGTTACCCAGGATGGTCTCGATTTCCTGACCTCGTGATTCACCCACCTCGGCCTCCCAAAGTGCTGGAATTACAGGCGTGAGCCACCACACCTGGCCACGTTGTATGATTTTTTTAGGCAAATGGAGAGTTGTGCTGTTTTTAAGTAAATGTAGAGTTGTGCCCATATCACCACACACCAGTGTTAGAACATTTTCATCACTCCAACATTTTCATCACAGTATGTAGACACTCTGTGCCTCAGCCTTTTGGAAATACTGTGTCTCCCAAATATCCTGCTTTTTTCCCTTCCAGGCTTTTGAAACTGCCACTGCCTTTGCCTGATACATTTTCCTCCTTGACCCACTTAACTCCTGCTTATCCTCAGGTCTCACCATAGACACGTCTTCTTCCTGGAGTCCTCCTCTGGCCCACAAAGAGTAGTAGCAGGGTCTCTCTTGGATGCCTCCCAGAGTCATCTCACCTCAGGCATAATATTCATCACACGATGCCCTTCCCTGTTTACATGTCTGTCTTATCCTCTAGACCAGAAGTTTCCCAAAGACCAAATCAATGCCCTCTTCACCAGTGTCTCTGCAATAGCCAGCACTGGGATCTGCACAGCACATATTTATTAATAACTGCCTCTAAGGCTCCAACCAAAAGGCATATTATGTCCATAAGAGCAAGATTTGGGGAGGAAAGTTTGAGACAAAGACTTCAATTTTTTGTGTGTCCTTATTAATCAGAAGATGTTATTTACACACACACACCTGTGAAGAATGCAGGCAACTCCAGCATGGTGACTTTTTGGGCCAATGTGGATTGTGTGGGCTCTAGTGCTGGCTCCTCCATGCAAGAGCTGGGACACCCTGTACAATTCCTTCATTCTTTCTCCATCTGCCCAAAGAGCTGCCTATCTTGCAGGATTAATTGGACAAATCTGGTAGTGAATATAGATTGTGCATCTTAAAAATGACAAACGACTATATAAACCTAAGGAATTATCATGTACTGCTTCTCTTCTGCTTTTCAAAGAAATCCCCTCACAATCTTAGAGTTACACAACAAGAGCCTTATTGCTTAGAAAAAAATTATAACAATAGTTCCTTGCGTTAGGGTCATAGCAAAAGTCTTCAAAGTACTTTCAAGTCCATTATCGAATTGGATTCTCATTAATTAGTAGGAAAAGTAGAAATTATCATCTCTATTTTATAAACAGCGAAACTGAGACCCAGAGAAAAGGCGATTCACCCAAGGTCATGTAACTGTGACACAAAGCTTCAGGGAAGAGACTTCAGGGCTTCAGTTTTTGAGTTGGGCTCTGCTTTTGCCATACTGGACTTCTAAGAATTTCAACTCTGGAATGTTTCATCTTGCATGCCCTCAAATACCACACCACACACACACACACACACACACACACACACACACACACACACACACACACAGACATGCCCCAATCTCTAGGCAATCACGCAATCAAGAAAATTCATCCAAGAAAATACTTGCATCCAGAGAGAAACACAATACAGGCTCCTCTGTGTGGACCCAAGCAGTCAGACAAAGCATAGCACTTAGTTCTATGTAAAACTAAACCTCTCATATCAGGAACAAATGGAAAAAAAATCAACCAAAATTTCTGCGTTGAGATAATAAAAATATCTTTTGTTATTCCTTAAAGGCAGACTGTAGATGTACTACATGTTAATTTACTGTCAATTTATTCATTTTTAAAAATATAATCTCCACCAGTCAAGGTAGATTTAATTCCATTTTCATCTTGTGTACTTCCTTTCAAGGCTTGGTAATTTCTTTTCTATTTTTATCCATTCCACTTTTGCTTCCTGTCAATTTTTATATCAAAATCTGCTTCAGTTCCATTTGGCAAGGTGCAGTAACAAAAATACTCTTCATGCTTCAATGTTTAAATTTGCCATTGCACTTTAAAATGGTTCTCTGTTTGTGCCAATGGCGTAAGTCAGCTCTTTCACTTGGCGCAGATCCTGGACTTGCAGAAGGCAGGAGTTCGATTTCTATAATGGTTCTTCATCATTATCTGAAATTATCCTTTTTTCTTATTCATTTAGTGTGCATTGCACACCCACTATATGCTAGACACTGTGTATGTGCAGCGGGAATACAGCTTACATAGGAGATAAAATAAGACAGCAACGGAAAAAATGCTGGTGTATGATGACAGCACAGGTGTTCTGAGAAAGACAGTGCCCCTGCCATCATGCAGAGGAGGTGGGAGAAGAACTGGGACAGATACCAGCCACCAGAGGCCATGAGATTTTTCTCTCACCTAGAAGAAGAATATCAACTCAATGTGTCACAGACTGAGGCCATTCTGCAGCCACTAGGCCATGCGACTTTAAGCCATAGGACACAGGTATGCTTGGCTAGAAGCCTGGTCCAAGGAAGGGCCCTGTGGGAGTGCAAGGGACACTACTACACCACTGAGACCATGGCCATGGATACAGACTCCTCATTTTACCAGCATTTTGAACCACCTATCATGCCACAGGGAGTGTTAAGAGCTCAGGCTCTGGAATCAAACTATCTAGGTTCAACTCCTGGCACTGCCACTCACTACCCATGTGCCTTGTATGTAACTAGTTTCCTCACCTGTAAAGTAGGTCCTTAAGATAAATAATTGAGTTGATCAATATGAGTAATGGTTAGAACAATCCCTGGCATACAGTGAGCACTCAGGGTATTTGCTATCGTTATAATTCCTGGTTTTGTTTTTTCAGGTAGTGAAACCGCAGGTTCTGTGGCTCTGTGACACCCTCTCTAAGATGCTTTTGTGCATGGCTCAAGGTGCAGCAGGCAGGACAGAGCTGGGCAATTTAGCTAGTGCCAAACACAACTGCATCATCTTACAGCTGCCCCCATCCCTGTAATTGGCATATAACCCTTCCCGGTCACCAGGGCTGGCCATTTTCTTCTCACATTGGGAAGAGAAGCACAGAGCAGAGTAACTGCCTCATAGAAAACACACATGAGAGAGTCATGCTGTCAGGGTTGAGGTTTTAAAATAAGTTACTCAAAATCATATGGCAGGCAAGAGCCAGAAGAGGAATTTGGACCCACATCTGTCTAGCCTCAAATGTCTTCCCTCCCCACATTTCATCACACTTTGAGGTGATATACAGATATATACATATATCCTCACACCCCAGGGTGGACTTCAAGTTCACTGTAATCACATTGCACCTGTATGTAATATGGGGGTGAGTGAGGAGTGTGCAGAAAATCATACAGTCTCTTTGACCCCAGGTATGACGAGAAAAAGGTTAGCAAGTATTTTATTAGTTTCTACTTTGTCACCCTCTCATATACCACACCTGCCTCTCTCAGGCTTAGCTGTCTAAATGAACAAGTACATTCATTCATTCCTTCTCTAAATGAATTTTTAACCCCTACAATGTTTTAGACACTTTGGTGTATAAGATAGGCAAAACTGTCACATTAGGAATTTACATTCTGTTGGTGTGGGGGTGGAAGGGAAAGGCAATAAAAAGGTAAACACATTAACAGGTAAGTTAATTCCAGATTATGATGGGTGCTATTAAGAAGATAAAATGGGGCAATGGCATAGAGTCATTCTTCATTCAGCAACCAACAGACCTCTAAATAGCACTGTACTTGCAATAAGATTCACCTCCTTTCTGTGTCTTTCCGGGCCCTCCATGATCTGACCTCCCTCCAATTTCATGTCCTGCCATTTTTTTTTTCTCCTTCAGTAATCCCCAGTCATCCCAGCTTTCTTTTTGTTCCTCAAAATATAAAGTTCTGTTTCATCTCCAGGCTTTGCACCTGTTGCTCTCCTTTTCTAGAACATTCTCCACCCCCACACTCTTCCATGCCCCAGCTTTTTGAATGATGGATTCATTCTCACTTTTTTTCTGCCAAAATACCACCTCTTCAGAGAGTCTACAACCATACCATTCATTCTCTTTCCTTTACTTTGCTGCTCATCTTCTTTATAGCACTTACCATTACCTGAAAGTGTCTGATTTATTTACCTTTTTTTTTGTACCCCTCTCCTACTCATGATTGTAGACTGTAAATCCACGAGCGCAGGAGGTCTGTTCCATTCACAACTGTTTCCCCAGTGCCTAGAACAATGCCTGGCACATAGCATGAGCTTGCTCATGATTGAATGAAAGCATATTCATGCACCACAGCCAAGAGACAATTCTGACAATCAGCAAATGGGACAGAGCTTTAAAAGACTGCCATGCTAACACCAAAAATCTTCTATTTAATAAGCCCAGGAAACAAAGACTGTGTGAGAATACAAAACAAAAATAGCATATTTAGTCTTCAGACTCCAAGGGTTCCAAAATCGGTAATAATTTGGAAAGCAGCTATCACAGGGCTTAGATAGGGATGTTCATAAACTTCTCTTCTATCCTTGAGACCGTCAAAGGACGTGGCATTCTGGACACCCACCTAACCATTGTTATGGATGTCAAAATAAACACAAAACAAAATATAAAGCCAGGGATTGCTTTTCTAACAGTTTATTTACCTATTTTTTCTCTTCCCAGAAAGAAAGATAAAATGAAACTATATAATTGAACATTCAAGGGAGTCTGTGGATTTGAGAAAGGCCATAGAATTCTAGAGATGAAAGAATTTTTTTAATAATGTGTGTTTTAGGACCAGAACTCTTTGTCCAAACAAGGTCTTAGGCAGAACATAAGAGAAAATATATGTAAAAAAAGATGCAAGCAGAGGTGATCTGGTTAAAGTCAGGGAGCCCCTCACCCTACCTGGACATTTCCCTGGGTTGCAGGCGCAAGGAACACAGAGTGAGACCTGCAGATGTGGCCTAACGCTGTTATTTCACAGCCCATGAGAAGGAAAATGCCAGCCCATATCACAAGAACAAATAATGAAATTTCAAAGCTAACACTCAAAGCTGAGCCTGCACATCTTTTCAACTAAATCATAGCAACCTTTCAAAAGAACAGAATAATATACTTAAAGAGAGTTTGCTTGTCTGGGCTCACCAGGCTTCTTCTGAGTACAATTGCATCTTGTAAGAAACATTTTATCTTCTGTTAGTGATGGCATTGTATTCTTTGTATTCTTTCCAGCATGGTTGGTCCTCTCGGTCAGACTCATCCTGGACCATACACCCTCTCTGTGCTTTTCTTCTCTAACTACTCGCATTTTTCCATGAAGTCTGGGATTAATGTTAGGCTTCTTTTCTAAATCCGCCTTATTTAAAAAATTGCTATACAAAACCACTCCACACCAAATATCTTGCAGGTTTCAAATGTTCCCTAAAAGCAGTGAAGAGAGACATGACCCAGAGACTTACAAAGCTATGACAAAAGCAGGCAGAGCTCAGTGAATGCATTTCTTTCTGTATGTTTTGACATCTCACACCTGGCACAGGAAGGAGGCAGTGCAGGAATTAGGGAAAACAAGGTAAGAATTGATGTCACAAGCTCTCCCAGCAATTATTGAAGTAGGTTACTCAACATGTTTATTCCTTCATTCATTCATCTAATGCATATTTCCACGCTGACCAGGAACCATGTTAAGCTCTGAGGATACTAAGATAAGATTGTAACTCACAGCACTTACAGTCTGATAATAAACTAGCAATTACAGAATACAGTGATGCCACCGATGGATGAGCAGAGAGGGCCGTTGTGGTGGACTTTTACCTTGTTGATCCTCAAAACGTCTTGTTTTCTATATTAACACTCTTGTATAGGCCCTGACCACACTGACATTGGCTAATGAGATAGTAGCAAGCATGATGCATGCAGAGGATTGAAAATTGCTCACACATGAAGGCTTTCCCATCATGCAAAGTCCAAGTTAGTTGTACTGAGAAAGTGACATGGAGAGAAAGAAAGCAAGGCTGTCAGGGGAGGATGGGGGAGGTGTTCTAGCCTTCCAGCCGTCCTCGCCAAGGTTTCAGACACATGAATGTAGCCATCTTGAATGTTGTGGGCCCATCTACCACCTGAGTGCAACAGCAGGAGCAACCCCCAGCAGGAGCAACCCCCAGCAGGAGAATCACCCAGCTGAGTCCCAACCAAACCAAGACTCAGGAACAAATAAAATAGTGGTTGCTTTAAGCTGCTAAGTTTTGGGGTGGGTTGTCACATAGCAATAAAAACACAACCATATATATTTCTAAAAAAGAACTTTTATTGAAATTAATGCCAAGTGGGGATTTTCCATTTTGATGGATTCATTTTTACAATGTGATCTCTTTTTAAAATTATTTTCCAAATGATTACTGACATAGCATAATCTTTAGTTTGTCATATGCATGCATATTTACTCGTACAAGGAAGAAAAATCAGTAGACTGTGGTCAAGAAAAGAAGGCAAAACCAGAATTTATAGGAGAAAGAGGACAGAAAAACTGAAAGCAGTCACGGAGAATGAATTTTGTTTGCACATTTTCTGGGTAAACTGATTGGTTCATGTCCAGCAAAGAAGTCAGTCTAAACAGTCTGCTCCTAGGAAGGCTAATGAGGGGTTATCAAAGGACAGAATCTAACTGCTTATGGATTCTCCTCAAAATCTTGAGAGCTTCTCAGGGGGCTTACATGCCAGGCTGTCTGTGAGCATTGGCTGACAGTGTCCTGTCATTAAGATCTTTATCACAGCCAATGTGCAACTGTGATGCCCCATTTTCCTCATCACAGTTTTACATGCTGATTTTAATGTATCTAGCCACTTTGTTCTAACCTTTTAATTAATCTTTTAGGTTTTCTCACTGTAAAATAAGATAATCTGTAAACAATAATTTAGCCTTTTCCCTTTTATTAATATTAATATATAACTGCTGACAAACAGCAACTCATGTAGGATTAGACACACAAACAAGCACTCAGAGCACACATCCAGTTGGTGTGGCTGACCAAAGATCCTTTCTACTCAGAGGTATTCGATCAGTGTGGCTGAGGCAGCTCTAGTTTGGACCAGAGACCACTGGCAGATGGCTCATTTGGAGTTAATTCTCATTCTAATTTTTTTTCTGAAATCATCTGAATCCATGGGAAGATCTATCTTCAAATCTAGACAGTAACAACTCTTGCCTAGATATTCAGCAGATGGTTAATTCTGTGACAGTAGCACTCCACAATCACTAAGCTCTATGTGATGCTAAGTTTATTTCCTGTAAAATCAAAGTGAAACAAGTGCTATTTGGCTGAAAATGGTGTAATAAGATCCAACAAAATAGAGTTGCCTTTTGTTTCTTCTGCGGTTTCTTTTTAGAGCTAAATTGGAGAACTCCATAAACGTTAAGATGTAATGAACTAACTCATTTATTCCACTCTGCTTTCCATCTCTGACAGGTGCATACACACACACACACATACACACACACCCCACCACCACTACCACCACCACCACCATTACCATCCCACTGCCACACCAGCTGCCCTACACTATAGACCACACAGTCCTTGTATGGGAAATAGGTTTACACTATGTAAATGTTCACCCAAGGATCTACTATGGAACTCTAGCAATGCTCTATTCAGCCTAGGAAATTTGCTGTGGTGAGAGGCTAAGAGATGGAGTTTTCTGTGGAAGATAAAAGCTGCTTCCTTTATTTGAAGAAAATTAAAGTTTATTCCACAGATCAGTGGTTAACTCTCCAGGGCAAGCCCTTTTCTTCCTCCAAACTTCAACACATATTTCTACAAGTCAGGGGAATATGAATCTTCTTCCTTGGGCCAGCCAAGTGGATATCCTGTGGCAAGTTATTTGGAAACAACAAAACAGGCAATCACCTGCTTAAGTGGTACAATCAGAAAGGCCAAGAGAGACTTCCGACCTTTCCTGAACACCTTAATAATTGAAACTTACATTGATACCATTCTGTTTGCAAAAAGACAGAAATTCCCTATTTTCAAGGCTCTTATGTGGTTCTGAACCATTCCTTTGGGGAACTGGTGTCAACTACTGTCACATTATATTAAAGACCTGACAAAAAAGAGACATGGGATTGATGTTTTTAACTGAGCAGAAGTTGAAAGCTACTGGGCCAGTACCTAGGGGACTTTAGACACTGAGTGGCTAAAAAATTAGATATATTGTGGTGCAGAGAGATGAAGGAAGGAAGAGAATCAAAGAAAGAAGAAGCAATGACAACCAAAGGCAAAGTTTGCCTTTTTCTAGCTCCTAATCTTTATTCTAACAGCTATCTCGTATTAAGCACTATGTACCAGGTGTGTGAAGGTCTTTGCATGTGTTCACTCATTACACCTTTACATTTCTGTTTACAGGGAGCAGAGGGGTTTAGGGCCCTGGCTCCAGGGGTTTCTCCCTAGTAGGGGATGAGATCATCCCATATCACGTGAGCTTGTCAGGAACTTGGCATAGACCCTGAGGTTCTACTCAGGTTCCCAAGAATGAACATTCTGGACATTCAGTAAAGAGTTGTTAATATCCCTGCCTGGATCCCTTTCTTTATATTTTGAGAACATTAAGAGAGGGAAGGCTACTGACACTTGGAATGAATAGTTATAGGAAAGAAAACAGTCTTGAGGAACAATGTCAGGAAGATGTGAGAAGATGAAGAGAGGACCAGAGAATGTGTTCCTGGTCGTGGTAACCAAAAGCCACCAGGATGGACTTGAGGTTCCTAGAAATCAATTGGGGAAGGAAATCCTAGGAGAAAGATTGGTCTTCTTGTCAATCTAGAGGGGTTTTTTTTCCATTTATTATGGTTTCAACACTAAAAGAAATATGAACTTATTTCCGTGCCTCGAACTGGTGATTTGAAATATGTTTATTGGAAATATTAAAAATCTATATTTTTACTTTAGGACAGATAATTGTGTTTTACCTCAATGTTCTAGTTTGTATTTAGCTTAAAGGACATCCTTGAAATATCTGTTTTTTATAAGAGCTTCAGAGTTGAAAGGGGAAAGGAAGACTGTTTAGGCTGAGAGAGTTCTGTCTGGGTTTGCTTTGGTCTCGTCGGTGGGCTGGGGTGATTAGCATCACGCAGGGCATGCGATTCTGACACCCTCTTCTGTGGTGGGGGTGAGAAGGCACTGGTGCCACTAGTCCCTGACCTCTCCCTCAGACAAGTTGCAAATGAAAACTGAGGGGGTGGAGTAGCTATGGAAACCAGGAGGGAAGGATTTTTTTGTTTAAATGCATATGAATTAGAACAAAATGACTGGCATCCCTTTTTCTTTTTCCATCTGTGACAAAAATTCTGTGTCCTGGTTTCTACCTTCACTTAAGAGTAACTTATGGGGGAAAGAACATCATGAAGACCTGCTATTGGCACAGTGTCATTTCCTCTTTCTATGTTTCTGTAGATTAATTTTAAAGCCATTTGGTAGAATTAATCATATAGGCCAGTCCCACTCTCCCTGCAAATGTCTACCTTCATGCAGGTGATTTTGTAGAAAGGAGCTTCTCCAATAAAGAAGAGCTTCTCTTTCAATTCCATGGACATCAGAGAGAGTCCCTTTCAAAATAAGGAGGCTTAGGTCTGGAGAGACAAAGGCCTCTACTTTCTCAAAGGCCTCTTGGACCAAGTCCAGGTATGAGTCCTCAGTACCGCGTTTGTCTCTACGGCACAGCATTTGAGATTTTCATGAGGCTACCTGACCTCAATCTGTTTCCTTTTTATATTAACTCTTTTGGCCCCAGTGGGACATACCCATTTTATGAGTTACTGACATTTATAACCTACTTCATTTTAGCATAAACTTTCTGCCTTTTGTTCTTTTGTGGGCAACATATTAGTCTTTGGATTCTGAGTTTTTAAATGGTATAATTTTTGTTTGGCTCCAGGCAACAGTAGTTCTACTTTGTGTCTGAGCCTCCCATCATCATCTGTCACTGTGCCCACTTGTTCTATTAAAGTATCATCAGGAAGGCACACAATTGATCCAGGGTAAAACATTCTGCTCCAGCAGTGAATGAATCATTCAACGTTGTGTGTCCACTGGGAGAGAAAAAAAAAAAAAAGCTTCATGCAGCATATTCATTTCCACAATTTTTATGTATTACCATGAAGACATAGTTATTAATTCACTGTCTCCAGAGATATTCCCAATCCATTTCAAAGCCCGCAATCCTGATTATTGTAGAAATTATTACACTCACTTTGTTTCACTCTGCTCTACCTTCTAAATCTGAACATGTCTATTGATACTTTCTCCTGTCAATAGTCATGCTAATGATGGAAGAACCTTGGCCAATATGATTAGAGTCTGAAAGAATCTCCTGAGTGATGTAAAACAAGCTCATAGGCAGAGGGGAGAACTTCCTCCTCTAACACACAGGCTGGTGTCTGACTCACTACAAAAAAAGAAAAAGAGAGCAACATGGTTCCACTGTCTCTTTGGATCTCATGAGTTGAAAGCTGAGGCTGTACTCCCCAACAAGCATGAGTATTTCATTTCTGAGTAGGTGACTGGAGAAAGATGAAATCAACTTAATTTGAAGAACATTAAAAAATATGTTTTCATGCTTTGGAAAAGTTTCAGTGTAACAGGTGAAATATTTGGAAATAAAAAATTGTAGATTTTGTACCATTGTTGGCCTGGAAGAGCAGGTCACAGTTAATTAATGTTCTAAGGTAACACTGTGTCATATTTGTAGGACAAGTAACAATTCACAGAATGAATTAATCATTGGATCCTGCTATGTTCTGAATATTTGTGCTCCACAAAACTCATATGTTGAAAACCGAACCACCAACGTGATGGTATTAGGAGGCGGGGCCTTTTAGAGGCAACCAGATCATGAGGGCAGAGCTAATGGCACTAATGGGATGAGTGTCCTTATAAAAGAGACGCCAGGCCAGGCGCGGTGGCTCATGCCTGTAATCCCAGCACTTTGGAAGGCCAAGGCAGGCGGATCACAAGGTCGGGAGTTCGAGACCAGCATGGCCAAAATAGTGAAACACTGTCTCTACTAAAAGTACAAAAAATTAGCCGGATGTGGTGGTGTGCACCTGTAATCCCAGCTACTTGGGAGGCTGAGGCAGGAGAATTGCTTGAACCCGGGAGGCAGAGGTTGCAGTGAGCCAAGATCATGCCATTGCACTCCCGCCAGGGTGACAGTGCGAGACTCCGTCTCAAAAAAGAAAATTAATAAATAAAGATAAAAAAATAAAAAGAGACCCCAAAAAGACCCTCGCTCCCTCCACCATGGGAGGACCCAGCAAGAAGATGCCATTTATAAGCCAGAAAGTGGGCTCTCTTTAGACAGCAAATCTATCTTGATCTTAGACTTGCCAGCCTTCAGAAATGTGAGAAAGAAATCTCTGTTGTTCATAAGCCACCCACTCAGTTTATAGATTTTGTTATGCAGCCTGAACAGGTTAAGACAGATCCCTCAATCTTTTATTCAAGAGCAACAGGGACAGTGGCCACGACTACAGATGGGAGTCAAATATATCTGGGCTTTATGCAAGCTTAAACATGCACTAGATAATTGACACTGGACGAGTTACCCCACTGTTCTTGCTCTCAACTTTATAATCTTGGGAACGAAGATGGTAATAATATCTATTTCACTGGGGTATCATAAACAAGGGTGCCCAGTACACTGGGGTGTTACATAAATCAGTGCTCAACAGTAGCTGTTATTTTGCTCTAGGATATTATTGAAGCATATAAAGCCTTATCTTTCCGACAGACTCCGGGCTGTCAAATGCCCTCTGCAATGTTTCTTCAAATTCCTAGAGGATGTAATTTTCATGCCCCTGGTTTAGACAGAGGCTATCTTTCCTACACTCCTTAGAAGATAATGTATTTCAAAATAAAGAAAGATCTGAAAGATCTCATTGCTACTAAATACAGAATACTGCATTATCCATAATATTGAACTTAAATTTGCCTTTGTGATTTTAAAATCTACTTTTAAAATTCTTATACTATATTTAATTGTTGACATTTCCAGGTCTCTATTTTGTGGAGTTAAGACAGCATTAAATACAAAATGAAGAAAATGAAGGACAGATCTCTAGTGCATATACCAGCTTACAGTTTTGTAAATGCAATGCCACGAAATGTGCCCCTGATGTCACAAGAGCTTGTAAGCCAGCTGGGGACCCAGACACATCAGAGGTGACATCTCAAGGCAGGGGGAGGGTACCAGAGGCAGCCATGGCAGAGCACGGGAAGAATCCCTTGGGGAGCCATGTCCAGTCTTGCAGATGCTAATTAATCTTGTCATAATGTTGTGCCAGTCCTCCTCCTTGGTAGCTCTGTCAGAGCATTCTGAACGATCACGGTAAGAGAAATGCAATGACAGCCATGCTTCATCTCCAGCTGTTTCCTAAGTAGATGACAGGTATTCACAAAGTGTTCCTCACAGTCCTGATGAGACTGAGGAGCAGAGTCCACTCCTCAAAACATCCTGGAGTGTTGACATGTTCTGACGGTGTCAGTAATCTGTCAGGATTTGGGTATTTTATCCAGTGATGGATTAGAGGGCATGAAGCTGTGGGTTTTGGAGCTGGACTCACCATTTTTAGGGCTCAAGGGTGTTATACTCTAAGACTAAAACTCACTGAGGGTAAGCACCTCCCTCCATGTTTTACATTTCTTCCTATCGCTGCGTAAGGCCAGTCTCAGTGGCCTGCATATAGTAGGTGCTCATTATATTTACTGTTGATTATATTTACCAAAATATCTTATGGATTCCTCATTATTTAATTTCATGGAGTCTTTACATTATCCATGGAACCGTGTACCTCTTGAATCTCATCTTATCCATCAGGACCTCTCTGACTGTCCCAGTTCATAGTAAGCTTCTTTTCCTCTGAATGTACCATCCTTCTGACACTAAAGAGAACATGCCCACAACACCGGGCACGGTGGCTCACACCTGTAATCCCAGCACTTTGGGAGGCCGAGGTGGGCGGATCACGAGATCAGGAGATCGAGACCATCCTGGCTAACACGGTGAAACCCCATCTTTACTAAAAATACAAAAATTAGCCGGGCATAGTGGCGGACGACTGTAGTCCCAGCTACTCGGGAGGCTGAGGCAGGAGAATGGCGTGAACCCGGGAGGCGGAGCTTGCAGTGAGCTGAGATTGCGCCACTGCACTCCAGCCTGGGTCACAGAGCGAGACTCCGTCTCAAAAAAAAAAAAAAAAGAGAATATGCCCACAACTTGCAAAGTACCTCTCTTACAACAGAGTGAGTGTGCCACGTGATTACATGGGGTTGTATTGGTTTATTTCCTTCATTCTGTGTTTTCAAATTATGCTCTTTAGGGACCTGAGAGAAGGAAAACAGGCTCAGTGCCAACTCACACGACTCTTAAAGGCAGATCTCTTTACACAGAGATCTTGACAAAGTTTCAAGTTTATGGCATAAAAGGACCCAAGGTGCTTTGTCCTCCTCAATTTCTGCCTGAGGAATGGTAGTCGGTAGGGGTGTTCATTTTTATGTTTCCCTGGTCAACTGGGAAACAGTTACCCAATTATAAGGCAGCTGTCCCCTGTCATTTGAGATACTGATTACAGTGATGTCACACAGTCAAGGACACAACAAGTAGCTAGGATGGACCTAAGGGTCTCTGGTATGCCTACAATGCCAGGCATTTGTGAGGTTTGTTTTGAGGTCAACATCTAGTTCAAGATTCATATGTATATTTTAATGAAGACTTTTCTTCCTTTTTTTCGCACCTTTCTCCCTTCACTAAGTTGGGCACTGGATGTTAGTAATACTAAGAGACATGAGACATTATCTCTCCCTTCAGATCATGACTCAGTGGAAGATTTAGATATATAAACAGAAAGTGACACATTGGAGTATGCACTATGAACTATGAGAGCACAAATGAGAAACATGTTTTGAAAGAAATGCATAGAGGAAAAACTACATGGATATGAGATATTTAAGCTGGACCCTCAAAGATGACAAGCACATCACCAAGTCTTGATGATCTTAGCTCCTTAATCCATCTTTAATCTCTCTGCCTTTTCCCATCTCTGCTGCTAGACCCTCATCAGAGCTGACAACATGCCTAGCCTGCACTACTGCAAGAACTTCTTGGTCTATGGTAGTGTGGTCAACTGAAGAAGCCAGCTTAGTTTCTCCAGTCAGGTGCTCACACTAAGAAAGGTTGGATGGAGGTTATAAAGTGGCTGTGAATGAGAATTCGGTCTGGGCTCTACCAAGCAGAGAAGCCATGCAGAGATGAGAAGCTTGACAGGCATGAAACCATGTTAAGCAGAAAAATAGAAATTCATAACAGAATGGGTGTGGCATTATATGGTGTTCTGTGGAGTACCATGATCCTTCTTCATGAAACAACTTCAAGGCAGACATCTGGCAATTTTTCCATTGCCCCCAGGGCAGAGAGTAACAGAAAGGATGGAGATGTGCAAAGAAGAAGTAAAAAGAATCAGAAGTAGAAGAGAAGAGAACAAAAAGAGGAAACAGGGAATGGAAGAGGTCTTCCCACCCCACCACCACCAGCCTTGCGAAAAGTAACCTCACAGGCATTTCTCTCAACTGGGACTCCCTTAGAAATGGTAGAACATTTAGTTCTCTATATTATATCAAAATAATCTTCTGTATTGACCTTTCATATTGCCTAAAAACACTTTTTTTGCTTATTGAAAAAAGTCCTTTTATAATATTATTAAATAATATGAATTTATTTGCATTTTAATGCAAATACCCCTAGGAGAGGTAAATCATAGAAGCTAATATTTTGACATTTTGTGGACATTTGTAGATAGCTAATAATGGTCCACACCTCAAAATGAAAAAAGGACAGGTGTGTGTGTGTGTGTGTGTGTGTGTGTGTGTGTGTGTGTTGGTGGGGGTGACAAAAACTCTTGAGAACAAACACCAAAGAAGAAGGCACAAAGTGGGAGAATATCAAAAGTGAGGCGCAACATCTCAATTGGGGGACCTGGAATGTAGAGAGACAGCTGACTCCCATCATCCAGGCCACCAGCATTTTCATTTCAACCTTGTCAGTCACTTTCTATCTGCTATTATTATATCCACACCTGCTGCTCTAAATCATTCTCCACACAGCAAACCAGAGCTTCAAAATACATAAAGCAAAAACTGTTAAAACTGAAAGGAAAAATAGATATATCTGCAATTATAGTTGGAGACATCAATAACCTCTTTAAACAATTGATAGAACAACTAGCCAGAAAATCAGCAAGGATATAGAAGAAACTAGCAACACCATCAAATAACAGGAATGAATTGACATTTATAGAACACTCCAACCAACAACAGAAGAATACACAGGCCAGGTGCAGTGGCTCACTCCTGTAATCCCAGCTCTTTGGGAGGACGAGGCAGGTGGATCACCTGAGATAATGAGTTCAAGACCAGCCTGGCCAACATGGCAAAACCCTATCTCTTCTAAAAATACAAAAATTAGCCAGGTGTGGTGGTGCATGCCTGTAATCCCAGCTACTTGGGAGGTCAAGGCAGGAGAATTGCTTGGACCTGAGAGTCAGAGGTTGTAGTGAGGCGAGATTGTGTCACTGCACTGCAGCCTTGGTGACAGAGTAAGATTCTCTCAAAAAAAAAAAAGAAAGAAAAAGATGAAGAAGAATACACAGAGGAGATA
Source organism: Macaca nemestrina (assembly GCF_043159975.1). Taxonomy (NCBI): domain Eukaryota; kingdom Metazoa; phylum Chordata; class Mammalia; order Primates; family Cercopithecidae; genus Macaca; species Macaca nemestrina. The sequence continues at coordinate 86,136,343 of NC_092134.1, read as the reverse complement.
AATATGTATACATATTTATATATATTATATGTATACATATATTATATGTATACATGCATACACATTCATATAAGGAAGCCATATACTGAATGATAAAATAAACCTCAACAACTTTAAAAGGATTAAAATGATACAGAGTATGTTTTTTTGACCACATGGATTTCAAGCTAGAAATCAGTAACAAAAGGATAACATGAAAATCTCCAAACACATGGAAACCAAATATAAATAGCTCATGCTAGTCTCAAGAAAATTTGAGAAATATAGTGAACTAAACAAAAATGAACTAAACAAAAATGAAGATACAACATATTAAAATTTGTGGTATGCAGCTAAAGCAGTGCTGAGGAAAAATCTTACAGCTCCATACCCAGAGGTGAAAGTCTTGAATTAATAATCTAAGCTCTCACTTCAAGAAAATAGAAAAAGAACAGCAAAAATCAGGCATACCTCATATTATTGTGCTTTGCTTTCTTGTGAGTCACAGACACTGTGCTCTTTACAAATTGAAGGTCGATAGCAGCTGTAAGTCGAGCGAGTCTACTGGTACCATTTTTCCAATAGCAGGTGGAAAAATTATGTCTGTGTCACATTTTAGTAGTTCTCACAATATTTTAAACTTTTAAATTATTTTTATATCTGTTATGATGATTAGCGATCTTTGATATTACTATTGTAATTGCTTTTGGGATACTGTAAACAGCACCCATATAAGACAGCAAACTTAATTGATAAATGTTGCATGTGTCCTCACAGCTCCACTGACCAGCTATTTGCTGTCTCTCTCTCTCTCTCTCTCCCCTCAGGCCTCCTTATTTTTTGAGACACAATTATATTGAAATTAGGTCAACTAATAACCCCACATTGGCCTCTAAGTGTTCAAGTGACAGGAAGAGCTGCATGTCTCTCACATTAAATCAAAAGCTAGGAAAAATTAAGCTTAGAGAAGAAGGCAGGTAGAAAGCCAAGATAGGCTAAAAGCTAGACTCTTGTACCAATTAGTTGGCCAAGTTGAGAATGTAAAGGAAAAGTTTTTGAAGGCAATTAAAAGTTCTATGGCAGTGAACACACAAATAATAAGAAAGTGTAAAAAGCCTCATTGCTAATATGGAGAAAGTTTTAGTGGGCTAGACAGAAAATCAAACCAGCCGCAACATTTCCCTAAGCCATAGCCTAATTTAGAGCAAGGATGTACAAGGAGGTGAATGCTGTTTTCATGCCTGCTAACACAGCATTCATTCTGCAACCCATAGACCAAGGAGTAATTTCAACTTTTTAGTCTTATTACTTGAGAGGTAAATTTTGTAAGACTATAGTTGCCATAGATAGTGCTGGGCAAAATACATTGAAAACCTTCTGGAAAGCATTCATCATTCTAAATGCCATTAAGGACGCTCATGACTCATGGGAGGAGGTCAAAATAGCAACCTTAACAGGAGGATTATTTTGAGATGTTATAAGATGTTATAAGATGAAATAATCCTTAAGGATTATTTTGAGATGTTAAAGACTTCAGTGTAAGGAATAATTGCTAATGTTGTGGAAATAGCAAGAGAACTAGAATTAGAAGCCTGAATATGTGACTGAATTGTTGCAATCTCATCAAAAAACTTGAATGGATGAGGAGTTGCTTCTTATGGATGGGCAAAAAAAGTGGTTTCTTGATATGGAATCTACTCCTGGTGAAGATGCTATAAACGTTGTTGAAACGACAATAAAGGATTTAGAATATCACATAAACTTAGTTGATAAAGCAGTGGCAGGGTTTGAGAAGATTGACTCTAATTTCAAAAGAAGTTCTACTGTGATTAAAATGCTATCAAACAGCATCACATGCTACAGAGAAATCTTTTGTGAAGAGTCAATTGATGAGGCAAACCTCATTGTCTTTATTTTAAGAAATTTCAGAGAGGCTTAAAAATGGCTGACTAGAGGCATCTGGTACTTGCCTCCTCCACAAAACAGCACTGAAATAGCAAGTAGACAATCACACTTGTAATAGATCTTCTAAGACAGAACACTGGAATTCAACAGAGAAGTGGCAGGAAACACCTAAAGCAAGGAGGGAGAGGAAAGTGAGGCGGCCTGCTCAGCCAGGATCAGTTGGGAGTCCAGAGACCCTTCCCAACAGGGGAAAGAGTAAGTGGGAGATCCCCAGTGGTGCACATTTCCACCACAGAGCCCTGAAATCCTAGCCATGGAAGAGTCTCTTGACCTTCATCTACCCTGAGAATAAAATAGAAAGTTGCAGAGACCATGTGATGGCATTACTTGGAGAGGGACTTCACCCTGGGTTCCACACTCGCTATGTGGTAGAAATAGCAAGATATATAGAATTAGAAGTGGAACCTAAATATGTGACTGATTTGCTGCAGTCTCACCGAAAATCTTGAACAGATGAGGGACTGTTTCTCATGAATGAGCAAAGAAAGTGGTTTCTTGACATGGAATGTACTGAAGTGCACATTCAGTACATGCAGTGAAGATACTGTGAATATTGTTGAAATGACAACAAAGGATTTGGAATGCTACATAAAGCAGTGCCTCTCAACTCCCTTGGGCACCGAGAATAAAATAGGGAGTTGCAGAGACAATACAATGGCACTGCTCCAGACTGGCGGCTCACACTGGTCCTAAGCAACTATAGCACAATGTCATTTTGAACACCCAATCCCCAACACACTACATCCTGCCCTGGGACTCAACAGGCCCTGCATCTCCACATCCCTGGAGCCCCATTGACATTCCCTGTCCACAGTCATCACCACTGCTGGCTGCTGCCACTGGAGCTGAAGTACAAACCACTGGCAGCAACTCTGCTGCCCCCGTAGCAGGGCAGCCCCACATTTAAAAGATATTCCACCTGCAACTGCCACCTGAAGCCCAAGTGTGTGCACCCTAGCTGCCTGCCTGTGGCTATTGCAACAGAAAGCAACATTGCCCTCCCCAAGCATAGATGCTGTCACTCTCACCTGAGCATTCCACCAGGGGCTGGGGATGACCCTGCCTCTGTCTACCACAGCCAGCATCTGCATGCATCAATGGGGGCTGAGGGCAGGCACACCCAGTCTGGCTCCACCCCTGCTAGTGTCCAAGCATGCTGTTCAGGGGTCTGGGGATCACCCAGCCCCAACCACCACTACTGGTATCTGAGCACTCCTTCTAGGATCCTGATGTCACGCCCAACCAACCTGTCATTACCACCATAGCCGGCACCCAACTGCATGCACTACTTGCGGAATGGGGGAATGGCCTACCTAGCCAGTTGTAGTTACCACCAACACCAGCACAGATCATTTGAGTGCCAAAGGGTCATCCCACTACCGCTAGTGATATCGCCCATGCCCACTGCCTAGGGACCTGAAAACCAACCCACATGCTTCGCCCACCACTGCCATCCCTGGCACTCAAGCAACCTAGATGCCCAAGAATAAGGTTGCTTGGCCCCACTAACATTGATGTCAGCATACACCACCCTGAGGTCCAAGGACAGGCATGATTGGTCCACCACTGCCACTACTGGGGCCCAAGAACTGGCCTACCTGGAATGCCTGTCTCCAATAAAACTTTACCATAGCCTCCATTAACAACTACACCCTAAGCCACTGATGGAACCACAGACTCCACAGCTGCTGTTTATAGCTGAAGAAATTATACAGGGACTATACTACTTCACACACCCAAAATCAAAGCCAAGGTGCCCTCCCCAACCAACACCATGGTTATATCTTCAGGAAAAATCCTCCCCTAGGAAAACAAATCCATAATAGGAAGAATAGGTTGTTACACCAGATGCTCAGATACCAATGTAAGGAAACAAGAAACATGAAAAAGCAAGAAAATATGACACCTGCAAAGGAACACAATAATTCTCCAGCAACAGATTCCAATGAAATTTATGAAATTTCATAAAATCCTTGAAAAAAATTCAAAATATTGACATGAAAGAATTCAGTGGGATATAAGAGAATACAGATAAACAATACAAAGAAATCAGAAAAAAAATTCAGGAAGCGAATGAGAAATTTACCAAAGGGACGTCATAGAAAAGAACCAAACAGAAATACTAGAACTGAAGAATTCAATAAATGAAATAAAAAATACATTTAAAGTCTACAACAATGGACTACATCAACCAGAAGAAAGAATTTGAGAAGTTGAAGATAAGGCCTTTGAAATAACCCAGTCAGACAAAAATAAAAAAAAAAAAATGAAAAAGAATGAACAAAGCCTATGTGCCATATGGGACACCATAAAGCAAGCACATATTTGAATTTTTAGTGTCCCAGAAGGCAAGATAAAATGAAAGGGATAGAACATCTATTTAATAAAATAATAGCTGAAAACTTCTAAAGTCTAGCAAGAGATATCGATATCCAGATACAGGAAGTTCATATGTTCCCAACTAGTTACATTCAATAAAGTCTTCTCCACAGCACATTATTGTCAAACTGTCAAAAGTCAAAGGCTAAAAAAAATTCTAAAAACAGTAAGAGAGAAGCATCTAGTCAATTATAAGGCAGCTCTGATCAGAATGACAGAAGATTTATTTTAAAAAATTTTTATGATTATTATTATTTTGAAATGCAGTTTCACTCTTGTCCTCCAGGCTGGAGTGCAATGGCACAATCTCAGCTCACTGCAACCTCCACCTCCCAGCTTCAAGCGATTCTCCTGCCTCAGTCTCCCGAGTAGCTGGGACTACAGGTGCATGCCACCTTGCCCGGCTAATTTTTGTATTTTTAGTGGAGATGGGGATTCACCATGTTGGCCGGCCTGATCTCAAACTCCTGACCTCAGGTGCTCTGCACACCTTGGCCTCCCAAAGTGCTGGGATTACGGGCGTGAGCCACTGTGCCCAGCCTAACAGCAGATTTCTTAGCAAGAAGCCTTACAGTCCAAGAGAGAGTGGGATATTATATTCAAAGTGCTGAAACAAAAAAAAAATCAGTCAAAGATACTATACCCAGAAAAGTTATTCTTCATGGATGAAGGAAAAATAAAGTCTTTCCTAGACAATCGAAAGCTGGAAAAATTCATCACCACTAGACCAGCTCTACAAGAAATGCTTAAGGGAGTCCTATACCTGGAAGTGAAAGGATGATATCCACCATCATGAAAACACACAAAAGTATTAAACCCATCAGTAGAGCAAACACACAAATAAGGAAGACAAAGGACTCAAATAGTATACTATAGAAAATCACAAAGCCATAATACACAATGGGAGAAAGAAAAAAACAAAGAATATGCAAAAACCCCAGAAATCAATAAATAAGGTGACAGGAATAAGTGCACACATATCAATAATAACCTTGAGTATAATGTTCCCATTTAAAAGATAGAGGTGGGCTAAATGGATTAAGAAAAAAATGAAAACCAAAAAAGTGGAGGAGTAGCAATACTTACATAAAACAAACTTTAAGTCAAAGAACAGTAGAAAGAGACATAGAAGATCATTATATAATGATAAAAGGGTCAATTCAGCAAAAGTAATTAACAATTTTAAACATATATATGAACCCAACCACAGAGCAACTAGATACACAAAGCAAATATTGTTAGATCTAAAGGAAGATATAGACTCCAATACAATAATGGTTAAGGACTTCAACATCCTACTCTCAGCATTAAACCAATCATCTCTACAGAAAATTAGCTAAGATATATTGGATTTAATCCAAACTTTAGATCAAATGGACATAATAGACATTTACAGATAATTTCATCTAACAGTTACAGAATACACATTCTTCTCATCAGCATAAAGAACATTCTCCAGGATAAGCAATATATTAGGACAAAAGTAAATCTCATTAAATTTGTAAAAATCAAAATCGTATCAAGCATCTTCTTAGACTACAATGGAATAAAAGTAGAAATCAATAACAAGAGGAACTTTGGAAACTGTATAAATACATTAAACAGAATACTCTTGAATGACCACTGGGTCAAGGAAGAAATTAAGGAGGAAATGGAAACATCTCTTGAAAAAAAATAATTGAAACACAACATACCAAAACCTATGTGATACAACAAAAGCAGTGCTAAGAGGGAAGTTTGTAGCAATAAACATCCACATTGCCAGGCGCGGTGGCTCACGCCTGTAATCCCAGCACTTTGGGAGGCCGAGGCGGGCGGATCACAAGGTCAGGAGATCGAGACCACGGTGAAACCCCGTCTCTACTAAAAATACAAAAAATTAGCCGGGCGCGGTGGCGGGCGCCTGTAGTCCCAGCTACTCAGGAGGCTGAGGCAGGAGAATGGCGTAAACCCGGGAGGCGGAGCTTGCAGTGAGCCGAGATCGCGCCACTGCACTCCAGCCTGGGCGACAGAGAGAGACTCCGTCTCAAAATAAAAATAAAAATAAAAATAAACATCCACATTAAAAAAGTAGAAAGACTTCAAATACACAATCTAATAACACAGCTCAAGGAATTAAAAAGCAAGAACAAGCCAAGCCGATTAGTAGAAGAAAATAAATAATAAAGAGTAGGGCAGAACTAAACTGAATTGAGAGTAAAAAACAAATTACAAAAAATCAACTAAATCAAAAGTTGGTTTTTTGAAAAGATAAATAAAACTGATAAAACACTACCTAGACTGATCAAGTAAAGAGAGAAAATGCAAATAAGCAAAATTAGAAATTAAAAAGGAGACATTATAACTGATAATGCAGAAATACAAAAGATCATCAGATACTATTATGAACAACTATATAGTGAGAAACTGGAAAACCTTGAGAAAATAGATAAGTTCCTAAATACATATAACCTACTTAGATTGAATCAGAAAGAAATGGAAAATGTAAACAGACCAATAATGAATAATTAAATTGAATCAGAATAAAGTCTCTCAACAAGAAAAAAAGTCCAGAACCTGCCAGATTTTACCAAAGTTCCAAAGGAACTAACACTAATTCCCAAACTATCAAAAACTGAGGATGAGAGAATTCTCCCTAACCCATTTTATGAGGTCAGCCTTACCCTAATACCAAAACCAAGCAAGGACACAACAAAAAAAGAAAATTACAGGCCAGTATCTCCAATAAACCTAGAGAAAAAATCCTCAACAAAATACTACCCCACCAAATCCAACAACATATCAAAAAATAATACATCATGATCAACTGTGATTTGTCCCAGGTGTGCACGGATGGCTCAATATATGCAAATTAATAAATGTGATATATCACATTGACAGAATGAAGGACAAAAACCATGTGATTATCTCAATAGATGCAAAGTAGCATTTGATAAAATTCAACATTTCTTAATGATAAAAACTCTCAACTAACTAGGAGCAGAAGGAACATGCCTCAACATAATAAAGGTTATATGTGACAAACCAAAAACTAACATCACACTAAATGGGAAAAACCTGAAAGCCTTTCATCTAAGAACTGAAACAAGACAAGCATGTCCACTTTCACCACTCCGATTCAATATAGTACTGGAAGTCCTAGCCAGAGTAACCAGTCAAAAGAAAGGAATAAAAAGCATGCAAATTGGGAAAAAGGAAGTCAAATTGCCCCATTTTGCAGATGATTTGATCTTATATCTAGAAAAACCTAAAGACTCCACCAAAAAACCCTGACATCTGATAAATAAATTGAATATTCAGTAAAGCTTCAGGATACAAAACCAACAACAACAAAAAATCAGTAGCATTTCTATACACCAATAGTGAACTAGCTGAGAAAGAAATTAAGAAGGAATCCCGCTTACAATAGCTACAAAAAGAAAAGAAAGAAAGAAAGAAAGAAAGAAAGAAAGAAAGAAAGAAAGAAAGAAAGAAAGAAAGAAAGAAAGAAAGAAAGAGAAAGAAAGAAAGAAAGAAAGAAAGAAAGAAAGAAAGAAAGAAAGAAAGAAAGAAAGAAAGAAAGAAAGAAAGAAAGAAAGAAAGAAAGAAAGAAAGAAAATCCAAAATACCTAGGAATAAGATGAAAAACTTCTGGAAGAAAAACTATAAAGCACTGGTGAAAGAAATTGAAGAGGACAACAAATGATATAAACATCCCATGCTCATGGATCAGAATTAATATTGTTAAAATGACCTTATTTAAAGCAATCTACACATTTAGTGCAATACACATCAAAATATCTATGTCATTTTTTACAGAAATAGAAAAAAATTCACCTAAAATTTGTATGGTGTTTTTTGTTTGTTTGTTTTAAAAAAAGCCCAACAACCAAAACAATCCTGAGCAAAAAGAATAAAGCTGGAAGCATCACATTACCTGACTTCAAAATATGTTACAAGGCTATAGTAACCAAAATGGCAAGGTATTGATATAAAAATAGATGCACAGATGAATGGAACAGAATGAAGAACCCAGACATAAATCCACATATTTATAGTCAATTGATTTTTTACAAAGGCACCAAGAATATACACTGGGGAAAGACCATCTTCTTCAATAAATGGTGCTGGGAAAATCAAATAGCCATATGCAGAATAAAAAAACTGGACCCCGTCTCTCACCATATGCATAAATCAACTCAAAATAAATTAAAGATATAAATTTAAGACCCGAAACTATAAAACTACTAGAAGAAAACATAGGGGAAATGCTTCAGGACATTGGCGTAGGCAAAGATTTTTAGCTAAGACCTCGAAAGCACAGGCAACTAAAATGAAAACAGATAAATGGGACTACATCAAACTAAAAACCTCTGCACAGCAAAGGAAACAACAGAGAGAAGAGGCAGCCTGTTGAATAGGAGATAATATTTATAAACTCTTCATTCAATAAAGGACCAATATCAAGACCAGACTGGCCAACATGGTGAAACCCCATCTCTATTAAAAATACAAAAATTAGTCGGGCATGGTGTTGGGCTCCTGTAATCCCAGCTACTTGGGGGGCTGAGGCAGGAGAATTGCTTGAACTTGGGAGGCAGAGGTTGCAGTGAGCTAAGATCATGCCATTGCACTCCAGCCTGGGCAACAGGAGTGAAACTCCATTTTAAAAAAATATAATTAAAAAAAGGACTAATATCCAGAATATGCAAGGAACCCAAACAACTCAATAAGAAAAAATAATAATAATCCCATTAAAAAGTAGACAAAGAACATGAATAGATATTTTTCAAAAGGAGACATAGAAATGGTCAACAGATATATGAAAATATGCCCAATATCTCTAATCATCAGAAATGCAAATCAAAGCCACAATGAGATATCCTCTTACCCCAATTAGAATGGTTATTACAAAAAAGATGAAAACCCCAGATGCTGGTGAAGATGTGGAGAAATGAGAACTATTATATACTTTTTGTGGGAATGTTAGTACAACCACTGTAACAAACAATATGGAGATTTCTCAAAAAACTAAAAACAGAACTACCATATGACTCAACAATGCTACTACTGGGTATTTATTCACAGGAAAGAAAATCAGAATATCACAGGGACACCTGTACTCCATGTTTATTGCAGCACTATTTATAATAGCAAATATATGGAATAAACCTAGTGTCCATCAATGGACAAATGGATAAAGAAAATGTGATATATATACACAGTGCAGTACTATTTGGCCATAAAATGGAATAAAATCATGTCATCTATGGCAACACAGATGTAACTACAGTTCACTATGTTAAGTGAAATAAACCAGGCCCAGAAAGACAGAGTACATATTCTCGTTCATATGTAGGAGCTAAAAGTGCTGATCTCATTGAGGTAGAGAGTGGAATGACAAATATCAGAGTCTGGGAAAGGTGTATGGCTGAAGAGGGGGATGAAGAGAGGTTGGTTAATGGGTACAAACATTAGTTAGATAGATGTAATAAGTTCTAATGCTCATTAGAAAAGCAGCTTGACTATAGTTAACACAATGTATATTGTATGTTTAAAAATAGCTAGAAGAGAGGATTTGAAATGTTCCCAACACATAGAAATAATAAGTAATTGAGGTAACACCTTAAGTACCCTGACTTGATCATTACACATTCTATGCATGTAAAAAAATCACATATACCCCACAAATATGTATAATATCATGCTTCATTAAAGATAAATAAATTATTATTACATATTAGGACAGAAAAAAAAATTGCCACAGACACCCCAACCTTCAGCAACCACCACCCGGATCAGTTAGCAGACATAAACATTGAAGCAAGACGCTCCACAAGCAAAAAGATACAACTTACTTAAGGCTCAGATGATTGTTAGTATTTTTTAGCAATAAAATATTTTAAATAGAGGTGGGTACATTTTTCAGACATAATACTATTGCACACTTAATAGACTACATTATGTGTAAACATAACTAGTATATGCATTAGAAAACCAAACAATTTTTGTGATTTGCTTCATTGTGGTATTCACTTTTACTGTGGTGGTCTGGGACCAAACCCACAATATCTCAGAGGCATGCTTGTAAATCTGAAGCAAACAAAAGGAAGGAGGTAACAAAGATAAAAGCAGAAACCAATGAAACTGCAAACAGAACAATAAAGAAAGTTAGTGAAACATAAAGTGGTTCTTTGAAAAGACCGATAAAATTAACGAACCTCTAGCAAGACTGGCCAAAAAAAAAAAGGAAGACAAAGATGATAAATATTGGAAATAAAAGAGAGTATCACCTTAAACCCTGCAGACATCAAAAAGATAATAAGAGAATTCTGTAAACAAATCTATGTACGTAAATCTGACAACGAGAAGATATGAATCAATTATTCAAAAAACATAAATTACCATTACTCATGCAATAGGAAATAGATCATTAGAATAATCTATTGCCATTAAATAAATTAAATTAGGATTTGAAAACCTTTTCAAAAGCTTCAAGCCCATATGGTTTCATTGAATAATTCTACCAAATATTTAAAGAAGAACTAGCACCAATTCCACACATTCTCTTGCAGAAGATTAAATTGGGAGCACCTCCAAATTCACTTTATAAAGCTGATGTTAGTTTAATATAAAAATCAGAGAAAGAAAGAAAGAAAAGGAAAGAAAGAAAGAAGAAAGAAAGAAAGAGAGAGAGAGAGAAAGAAAGAAAGAGAAAGAAAGAAAGAAAGAAAGAGAAAGAAAGGAGGGAGGGAGGGAGGAGGGAAGAAGGAAAAGAGAAAGGAAGAGAGAGAAGAAAGAAATAGAGAGAAAGAAAAGAAAGAGAAAGAGAAGGAAGGAAGGAAGGAATGAAGGAAGGAAGGAAGCCCCTTTCATGAGTATAGATGTGAAAATTCTTAATAAAATATTAGCAAGCAGAATTCAGGGATATATAAAAGGAATTATATGCCATGTCCAAGTGGAGTTTATTCCATGGATGCAGAGTGGTTAAATATTAAAAAAATCAACCAATGCAACCCACCATATCAACAAGCTAAAGAAGAAAAATTATATGATCTTATTAATAGATACAGGAAAAACATTTGAACAAAATCAGCAGTCATTCATGATAAAAACTTTCTAAAAACTAGAAATAGGGGGAGAAATTTCCTAAACTTAATTTTTAAAAATCAACAAAAAATCCTATAGCTAACATTACTTGATGCCAAAAGAATGAATGATTTCCTCTTAAGATCAGAAAAAGGGCAAGAATTTCCATCACTAATATTCAAAATAATAATTCACTCATCACTGGTATTCAACATACTGTTGGAAATTCTGGCCAATGCAGTAAGGCAAGAAAAGGAAATAAAATGCACACAGATTGGAAAGACAGAAATAACTCTTCCTATTTGCAGATGGCATGAGTGTCTACATAGAAAATCCCCCCAAATTAAAATACTCCTAGAACTAATAAGTAAGTTTAGCAAGGTCACAGGATACAAGATCAACATACAAAAACCAATTACATTTCTACATACTAGTAAGGACACCTGGACATTAAAATTAAAAATATAAAACCAGGCCTTGTGCCACCGGTGGCTCACGCCTGTAATCCCAACACTTTGGGAGGCTGAGGCAGGTGGATCACCAGGGCAGGAGATTGAGACAATCCTGGCTAACACAGTGAAACTCCGTCTCTATTAAAAAATGAAAAAAAAAAAAATTAGCCTGGCGTGGTGGCAGGTGCCTGTAGTCCCAGCTACTCGGGAGGCTGAAGCAGGAGAATGGCATAAACCCAGAAGGCAGAGCTTTCAGTGAGCCAAGATTCCGCCACTGCACTCCAGCCTGGGCGTCAGAGAGAGACTCCATCTCAAATAAATAAATAAACAAATAAATAAAATATATATATATTATATATATATATATATAAAACCATTATAATTGCTGTTAAAAAATGAAATACTTAGGTGTAAATCTACCAATACACACACAGGACGTGCATACTGGAAACTACACAACACTCATGAAAAAAATCAAAGAAGATCAAAATAAATAGAAGGATATTCTGAATGTTTGAATTGGAAAACTCAACATACCTAAAGGTGTGCCTTCTTCCAAGCTGACATACAGTTGAACATTATTCCTATCAAAATCTTAGATTTGTTGCAAATATAGACAAGATTATTCTAAAATTCACATAGAAAAGCAAAGGAACTAGAATAGTTTAAATATTTCTGATAAGCTGGGCATGATGGCTCATGCCTGTAATCCCAGAACTTTGGGAAGCCAAGGCAGGAAGACTGCTTGAACCCAGGAGCTTAAGACCAGCCTGGGCAATATGGCAAAACCCCATCTCTACAAAAAAATACAAAAAAGTTAGCCAGGTGTGGTGGTGTGTGCCTGTAATCCCAGCTACTCAGGTGACTGAGGCAGGAGGATCACTTGAGCCTGGGAGATAGAGGCTGCAGCAAGCCATAATCACACCACCACACTCCAGCCTGGGCAACAGAGTGAGGCCATGTCTCTAATACTACTACTACTAATAATAATTCTTATGAATAAAAATTGTGGGAGAAATCAGCCTACCTGATTTCAAAGCTTGACATATAGCTACAGTAATCAAGACTGTGTGTTGCTGGCAGAGGGACAGACATATGCTGATGGAAGAGAATAGAGAACCAAGAAATTCTTGCATGTAAGTATGGTTGATTTTTGACAAAGGTGTAAAAGCAACTCAATGGAGGAAGGATAACATTTTCAACAAATGTGCTAGAGCAACTTGATATCCATAGGAAAAATGAAAACAAAATAAGTTGACCTAAACCTCACATAATATAAAAAATTAACTCAAAATGCATCCCAGGTTTAAATGTAAAAGTTAAAATTTTAATAATTTTATAACACAGGAGAAAATCTTTAGGACTTAGGATTCAGTGTAGGGTTCTTCAGCATGATACCATAAAAGAAAATATCAATAAATTGAACTTCATCAAAATTTCAAAAATCTTTAACTCTACCAAAGACCCTGATGAAAAGAGAAGTTATAGAATGGGAGAACGTATTTGTAAACCAAATACCTGACAAAGAATTTATATCTATAATAAAAAAGTTTTCAAAAGTCAACATTAAAATAACCAAACAATCCAATTAGAAAATGGGTGAAAATCATGAAGAGACAGTTTAATAAACAGGATACATAGCCTGAACCCAGGAGTTCAAGACCAGCCTAGGTAACATGGAGACAAAGAATTTTGTAGAGACAATGTCTGTACAAAAAATTTAAAAATTAGCCGGGCATTGTGGTGCATGCCTGTGGTCCCAGCTACTTGGAAAGCTGAGACAGAGGATCACTTGAGCCCAGGAGGTCGAGGCTGCAGTTAGCCATGATCATGCCATTGCACTCAAGTCTAGAATACAGAGTGAGACCCTGTCCCAAAAAAAAGAATATGTAGATGGCAAATAAGCACACAAAAACATGTTCAACATCATTAGTCACAAGAGAAATACAAATTAAGACCATAATAAGATATCGCTACACCACTACTAGAAAAGCTAATATAAAAGATAGTGACAATACCAAATGCTGGTGAGGATGTAGAGAAACTGTATTTCTTACACATTTCTATTGGGATTGTAAAATGGTACTGCCACTCTTGAAAATAGTTTGTCAGCTTCTTAAAACAAACAAAAAACATGCAACCAGCATATGATCCAGCAATTGTACTCTTGGTTATTTATCCCAAAGAAATAAAACACATGTCCTTACAAATGCTTGTACATGTTTGGTCATAACAGCTTTATTTGTAATAGTGAAAAACTGGAAACAAACAAAATGTCCTTCACTAGGAAAATGAATAAACAAACCATGGTACCCCTATACCATGAAATACCTTTACTCCACCATTCCCAGTGAGGTCTTTTTTCTCACTGTCTCAGATAGCTACTAAAGCTCCAGGCATTACATCCATGTTCCAAGCAGCCAGATGGGAAAAGGTAGAAAGAAAATTGTGTCCCTTTCCCTCCATTTTAAGATAACTCCTGAAAATCTCAAATACTGTGTTGGCTTACATGCCATTGGCTAGAATTGATCATATGGCCACCCCTCTGCAAGGAACGCTAGGAAATATTGTTTTTTTGGTTGGGTGGCAATATGCCTGGCTAAAAATTGAGGTTGTTATTTGAGAAGAGTGACAGAACTAGGTTTTGTGTGTCCTGAAGCTTATACAATCTGGGGGTAATGTAAAACAATAAAGTCTTTTTGCTAACAAATTTCACAAAAACATCTGACCTGGAAACACATTGTGGAGGCCCCTCCCAGGGCTTTGAAAAGGCCTGTTTGAATGGAGGCCATGAGACTTAGGCTTGTTTACCTTGTTGTAAATCTACTTCTGTTTTGGAGGCAAACAGTAATGTCTGGCACAGTGTTACTCTGAAGGTAATGACCTTTAAAAAATCTTTCCTTCCACCTTTTCATTTCTTCTTCTTTATTAAATCAGAAAATCCAACTTCAAATAATCTACCAACAGCAAGTAACTTAGTTCTCTGAGGTTCATTTTTCTACCAGAAAAATAAAGATTATTAACACCAATCTGGCTAGATTCATGGGATACCCAGATGAAATTATGGACCTGAAATTGCCTTATTACCATAAAGTATGATATAAATGTAAGGAACTATTATTAGCAACAATCAAAAGCTCATCCCATGAAAATGCTGAGGAAAGAGGTGGAGAAGTGGGGAAGAACCTCACTTTGGAAAGACTTTGGAAACAACCAGAATATTTGCCACCCAAAGCTATGAGGAAGAAGGAAAGATTCTTTGAACACCTACTATGAGCCAGTTTTAGTTATAGATGTTTTTTACCCTTGACTGGCACTCAAATACGTTTAATGAATCATACTTAGTCATAAAAGTAGGTCTTTGAAACTTGAAATAGTGAAAAATTGCCCAACTTTGTAGAGATGTCAACAGAAATGGATCATTCTGAGCATCCCAAGTGATGGCATATATATCACATCCATTCTTTCAGAGTTTCTTGGGCTGGCATAACTTTTGCTGACATCACATCTAGCTTGAAGCAAAGATCAACAGCCACCCTTCACCAGATTTATACAGCCCTCTTTCACCCTCAGTAAAACATTGTTGCAAAAGGGCCAGACTGTTGTCTGGTCTCTTGCCATGTCACTTTAATCAATAAATCAATCCATCAAATATTTATTGGTTACCCACTTTTTACAGGGTGTATACCACCTGCTGGAAGATGAGGAGGTAGCCACCAAGAAGTAGAATGAGGAAAGGAGGGCAAAGAAATATAGAGCATAATCCCTGTTCCCCAAAACTTTACAATGTATTTGAAGAGATATGTGTGTGTGTGTGTGTGTGTGTGTGTGTGTGTGTGTGTGCATGCGTGTATCTCAAATGTTAAGTGATTATCCCCAAAAATAAATGATAGCTCAATGAATGCTTAATTGATGAGAAATCAGACCAAAGGTGCTATCAGGGTATACAGAATGAAGAAAATGCAGTGATCTGCAAAAATTTTTATGAAACAAGATATATTTGAGCTAAGCATAAAAAGTAGTCTAAGAATTATATGGGGGGAGAAAAGAAAAACAGATAAGATAGGTGAGGTGGCAAGGATAATAAGTGTGATCAGAAATGCAAGATACAAACAAAAGACATAGAATACACTGATGTGACTGAAGAGGATGAAAGAGACAAATAAACTGAAGTTAAGATTTACAAAGAGGTTAGTGCCAACACCAGCTCAGTCGTGAATACCCTAACCCAGCGGCGCTAGAGGAATTAAAGGCACACACCCAGAAACATAGAGGTGTGAAGTGGGTAATCAGGGTCTCACAGCCTTCAGAGCTGAGAGCCCTGAACAGAGATTTACCCACATATTTATTAACAGCAAGCCAGTCATTAGCATTGTTTCTATAGATATTAAATTAACTGAAAATATCCCTTATGGGAAACAAAGGGATGGGCCAAATTAAAGGAATAGATTGGGCTAGTTAACTGCAACAGGAGCATGTCCTTAAGGAACAGATCGCTCATGCTATTGTTTGTGGCTTAAGAATGCCTTTAAGTGGTTTTCCGCCCTGGGAGGGCCAGGCGTTCCTTGCCTTCATTCCGGTAAACCCACAACCTTCCAGCGTGGGCGTTATGGCCATCATGAACATGTCACAGTGCTGCAGAGATTTTGTTTATGGCCAGTTTTGGGGCCAGTTTATGACCAGATTTTGGGGCACCTGTTCCCAACAGGTTAGCATCTACTTGTGAAGGAATTTGAATGCCAGGATAAGATAGATTTTTTTTTTTTTATCTGTGTGAAATCAAACAATGGTTTTGGTCCGTTTTCTTTCTTGGTTTTATGAAAATGTATTACCACTATATTTTTATTATTAAAACTTAAGGTCTTGATCTTTCCTACCTCCCTTTGTACAAGGCTAGGAGAGAAATATGGAATGTCACTAACAGTGAAGTTTTCATGACAAAATCCAGCAATCAAAATGATATCAATTCCTCAGTTAACAGCTGTTAGTGGTTCAAAGCTTTAGTTTTCTTCATTACCTGGACTTTGACATACATCCTTACAGCAGAATTTGCTTTTTGGCTTCAATACTTACTTTTTCCAGCACAATTCTCTTTGCATGAAAAAATTTTTCAAAGAGAACTAATTGCAAAGAAATTGAACTTTATGGCTGTGCTTAACTGGGCTTTCCTATGTTGTTTATCATTGTACCCCTTCGTGGCTACCAAGCGATCCTGCAGTGTAAAGAGCTTCACATCTTCCTGGACTAATTCTTTAAACTGGAAGTTATAATACCACCTCTTAGCCAGTGGCCTATCACCACTAACCCACAGATACCTCCTGGGTATTGCTCTTCTGCCTTTTCTTAAGAGAATAAGGGGTCATGTCAATTTTTAAGGGGCAACCCAATTTGATCTTGAATTCTTCCATAATTTACCTTGGGCTATCTCACAAGGGCAGCCCATTTAGCTGTGGGCCTCAGATTCTAGTACTTGGGAAAGGCCCAGACTACAGTAGCTCAAGTGATACAGACTGCCTACCATGAAGGCCCCTTTCTCACTAGTTGGCCAATGTTTTTCTACTTTTATGAATTACCATTTCATATCTGTGGCATCCAGCCTCCACAATGGCTTCCAGTGGTCCCTGCCTTCTGGTACTCAGGCCCTTGTATAGTCCCTTTCCACCTCACATCTCTGTGACCAATAGAATACTATAGAAGTAACAATACCTTCTGCCTTGCTCTTGCTTTCTTGGATTCCTCACTGTCAGTGAAGGCAGCTGTCATTCTGTGAGACCTCTCAAGCAACACCAATTCAAGAGGCCCATGTTGCTGAGAACCAAGGCATCTTGCTAGTGAGCAGCCGAAGCCTCCTATCAAAGCCATGTGAATGAGCCACCTTAGAAGTGGATTGTCCAACCCCAGTCAAGCCTCAGCTGACAGCGGTCCTAACTGACATCTTAACTTCAACTTCAGAAGAGACTCTGAGCCAAAACCACCCAGTTAAACCACTTCCTAATTTCTGACCCACAGAAACTGTGATATAACAAAGGTTTGTTGTTTTAAGCCACTAATTTTGAGGGTAATTTGTTATGTATCAATGGATAACTGACACAATATCACTTTGCCCATTTATAAATTATTTTTAAGAGATTTAAAATAGCCTTTTATATATTAAAGATATTAATTAATAATCCTTTGTCTGTTATAAAAGTCTAACCTATTTCTGTTTATTGCCTTTATTATATTAATACAAAAAAGTTTTATATATATATTCAAATATATTATTCATTTCCATTTTAGTTTTGCCTTATGTGTCATATTTAGACTTTGTGTATGTGTGTGTGTGTGTGTTTGTGTGTGTGTTTTTATAATACTTTAAGTTCTAGGGTACACCTGCACAACGTGCAGGTTTGTTACATACGTATGCATGTGCCATGTTGGTGTGCTGCACCCATTAACTCCTCATTTACATTAGGTATATTTCCTAATGCTATCCCTCCTCCCTCCCCCCTCCCCACAATAGGACCCGGTGTGTGATGCTCCCCTTCCTGTGTCCAAGAGATCTCATTGTTCAATTCCCACCTATGAGTGAGAACATGCAGTATTTGGTTTTCTGTTCTTGCGAGAGTTTGCTGAGAATGATGGTTTCCAGCTGCATCCATGTCCCTACAAAGGACACAAACTTACCTTTTTTTTATGGCTGCATAGTATTCCATGGTGTATATGTGCCACATTTTCTTAATCCAGTCTGTCACTGATGACATTTGGGTTGATTCCAAGTCTTTGTATTGTGAATAGTGCTGCAATAAACATACGTGTGCACGTGTCTTTATAGCAGCATGGCTTACAATCCTTTGGGTATATACCCAGTAATGGGATGGCTGGGTCAAATGGTATTTCTAGTTCTAGATCCTTGAGGAATCACCATACTGTTTTCCACAATGGTTGAACTAGTTTACAGTTCCAACAGTGTAAAAGTGTTCCTACTTCTACACATCCTCTCCAGCACCTGTTGTTTCCTGACTTTTTAATGATCGCCATTCTAACTGGTGTGAGATGGTATCTCATTGTGGTTTTGATTTGCATTTCTCTGATGGCGACTTATGATGAGCCTTTTTTCGTGTGTCCGTTGGCTGTATGAATGTCTTCTTTTGAGAAGTGTCTGTTCATATCCTTTGCCCACTTTTTGATGGGGTTGTTTGTTTCTTTCTTGTAAATTTGATTGAGTTCTTTATAGGTTCTGGATGTTAGCCCTTTGTCAGATGAGTAGATTGCAAAATTTTTCTCCCATTCTGTAGGTGGCCTATTCACTCTGATGGTCATTTCTTTTGCTGTGCAGAAGCTCTTTAGTTTAATTAGATCCCATTTGTCAATTTTGGCTTTTGTTGCCATTGCTTTTGGTGTTTTAGACATGAAGTCCTTGCCCATGCCTACGTACCAAATGGTATTGCCTAGGTTTTCTTCTAGGGTTTTTATGGTTTTAGGTCTAACATTTAAGTCTCTAATCCATCTTGAATGAATTTTCTTATAAAGAGTAAGAAAAGGATCCAGTTCCAGCTTTCTACTTATGGCTAGCCAATTTTCCCAGCACCATTTATTAAATAGGGAATCCTTTCCCCATTTCTTGTTTTTCTCAGGTTTGTCAAAGATCAGATGGCTGTAGATGTGTGGTATTATTTCTGAGGGCTCTCTTCTGTCCCATTGGTCTATCTCTCTGTTTTGGTACCAGTACCATGCTCTTTTTGTTACTGTAGCCTTGTAGTATAGTTTGAAGTCAGGTGGCGTGATGCCTCCAGCTTTGTTCTTTTGGCTTAGGATTGTCTTGGCTATATAGGCTCTTTTTTGGTTCCACACGAAATTTAAAGCAGTTTTTTCCAATTTTGTGAAGAAATTCATTGGTAGCTTAATGGGGATGGCATTGAATCTATAAATTACCTTGGGCAGTATGGCCATTTTCACAATATTGATTCTTCCTATCCATGAGCATGGTATGTTCTTCCATTTGTTTATGTCCTCTTTTATTTCACTGAGCAGTGGTTTGTAGTTCTTCTTGAAGAGGTCCTTTACATCCCTTGTAAGTTGGATTCCTAGGTATTTCATTCTCTTTGAAGCTATGTGAATGGAAGTTCATTCATGATTTGGCTCTCTGTTTGTGTGTTACTGGTGTATAAGAATGCTTGTGATTTTTGCACATTGATTTTGTATCCTGAGACTTTGCTGAAGTTGCTTATCAGCTTAAGGAGATTTTGGGCTGAGACAATGATGTTTTCTAAATATACAATCATGTCATCTGCAAACAGGACAATTTGACTTCTTCTTTTCCTAACTGTATACCCTTGATTTCTTTCTCTTGCCTGATTGCCCTAGCCAGAACTTCCAACACTATGTTGAATAGGAGTGGTGAGAGAGGGCATCCCTGTCTTGTGCCAGTTTTCAAAGGGAATGCTTCCAGTTTTTGCCCATTCAGTATGATGTTGGCTGTGGGTTTGTCTTATTATTTTGAGATATGTTCCATCAATACCGAATTTATTGAGCGTTTTTAGCATGAAGCGCTGTTGAATTTTGTCAAAGGCCTTTTCGGCATCTATTGAGATAATCATGTGGTTTTTGTCTTTGGTTCTGTTTATATGCTGGATTACATTTATTGATTTCCGTATGTTGAAACAGCCTTGCATCCCAGGGATGAAGCCCACTTGATTATGGTGGATAAGCTTTTTGATGTGCTGCTGGATGCCATTTGCCAGTATTTTACTGAGGATTTTTGCATCGATGTTCATCCGGGATATTGGTCTAAACTTCTCTTTTTTCATTGTGTCTCTGTCAGGCTTTGGTATCAGGATGATGTTGGCCTCATAAAATGAGTTAGGGAGAATTCCCTCTTTTTCTATTGATTGGAATAGTTTCAGAAGGAATGGTACCAACTCCTCCTTGTAGCTCTGGTACAATTCAGCTGTGAATCCGTCTGGTCCTGGAGTTTTTTTGGTTGGTAGGGTATTAATTATTGCCTCAATTTCAGAGCCTACTATTGGTCTATTCAGGGATTCAACTTCCTCCTGGTTTAGTCTTGGGAGAGTGTAAGTGTCCAGGAAATTATCCATTTCTTCTAGGTTTTCTAGTTTATTTGCATAGAGGTGTTTATAGTATTCTCTGATGGTAGTTTGTATTTCTGTGGGGTCAGTGGTGATATCCCCTTTATCCTTTTTTATTGCATCTATTTGATTCTTCTCTCTTTTCTTCTTTATTAGGCTTGCTAGTGGTCTATCAATTTTGTTGATCTTTTAAAAAAACCAGCTCCTGGATTCATCAATTTTTTGGAGGGATTTTTGTGTCTCTATCTCCTTCAGTTCTGCTCTGATCTTAGTTATTTCTTGCCTTCTGCTAGCTATTGAGTGTGCTTGCTCTTGCTTCTCTAGTTATTTTAATTGTGATGTTAGGGTGCCAATTTTAGATCTTTCCAGCTTTCTCTTGTGGGCATTTAGTGCTATAAATTTCCCTCTCCACACTGCTTTAAATGTGTCCCAGAGTTGTATCTTTGTTCTCATTGGTTTCAAAGAACATCTTTATTTTTGCCTTCATTTCATTATGTACCCAGTAGTCATTCCAGAGCAGGTTGTTCAGTTTCCATGTAGTTGAGCGGTTTTGATTGAGTTTCTTAGTCCTGAGTTCTAGTTTGATTGCACTGTGGTCTGAGAGACAGTTTGTTATAATTTCTGTTCTTTCACATTTGCTAAGGAGTGCTTTACTTCCAACTATGTGGTCAATTTTGGAATAAGTGTGATGTGGTGCTGAGAAGAATGCATATTCTGTTGATTTGGGGTGGAGAGTTCTGTAGATGTCTATTAGGTCCGCTTGGTGCAAAGTCGAGTTCAATTCCTGGATATCCTTGTTAACTGTCTGTTTCGTTGATCTGTCTAATGTTGACAGCGGGGTGTTAAAGTCTCCCATTATTATTGTATTGGAGTCTTAAGTCTTTTTGTAAGTCTCTAAGCACTTGCTTTATGAATCTGGGTGCTCCTGTATTGGGTGCATATATATTTAGGATAGTTAGCTCTTCCTGATGAATTGATCCCTTTACCATTATGTAATGACCTTCTTTGTCTCTTTTGATCTTTGATGGTTTAAAGTCTGTTTTATCAGAGACTAGGCTTGCAACTCCTGCTTTTTTTTGGTTTTCCATTTGCTTGGTAGATCTTCCTCCATCCCTTTATTTTGAGTCTATGTATATCTCTGCATGTGAGATGGGTCTCCTGAATGCAGCACACTGATGGGTGTTGACTCTTAATCCAATTTGCCAGTCTGTGTCTTTTAATTGGACCATTTAGTCCATTTAGATTTAAGGTTAATATTGTTGTGTGTGAACTTGATCCTGTCATTATGATATTAGCTGGTTATTTTGCTCGCTAGTTGATGGAGTTTCTTCCTAGCATCGATGGATTTTACATTTTGACATGTTTTTGCAATGGCTGGTACCAGTTGTTCCTTTCCATGTTTAGTGCTTTCTTCAGGATCTCTTGTAGGGCAGGCCTGGTGGTGACAAAATCTCTAAGCATTTGCTTGTCTGCAAAGGATTTTATTTCTCCTTCACTTATGAAACCTAGTTTGGCTGGGTATGAAATTCTGGGTTGAAAATTCTTTTCTTTAAGAATGTTGAATATTGGCCCCCACTCTCTTCTGGCTTGGAGAGTTTCTGCCGAGAGATCTGCTATTAGTCTGATGGGCTTCCCTTTGTGGGTAACCCAACCTTTCTCTCTGGCTGCCCTTAAGATTTTTTCCTTCATTTCAACTTTGGTGAATCTGACAATTATGTGTCTTGGAGTTGCTCTTCTCGAGGAGTATCTTTTTGGCATTCTCTGTATTTCCTGAATTTGGATGTTGGCCTGCCTTACTAGGTTGGGGAAGTTCTCCCGGATGATATCTTGCAGAGTGTTTTCCAACTTGGTTCCATTTTCCCCGTCACTTTCTGGCACACCAATCGGACATAGATTTGGTCTTTTCACATAATCCCATACTTCTTGGAGGCTTTGTTCATTTCTTTTTACTCTTTTTCCTCTACACTTCTCTTCTCGCTTCATTTCATTCATTTGATCTTCAGTCGCTGATACTTTCTTCCAGTTGATCGAGTCGGTTACTGAAGCTTGTGCATTTGTCACGTATTTCTCGTGTTATGGTTTTCATCTCTATCAGTTCTTTTAATATCTTCTCTGCATTGATTATTCTAGTTACCCATTCATCCATTCTTTTTTTCAAGGTTTTTAGTTTCCTTGCGCTGGTTACGTAGCTCCTCTTTAGCTCTGAGAAGTTTGATCAACTGAAGACTTCTTCTCTCAACTCGTCAAAGTCATTCTCCGTCCAGCTTTGTTCTGTTGCTGGCGATAAGCTGCATTTCTTTGGAGGGGGAGATGCACTCTGATTTTTTGAATTTCCAGCTTTTCCACGCTGCTTTTTCCCCATCTTTGTGGGTTTATCTGCCTTTGGTCTTTGATGATGGTGATGTACTGATGGGGTTTTCGTGTGGGTGTCTTTTCTGTTTGTTAGTTTTCCTTCTAACAGTCAGGACCCTCAGCTGTAGGTCTGTTGGAGTTTGCTTGATGTCCACTCCAGAGCCTGTTTGCCTGGGTATCAGCAGCAGAGGCTGCAGAAGGTAGAATATTGCTGAACAGCAAGTGTTGCTGTCTGATTTTTCCTCTGGAAGTTTCGTCTCAGGGGTGTACCTCACCATGTGAGGTGGGAGGTGTCAGTCTGCACCTAGTGGGGGATGTCTGCCAGTTAGGCTACTCAGGGGTCAGGGTCCCACTTGAGCAGGCAGTCTGTCCATTCTCAGATCTCAACCTCCGTGCTGGGAGATCCACTGCTCTCTTCAAAGCTGTCAGACAGGGGCATTTACCTCTGCTGAGGTTTCTGCTGCTTTTTATTTAGCTATGCCCTGCCCCCAGAGGAGGAGTCTACAAAGGCAGGCCGGCCTCCTTGAGCTGCAGTGGGCTCCACCCAATTAGAGCTTCCTGGCCGCTTTGTGTACCCACTTAAGCCTCAGCAATGGTGGGTGTCCCTTCCCCAGCCTCAATGCCGCCTTGTAGTTAGATCTCAGACTGCTGTGCTAGCAATGAAGGAGGCTCCATGGGCATGGGACCCTCCGGGCCAGGAGTGGGATATAATCTCCCAGTGTGCCGTTTGCTAAGACCCTTGGTAAAGCGCAGTATTAGGGTGGGAGTTACCCGATTTTCCAAGTGTTCTGTGTCTCAGTTTCCCTTGGCTAGCAGAAGGGATTCCCTTCCCCCTTGTGCTTCCCAGGTGAGGCAATGCCTCACCCTGCTTCAGCTCTCGCAGGTCGGGCTGCACCAGCTGACCAGCACTGATTGTCCAGCACTCCCCAGTGAGGTGAACCTGGTACCTCAGTTGAAAATGCAGAAATCGGGGCGGAGCAAGATGGCTGAATAGGAACAGCTCCAGTCTCCAACTCCCAGCGCGAGCGACACAGAGGACCGGTGATTTCTGCATTTTCAACTGAGGTACTGGGTTCATCTCACTGGGGAGTGCCGGACGATCGGTGCTGGTCAGCTGCTGCAGCCCGACCAGCGAGAGCTGAAGCAGGGCGAGGCATTGCCTCACCTGGGAAGCGCAAGGGGGAAGGGAATCCCTTTTCCTAGCCAGGGGAACTGAGACACACAACACCTGGAAAATTGGGTAACTCCCACCCCAATACTGCGCTTTAAGCAAACAGGCACACCAGGAGATCATATCCCACACCTGGCCGGGAGGGTCCCACACCCACGGAGCCTCCCTCATTGCTAGCACAGCAGTCTGTGATCTACCGGCAAGGCAGCAGCGAGGCTGGGGGAGGGGCGCCCGCCATTGCTGAGGCTTAAGTAGGTAAACAAAGCTGCTGGGAAGCTTGAACTGGGTGGAGCTCACAGCAGCTCAAGGAAACCTGCCTGTCTCTGTAGACTCCACCTCTGGGGACAGGGCACAGTAAAGAATAACAAATGCAGCAGAAACCTCTGCAGATGCAAACGACTCTGTCTGACAGCTTTGAAGAGAGCAGTGGATCTCCCAACACGGAGGTTGAGATCTGAGAAGGGACAGACTCCCTGCTCAAGTGGGTCCCTGACCCCTGAGTAGCCTAACTGGGAGACATCCCCCACTAGGGGCAGTCTGACACCCCACACCTCACACGGTGGAGTACACCCCTGAGAGGAAGCTTCCAAAGCAAGAATCAGACAGGTACACTCGCTGTTCAGAAATATTCTATCTTCTGCTGCCTCTGCTGCTGATACCCAGGCAAACAGGGTCTGGAGTGGACCTCAAGCAATCTCCAACAGACCTACAGCTGAGGGTCCTGACTGTTAGAAGGAAAACTATCAAATAGGAAGGACACCTACACCAAAACCCCATCAGTACGTCACCATCATCAAAGACCAGAGGCAGATAAAACCACAAAGATGGGGAAAAAGCAGGGCAGAAAAGCTGGAAATTCAAAAAATAAGAGCGCATCTCCCCCGGCAAAGGAGCGCAGCTCATCGCCAGCAACGGATCAAAGCTGGACGGAGAATGACTTTGACGAGATGAGAGAAGAAGGCTTCAGTCCATCAAATTTCTCAGAGCTAAAGGAGGAATTACGTACCCAGTGCAAAGAAACTAAAAATCTTGAAAAAAAAGTGGAAGAATTGATGGCTAGAGTAATTAATGCAGAGAAGGTCATAAATGAAATGAAAGAGATGAAAACCATGACACGAGAAATACGTGACCAATGCACAAGCTTCAGTAACCGACTCAATCAACTGGAAGAAAGAGTATCAGCGATTGAGGATCAAATGAATGAAATGAAGCGAGAAGAGAAACCAAAAGAAAAAAGAAGAAAAAGAAATGAACAAAGCCTGCAAGAAGTATGGGATTATGTAAAAAGACCAAATCTACGTCTGATTGGGGTGCCTGAAAGTGAGGGGGAAAATGGAACCAAGTTGGAAAACACTCTTCAGGATATCATCCAGGAGAACTTCCCCAACCTAGTAGGGCAGGCCAACATTCAAATCCAGGAAATACAGAGAACGCCACAAAGATACTCCTCGAGAAGAGCAACTCCAAGACACATAATTGCCAGATTCACCAAAGTTGAAATGAAGGAAAAAATCTTAAGGGCAGCCAGAGAGAAAGGTCGGGTTACCCACAAAGGGAAGCCCATCAGACTAACAGCAGATCTCTCGGCAGAAACTCTCCAAGCCAGAAGAGAGTGGGGGCCAATATTCAACATTCTTAAAGAAAAGAATTTTAAACCCAGAATTTCATATCCAGCCAAACTAAGTTTCATAAGTGAAGGAGAAATAAAATCCTTTACAGATAAGCAAATGCTTAGAGATTTTGTCACCACTAGGCCTGCCTTACAAGAGACCCTGAAGGAAGCACTCAACATGGAAAGGAACAACCGGTACCAGCCATTGCAAAAACATGCCAAAATGTAAAGACCATCGAGGCTAGGAAGAAACTGCATCAACTAACGAGCAAAATAACCAGTTAATATCATAATGGCAGGATCAAGTTCACACATAACAATATTAACCTTAAATGTAAATGGACTAAATGCTCCAATTAAAAGACACAGACTGGCAAAGTGGATAAAGAGTCAAGACCCATCAGTGTGCTGTATTCACGAGACCCATCTCACACGCAGAGACATACATAGGCTCAAAATAAAGGGATGGAGGAAGATTTACCAAGCAAATGGAGAACAAAAAAAAGCAGGGGTTGCAATACTAGTCTCTGATAAAACAGACTTTAAACCATCAAAGATCAAAAGAGACAAAGAAGGCCATTACATAATGGTAAAGGGATCAATTCAGCTGGAAGAGCTAACTATCCTAAATATATATGCACCCAATACAGGAGCACCCAGATTCATAAAGCAAGTCCTTAGAGACTTACAAAGAGACTTAGACTCCCATACAATAATAATGGGAGACTTCAACACTTCACTGTCAACATTAGACAGATCAACGAGACAGACAGTTAACAAGGATATCCAGGAATTGAACTCATCTCTGCAGCAAGCAGACCTAATAGACATCTATAGAACTCTGCACCCCAAATCAACAGAATATACATTCTTCTCAGCACCACATCGTACTTACTCCAAAATAGACCATGTAATTGGAAGCAAAGCACTCCTCAGCAAATGTACAAGAACAGAAATTATAACAAACTCTCTCTCAGACCACATTGCAATCAAACTAGAACTCAGGACTAAGAAACTCAATCAAAACCGCTCAACTACATGGAAACTGAACAACCTGCTCCTGAAAGACTACTGGGTACATCACGAAATGAAGGCAGAAATAAAGATGTTCTTTGAAACCAATGAGAACAAAGATACAACATACCACAATCTCTGGGACACATTTAAAGCAGTGTGGAGAGGGAAATTTATAGCACTAAATGCCCACAAGAGAAAGCAGGAAAGATCTAAAATTGACACTCTAACATCACAATTAAAAGAACTAGAGAAGCAAGAGCAAACACATTCGAAAGCTAGCAGAAGGCTAGAAATAACTAAGATCAGAGCAGAACTGAAGGAGATAGAGACACAAAAAACTCTCCAAAAAATCAATGAATCCAGGAGTTGGTTTTTTGAAAAGATCAACAAAATTGACAGACCACTAGCAAGACTAATAAAGAAGAAAAGAGAGAAGAATCAAAACGACGCAATTAAAAATGATAAAGGGGATATCACCACCGACCCCACAGAAATACAAACTACCATCAGAGAATACTATAAACACCTCTATGCAAATAAACTGGAAAATCTAGAAGAAATGGATAATTTCCTGGACACTTACACTCTTCCAAGACTAAACCAGGAAGAAGCTGAATCCCTGAATAGACCAATAGCAGGCTCTGAAATTGAGGCAATAATTAATACCCTACCAACCAAAAAAAGTCCAGGACCAGATGGATTCACAGCTGAATTCTACCAGAGGTACAAGGAGGAGTTGGTACCATTCCTTCTGAAACTATTCCAATCAATAGAAAAAGAGGGAATCCTCCCTAACTCATTTTATGAGGCCAACATCATCCTGATACCAAAGCCTGGCAGAGACACAACAAAAAAAGAGAATTTTAGACCAATATCCCTGATGAACATCGATGCAAAAATCCTCAATAAAATACTGGCAAACCGGATTCAGCAACACATCAAAAAGCTTATCCACCATGATCAAGTGGGCTTCATCCCTGGAATGCAAGACTGGTTCAACATTCGCAAATCAATAAAAATAATCCAGCATATAAACAGAACCAAAGACAAGAACCACATGATTATCTCAATAGATGCAGAAAAGGCTTTTGACAAAATTCAACAGCCCTTCATGCTAAAAACGCTCAATAAATTCGGTATTGATGGAACGTACCTCAAAATAATAACAGCTATTTATGACCAACCCACAGCCAATATCATACTGAATGGGCAAAAACTGGAAAAATTCCTTTGAAAACTGGCACAAGACAGGGATGCCCTCTCTCACCACTCCTATTCAACATAGTGTTGGAAGTTCTGGCTAGGGCAATTAGGTAAGAGAAAGAAATCAAGGGTATTCAGTTAGGAAAAGAAGAAGTCAAACTGTCCCTGTTTGCAGATGACATGATTGTATATTTAGAAAACCCCATTGTCTCAGCCCAAAATCTCCTTAAGCTGATAAGCAACTTCAGCAAAGTCTCAGGATACAAAATTAATGTGCAAAAATCACAAGCATTCTTATACACCAGTAACACACAAACAGAGAGCCAAATCATGAATGAACTTCCATTCACAATTGCTTCAAAGAGAATAAAATACCTAGGAATCCAACTTACAAGGGATGTAAAGGACCTCTTCAAGGAGAACTACAAACCACTGCTCAGTGAAATAAAAGAGGACATAAACAAATGGAAGAACATACCATGCTCATGGATAGGAAGAATCAATATTGTGAAAATGGCCATACTGCCCAAGGTAATTTATAGATTCAATGCCATCCCCATCAAGCTACCAATGAGTTTCTTCACAGAATTGGAAAAAACTGCTTTAAAGTTCATATGGAACCAAAAAAGAGCCCGCATCTCCAAGACAATCCTAAGTCAAAAGAACAAAGCTGGAGGCATCATGCTACCTGACTTCAAACTATACTACAAGGCTACAGTAACCAAAAGAGCATGGTACTGGTACCAAAACAGAGATATAGACCAATGGAACAGAACAGAGTCCTCAGAAATAATACCACACATCTACAGCCATCTGATCTTTGACAAACCTGAGAGAAACAAGAAATGGGGAAAGGATTCCCTATTTAATAAATGGTGCTGGGAAAATTGGCTAGCCATAAGTAGAAAGCTGAAACTGGATCCTTTCCTTACTCCTTATACAAAAATTAATTCAAGATGGATTAGAGACTTAAATGTTAGACCTAATACCATAAAAATCCTAGAGGAAAACCTAGGTAGTACCATTCAGGACATAGGCATGGGCAAAGACTTCATGTCTAAAACACCAAAAGCAACGGCAGCAAAAGCCAAAATTGACAAATGGGATCTCATTAAATTAAAGAGCTTCTGCACAGCAAAAGAAACTACCATCAGAGTGAACAGGCAACCTACAGAATGGGAGAAAATTTTTGCAATCTACTCATCTGACAAAGGGCTAATATCCAGAACCTACAAAGAACTCAAACAAATTTACAAGAAAAAAACAAACAACCCCATCAAAAAGTGGTCAAAGGATATGAACAGACAGTTCTCAAAAGAAGACATTCATACAGCCAACAGACACATGAAAAAATGCTCATCATCACTGGCCATCAGAGAAATGCAAATCAAAACCACAATGAGATACCATCTCACACCAGTTAGAATGGCGATCATTAAAAAGTCAGGAAACAACAGGTGCTGGAGAGGATGTGGAGAAATAGGAACACTTTTACACTGTTGGTGGGATTGTAAACTAGTTCAACCATTATGAAAAACAGTATGGCGATTCCTCAAGGATCTAGAACTAGATGTACCATATGACCCAGCCATCCCATTACTGGGTATATACCCAAAGGATTATAAATTATGCTGCTATAAAGACACATGCACACGTATGTTTATTGCAGCACTATTCACAATAGCAAAGACTTGGAATCAACCCAAATGTCCATCAGTGACAGATTGGATTAAGAAAATGTGGCACATATACACCATGGAATACTATGCAGCCATCAAAGAGGATGAGTTTGCGTCCTTTGTAGGGACATGGATGCAGCTGGAAACCATCATTCTTAGCAAACTATCACAAGAACAGAAAGCCAAACACTGCATGTTCTCACTCATAGGTGGGAACTGAACAATGAGATCACTTGGACTCAGGAAGGGGAACATCACACACAGGGGCCTATCATGGGGAGGGGGTAGGGGGGAGGGATTGCATTGGGAGTTATACCTGATGTAAATGATGAGTTGATGGGTGCAGCACACCAACATGGCACAAGTATACATATGTAACAAACCTGCACGTTATGCACATGTACCCTACAACTTAAAGTACAATAATAATAAATAAATTAAAAAAAAAAAAAAAGAAAATGCAGAAATCACCCGTCTTCTGTGTCCCACACGCTGGGAGCTGGAGGCTGGAGCTGTTCCTATTCGGCCATTCTGGGCAGGCCCCCCCCCCCCAATATTTAGACATTTTTAACCTACCACAATATTCTCAATAAATACTTACCTATATTTTCTTTTGTTAACTTTTTTCTTTAAAGACCCAACGTTTAAATCATCTGGAATTTATTTGGGGTTTGGTATGTGATGAGAAACTAACTTTGTTTTTCATTTTTTTTTGTATTTTTACCAACTTTATAGCCAGTTGTTAATGCATAATTCTGTGTGATTAAAATATACTGATACTTCCAAATTTCTTGATCTGCTTTTCAAATACTTCATGATAAAATGCAAGCTAAACCAGATGTAATGTTTCCCCTGGATTTCCTCAAAACCACAATGTGATACCACCTTACTCCTGCAAGAAAGGCCGTAATCAAAAAATCAAAAAACAGTGGATGTTCGCATGGATGCAGTGAACAGGGAACACTTCTACACTGCTGGTGGAAATGTAAACTAATACAGCCACTATGGAAAACAGTATGGAGATTCCTTAAAGAACTAAAAGTAGAACTAACATTTGATCCAGCAATCCCACTACTGGGTATCTACTCAGAGGAAAAAAATCATTATATGAAAAAGATATTTGCACATGCATGTTTATAGCAGCACAGTTTGCAACTGCAAAATCGTGGAATCAACCTAAATGCCCATCAATCAACGAGTGGATAAAGAAACTGTGGTATATTTATACAATGGAATACTACTCCACCATAAAAAGTAATGAATTAACGGCATTTGCAGTGACCTAGATGACATTGGAGACTATTATTCTAAGTGAAGTAACCCAGGAATGGAAAACCAAACATTGTATGTTCTCACTGATATGTGGGAGCTAAGCTATGAGGATGCAAAGGCTTAAGAATGATACAATGAACTTTGGGGATTTGGGGAGAAGGGTGGGAGCGGGGCGAGGGATAAAAGACTATGAACAGGGTGCAGTGTATACTGCTCGGGTGATGGATGCACCAAAATCTCACAAATCACCACTAGAGAACTTACTCATATAACCAAATACCACCTGTACCCCAGTAACTTATGGAAAAAATGAAAAAATAAAATAAAATTGCCCCTGGATTTTCTGTCTCATGACTATGGTCTTTGTATAGGTAAGGACATTCAGTACATTGGCCAGACATGGGCACAACTATCAATTTAGAGAAAACTGTATGTGGAGTCCCATCTCTACATTTCATTCCACTCCTGGAGTTTGGCATTTGATCTTCCCTCCTGTCTCCCTATTTCCCCATGGCTTTCCAGATGCCCTCCTCCCATATCACACTCTGAGAAATAGACTTTTCATTAGAAAAAGGAACAGCAATTTTATTTTCTCAGAATCCTGTGAGATGGCCAGTGAACTAATCAATAAACCAATTCAAGATAAAATGTCAATGGTTGATAATGATTTAATCTCTTTCCCCACATCTCAATGCACTCCTAGGATAACATTTATGCCCCAATTCAAAGATTTCATGTTAAGAGGTTTGAGTGGTAAGGCCTTCTTGGCCCTCCACTAATATTATAGGGCTGATGCCAGACCCACGTATGTATAACCACAACCAAATGGCATTACCTAAAAGTGTCTGAACTGTTGGCATGACAATACAGAAAAGGTACTTATTAGCTAAGAACACCGAATCTAGATTTATACAATAATGTCATTCATGCAATATGCTACAATGAGCAAGTTTATAACATAAAATCTGGAAACTCCATTTCTTCCACAAGCAATAAACATGAGAGATAATAAAACTCATTTCTAAAGGTGTTATATGAATTAAATGAGATTGTGTATTTTTAAAAAAGAACGTAGCCTCACAGCTGGCATATTGTAAGTGCTCAGTGGACAATAACAACAGCTGGCTTTTGTTGTTGTTCATTTTCGAGACAGGGTCTTGCTCTGTCACCATCACCCAGGCTGGACTGCAGTGGTGTGATGTCAGCTCACTGCAACCTCTGTCTCCCAGACTCAAGCAATCCTCCCAGTTCAGCCTCCCAAGTAGCTGGGACTACAGGCACATTCCACCACACCTGGCTAATTTCTGTATTTTTCATAGAGACAGCGTTTTGTAATGTTGGCCAGGCTGGTCTCCAACTCCTGGCTCAAGCCATCTGCCCTCCTCAGCCTCCCAAAGTGCTGGGATTACAGGCATGAGCCACTTCGCCTGGCTTGGTTTAAGATTTTTTAATTCTTAAAATCCATGGACTTGAATGCAATTGTTTATGTGGATAAACAAAGTCCACAGGGTTCCATAATACCCCTAATCATAACCAACTTTAGCAACAGAGTGAGAGACCCATTAAGGATAGCCGATTAAGCATAAGAAGTAAACGATACCTTTAACATTGATTCCAAAAACATATATGCAGGTTGTTTTCAGCAGAAATTAAATTATGGGTGAAAACTCTTTAAAACTTCATCTCTTTAAAAACATTATGTTAACTCATTTCTATTTAAAAATAAATTGCAATTTCAACATGCATTAGCATATTTGCCTTTTATCTTCTTAAAAAGTAAAAATTATGGCCGGGTGCGGTGGCTCAAGCCTGTAATTCCAGCACTTCGGGAGGCCGAGACGGGTGGATCATGAGGTCAGGATATTGAGACCATCCTGGCTAACACGGTGAAACCCCGTCTCTACTAAAAAAAATACAAAAGTATTAGCCGGGCAAGGTGGCGGGCGCCTGTAGTCCCAGCTACTCGGGAGGCTGAGGCAGGAGAATGGCATAAACCTGGGAGGCGGAGCTTGCAGTGAGCTGAGATCCGGCCACTGCGCTCCAGCCTGGGTGACAGAGCGAGACTCCGTCTCAAAAAAAAAAAAAAAAAAAGTAAAAAGTAAAAATTATAAAGATATTTGTTATACCTTCATATCACTTCCTGAGTGGCTTAAGTTTGGGGACTACAGTTACAGAAGTTATGCTGTTATTTAGGAGTTTTCTCTTCTTTCTTGTGAGAATAGGGTCATTCTGATGCTGTCCTCCAACTCTCATTTGCCCGTCTGTTCTCCTACCAGCAAAAGTAAGAGAGTTTTCTGTTCTTATTCACTTCTTAAATCACTAAGAGGGAGAAAGAAAGAGAATAGAAGAAAAGATTATAAGAAAATATACCCAAATTTTAACAGAATTTCACTCTGGGCAGTAGAATTATAAAAGATTTTTTTATTTTTTATGATACATTCCCGAATTTTCCGAATAACCTACAATGAGCATGCATTACTTTTAGAGTCAGAGGAAAAAATCTTTAAAGATATATAGATATCTTCAGGTAGTAAAGAGGAGAAACTGTTCTTTTTAACAGCCATGTAATCTCATAAACATTTTCAAATGGCCCTCAGACTATCTTAATAAAAGTGAGTAAACAGTTCAATAGAGCTTGAGATCAAGGAATACTGGAGAGTAAGCCTGGGAAGTGTAGATGAGGTATTTATTTATATCTCACTTCATTTCAAGAAGATGTGAGGCAGCTTCCATTTTTAAAAGACAAATGATTACATATCACTCTCTTCTCCACCCATTTTCTAAGTTGGTTGGGTCCCTGTAAGGGGGAGACACTTCTATTTGATTCCAAAGATGAACTGGGATGTAAAAGCCAAAAACAGAGAAGTGCTGAGTGTTCTGCATGGTACAGGTTGGGAAGGGTAGAATTCTATGTGGGGGTGGGAGCAAGGTGAAAGGAACTGGAATTGACCTTTCATGGGGCTTTGCCATGGGAAAGCGTTAAGAACAATTCCTCATGCTGCAGGTTCATTGGAAAAGAAGGAATCTCGAGAGCAGATAGTTTGGATGAGAAGTGTCAGCAGGTTGCTGTGCAATGTGCAATGTAACCTCCCTCCTCTGTGCCTTCCATAACGTCTTTAGTGAAATCTTCATTGTTCACTAATCTTTTGGTGCCAGCAGCTTCTTTCTGGAAAACGTGAAGAGATTTTTTTGTTCTCTATCAGTGTTGGTATGGGGTGAAAACATACTGTATATGATAATAAATTATCAATATACATGCTCTTTTAAAAGATTCTATATATAAATAAAGCACAAGTCAAAGAAGTCTAAAAGCTAGGATACTATGTTAGCCTGGTTTGTTCAGAATGAACAACCCAGGTAACCTTGAGTAAAGGGAATTATGTCTGGAAACATGATCACGTGCTGGTCTGGAGCCTGGGCTTCAGCACAAGACAAATCCAGATCTCCAAGCAGGCTTGTCCACTCACCAGTCATATGACCTTCTGAATGCCCATCTGTAAAATGAAGAAAGAAATACAAGTTTAGGGGAGACAACATAAGTAAAGCATTTAGTACAACGAATGATTCAATATTGGCAGTTACCCTCTACGATCACCAATCAAAAGTGTTTGGCCTTGCTGGGGTCCCTGATGTCAACTTTCTTGGTGGCTTCTCCAGCATCTCAAATTTCTTCTCTTTTTTAATTATAAACACCTGTTTTTTTTAATTAATTATCTATATATAAAGTACCAGGCGTGATGCTAGCACTGGTTGTATGATATTTCTAGTGATAACAGCAAACAACAAGGTGATTATTATTTCTATTTTTCAGACAAGGAAACTGAGGCTCAATACAATTAAACTGCTTGACCTAAAGACACAAGTGCTTGTCTGACTTCACTGACAATGCCCCCATCAATAGTCAGATCACAACTTTTTAAGGTTAAATGAAAACTCTAGTAACATGTGATCTAACTCGCTTACTTAAAAAAATATGGAAAATATTCTGTTCAATAAATTCAATTCTCCCACTTTTAAGTTGTATCCCCAATTACAGTCTCGATCTATCCCTGCACTCCTACTTGTTCTCTTGTCCTTCTCTTTTTTGTCTTTCTTCCCAATTAGCTGAGTAAATGGTATAGGGTACAGGAGAGGGCCAGAAGCCAGATAGAAACAGCAGAAGGAAGGACAAACAGATGTAGTGGTCTTTGTGGTCTACCCTACTTGTGATCAGTTGAATGTGAACATTGTATCCTTCTTTGCAATACCTCGTTCAAGAATGGCCAATCCTGACCGAGTAAATGGTATAGGGTACAGGAGAGGGCCAGAAGCCAGATAGAAACAGCAGAAGGAGGGACAAACAGATGTAGTGGTCTTTGTGGTCTACCCTAATTGTGATCAGTTGAATGTGAACATTGTATCCTTCTTTGCAATACCTCGTTCAAGAATGGCCAATCCTGACCAAGAAACATGGAAGGAAGTCTGCTGATGAATTTCCAAAAAAAGGCTTTCTTTTTTCTAAAAGGATACATAGGAAGAAGTGATGGCTCTTCTCCCTCTGGATTTTGTCCTGTCTGGATGTGTACTGGATCTTGCTACCAGCCTGACATTACAACAAATTCTGCGCTTGGTAAGGAAAGATGGAAAAACCTGCATCCTCAAGGATATTCTTCAGTCACAAAATCAAACAACTCCAGAGTCCACATGACCTCAGATTTGCTGTGGGGAGATACTGTAAGTTTCCTAAGTTAGTTTGCATCAGGGTTTCTGTTAAGTGCAGCCCAGAGCATTCCAATTGCAAGATGTGGTTTTATGGATGGCATTGATCAGGTTGGGAGGAAGGCAAAGGAAGCCTGAGGGCCTTTGGACATGTGGAAGAAATTTCAGAGGGTTAGTGTACAGAGAAATGAGTTAATGATGGAGATTTATTTTCTAGGCCTCTAAAAATAGAAGATTCTCATTCTTCTGGTATGTTTCAATTACTTCTGATGAAACACAGAGGGAAGAGCTAGAATAGTTGACCTCTAAGAGGTCAAGTTTTGGGAGGTCAAAGTGGCTGCTTTAATAACACTCTGAAGCCTGAACTTTATTTTTTTGATTTTTCAGCAGTAGATTATCTTTAAATAACTTTTTTTTTATGTGCAAAGACAGAAAAAAACAAGACAGGGTGATTATGTGCCTGCTATTATGTAACCTAGTGCCGGGGAAATACTAAAGTATTTTCTATTTTCTTAAATGCCAGAATCTGACTTTGTAGTGCTTTCCCTGAATCTTCACAATAAATTATTTCAACTCCAGGCTAACGTAGTCTTCTTCCCTCCCCTCCCTCTATCTTATCCTAGAGGGATTATGACTCGGTTATATAAGGCATTGTCTTTAAAAATTATATTAATAAAAATGCAGAGTCTTTCCAGGTTAAATTTTCTTTCTGACTGTTTCAAGGCACAATTTCTGTAGCTGGGAGAACTTTGACAAATACTGAATCAATTTAATTGAAGTAATATTGCTCTGGGCTTCCAATAAATGGGACAAGCAGGGTTTTTTCCTTATGTAAGGAGCTAGCTGCATGGCTCACAATTTTGAGCACCTGAAGGAAATGGTCAGAAATGGCCTCTGGTGAATCATAAAATGGAACAATCACCAGGAGCCCCTAATCTGGCACTATTTGGGCAGTATATTCATCCCAAACATGCAGATAAGAGCCAGGTTAATTAGCACTGGTTTTTATTGATCACTAATCCCCTGAGAGAGAGGGAATATTTTTGTGGAAGCATAGTCAATATAGACATTTGAACTTTTATAAAATCTGTGAGGTCTTTTTCTTTCAATGTTTACTTATGGACTTCTCATAGGAACAAAATGCTGTACTTGGCACTGGGAACATTAAAAAGAAAATGCATGGCCCCCACTCATAAGGAAATTCATGGTTTAATCGTATCATAATATTAATAAAAAGCAGTTGCAATACACATGGACAGGGCTATAATTGAGATGTTTATGGCAAGTTATGGGATGGTAGAATGGACAATGTCTAATATGTTTAGGGGAGATCAGGGGAAACTTTTACAGAGAAAATAACTCTAGAACCGAGACCTATATACTGAGACATGTCAGAAGGACTAGAGTGGGGAAAAGTATTTCAGTCAGAGGGAACAGTACCAGCCAAGAGGAACTCCATGGAGGTTAAAGAAAAAAAGCATGGCACATTAGATGTGGTGAATTGGGGTATAGCACAGGATGTGTGGGAGACCATAAAGCTGGATCTGGTGGGGAGGGAGTTAAGCTCCAGGTGATAGCCTCATAGAAAATATTTTTTTCCTAAAATGGCTTCTTTCAAACACGGTTACAATTGTATGTTTCACAATTT
Organism: Macaca nemestrina; assembly: GCF_043159975.1. Classification (NCBI taxonomy): domain Eukaryota; kingdom Metazoa; phylum Chordata; class Mammalia; order Primates; family Cercopithecidae; genus Macaca; species Macaca nemestrina. The sequence continues at coordinate 86,098,780 of NC_092134.1, read as the reverse complement.
CAAACAATTGTACCTCACAGAGTACAACTGACCCCTCGTAGTTGTATTTCACAAACATTAAAAGCTCCTCTAGTAGTTGTTAACCAATAACTTATAATTACCCATAAAATGGACAGCCATTGCACAGTTTTAAATCTGGGTGTGACATAATCGTGTTGACATTTTAGAGAGATTGTTCTCCCAGGATAGCATGCAATGTGGACTGTAGGAAGCTGAATCAAGAGGCGAGGAGCTTCATTGAGAGGCCATTGTATTTCTGAACTAAGAGAGCAGTCATGGGTTTGGGGATAAGGAAGCATATTTAGAAAAACAAGGAAGAGAGAGTCAGTGAGACTCTGCTAATTCTCAGCAGCGTGTGCCCCAGCCTTTGACTCTCCTTCCTGAAGCGCTCTTCTCAGTTGTTTCCATCCTGAACATTAAACTATCCTAGTTTTCCTTGAACTGCACTGGCTGCTCCCTTGTCAGTCTCCTTTGCTTTTTCCTGACCTCTAAATGTTGGCGGACACCAGTCCTCAGCCTCTTTTTTCTCTCCCTTCTCCCTAAGACATCTTCCTCAGTTTCATGGGGTTAAGAATTATCCATACACTGATAACTCACCAAATTCTATCTCCAGTCCCAACCTCTCCCCACAGCTCCAGTCTCATGTACCCAACAGCATAGTCAACCTCTAAAACTCAACCTCCCCACAGAACCTTTTGTTTTCCCCCAAGCAAACTCATTTCTTCCCCAATATTTTGTATCTCACTAAATGGCATCATCATCTACCGAGTTGCTCAGAAACCAGCAGAAAGCCTCATATGTCTAAGTAGAGAAGATTCTTAGGATTTCTCCTAATTCAGTGAGGGCTGCCCCTCACTGTTGTGCACATCCAACTGGCACCACTTGCACTGCAATCTGTGCAAATGGCAACCCTTTTTCTTGTGTGCCACAGTTGCCCTACATTACTTCATCCTATTTCTTAGAAAAACTAAAGGAAGATTTTTTAAAATGATATTTCATGCTCCAGTATTTTCCTAAAATGTCTTCTTTCAAACACGGTTACAATTGTATGTTGTTTCACAATTTCAAACAATTGTACCTCACAGAGTACAACTGATCCCTTATAGCTGTATTTCACAAACATTAAAACTTCCTCTAATAGTTGTTGACCAATAACTTACAATGAATTCTGCTAGGGACCATACTATAGGACTCTGCTTATGTTGGCATTTCAATAACTACTGAAGGATTGGCTCTCATATTCCAGGCTACAGTCTCATTTAGTTAATAAGAAATATCTTCTCTGCGTTTCACATAATATGGTTTCTATTTATCACCATTCAATTTCTTTTCATCCAGTATTTGCCTCTCCATTATTATGAAGGATTCTAGTAGGCTTAGCTATAGTAGAGAGCCACAGTCTTCTAGAATACAAACAAAAATACTAAATACGAAACTCACAGGTACAAGAAAAATATGCCATGCCATGTGGCTTATTGACTGGTGATGCAGCATTGCTGAGTATATGTGGAGACAAAAGTGACTCCATCTTGAATGCCAATCTGCCATGTTGGCTTCTGATTTGCCCCAGTCCTGGGAATGCCTCCTGGTTTCTACTTTATTTACTGCTCCTAGTGCAAGAAAAAAGCAATTTTGATGTTATAACACAAGTTATAGGCTAGGACACACACCGCATTCTTGCCTGTTCTGGAGAACCGCCTTTAACTATCTTGGTAGAACACATATACCCCTTTCCTGTGGTATATAGGCCTTGGGTCTGAGGGACAACTGCATGGAGATCTACCTTTCTTGCAGCCACCCAAGACCATGTGTCTGTCTGTAAGTTTTCTCAATACATCACCCAATACAAACTGGATTTGTCTGCCTTCTTTGGTTTCTTGGCTCTTCAGCATTTGAGAGTTGCTTTGCAGAAGTAGTCCTTTCATAAGGCAGTATGTAACCATCGGTCTCAAGAGTCAGTCTGACTCAGGTGCGCATCTTAGCTTGACCACTGCATGCTGTGTGTGGCCTGGGCAAGTTAATTTCTGAAACAAGCTTCTTTATCTGAAAATAAAATCTAACTCACAGGATTGTTGTGCAGATAACACGAGGTTAATATGTGCAAAATTCCTGGAATCTAGCAGACAATAAATGGCAGTCATTTTGTTGAATTATTATTGTTTCTTTTCTCTGCACGATTTGGGATGCTCAGCCTGCCTAATAAATCAGAAGTGGTCCCATCACAGTTGATCTTTATGGAACATCTTATCCTGAATACATTCAGATTGAAAAATGGTCAAACTCTGGCTCTCAAAGTCCAGATTTGTTATCTGTTTTTAAGAGAAGAAACCAGGCATGACTCAGGAATTAATCTGAATATGTGGATAATGAAGTTGTTTCCAATCTAAGAATGAATCTACACAGGAAATGAAAAATTGAGCAAGCACCAAGTGAATTTAGAGGCACACACTGCTCCCAAAACATTAAAAACTGTGTGCGTTCATTTGGGCTCTTTGTCCCCATCCCTCCTGAAGAGCAGGAACAACATATGCTTCAGAACAGAGAGTGTTGCTCTTCTTATCAGAACGCTGGGAGCACTTCACGGTGAGACATCAAGTAGCCATTTCTAAACGAGGCCAAAGCTACCTGTGCCACAGCCACAAATCAGAAAGCCCTGAGCAGCTCTGCATCGCGATTTCCCTATTCACCTAACATTCTAAGCAAAATGCTTTGTTCAAAATTAAGATATATTTCCTATCATCCTGCCTGGACACCAATCTTGCTCGGATTTCCAATCCAGAGCATGGAGTTGTTTTCGCCTCTTGGTTCACTCAAACATATCAGGCACAAGAAGATTCTGCTTGCTAAAACTGGCCTTTGTAGCTGACCCATAAGAAAATTTTCCTCCCCCAAATTTACCATTCCACTTTCCCCAGAGGCCAGGTGGTACTCTGGACTTTGACAATTATCCATACATTGTGGGGTGGAGGGAGGAAAAAGCAGTAACATTGTACATCTTATAGTTTAGGTGTCAAATGGAAGCTATTTCTGGGTGTAATGGCACTGGGGTGATACATTTGGGGGACTTCATATATTTCTGTTTATTTTTAACAAACGTATAGAGTAGGTTTACAGCGTTCTGTTTGAGAATCTGTCGAGACTCCAAGGCATGAAATGGGAGGTGCTCCAGATTTTCACTGTTCTGGATCCAGCCCCCAAAGCTTGCTCAGAGCTTCCGGAGATGTACTGAGGGAACTGTGTCCCACCACACCTACAGCTCTGAAAGCACCCAGCTTGGGGTGGTAGCACAGGAAGAAACACAACAACAACAACCACAAATGGCTTTGAAATCCCAAAAGAAATCCCAAAATGTCTCTTCATTTCCACTCAATGTTGAAAATAAAACTAATGGTATATAAAAACCCACAATGACAGTGGAATTAACATTTGTATGGAGACATGGCGTTCTCAGCTGTCATGAAAACACTGATGCTTCTCAGCTCACATGCTCCTTCAGGCATTGCATCTAATTTAGAATTTAACCTGCCAGCTGACAAAAAGGCTTGGAGATCTTGAAAGTTCTACTTGTTCTATCAATTGAGATGACATGTAAATGTTGAGAAGCTGCTCATTCCCAAGGAAAGTGTTCACCCAGGCAGTGGTTTCTATAGAGACACTATTCCCAAGCCAACACTGCCAAAAATAAGTGTTTACTCATTGAAAAAGGCCAGAGGAGGGGATTTCTGTAATGCAGGTGTGAACTGGAGATTCTGTTCCTTTCATGGCTGTTTGACAAGTTTTCATTAGTGCCCAGCTGAGCTACTAATAATTAAGTGTGTTTTTCAACTGAGAAATGAGATTAGAATTAGTAATTGGGATGCAGATTTTCTTTTTTAGCAGACTCTCTGGTATCTCTTCTTTTTTTATAGTTTTGTTTATTTTTTATGATACTTTAAGTTCTGACATACATGTGCAGAACGTTCAGGTTTGTTACATAGGTATACATGTGCCATGGTGGTTTGTTTGCTGTACCCATCAACCTGTCATCTACATTAGGGTCTTTCTCCTAATGTTTTCCCTCCTCTTGCCCTCCACACCCCCGACAGGCCCTGGTGTGTGATATTCCCCTCCCTGTACTCATATGTTCTCATTGTTCGACTCCCACTTATGAGTGAGAACATGTGGTGTTTGGTTTTCTGTTCCTGTGTTAGTTTGCTGAGAATGATGGTTTCCAGCTTCACCCATGTCCCTGCAAAGTACACAAACTCATCCTTTTTATGGCTGCATAGTATTCCATAGTGTATATGTGCCACATTTTCTTTATACAGTCTATCATTGATGGGCATTTGAGTTGGTTCCAAGTCTTTGCTTTTGTGAATAGTGCTGCAGTAAACATACATGTGCATGTGTCTTGATAGTAGAATCATTTATAATCCTTTGGGTATATAACCAGTAATGGGATTACTGGGCCAAATGGTATTTCTAGTTCTAGATACCTGAGGAATAGCCACACTGTCTTCCACAATGGTTGAACTAATTTACACTCCCACCAACAGTGTAAAAGTGTGCATATTTCTCCACATCCTCTCCAGCATCTGTTGTTTCTTGACTTTTTAATGATCACCATTCTAACAGGTGTGAGATGGTATCTCATTGTGGTTTTGATTTGCATTTCTCTAATGACCAGTGATGATGAGCTTGTTTTCATGTTTGTTGGCCACATAAATGTCTTCTTTTGAGAAGTGTCTGTTCATATCCTTTGCCCACTTTTTGATGGTGTTGTTTGTTTTTTTCCTGTAAATTAGTTTAAGTTCCTTGTAGATTCTGGTTATTAGCCCTTTGTCAGATAAATAGATGGCAACATTTTCTCCTATTCTGTAGGTTGCCTGTTTACTCTGATGATAGTTTATTTTGCTGTGCAGAAGCTCTTTAGTTTAATTAGATGCCACTTGTCAATTTTAGCTTTTATTGCAATTGCTTTTGGTGTTTTAGTCATGAAGTCCTTGCCCATGCCTATGTCCTTAATGGTATTGCCTAGGTTTTCTTCTAGGGTTTTTATGCTTTTAGGTCTTACATTTAAGTCTTTAATCCATTTGAGTCAATTTTTGTGCAAGATGTAAGGAAGGGGTCCAGTTTCAGTTTTCTGCATATGACTAGCCAGTTTTCTCAGCACCATTGATTAAATAGGGAATCATTTCTCCATTGCTTGTTTTTGTCAGGTTCATCAAAGATCCGATGGTTGTAGATGTGCGACATTATTTCTGAGGCCTCTGTTCTGTTCCATTGGTCTATATCTGTTTTGATACCAGTACCATGTTGTTTTGGTTACTGTAGACTTGCAGTATAGTTTGAAGTCAGGTAGTATGATGCCTCCAGGATTTGTTCTTTTTGCTAAGGATTGTCTTGGCTATATGAGCTCTTTTTTGGTTCCATATGAAATTTAAACTAGTTTTTCCTAATTCTGTGAAGAAAGTTATTGGTAGCTTGATAGTAATAGCAATGCATCTATAAATTACTTTGGGCAGTATGACCATTTTCACAATATTGATTCTTCCTATCCATGAGCATGGGATGTTTTTCCATTTGTTTGTGTCCTCTCTTATTTCCTTGTGCAGTGGTTTGTAGTTCTCCTTGAAGAGGTCCTTCACATCCCTTGTAAGTTGGATTCCTAGGTATTTTATTCTCTTTGCAGTCATTGTGAATGGGAGTTCATCCATGATTTGGCTCTCTGTTTGTCTATTATTGGTGTATAGGAATGCTTGTGATTTTTGCACATTGATTTTGTATCCTGAGACTTTGCTGAAGTTTCTTATCAGCTTAAGGAGATTTTGGGCTAAGACGATGGGTTTTCTAAATATATAATCATGTCATTTGCAAACAGAGACAATTTGACTTCCTCTTTTCCTATTTGAATATCCTTTATTTCTTTCCCTTGCCTGATTGCCCTGGCCAGAACTTCCAATACTATTTTGAATAGGAGTAATGAGAGAGGACATCCTTGTCTTGTACCGGTTTTCAAAGGGAATGCTTCCAATTTTTGACCATTCAGTGTGATATTGGCTGTGGGTTTGTCATAAATAGCTCTTATTATTTTGAGATACATTTCTTCAATACCAAGTTTAATTAGTGTTTCTAGCATGAAGAGATGTTGAATTTTATTGAAGGCATTTTCTGCATTTATTGAGATAATCATGTGGTTCTTGTCATTGATTCTGTTTATGTGATGGATTATGTTTACTGACTTGCATTTGTTGAACCAGCCTTGCATCCCAGGGATGAAGCCAACTTGATCATGGTGGATAAGCTTTTTAATGTGCTCCTGGATTCAGTTTGCCAGTATTTTATTGAGGATTTTTGCATCGATGTTCATCGGGGATATTGACCTGAAATTTTCTTTTTTTGTTGTGTCTCTGCCAGGTTTTGGTATAAGGATGTTGGTGGCCTCATAAAATGAGTTGGGCAGGAGTCTCTCTTTTTCTATCATTTGGATTAATTTCAGAAGGATTGGTATGAGCTCCTCTTTATACCTCTGATAGAATTTGGCTGTGAATCCATCTGGTCCTGGGCATTTTTTGGTTGGTGGGCTGTTAATTATTGCCTAAATTTCAGAACTTGTTATTGGTCTATTCAGGGATTCTACTTCTTCCTGGTTTAGTCTTGGGAGGGTATGTGTGTCCAGAAATTCATCCATTTCTTCAATATTTTCTAGTTTATTTGCATAGAGGTGTTTATAGTATTCTCTGATGGTAGTTTGTATTTCTGTGAAATCAGTGGTGATATCCCCTTCATCACTTTCTACTGTGCCTATTTGATTCTTCTCTCTTTTCTTCTTTATTAGCCTGGCTAGAGGTCTATCTATTTTGTTAATCTTTTCAAAAAACCAGCTCCTGGATTCATTGATTTTTTTGGAGGGTTTTTTTGTGTCTCTGTCTCCTTCAGTTCTGCTCTGATCTTAGTTATTTCTTGTCTTCTGCTAGCTTTTGCATTTCTTTCCTCTTGCTTCTCTAGCTCTTTTCATTGTGATGTTAGGGTGTCAGCTTTAGATCTTTCCCACTTTCTAATGTGGGCATTTAGTGCTATAAATTTCCCTCTAAACACTGCTTTAGCTGTGTCCCAGAGATTCTGGTGCAGTGTTTCTTCATTCTCATTGATTTCAAAGAACTTATTTATTTCTGCCTTAATTTTGTTATTTACCCAGTAGTCATTCAGGAGCAGGTTGTTCAGTTTCCATGTAGTTGTGTGGTTTTAAGTGAGTTTTGAAATTCTGAGTTCTAATTTGATTGCTCTGTGATCTATGAAACTGTTATGATTTCCATTCTTTTGCATTTGCTGAGGAGTGTTTTATTTATAATTATGTGGTCAATTTTAGAATAAGTGCTATGTAGTGCTAAGAAGAATGTATATTCTTTGATTTGGTGTGAAGAGTTCTGTAGATGTTTATTAAGTCCACTTGGTCTGGAGCTATGTTCAAGTCCTGAATATCCTTATTAATTTTCTGTATCATTGATCTGTCTATGGGGTGTTAAAGTCTCCTGTTATTATTGCATGGTAGTCTAAGTCTCTTTATAGGTCTCTAAGAACCACATTTATGAATCTGGGTGCTCCTGTATTGGGTGCATATATATATTTAGGTTAGTTTACTCTTCTTGTTATGTTGATCCCTTTACCATTATGTAATGCCTTCTTTGTCTTTTTTGATCTTTGTTGGTTTAAAGTCTGTTTTATCAGAGACTAGGATTGCAACTTCTGCTGTTTTTTGCTTTCCATTTGCTTGTTAAATATTCCTCCAACCCTTTATTTTGAGCCCATGTGTGTCTTTGTACGTGAGATGGGTATCCTGAACATGGCACACCAATTGGTCTTGACTCTTTATCCAACTTTCCAGTCTGTGTCTTTTAACTGAGGCAATTAGCCCATTTACATTTAAGGTTAATATTTTTATGTGTGAATTTGATCCTGTCATTATGATGCTAGTTGGTTATTTTGCCCATCAGTTGTTTCTTCATAGTATCAATGGTCTTTACACTTTGGAATGTTTTTGCAGTTTCTTCATAGTTTTGTATGCAAAACTTCAATGTTTTAGCTGTGTCCCAGAGATTCTGGTGCAGTGTTTCTTCATTCTCATTGATTTCAAAGAACTTATTTATTTCTGCCTTAATTTTGTTATTTACCCACTGGTCATTCAGGAGCAGGTTGTTCAGTTTCCATGTAGTTGTGTGGTTTTAAGTGAGTTTTGAAATTCTGAGTTCTAATTTGATTGCTCTGTGATCTATGAAACTGTTATGATTTCCATTCTTTTGCATTTGCTGAGGAGTGTTTTATTTATAATTATGTGGTCAATTTTAGAATAAGTGCTATGTGGTGCTAAGAAGAATGTATATTCTTTGATTTGGTGTGAAGAGTTCTGTAGATGTTTATTAAGTCCACTTGGTCTGGAGCTATGTTCAAGTCCTGAATATCCTTATTAATTTTCTGTATCATTGATCTGTCTACGGGGTGTTAAAGTCTCCTGTTATTATTGCATGGTAGTCTAAGTCTCTTTATAGGTCTCTAAGAACCACATTTATTTTTTCATAGCGTCAATTGTCTTTACGCTTTGAAATGTTTTTGCAGTAACTGGTACCAGTTTTTACTTTCCACAGTTAGTGCTTCCTTAAGAGCTGTTGTAAGGCCGGTCTTGTGTTGACAAAATCTCTCAGCATTTGCTTGTCTGTAAAATATTTCATTTCTCCTTCACTTATGAAGCTTAGTTTGGCTGAATATGAAAGTCTGGGTTGAAAATTCTTTTCTTTAAAAATGTTGAATATTGGCCCCCAGTCTCTTCTGACTTGTAGAGTTTCTGCAGGGAGATCTGCTGTTAGTCTAATGGGCTTGCCTTTGTGGATAACCTGACCTTTCTCTCTGGCTGTCCTTAATATTTTTTCCTTCATTTTAACCTTGGTGAACCTGACAATTATGTGTCTTGTGGTTGCTCTTCTCGAGGGGTATCTTTGTGGTGTTCTCTGTATTTCCTGAATTTGAATGTTGACCTGCCTTGCTAGGTTAGGGAAATTCTCCTGGATTATATCCTGACGTGTGTTTTCCAACTTGGTTCCATTCTCCCCGTCACTTTCAGGTACACCAATAAAATGTA